>NW_003852430.1:7527059-7712462 GCF_000181295.1 Otolemur garnettii | reverse complement strand
TGCTTGGGAGGTGGCCCAGGTTTCCAGGCCTGTAGGAGGTGAGGATGACATCTCCCCAGGAGGACAGCTGGAGAAAAGATGGGCAGGCATAGAGCATCACCGTGGAAAAGACAGCCAGGTATACAGGCCAGAGAGTGAAAAAAAGGTGATGGTGCAGGAATGCCCCAGGAACATAGGGTTGGAGACTTGGAGGGTTTCTTGAAAATGGTTCAGTGTAGGGAGTTGGAGCTTAGGTGGCATGAGAATAGGAGTAAGCCCATGTGAAGAAGTCAGGCCCAGTGCAGGATGTCAGAGTGTGATTATTGTCCTCACCTCTGTTATTTATGTAAGAAGGCAGCCTGGCTCAGGGTGTTAGGGAGCTGGTGAAGTAAGGAGAATCCACACCAGGGTGGGGCAGCATAGATGTACAATGGAAGATTGGTTATGTACAGCAAGGTTAGTAAAGTCACATATGTATTCTAAAAATAAGTGCTTGCTTTCTCACTGTTGGAGAAGGGAATCGCACATATGGGGGAAAAAACTGGTGAGATTGGAGATATTGGTGTGAAATCATGACTTTCAATATATAAAAGTAAATAAACAGAGATGCAAAGATTTGTATGTGTGTGGCACATGCACACTCATATATACGGGAACTTTCCAGAAAGTATCCATCCATGTACTATGAAAAACCGAGACATACGTGGCTGAATACTTTCCAGACAGCCCTTCTCTTTACACACACACATGCACGCACACACACATTCACTAGCTCTGTCTACTGGGAGAGCCGAGAAGTAATGACACCCCATAACAATGAGGACGGTTAGCCTGAGATCTTGATTTCTAAATCCTATTTGCCACTGAAAGATCAGAGTGTTTTTTTTTTCTTTTCTTTTTTTCTTTCTTTCTTTCTTTTTTTTTTTTTTAAAGAAATGGCTTATTTCAAGTCGGGCAGAGAGAACAAAAATCAACATTTTGTACGTCAGAAATTAAGGAGTGAAAGAAAATCACAGGGACTTAGCAAAAGGACAGGATCAATTCGATGGGGCTCAAACTGGCCAAAGTTAGGATAATTTGAGCATTAAAACAAAAATAATTATAACAGTTAATAACTATTTGAATAAAGTAGGACATCATGAATCCATAGGTACATACTAAAACATCTGATGTTTCCATGTCCCATTTTTTGGGGGGGATTTCCACATTGCAAATAACTTCCTAGGCTTCCTTTATTATCACCATAGGTTTCTGGTTGTTAACTGCCACTATTCTATCTGTCCGCTGTCTTTCAAAATATTATTGCAGCAGGCTGCTCTTCCACTATTTTTGCCCAGGTAGCTTTAAAATAATCTTGGAGAAGTTTGAGGAGCAAAGGACAATGGATGCGGGAATCTCTTGTAAAACCTGGGAGCTAGACTGGAGAACCAGTTCACCATTTGCTGTGCTGTTCCTACGAGGAGGAAAGATATTAAAAAATTCAAGTGGTAAACACACAAAAGAACATTGGATGGCAACTGAATTTTTGTCTGAATTAATCTGTACTAACCCAATTATAGTCTTTCCAAGCTGAAGAATTATAGAACCATTACTAAAAGTATAGACTTTTTGCTATTAGGACCACAAAGCCATCACCAAAAGTATTGTAGCTGTGTGTGAAGTAAATGGTTCATTTTGTTTTTATGTATTTATCAAAATCTTCCTTGTGCCTAGTTCACATTTTATAAATATAAATTTCCTTTATCACTTAAAGATTAACATCTTTTTTATTATCCTAAGACTGACTTTTTACATTCAAAGACAGAACCCCAAATTCTCTAACATAAACATTTTCATTTAACTAATTATCTTCAGAATTTTTTTTTTTTTTTTTTGAGACAGAGCCTCAAGCTGTCCCCCTGGGTAGAGTGCCGTGGCATCACAACTCACAGCAACCTCCAACTCCCGGGCTCAAGCGAGTCTCCTGCCTCCGCCTCCCAAATAGCTGGGACCACAGGCGCCCGCCACAACGCCCGGCTCAGAATTTTTGTAAATGCTCAAAAGTTTCTCCTCTAATGTAATGGCCCAGGTTGGTTGGTTTCCTTTTTCCATCACTTTCTTAAGTCTCAGATGCTCAGCATAATTCCTGGATGATTAATACTCTTTGGAATTGTGGTGTTTGTATAATTTGTATAATTTCTGTATAAATCACACCTATTAGGCACAGTGCATACTTTCTGGGTGAAAGGCACACTTACATGTATAATATTTGTCATCAAATGTTCATTTGTTTGTTTATTACTTGAATTTTTGAATGTATTTCTTCCCTCACAGGAACAGCACCACAAAAACAATGTAAACAAAACATTTGTACCTCCTAATATTCTGAAATTTAAAAAATGTGTATTAAAATGAAATACTTATGAATACACCTAACAAAAGAGGTGAAGGATCTCTATAATGAAAATTATGAAACCCTAAGAAAGGAAATAGCAGAGGACATTAAACAAATAGAAGAATATGCCATTCTCATGGCTGGGAAGAATCAACATTGTTAAAATGTCTATACTTCCCAAAGCAATCTTCCAATACAACACCATCCCTACTAAAGTACCAACATCCTACTTTTAAGACTTGGAAAAAATGATTCTGAGTTTTTTATGGAACCAGAAAAAAAAATCCCATATAGCTAAGGCAGTTCTTAGTAATAAAAACAAAGCCAGGGGTATCACCATACCAGATTTTAGGCTTTATTATCAGCCCATAGTGGTCAAGATAGCATGGTACTGGCACAAAAATAGAGATATAGATATTTTGAATTGAATAGAAAACCAGGAAATGAAACCAACAATTTACAGCCACCTAATCTTTGATAAATCAAATAAGAGTGTCCACTGGGGGAAATACTCCCTATTCAATAAATGGTGTTGGGAGAATTGGATGTCCAAATGTAAAAGACTGAAACTGGACCTGCACCTTTCTCCACTCACAAAAATTGATTCAAGATGGATAAAGGACTTAAATTTAAGGCATGAAATGATAAAAATCTTCAAAGAAAGAATAGGAAAAACACTGGAAGATATTGGCGTGGGGAAAGACTTTATGAGGAAGACTGCCATGGCAATAGCAACAACAGCAATAATAAACAACTGGGATTTAATTAAACCAAGAATCTTCTGTACAGCCAAGGAGATAACAACCAAAGCAAATAGACAACCTACCTAATGGGAAAGGATATTTGGATATCTGCGTATTTTGACAAAAGCTTAATAACTAGGATCTATATAGAACTTCAATTAATCCACAAGAAAAAACCCAACAATCCCAAACATCAATGGGGAAGAGAGATGAATAGAATCTTCTCTAAAGATGACAGACGAATGGCTAGCAAACCCATGAAAAAGTACTCAATCCCTAATTATTAGAGAAATGCAAATTAAAACCATCCTGAAATATCATCTAACCCCAGCGAGAATGGCCTATATCACAAAATCTCAAAACTTCAGATATTGGCACAGATGTGGAGAGAAAGGAACACTTTTACACTGCTAGTGGGACTGCAAATTAATACAACCTTTTTGGAAGGAAATATGGAGAAACCTCAAAGAACTCAACTAGACCTCCCATTTAATCCTGCAATCCCATTACTGGGCATCTATCTAGAAGGAAAAAAAAAACCTTTTATTATAAAGACACTTATACTAGGCTGTTTATCACAGCCCAATTTACAATCACTAAAATTTGGAAACAGCCTAAAAGTCCTTCAACACAGGAATGGATTGGTAAGCTGTGGTATATGTATACCATGGAATATTAATTATTCAGCCATTAAAAAAATGAGATTTTGCAGCATTTGTACTAACCTGGATGGAGGTGGAACACATTATTCTTAGTGAAGCATCACAAGAATGGAGAAGTATGAATCCTATGTATTCAACTTTGATCTGAGGACAATTAATGACATGGTGGGGCATGGGGCAAGGGGAGATCAGACAGAGAAGGAGGGAGGGGGTGAGGTAAAGGAAAAGAAGAAATAAAAAAAATAAAATAAAATAGTGACTAATTTTCACATAAATTGGATTTAATTTTGACCAAAGTACATTACTTAAACATTAATTTTTAATTCAACCTGGTAATATGTTGTTTAGGATATTGTATCCTCATTTGTAAGTGAAATGTTTGTAATTTCCCTTTATGATAATATATTTTCTCCAAATTTAATATCAGGTGTGTCCAGATTAAGTAGAATGATTTTGAAGTATTTCTTCTTTTTTTATTGTCTATAAGATTTGGCATGATCCGTTTTTTTGAAATTATCTTTTACTTTTATTTATAAATATTAGTTGTTTATTTTTTGAGACTTTGAAAAAAAATAAGAAGTTAACTGATGACTCCATAAATAATATTAAAAAAATGAAAATGTGTATTAAAAAATAAAAAAAAGATGAAAAAAACAGATTTATATTCTTTACACATAACTTCACTACAGGGTACACCTTCCTGTTTAAAATATTAGGCTAGCTGAGGGAAAGTGGAACTGTTATTACATAAAACACACCCTCTACCTATAAACTTCTACACTTTCCCCTCTATTACTAATTTTTTTAAAAAATGTCTATTTAATCTACACATAGTATTTGAAAAGCAAACTATCTTCTTTTACAATTGGTTAGGGAACAATCAATTGAATAGTTCAAGAGATAAGTGTGGATGACAGATGATGTCATACTAGTGGTGGTTAAAGAAAGACCACATATGGGTGGTGTCTGTGGCTTAAAAGAGTTGGGTGCTGGCCCCTTATCTCAGAGGTGGTAGGTTTAAACCCAGCCCTGGCCAAAAACTGCAAAAAAAAAAAAAAAAAAAAAAAGGAAAAGATTATACAGTAGAACCTCCATAGTTGACCACCTCCCTACACTGACCACCTCAAGCTGATCTCATTTTCATTTACCAGACATGCACCACATGTACATATCAGCAGAGCAGGCCTAGTTTCTTATGTTACCAACTGTACATGTTGACCATTTGTTACAGTTCCTTGGGTGGCCAACTTACAGAGGTTCTACTGTATTTGGAAATATTTTCATTAATTAACATATTGATAAACAAAATTCAACTTTTAAAATGCAGACTCCAAAATCTGGACAATGATATGAGGAATATTAAATATTTAATCTTACAATATTAGGCTTATCTTTTAATTTTAGAAAAATAAAAACCGATAGAAACTCCTAAAACTTCAAATGTTGGCATGAATGTGGAGAAAAGGGAACACTTCTGCACTGCTGGTGGGAATGTAAGCTAGTATGTCCCTTTTGGAAGGAAGTTTGGAGAACATTCAGGGATCTAAATGTAGACCTGCCATTTGATCCTGCAATTCCTCTTCTAGGTGTATATCCAAAGGACCAAAAATCAGTTGGTAATAAAGATATTTGAACCAGACTGTTCACTACAGCTCAATTCATAATTTCCAAGTCATGGAAGAAGCCCAAGTGCCCATCGACCCATGAATGGATTAATAAATTGTGGTATATGTATACCACGGAATACTATGCAGCATTAAAAAACGAAGACTACCTCTTTTATGTTTACATAAATGGACCTGGAAAATATTCTTCTTAGTAAAGTATCTCAGGAATGGAAAAAAATTATCCAGTGTACTCAGTACTACTGTGAAACCAATTTACAATCACTCACACTTGCATATGAAAAATGAAATACAACTATAGTCTAGGAGGAAGGAAGAAGAGGGAGAAGGGAGGGGAAGGGAGGTGGGTGGGTTGATAGAGGGAGGGTTGGTAGGGGGACCACACCTATGGAGCATATTGCAAGTGCAAGTTGGATCTATCAGGTGTAGAACAGAAATGTCTTAATCCTGTAATTGGGTAAATGAGGTGAAGGCCATGTTGATTAGTAGGATGTAAGCACTCCAATTTGTACAAATAATCAACACATTGAATCCCCCCCCAAAAAAACAAACCAATAGAAACTAAATAATATTTCAATAGCTGATATAGTGAGTGGGTTTTACACATGGATATTTTACTCACAGATGAAATTAGTAAGGATTTTTTGGTTAGCATCTTACTGGTGTGTGAATGTTAACCAACATTAAGCTATGTAAACAATAGTGGCTTATAATAACTGTTTAATTTATTTAATCAGCATTTTATGATTATACTGATATTTAAGGATAAAAGCCTTAGGCTTTTAAAATGGATATTAGGCTTTTAAATATAAATATACATGAGATCTTTAATTCAGAGAACTCAAAATTCCTAATAGTTAATCAAATTTAATTTTATAATATGAACTTTGTAGAGTATTTTTAACTGCTTCATTAATATATTTTGAATAAATTGATTTCAACTTGATAATCAATTGTAGTAGGTGCTTTAAATGGAATAAAACTATTTTAATAACTAAAAAATTTTCTTTGTCCACCAAATTCTTTCCCTGCTTGTGTTTTGTTGCCAAAGGCATCTTTTTATATGCCTGAGTAGTACTCCGTGGTATATAGACACCACATTTTGTTAATTCACTCATTAATTGACAGGCACTTGGTTGATTCCACATATTGGCAATTATAAATCGCACTGTAATAAACATTCAAGTGCAGGTGTCTTTTTTTAGAATGATGTCTTTTCCTGTGGGTAGATATCCAGTAGTGAGACTACTGGATGAAATAGGAGGTCTACATTTTATAATATTTCTGACCACTGAATCTCATTTTCCCCATCATCCTCCCCTCACCAACACAAGCACACTTTCAACCACAAGCACATAAACCTTTGTACCTGAACACATTTAAAAGATGCATTAATAAGACATGAAGTTAGTGGAAAACGTGAAAACCACTGTATGTGTCTAAAAGATCCCATTTCTAAAGAAAGGATGCAGGGAGATAAATATTTGTCAGTGAATTTTCTTTAAATTTGGAAGAGGTGGTAGACAGGTATGGAAACAATAAAGGACTTTCACATGTGCAGTAAGCGTCTTTTGGAAGAGCAAACAAGTTGTGTTTAGGGAGGCAAGTCAAATTAAGTTGATCTGAGTACAAAACTTCAACACAAAATGAAAAAAATGGATGAAGTAAGGGTAACTCAGCCTCTTGCACAAGAAGTTTCCAGAATAATTTACCATATTTTTGAACGAATTATGTTCTTTACTTGATCAATAGACTCTTTTGATAACTCCAATTTCAATTAGCATTTAATTAAATCTCCCAACGGGGCAGAAAAAAAACTAATCAATCTCCTACTACTTATTTAACAAGGTCCTTTAGAGTTTTATAAAAATGGACCTTAATTTGTAAAAAAGACATATAAAACTTAATATAACAATGTGTCAGCACAGTTCTAAGCACATTACATATATTCACTCATTTAATCTTGACAATATTATTATGTCTTCTGTATAAATGGGGAAGTTGTCCAAGGTTGCACAGTTACCAAGTGGTGGAACCCAAATTTAAACCCAGGCAACCAGGCTCTTGAGTCTTTTTTTGCTCTTCTGAGTTACCAGCTTACTTCACATCACCTCTATTGAGCAGTCATGTGTCAGACAGTGCTAGGTACCCAAGATCCAACAATGTACATGTAATCCCTAATTCCTTCCTCAAGAAACTTGAAGCACATTACTTATTTCTTCTTTGGAAGGTTTTCTTTTTTTTCTTTATGACAAATAAACCTTAAAATGCTAACATTTTGTTCTATGCTGAGTTACCCTTACTTCATCCATTTTTTTCATGTTGTGTGGAAGTTTTCTCATGAAATATGCTTGTAAAATGTTTAGGTTATTGTTTGACTATATAATTAAAGTTGTAATCATAGGTTTTACGTTATGTGGGAACTTGTCTGTGCCCGCTGTGAGCCCCCCCGTTGCTGCCGGAATAAAAACAGCAGGGACCACAGATTGAAGGTACAAATGCCGGCAAGAGGTGGGCTTCCCATATTCTGGGGAGATTCCCAAGCAACCTCTGTCCCGGCCTTTTACTGACGCATTACACAACAGGTGTGGGTGCCCACTACTAGGATCAGGTGCTTAATCATTGCTACCGCTCTTTCCCCACAGGCCCTGCTGCACCACGAATGTCCGATGTATAACACCTGCTTGCTAAGGAGTAAACGATTTTATCTCATTAATGTCTGCAGCAGCGTGAGGGCTTGTCTCCAGGGAGCCAAACATCTCCATGCCGGCTGGGAGATTGTCTCGTTCCCAGCACCTTCTTCAAGACCTGGTGACCTCCACCCATTCCCTCCTCTCCTCTCCCTCCTCCCGGAGGGGGATTGGAGGGATCACTTCTGAGGTTTATCTTACAAGGGTACAAGTGAATCTTTCTAAGAGTAGAATGTGAACGTTTTAAAATAATAACTAAGAAAATGACATGAAGGCTACATTGACCAGTTTGATGGAAGTGTTTCGGATTGTATGTGAAAACCCCACACTGCACCCCAGAAGTGCATTAATGTACATAGTTACCATTCAATAAAAAAAAAAAAAAAAAAAAGAATTGGTGGCCACTTCCTTCCACAATCCTGGTGCACAGTCTTCTATAGGTTGTTTTACTATGTAATTAATTATAATTTTTAACCATAGGTTTTATGTATATGGGAACTAAGAGATTGCTTAGTTAGCTAAGTTCATTTTCCAGATAAGAAAATAATGAATCAGGGCGGCACCTGTGGCTCAAAGGAGTAGGGCGCTGGCCCCATATGCCGGAGGTGGTGGGTTCAAACCCAGCCTGGGCCAAAAACTGCAAAAAAAAAAAAAAAAAAAAAAAAAAAAGAAAGAAAAATAATGAATCAGTGAAGATAGCCAATATTTCAAGAACATACAGTCTAGGGTGACCAGATTTTAACACCTGTATGGCGGGACAACATGGCGGGGGGGGCAGAGCGGGGTAGGGGACGGGGCAGACAGGGCCTGACAACAAGGCAAACTTTGATAAGCAGTTCTCGATAATCACTTCTCAGCAATTATTTATTACAGTTTAACATTATAAAATTAACAAAAATAATATAAAACTCATATTCTGGCGAAATAGCCATATGGCAGCCAAAAACCGTATATTCCCTTCTTGTTCTCCAGCCCGTTGGTGCATTCTTTCCAAAACTCGGGACTTTTTTAAAACGCCAGGGGATGCAGGACAAATTGTTGAAAAGTGGGACTGTCCCATCAAAATCGGGACGTCTGGTCACCCTAATACAGTCACAAATCTGAACTAAGCTCTGGATCTTAAGTCAATGCATTTTTTATTACAATAGTATGTCATTCAGTTGCAGATTCTTTTTCTTAGCTAACATTCAGCCCTCTCAGAGGAAAATAAGCCTCGTAAATATTATTTACGTTTAGCTCCATAAATCTTACTTCCTAACTTCTTAATAGAATAATTTTTTAGTGGCATAAAGTTACAAATGTTTAATATAGTATTCAATGAGTATAGAACACCCCCAATCAACTGAAGCAGTATCGTCCAAAATAGTCATTATTAATAGGAGATTAATATCTTTCCAATATTTTTCTAAGGATAAGTATAGATATAAAATCAGCTAATAAAATACATAAAATTGTTTTACATAAATGTAGTTAATATATATTTTAAAATGAAGTTATTAAATATATTTAAATTTAATTTGAATTTAACTTGGAAATTCAACTAATTGGAAACCAAAGAAAATTTTGAATAATCATCTAGCTTCTCAAAACTTGGTTTCCTGATTTCTTAATTTTCATTCATGTCTTAGTTGACTAAATTTCATTATTACATTATTGAGGGTTCTTGATTACAAATAATGAAATTGACTAGGTATAAATTTATTGTAAGAGTGTTGAGTAATTCAGAGATTTATAGAATGATTGGAAACCAGGTTCAGACAGGAATCAAAGATGTTGGAGGAGGGACAAGATGCCTCTGTGTGATCAGCCCCCTCGGCAGTTACCCATTTGCCAGTTAGACACTTACTATTGTTTTGGTCACTGACATGATTGGATATACATTATAATGCTGATGGACTTTGATGCCACTGTATATTTATTTCCATGCTTCTATATATTTATTTCTATGTAACAATATACCTCTTCTTTCATCCCAATGCTCATGCAAATATTGACATGTCCTTATAGAGTCATGCCACTGAATCCTCACAGCTGTGGATGGGAGATCTCTGCCACACTTACCACATGTGCCCACGGTGCCCTGTCAGGGAAGAGGGACAGGGAACAATCAATGCTCTGTGGGATGCAGGAGAGACTGGGAACAGAGCCAACCTAGCCAGGATTTCTTTAAAATAGGAAGTGGGTTCAGGTGACAGACGTACAAATTGACAATTATCCACCAATGTTGCTTTGATTGAACATTCAAAATTTCAGTATTTTCTTTTTTTTTTCTTCAGGATTGTTCTTTGTTTCATTATACTCTTAGGACACTTTGGTCCGGTAGTTTAAAATTCTTGTTTTGTACTTGCCCTTCAGATTTTGAAGGTATGTCTCCATTATCATCTGTCATCAAACATGATATGAGTTCTTTTGTTCTTTTATCATATCTTCTCATTCAAGGTGACTGCTTTGTCTTTCTTCCTAAGTATTCTTTATCCTTGAAAATCAGTGAAAGAATTAGAAATGTTTTTCATGTTGGTATAATCAACATCTTTTTTCTTGAGCACGATGTACCCTTTCGACCCGCAGATTTTATTTTTTCCTCTTTAATTTGAGTAAATATTCTCCACAGGAGGTGTGCATAGGTTTGTTTGTGTGGCATTGTTTCTTAATGGAAATTTGTGAAATATTCTATATCAGAGTTTTATACATCAAGTTGGAACTATCCTTTACAAATTATTCTATCCTCAAAGTTCATTATGGAAAATGACGAATCACACTGGCATTTCTTTCTTTGTAAAGTTCCAGAAATTTTGTCAGTGCTAGGTTGAGGTGTATACTTTAGAGACTTTCCTTCTGATTTCTCCCACTCTCTACTCATTACCTTCTATTTCTTTTCTTCCATTTTTGGAGATAGTATAGAACATCACCAAAAATGTTGTCTTCCTCTAATTTCCTGGGAAGTATGGATAAGTTTAAGAGCCTCAAACTTCTGTTTTATATTTTTACCTTCATTTTTGTTCAAATATAGTTCCATAAGTTTTTCCCCTTTTCTTCATGTCTGGTTCTTGCAGATAAAATTTGAAATTTTGGGAATATTACTCTTCCTTTTGATTCCAATGATTTGGAAAGAACATTTGTGATTTGTCTTGAGACCACTATTTTTACTAATAATGTAGATCTCCCCCCGAATTGTGTGTGTGGATTTCATTCATTTTATTATTACAACTATAAGTTAATTTAGCTTTATAATTAAAGGTTTTCGGTGTTCATAGTCAGGTTTTGACCACCCCATTTTATTGTTAATAGATTATTTATTGGGCCAGTTACGATCTGTCAGTAGGCCTGGTATATCCCTTAGAATGCTTCTACTATGTATAGAAGGTCTTTAGTCTTTGTTTATACACTTGCTTGAAGTTGCCTTTAAAGTCTTTATTGAATGATTATTAAAGAGATTTGCCTTATCCTACTCTCTGAAAATGCTTGCTTTCTACTTACTATTCAGCTTAGAGTTATAGAGCTGAAGCCCTCTATAAAAACACCACCTGCATTCCATTGACCTACAAATTAGCCTCCTAAGTGCTTTTTAGAATGCCAATAAATAGTTTTATGTTAGTATGTCTCAACATTTTGTCTAGATTATCTGTCCTAGCAAATGTTCTAACCTGTTAGGGCATTTTAAATAAATTTTCATGCATATATTACTTTAGTATAAAAATTAAGTGCATTTGTGAGTTTTAAATTCTCTTTGATTTAAAAACTATTTATTATGATGGCTTTTTTTTTTGATATGCCAGCTTGACTAGTTTATAGCTCTCAGTTATTCAATCAGACACACAAAACCACGGGGTTTTGTGATCAAATTTTCCAAATATGCTTAAGATCCCCAATCAGTTAACTTTGAACAAGGGAGATATGAGAGAGATTATCCTAGATGATCTGCGTGGGTCTCAGTTAATCAGCTGGAGGTCATAAAAATAGACAATGTGTGTGTGAGGAGGGAGAGAGAGAGAAAACACCGTCTTTGTTGCCTATGGACAACAGCTTTGATAAGTGCCTGAGAAGTTCCACCTGGCTTTGTTTCTTCCCTTATGGTGTCCTCAAACTATGGCCCATGGGTTACATGTGGCCCGCTGAGGACATTTATCTGGCCCGCCGGGTGTTTTTGATGCTGCTGCCTGTCCTGCTTAGCAGCCAACTTGTCACGGAGCCTGCAGTCCGGCCCTCCTATGGTCTGAGGGACAGCGAACTGGCCCCCTGTTTAAAAAGTTTTAGGACCCCTTGATGGGTTTTGGAACTGTGTGACCAGCTCCCACCATTTTATGAACTACTTTTTAAAAATAAATATCTATTTTTTTTAAATTAAATTTGCTTCTTGGGTTGATTCCTGACTGTATAATTATGTTTTCTTAAGAAGTTTTCTAATAATATCATAAGATGAAGCAAGCTCTAACAAAATTTAAGCAAAAAGAAAAAAATTAAGACTATAGAATGGTAACTTCTGAAGCAGAGTTTCAAAGTCTATACGGTCTACTAATTAAATGACATAGTAATTTTTAAAACTACCTCCTAAATAACAATATTATACATAACCTTAACATTAAAGAATTTTGAGGAATTATCTTGATTGCATAATACACTGAGGTTCAAATCATGCTTTGTGAATTCTAAGAGTAGCAAGGAATCTACTACACTAGCTAGAGGTGCCAGTGAGAGGCTAAGGCTGCTGGACTTGAGCTGATGAGGCTCTAGGTCCTCTTCCTGATCCTCCCAAGTGGTTCTTTATTTATTTAATTTACATATAAGGCTTTGTATGATTTTGTTTGAAATCCATTGGTCTTCCTTAACACTGTATATACACACACATCAATTACCTACATACAAAGTATTTTATATACAGTATATATATGACCAACACAAGGCCAAGAAAATTTAAGTGAGCAGTCTAAACCTCATATTTAGCAGAGGTGAAATTAGAACCCATATCTTCTGGTTACAAACTCAGAGCACAATTTATGTGTTTCCTAATGCTGTTATTAACTTTAAAAGTAAATTTTTTGATGGGATCCATGTGTTATTTATATATGTGCATTAGAGATTTTAAATTTAATTACACAGGCCAAAAGGACACATGGATCGAAAATAGTTTGTGAATGACAGTACATTATAGTGCAGGAAATGAATCCTATTGCATTTGAGTAGAATTAAAAATCAGCATCGGGTATAAGGCTTTCTGGACCAATGTGAATTTGTACATGTTTTACTAGCATTTTAATATTCAGTAACTAAGAGGCAAAGAACTGTGTACAGAACGCACTGTAAAAACAGTGGAAGAAATTCATTCATATTTCCCCCTAACAAATATTAATTTAGTACTACCATGTTCCTGGCATGGAATACACACTGATGATGATTACAAAAAAGAAAAATACCCACCTAAGAGGCTTACATTCTCAGGATGTCATTGGTAATTACATTGCCATATTTGTTGGGTTAGAAAGTTGGAATGAAGAGCAAAGAGAGTAAAGAAAGAAAAATGGGTAGAGCTTAGATTCTGAGGGGTCTAGAAAACCAGGTTGTAGCGCCTGAAATATGACCCTGGCAATGAAGTGGAGACATGGAGATGAGTTGAAAGTAATTGCAGTCTTGTAAAGAGGAAATGATCAGTAAATAAAGTGGGTCAAGGGGCATATTTAGTTTTCTGCTATAGCTGTAATGAATTTTCATAAACTCAGTGGCTTAAAGCAATACAAATTTATTATCTTGTGCCTTGACACATGAGTCTCACTGGGCTAAAGTCAAAAGCAGGGCTGCCTTCCTTTCTGGAGGCCTTCGGGGAAAATCTATTTCCTGATCGGTTCTAATTTTAGAGCTGGACTAGGATCAAACCCCTCCCTACCTCAGGTCCTTATCTATGTAATTTTCAAGCAAGTTCCCATTGGTGCCCACATATCATCAACATATAAGACCCAAAGTAGGAAATAAGAATTGAGAAATACAGGCCTAAAGCTAGGCACTGCCAACGTGCATCTGCATGAAGCTAGTAGAAGCCCATTTGAAGTATTTTGCCATGGTAGTGTTATATTAATAGGGTGAGAGAATTTGATTTTGAAGTGATTCATAGAAGTGCACAGTACATGGCTCGGCACCTCTAGCTTAAGCGGCTAAGGCACCAGCCACATACACCTGAGCTGGTGGGTTCAAATCCAGCCCGGGCCTGCCAAACAACAATGATGGCTGCAACCAAAAAATAGTCAGACATTGTGGTGGGTGCCCATGGTCCCAGCTACTTGGGAGGCAGAGGCAGGAGACTTGCTTGAGCCCAGGAGTTGGAGGTTGCTGTGAGCTGTGATGCCACTGCACTCTATTCAGGGTGACAGATTGAGGCTCTGTCTCAAAAAATAGAAAAAAAAAAAACCAACAAGAAGTGCACAGTACAGCCAACATATTGCTCCATTCAGGTTGATTTGTGCCCTTCCTTAAGCCCAGTCTATTACACAAAGTCTTACTCCAGGTGGTAATCAGCAACAATATTTACAAATATTTAGTGAGAGAAGATTAGTAAAATAAACCACAGTCCTAAATGCTGTAGCTGGTCTTGAAGCTACTGACTGCTTTTAATAATCTACCTCTTCCGTCCCTGATTCTGAGTGTTCCTTACCTTTGCATGGTATTTGAGCAAATAAGAGTTGCTGTCCCAGTGTGGCAACTGAACCTGCATCCCTAAATGTTGCGAGGTCTAAGTTGACTTGCTCTTTTTTGTGCCTTGATTGTTCAAATAGCCCTCTCACCGTTCTCTCTGGACATAAGAGGAATCAGAGGTCATTCTGATGAAGCCCCTGAATGCCACCTGTACTCCTCCCAGCTCCCAGTTTTAGCACCACCTGTGTGTCCTCATGGAAATCAGTTTAATAATTCCTTTCTTTGCCTGTTGACACAGTTAGGGATCCAGTTGATCCAAAATTTGAGAAACAGAAAAACATCAGGTAGAATATAAGATTGTAAGGAATAAAGAAAACAAATTCAGCAAGCTGGGCTGCAGGAAGTGATGGTGAGAGAGCCCAACCCTACTTCTTCCTCTTGGCCCTGGACCTTGAATTCCAGCCTCTTGCAACATAGAGCTATGTATCAGGAGTTGGCTGGGAGTAAGTTTCTGTCATGGAGGACAGGGCTCCACCCTTCCAGGGGTTGTTCCTAAGAACATCTCTTCTTGAAGGTATTCTTTGTTCTATCATACAGGCCACTTTGGGTGGAAGTATGTATTTTTCTTGCGAAAAATAGATCCCATAGGCACATATCTACTGTCACAACTACTTTATTGTGAAATAAATCTCTTAATTTGATCCAGTACAGTGAGGGATATTGTGACAATAAAACAGTGAGGCACTGTGTAAACTCTCAGCTTAGAATACTGGTAGGGAAACCTGAGGAGGTTAAAAGAAAGCTGTAATTGTCATCTCCACTCATGAGAAATAGTCATTATGTCTAGAGTGGAAAGGGTTCGGATATACTCCATGTACCTACCATAAAGTGACACTGGACTTTTCTGGCAATTGTGTCATATTGAGAGTTTAACATAAGCATTTGCTATTGGCAGATTGGGCTTTGGCAGGGACAGTAGCTCACGGAGGTCTGGATAAAGGAAATGTGATATAAACACACAAACTATGTAATACTGTTCAGTCATAAAAAAGAATGAAATTGTATCTTTTTCAGCAACATGGATGGAACTGGAGGCCATTATCTTTTAAAAATTATTATTATTATTATTGTGGAGGCCATCATCTTAAGTCAAAACAACATAGACACAGAAAGTCAAATACCACATGCTTTCACTTACAAGTGGAAACTAAATAGTATGTATACATGGAAGCAGAATGTGAAGTGATGGGCCATGGAGACTCAGCAGGGTGGGGTGGTTGACGGGAGGCACGACAGTGCAATAGATCAGTGTAGCAAAATTGTATTTATGCTCTATTAATATGCACAAATAATAAATGAATAAAATCAATAAAATCCCTAAATAATGAGTTCAGAGAGCTACTGGGTTGATGAACATGTCAATGAACATGTATTGGGAAGGTTCACATCCAGAGAGGGCTGGAAGCTCCATACAACCCTTTCTCCCCTATATGTTGCCCTGTGCTTATGGCTGTTTATGAGTTGCAATCTTTATAAAATACTAATAATAGTAAATAAAGTTCTTCCTTGGTTCTATGAGGTGTTCTAGCAAATTATTTAACCAAAAGTGGGGGATTGTGGAAACCCCCATGTTATAGCCAAGTCAGACAGATGTGTGGGCAACAGGGTACTCAGGCAACTGATGTCTGACGTGGTGCAGTCTGTGGGACTGAGCCCTCCACCCTGTGGAGTCTTATGCTAACAATAAGCAGCTAATGCCGTAGTTGATGAATCATCAGACACCCACTTGGTGTCCTGAGAGTTGGAGAATTGGTTGTTAGTGTGGCAAAATCCACGAACTTTTAGTTCCAAAAATGTTGTGAGTAAAAATAGTTCCTATGTATTTTAGTTTTTTGAGTATAAAGTGCTTCCCCCGGGATTCTGCTCTTAAAAAATTTCTTAATTCTTGACACAAGAGAGCGTATTCTCTCGTAGTTTTCCCTCAGGTAACCCTGGTTTATGGTCAAGGACAAAAGGTGAGCTTCCTGAAGATACGGGTTCCTTTCACTAGTATGCTCTATCTTGCATTAGTTCAGGAATTGTCCTGTGGGGGGGCCTCATGTAATAATCAGTTCTAGCTGTTTCCACCTGAATCATCTGTTTTCTTCAATATTAGGCTAATTAATTTCAGTCTTGCCACATTATATATTGGAGACTATGTTTCAGGAAGCCGTCTCCTCCCTGTATTAGTCTTCCTGAGCTGTTGAACAGAATATCATTGACTGCTCTACACAACAGAGATTCTCACTGTAGCCTCACATGGCCTTCCTCTGTGTGCATGAGAAAGAGAAAAAGAGATATGGTGTCTCTTCCTGTTCTTATAAGGGCAGGAGTCCTACCAATTTGGGGCTCCACCGTTATCACCTCATTTCACCTTAATTCCCTCTCTAAAGAGTCTTTCTCCAGATGTAATCACATTGAGGGTTAGCGCTTTAATACGTAATTTGTGGGGAACACAATTCAGTCTAAAATGAGCTCATCACTACTAGATCTGTGTGTCCTTCCCAGAATCTGGACTTGCAAGTCAAAGGTGAGTGCTTTAATGTCAATAAATTCTATTCCAGCTAGCTCTTTATACATTGCCCATACATCTCCTAAATCAATACCTGAAACACTCACTTCTGCCTTTCCCTCCCACTAAGTCTATCTTGATGCCTAGAGATAGAATAAATTAAAAATAGTGTCAAAATAGAGAAACAATCCCCATCTCAAAAGCAGCAAAATGACAAAAACTTACAGAACTATATGTCTGTTGACAGTGGGCTTGCCATAAGGTCTAGCAATGGTTTTGACTTCATAAAAAGTGGTACCAAGGGGCGGCACTGGCTGCATACACTCAGGCTGGTGGGTTCAAACTTGGCGCCAGCCTGCTAAACAACAATGAAAATTGCAACCAAAAAATAGCTGGGCGTTGTGGTGGGCACCTATAGTCCCAGCTACTTGGGAGTCTAAGGCAAGAGAATCACTTAAGCCCAAAAGTTAGAGTTTGCTGTGAGCTGTGATGCCACGGCATTCTATCGAGGGTGACATAGTGAGACTCTGTCTCCAAAAAAAAAAAAAAACAAAGTGGTACCAAATAAGACTGAGTACTAGAATGTATAAATGGAAAATAGAAATAAAAATCAGAAGGACTTGATTTATTAACCCTTTGCTCTTCTAAATTTAAAAAGTTAAATACTTGATATTACAGCAAATTGATCAACACAGAGCTATATAAGGGCAGTTAACAGTCTCTCCTCACCCCCCTGAAACTACTCCTTTGAATAATTATGACATCCTTTGAATATTAACAACCTGATGTGCGACATTTACATGTATATTTATACATATTTGTATCTATTTATCCCTCCTTACTTTTTAACAAAATGGAATCAGTACATGGCAATTTATATTTTACACATGTATTTTATGCTTTTAAAACAGTACCAAGATATTCCCCATCTTTGATGAACCAGGTCACTTGCAGGTTGTTATTTTTAAAGTAATAAACCAAATCTCCAGTGAATTTCTTTGCATATGTATTGTAATACATGGATGCTTTTATTTCTGAAGGACATATTTCTAAATGTGGGCTTGCTAGGTCAAAAGAATTGCATATTTAAAATTTTAATTGGTTCTGCCAAAAAGCTTTATGAAAAAGATTATTGTAGTTCCCATTTCTACCAGGGTAATAATAAATAATAATTATATAATTAAAAATACAAAATAGAATTAATAACTAAAATAAAAAGTAAGAATAAATAAAATTATCTATTTCTACATATCTCTGACAGTTATGTATACAATCTATCACTAATGGATTGATAGAAAAATAATCACTGGCAATTAGAAATTGATATTTGAGGGGTGGTGCCTGTGGCTCAGAGGAGTAGGGCGCCAGTCCCATATACTGGAGGTGGTGGGTTCAAACTTGGCCCCAGCCAAAAAAAAAAAAAAAAGAAAAAGAAATTGATATTTGAGATGTGCTCAATGATGAAAATATTTTCCATTTGATCTCAAAGTTTGTTAATATTTTGGTTTCAGAGTTAAAGAAAGAAGAATATAGCTTGTTGACAGACCTGTATGTTTATATAAAGATAGTTTTAAAAGGCAGCAAATTTAGCACATTACTTACAAGAGGCTATCATTTTTATGAGTTAATGTTAGTAAGTAAAAATTTTAACCATCAAAATAAATACTGTTTGTAATTTTGGGTTTTTTTTTTTTTGCATAAAATTGCTGAGTTTGCAAACTATCAAACTCAGTAGTAGAAGTATTTAAAATTGCAACATAATCTCATTTCTTATTTATGCCAAATGTAGATATATAGATCACACTTGTTCAAAAATATGGCCCAGCACATGAACTGTTGCTTAATTTTCCCTATTTACATTTCTTTACTTTTCAAATTATTATGCTTTCTTAAAAATATGTACCAGATACATGCACACACACATAGGTTCATAGGAAAATGTTTCTTATAATTTTATGATAATTTAAGATCTTTAGAGTTTTCTCTAGCAGTGAGGTGGTATCTTTCAGAGCAGTGTGACTGATGTCCCTAGAGTTGTGGGGATTACCATTCTTGCTTGGAAGAACATGAACTGACTGTTCTTACAAGGACAGCTTTCTGGTGGTTTTCCCCCAAGCTTGTTAGTTTCTGTGTGTGTGCGCTCGCGCTGATTAATTAGTACTCAGCCAAATTGTCTACCCACATCCTAAATCTAAAATATATGAAATCAGCTGTCTGCAAATACAACCAATGACCCCACGCTACACAATTCATAGCCACGAGAAAGCACTTTCCTAAATAAACTTAGAATAACCAAGGCATTGTTGAAATTTAGCGAAGGCACTTAGGGCAGAAACTTTACAAGATTAGTAAAATACATTTTGTTGTGCAAAGAAGACATAATCTTATCTATGTTATTTTAGCATTTTAAAAGAGAAATAAAACTATGTTATGTGAAGGTAGAAGTGTTGCAGGGGGTCCACCGGAAAGATAGTAGAAGAAAAAGAATACGGAAGGATAATTCGAGGACTATCGGAGGAGAGGGGTGCGTCTATCTCGGATGGCTGCGTCGGATTCTCACAACTAGGTCACACTGAACATCGTGAGAATCTTCCGAATTGCCCTGTTCACCAAGCAGTATTCTGAGGATACCTCCTTCCCATAAAGTTTTTATTACCGATGTGAGGATGTACTGATGGGTGACAAGAATAATTTTGACCTTTGGAAGTTCTTTTTAATTTGAATTAAGATATCAATCAGTATGTTTTATAGATTAATCTTTTAAGAGCTTGAATCATGTGAGGTTATCACCAAACCTGATACATTCTGAGTGTCTCCACAAAATTAAATTTCTTTTCAAATTTGATAACTACAACCTAGAACAGGGAGGTCTTTTCCACAGTTCTGATTTTAGGAATCTTTGTTTCTGTGGTTAGAGAACCATCCACTTAGATTGCTTTCTCCTCTTAAATGTAATACTCTGTAGACACAAATTATCTGTTCTTCAGTTTAATACTCTTAATGGAAATAAAAACCGCAGGAAATACAGACAAAGCATGCTTTCACGTAAGAAAAAACTAAGCCTCACTATAAATCTGGCACAATGCTAGACATTGGAAATATAGCAGAAAGAAACAATGCATAGTAACTCTTTTGTCATTGCATCTTGGAATATGACCAGTGAATTTTGTTATTGAGTTATAAATTCTTGATTCAGCTCTGGGTCGACTGCATTGATCAAACGAAGCATCTCATGTAAGGAGCCCAGGATAATCCCTGGCAGATAAAGAGTACTCAATATTGGTTAGTTTCTTTCCTTTTCTTTTTTACGATTCTCTTCCTTTTTTGCGAAATATTTGTTCTGCGATGCAGTTAATGTTCCTTGGGAATAGTTAGATCAAATGTAGCTTTTAGAACTTTCTCAGAAGGCACCAGAACATTCTTCAGACTGGGCTAATTTTTCTCTGGCAGTGAGGCGGTATCTTTCAGAGCAGTGTGACTGATGTCCCTAGAGCTGTGGGAAATTCCATTCTTGCTTGGAAGAACATGAAATAACTATTCTTACAAAGACAGCTTTCCGGTGGTTCCCCCCCCACCCCCCAAGCTTGTTAGTTTCCTCACGTGTGTGTGTGTGTGTGTGTGTGTGTGTGTGTACGCACGCACGCACACGCTGATTAATTAGTACTCAGCCAACTTGTCTACCCACATCCTTCCTGTTGCAGTTCTGCAGAGTCGTTTCTCCTCTGACACTTGGACCTGAGAACTTTAACCGCTTGGGACTCCCTGGATTCCCAGCTTTGGGTCCTCAAATTACAGAGACTGCTGGGCTCCATTGAGTTCTGGTATCTGCACGCTGCCTGGAAACTCTCCCCAGGAAGTAAGATGGCATTAAAAAAAAATTATTCATGACACTTGTTAAAGAATGGTAAGAAAAATTTTACTGAGTAGGTTATCACCACAGGGGCGGGGAATACTTGAATGGGATTTTTTAGGAGACCCAGATTGTTCTTGTCAACCTAAATAACAAACAGAGAGAGGTTTTCTAAAAGAAAAGATATTTATTAGAGAGAAACTTTGGAATTCACATGCCGTAGGAAACTATGCACATATTCAGGGAGGAAAAGGAAGACAAAGATTTTCAAGGAAAAAAAATAAAGATTACATAATTATTTTGAAATGATCAAAAAAAAAGGGTGAAATGAGTATGAGGTTGGGTGGGCAGTTGCTGGGTAGATGTCCACAGAGAAGTACTTATTTGTGTAAGATTGTGGATTTTGTGGTCTTTTTTTGTTTTATCAGGTATACAAGTGTAAGAACCCTCTCTTCACAGCATTCTAGGTTCCATTTTTCAGGGTTTTCTTAACATTAGTGACTCCATTTTGATTCTCAACTGTGAGTGTAATAAGAAAACGTGGTAATTTATAGTCAAAGAGCAGAGTAAGAGTCAGTAGATGGCAAATGCTAGGAAGAAACATCAGGGTGGGGGGATTCTGGCTACACGGAGTTACTAGGATTTTTTTTGAAGCCAGGCCAGGGTGCTCAGACATTACGTTGGAGACGGTGCAGGCTGAGGATGCGTATGTAGGACCGACAATTCTGGCAGACCTGTCTTAGGAAGATTCTTGCTACAACTGGACAATGCACTAACATGGAAAGCCATAAATCAGGGCGTAATTGAGAAGGGAGTTCAGGGGGGCTGACTAGAGATTCGGAACTTTTGTCCCTGTGGTTTCCCATAATCCCGGGGCTCTTTATTTTCTCTCTCTCAGGCAGCGCTGTCCTACACTGATGGATATAGGGTGGGTGTTTTAGGATGAGGATGAAGTCCTGCCCTATTACTCCACTTTGAATGGGAAACCAAGCTTTTGCTTTATTATACGTTCATCATCAATAAAAAATAACTTGAACATGGACTAAAATTAAATCAGTACTTATATTTTAATGAGTTGTAAAATACTGAAGCTAATGAATAGTATTCTATGCCAATTATTTAGGTAAACTTTCTGTCTGCATCGTAGCCATCAAAAAACATAATGATACTTCAAAACAACAAAGATAGACTTGGCAGGTATAATTTTATGTGACTGTGATGAAGTTAGAAGTAGCTTGAACATAATTTTAACTAGTTTTCCCAAGAAAAAGATAGTCATCAATTTGCCAATTATTCATTTCTTAGTTCTTCTTGGTCTTGACATGAGCAACTTAATATAGGGGACCAATAAATACTTCAGAAATGGCTATGCTATTTCTAAGGAAGCCAGATGGGGTAGGTGACAATAAAAACTGATGGGGTCAAGGTGTGTGTGAGAAAAATTTACCACTTCGCATAAGCAATTGCCCTACTTGAATATTCAGTTACAGTCCTTAAGTCCTTATGCAAGTTTTATGGTCATGGCTTAAAAAAAAAAAAATCTTGAAAAGCCTGAACTAATGTTCTTAAAAGAAATTATATTTGTAAATTCTGTTCCATGACATGGTAATAAATAGACTGTATTCAGTGGACGTAATATGAATCATCTGATGAACCTATCAAACTTTTCTTTTTCTGTATATTAGTGTCTTTACCTCAATGATACATTTTAGTGTTAGTATTTAGAAAAGAGTTTCAGTATTACATTTCATTCATCTGAAATGGATTTTTTTTTGTGTATCTACATTAAGCCTTTTAGTTCAGGTGAATTAGGAAATTTTTTTTATGGAGTAGTCATCAAACTTTAATAACTTGCACTACTACGTAGAAGCTTAGATTTTCTTTATTTTTAATTTTAAAACTTGTGTCCAAACTTTCTCTTTTAATGCTTTTTGACTCAAGGAGATTCATGTTAAACCTTTGGATTCAAACCTTTGAGACTCAAAAAAGAGATTCATGTTAAACCTTTGGATTTTTCATAGCCATTTTCCTCTTTCTTTCCTCTCCTTTTTTTTTAAGAACATGAATTTTTAAATCTAATTTTTAAATTTATAACTGGCACAAAGTAATTATGTATGTTTCCTCTACACTTTCTTGACAAGACAAAGCATTTAAATCAGTTCCTATTACATGTCTCAAATGAGGCTAAGAACACACCAGATGACTGCCAAAGTACTGAGAAATATGTGCTTTCTACTACGTTGAAATCTTAAGAAGAGAAGTTCTCTACTTGTCTAGATCAAGGAGTCTCAATCTTTAGCATGTGTTAAAATTATGATTACCCTGAGGGCTTGCTAAATAAAACAAAATACTAGGCACTACTACTATCTTGGAGCCCAAGATATTACATTTCTAATAAATTATGTTATTGATGTTGATGCTTCTGAACCCCAGACCATATTTTGAGAACTGCTCTCTAATCAGTGGTTTTTCAACGCTTGTCAGTGCTTTTGAGATGCAGTAGTGCAGGTTGTAGATTATGAAACCTGAAATCCCACAAAGTGATTTTAATAAACAATCCTTAGGGAAATTGCTAATTGTTTCCTAACATATATACATATGATACATATGTATATATGATATTAGGGAATCCTAAGGGAAATTGCTAATTGTTTCCTAACATATATACATATGATACATATGTATATATGATATTAAAACCTACCTTATTTAGTATAGAGTATAAATGTCTTAACACAATAATTAAGTAAACGAGATGAGGTATATATTAACCAGTGTGATGTAAGCATTCCTAATTCTAGATGAAATCAGCACACTGTACCCCATAAATACATTAATGTATACATGATCTATGTGTTTATGATTTAATTTAAAAAATTAGTAAAGATTAATGTATAAAAACCTACCTTACTGTATCATTAATGTTGTAAATTTTTGAAAGAAAAGATAATATTTATTTATCTCACTGAAATCAAAACACCACAAACATTGAAAATGTTTTCTTCCTTTGTAAAAGACTTGCCAAGGGGAATCTGAACAATGCTTATCTTTCTGTATAACTCAGGATATTGAGTGAGTGTCTTTCATATGCTTGGCTAATTGCCAAGTTTATTTCAGTTTCCAACATTTTATCACGTGTACTTTTAATGTTATTAGATATCTCAGTGTTTTCTTAATGTGAAATAGTTTGCTGATGCTACTTCCTTGGGACATTTTCATTCTTCTCTTCTCAACCTCTTTCCCTCTTCATGCTGATAAGTTCATCTTCACGAAGTTTCATATCTAGAGTCTACCAAACAGCAGGAGGGTCAATATTCCCAGGGTCAGATATTTTATTTTAAAATTCCATTTACATTTGATCTTCATTTCACTCCACAAATTAACAGTTTTATTTGCTGTCTTTTATCTTTTTTGACCAATTTTCTTTTTGATTACTTATGTTGATGACTGAGACACACTTTGCTCTGATTGAACTGATTAACAGACAGATGTGCAATGACCAATCACCAGGATGGTTTAAAAAGGTGATCGTATTGGTCACTGATCACACGGGTATCTTATTTACAAACAGATTTGCAGACTGAACAACTGGCAATGAATTTGGCAGTGTGTGATTTCTCACAGTTAATTTCATTGTGACTGAAATTCCAATGATGTTGTTAGGGGACTGTTATTATTTAACTAAGTCATGATAACTGAATCTACATATGAAAACCCTGCAAAGCTAGGGTTGCCTGTAACGCATTACCTGGTCCTGGCCTCAGGCCAACCAACCAGAATCTTTGAGACTGAACTCAGGCCATGATATTATTTTACAATCTCCCTCAGGTAATGCTATCATGCAAACATATTTGAAACTACTGCCCTAGAACTGTTAGAGTAGCCTGCTGACTCAAGGTAGTCACCAAAATAATTGAAAAGAGCAAGTAAAGTTTTAGTAAGAAAAATAAAGTTTATTAATTAATGACTTGCCACAGCAAGCTGGGCCCCATTCTACTGACAGCAAGCTTCAGGAGCAGCACAGTTTTGGGTTTTATATACAACTTTGAGGAGTATCACTGGCTTTTTCGAAGTCTCCCTGGTTCTTAATTAAGTCTGTTCTCAAAAAATCCCACCTGCAAGATTTTGAAAACAACACACCTCTCAGGTCTAAATCAGCCTCATTCCCGTAATAGCCCAGGTCAGTCTGACCCACATCAGTTCAAAATAGCCTTACCATATCTGTCATCTGCCCTGCTCATATCTAGCTAACTGCCTAACATTCTCCTCTCTGATTTGCAGAGCCTAATTCATTGGGAAATGGGAAGATTATCACTCTGAATGCTTCCTGCTAAAAAGTGGGCAGCATGAGTAACCAGCTCTATAACAAGCTCTCTAACCAGCTCTCTTTCATGAGCTCTGTAATCAGCTCTCTATCAGGGTGAGAGTAGATGCCTAACCAGAGGAATGCAGCAAACAGGGTTCAGTTATTCATACCCATGGTTGTTTTCATACTGGTGAGCATCTTATCATTGTAAACGTTGACACCTGTTGGTGACCACCATCTGAAAGCAGATAGCGTCTAAGTGGGAAGAAGTAAATTTTGTTATGCAGTTGAAAAATACAGAGGCCAAAAATTAGATAGGGATTAAAAGAGGAGTCAGCCATTAAAAAAAAAAAAAAGATTCTTAAAATATCCTAAGAAATAACCATGATGATTTATGGCTTTGTTCTTTAAAAATCTTGAATTATCTTAATATTCTTCTTAAGGATATCCAAATTTCCTACCACCTGGGCAATGGTGGTAATCCAAAACCAATAAGACCCATTGAAGAGTAAATATGTGCATCCCATTTCAGCTGTTAACAAGTCAAGTGCTCTTGGGTTTTGAAATATCACATCTGTGAGGCTGTTTAGAGTCTGGTGCTGGGCTTCAGTATCATTAACACTGGCTTATCTTATGATAGAGATATAAAGAACAGACCTTTCTAATAAAGGGAAGACAGCAAACCAAAAAGAGGCCTCTGAAAATAGAATGTCTTATTATAGGTGCTGTAACATGGGATTACATAAAGATTGACTAAGATTGCCCAGAAACAAAGGTCGCCTGACGACATGAAGATGTTTGAAGCAGACATAGATTGTTGTCCTGTAGAACTAGCAGGTCCTACAAGAAAGAAGGGACCACTTCCATCTCTCTGGGTTAGGCTGTCAGTGTTCCAGCCCATAATTGTTTCAGACACATATGTCCTATGAGGTTATAAGGTTATAACTAGTTTGTGTGCCATATTGAGTTTATATTTGTGATGATAGGATCTGACCCATATAAGATCCTCTTTGCCAGGTGGTAAAGCAATAAAATGAACTCTTCACTTGTTCAATCACCATTAGGACACATCCAACAAAAAGTATGGTTGGTTAAATTGGCCACTTGTTCATTAGTGGGAGCCAAAGGGTGATGTAAGCCAAAAGTCAAAGGGGAAAATGTACAAGAAGAAAAGTATCTGCCAGGCACGGTGGCTCATGCCTGTAATCCTGGCATTCTGAGAGGCTGAGGCAGGTGGATCCCTTTAGTTCAGGAGCTCAAGCCCAGCCTCAGCAATGGTGAGAATCCCATCTCTACCAAAAGTAGCAAAACTGAGGCAAGAGGATTGCTTGAACTCAAGAACTTGAGGTTGATGAAGAGAACAGAGAGGGGCTGCATTTTCTGTTTCCTGAATTAAACTTAATGGGAGCCTGCTCCAGGCACTTTCAGACTTTGTTTTAAACTTGCATGTTTTCAGCGTTATCTTCCCAGCTGGCGTTCAAACCAGGTCAGAGTTTGGAGTTCACACTCAACATTCCTGCCCTCCCCCTCCCCTCTGAAAAATTTCTTAATAGTTTGTTTTAAATATTGATTTGCTTGTTCTACTTTACCTGAACACTGAGGTTTTCAAGAGCAATGGAGATGGTAAGTAATGCTCAAAGCCTTGGAGATGCCTTGTGTAATGGTAGAAGTGAATGATGGTCCATTATTGCTCTGAAGGGATTTAGTTAAGGGAATAATCTCATTTAGCAATGCTTTGATGAGGTCTGAAGTTGGAAAGGCTTCTATCCACCCTGTAAATGTGATTATGAATGTTAGTAAATGTATGTATTTATCCCTTATAGACAGGCATTTGAATAAAATCAAGTTGCCAGTCCTCCCCCTGGAAAGGTTCCCTGTACTTGAACAGGTTGAACCAGAGGGGAGTTAATTCTTCCTCTGGGAATTATTAGTCATACACAGGAGGCAAGATTTAGTTATTTGATCTAATGTCTTATAGGAACTGATGTCCCAGGAATATTCTTTTGATTGTTTGCAATAGGGAAGTTGTTCCTACAAGGGAGTGATACAAAGCTTTAAAAGCCTCCAATTGCAAATTTCCAGAGAGAAATAAAAGATCATCATTTGAATACCAACCCGCAGGCTGTAATTGTAGTCCCTGTCTGCCCACTCTTCGGTTTGTATATGTAGAAGTGTGTAGTTGTAAAGAAGAAAGTATACCCCAGTGAGCTAGGAGATGGCAAAGGTACCTTGCCACTCATGTGACAAAAGATGTCTCCCCAAGTAGGAGAGCAGGACATTCTGGTTCTACCAGAAATGAGAAAAAGGAGGATTATTAATATGATACAGTAATGGGTGTGTGTGTGAACTTCCTAATAGTGGCTGGCTTGTGACATCCAAAATAGCACAGGTTTTGGAAGGGAGGGGTCCTGAGAAAGAGTTGAGGACAGAGTGAGCGACATTAGCATCTAACAGGAATTTATAAGGCTTACCTGAAACGTCTGTACGCACCCAGGGTTCAAGTTCAGTGATGATAATTTCTTCCACTGGGGATACTGAACCAGGTCTCCTTATGCAAGGGAAATTAGGGACTCCAAAGAGGCCAATGCTTCCCCTGTCCCAGCAGCTCCTGGGTCAGTGGAGCAAAGGACCACCCCAAATTTCATTCCATTGCATTTGTAACAGAGAGTTTTGGGAAGGTGATTATAGTTTGGGCAATGCTTTGCAAAATGACCTGGCTTACAGCAAATATAGCATTTAAGATTGTTCAAAGTGGACCTTATGTCCCCGGAGCACTGGCCTGGCCCAGAAGTGCAGCTGATAATTGGGCATGCCTTTCTCTTTCCTCCTTTCCCTCTCCTGAGTCCCAGCACCACGCTCCTGTTTTCTGTTGTAATATACTGGATTTGCAATGGATAACAGCTTCTCCAAAGATTCCTCCTGGTTTTGGGACAAAAGTATTTTGAGCTCTGCCCTAATGTCTGAAACTCACTGAGTTACAAACTTGTCTCTGAGATGACCTCTCCCTCATAACTCTCAAGGTCCAGTGTGTACCAGTGTGCTTGGCCAGGGCATCTTTAACATGCTGAAGAAAAGTGACAGGATTTTCTTCCAAGGCTTGGGTGACACCAGCCACTGCTCCAAAATTCATGACTTTGTCTCTGGCCATATGGAGACCAGATTTTATGTATTATGCATAATGATCTCGTTCCCACTGTTGAGATTGGTCACTATAATCCCAGCTGGGATTAGATGCTGGCATGACTGCCTTCCCTGTGGGGTATTTTTTCATTTGAGAGATAAAGGGTGTCTGCAAATTTTTGAGCCTCTTTTAGGACCTGTTCTTTTCCCACATCAGTCAAAGTCTGCTCCAATATAATTAGAAGGGCCTTCCAAGTAAGATTGTATTCCAAACAAAGATGTTGAAAGGGTTCAGTACATTGGCTGGGGTTATCAATGGAAGAACCTAAATCAGTTTTGATTTGTTTTAACTCAATAAGAGAGAAGAGCTTTTGGATTAGAGCTGTCCCAAACTCTCCCCTGGCAGTCCCAGCCAGAGGCAGAGCTTTAGTGCCTATGAGCTTCTATGGTGGTGTATGGGGACAGAGGTTCAGGCATAGGGGTGAAGGGGCTATAGAGGAAGGACCAAGGCAAGAAGGGGAGCTGTGGGGAGTGCCTGTAAGGGCAGCTGACTCTTCACTTGCTCTCTTCTGCTCACCTCCTGCTATGTGGCTGGTTCCTTAAAGGCCACAGACTAGAATTTTTGTCACTAAGGACTGGTTTCATGAAGACAGTTTTTTTTATGGGACTGGGTGTGGTGTGGGACACAGGAGGGAGATCTCAGGAGGTGATGCTGTGTGGCCAGTTCTTCTACTGTGTACAGTTTTCCTTTATTTCATCAGTTCTGTCCTATGATTCATTATCTAGTATTCTGTTATGGATGTGGACAGAAGGGAACACTTTTATACATTGCTGGTGGGATTGCAAACAAATACAGCCTGTATGGAGAGAAGTATAGAGAATTCTCAAAGAGCTGAAAGTTGACCTTCCATTTGATCCCTTAATCCCATTGCTAAATATATTCTCAGAAGTAAAATTTTATTTTACCATAAGGACATTTGCACTAGAATGTTTATCTCTGCTCAATTCACAATTGCCAAGATGTAGAAGCAACCCAAATGCCCATTAACTCAGGAATGGATTAATAAACTGTAGTTTATGTACACCATGGAATACCATTCATCCATAAAGAAAGATAGAGACCTTACATCTTTTGTATTAACCTTATAAAGTTGAAGAACATTCTCCTTAGTAACATATCCAAGAATGGAAAAGCAAATATCCAGTGTACCCAGCATTCATATGAAATTAGTAGAGGAACAACTACAGGCCCACACAAGAGAGAAAAACATAATTAATTTCAAGTGGGGGAGGAGAAAGGGATGGGGGGAGGAGAAGCAGAATTGGGAAGCAGGGATGAGGGAGAGGGGAGCAGAGTGGGGGATTGGTAAACTCGTCTAATGGGCGTAATGTAACGGTATACAGCACACCTCCCGGGTGAAGAGCTCAAATGCAACTTGAACTTTACCTAACAAATGCAAATAACATAACAATTGTTTATACCCTCATATTAATCTGAAATAAAAAAATAAAAATAAAACAAAAACAAAACAAAGAAGTGGGCAAAGTGTAAAATATTTTTAGATGTTTTCAGGTGAAGTGTAAGTAGGAACTGAGAAGGCTCAGTTCAGTTTTTTTATAGGTTAAATCTCTCGGGTTAGGCTTTCATAATTTTATTGATGTTCAATATCACGCATGAAAAGCTTTTTCAGTGTTACTCTGGATTATTGGATTGAATTTGAATGATAGCAATTTGTTTTTTGTCTGTGAGGTTGATATCAACGCTTTCATCAGTGAACAATTCTGATGAGTATATTAATCTAATTTGTTATACTTAGCTAACTGCTAACTTAGCAAAATAACTAGCAGGCCCAACTATTTGCCTTTTCCATTACATCTAACTATCTTCTACCAATACATTTGATAAAAATCCTCCATTTAATAAGCCTTCTTATAATTAAACACACTTGTTAAATTTATGTTCAGCATTCTTTTTATCGCTCAATGTTTGGTACGGCAGCCACAGCAAAGTGCCACAGGCTGGGTATGCTTCAAACAAAAGAAATATACTATTTGCTCATAAATTTGGAAGCTAGAAACCTGAAATCAAGGTGTGAGTGGGTTTGGTTTCTCCGGAGGCCTCTCTTCTCAGCTTGGAGGTGGCTGTCTTCTTCCACCTCACATGATTTTCCCTCCATGGTCTGTGTCTGTACTCCAAGTTACGTTCTGGGGTACTAGGGTTAGGATGTCAGCATATGAATTTAAGGGGAGGTATCATTTAGCCCATTGGATCCATGTAATTTTAATCTCCTTGTCTATTATTTTAGAATCCATTTCTAACTCCTCTCCCTTTCTTTATCCCTCCTTCTTTCCTTTCTTCCTTCTTTTCTTTCTTTCTTTGTAATAATAATAAATCATCTTCAGTTTCTATGCTTCCTTCTTAGTAGGTGTTAATGGATATTGGGCATGATCATTTGATAACAAGAACATTTATTTCTTCACAAACGGTACTGTGCTTGGTGAGGTGCCAGTGAAGGTTAAAAATGTATCATAACATATGATCAAACTTCCAGAAACCATTTTCCTTTTTCTAAGAGGAATGACAAATTACCTGTTCATAAAATAAAAGTAAATTTTTATCAAGCCTTGCTACAAAGTTTCCAAAGGTGATGTGGGAATGTGTGGTTTAACCTTGGCTGAATGTGAAACTTGTGAGTAATAGAGCAAGGTGTGCTTGGGGTGGACATAAAATGACTTATGTCTGTTCTTGGCAAATAAGCATTTCCTGTGCTAGTGCTTTATTCCACCTTCAAAATGAAGTTCTTGAATGTGTAGCTATATTAGACCACTAAATGATAACTTGGGCAGAGTTTTCCTGATGGTATTATTAAAAGCATACAGTCAGTTAACTCTATATGAATGACCTTCAAGTTAATGACCTGCAAGTTAGATTAGCTTATTGTTTATATACACATTGAAATTCACCATAAGAATGCTAATAACAGTTATTTTCCCATAATGAAAATTACAATTAAGATAATAGCAAGACCTTGTAATTTTATTTTTATTGACAAGTAATAGGAAATATTTTGATTTAAATGTTTTACATTTTGGACAAAAATATTCACCTATTTAAACATTTGTCATTTAAAAGGGATTGCCAACTTTCTTTAAATTTAATCTACGTATCACAATCTTGTTTCTTACCATTTTATCACAAAAATTTGTGTTTCTTTTCTCTGAGTGATTCTTGCAGAATAAACAATAAAATTTTAGTTTTATACATTCTCTGATAAGGAAACTCCAGTAATAATCAAGAAATATATTGGGAAAGATAGTATTTCAAAATAGTTTGTAACATTTTCTAAAGAAATATGGTCCACTGGTCCCCAGATTCAATGCCTTTTAAACTTTTTTCTTATTATGCTTGATTTTATCTTTTGTTTTAAGTTGACAAATCATAGCTGTACATATTTATGGGGTACAATGTGATATTTTAATACATGTGTACATTTTGTAATGTCCAAACATCTTAAATGATAGAAATCATGTAACTTCGAAGTATAAAATAATAAAAAGGATTTGCTATTGGTGAAGAGGGTTAGGAGTTCTCTTGACTCTAAAGATTTTGAGAAGCAATGGGTTCCTGGCGATATGAGTTTTAGGCCAATAGTTGCAGAGTGTCACAAGTCCTAGACTATTTTCTTTATTTCAGCATTCCTTCCAGTACTCTCTTTATGGAAGATTTAACTTTTTACCAAGATTCTTACATAAGGTTATGAGTAATGTTTGATTTATATAAAGTACAAGTTAAAAATGACAAAGATTACATATTGTACTTAAAAATTTCACCAAATATTGATGTTACTGGATGAAAATTTACAGGTACACAAACAAAACCAAAATTGAGGCAGAATTGGTTGGACAGTCCTGGCACCAGAGCCTATATCCTCAACTGTCTATTTTCTACCTAACTTCTTCTCTGGAATCAATTCGTCTCTCATGGTGTCACTGCTATTTATCCTTCAGCTATTATTGTTTTGCAGCCCACTGTAATAGTTTTTCTAGCAGTATTGGTGCTGATTTCTTTCTGAATGTCCCCATTCATGTTGTTGTCTAGGGGCAGAACTTGTTTGCTGCACCCTCTTCTCCCAGGTGGTATCCTAAGTTGCTCTTCTGACATTCTCATTCACTCGTGCAACAGCATCTGGTGCTGAGTCTACTTTTTTTTCTCATGGTAGTTCACACGGATCTTATGCCTGACACGAATGGAGGTAAACCTAAACCAAGGTGTAATTTATTCTGATTAACAGATATTTCCCTTAAATAATTATTGACTTCAAATTCACCCAGATAATACAGAAGCTTAATATTTTGATGAAATATTCTCATTTGGATGTTTTGAGTTATTTTCAATGAAGATGTTCATGATCCATCTCTATAAGTCTTATTTGTGACAGCTGTTTCAGAAATCTTTTAAGAAAAGATGGGCAGCACCTACTCTGATGAACAGAGAGTCTGTCTTACTCTTCTGTCCAATCATTCTCGTATTAAATGGTTCTGCTCATATAGTTTAGGTTGTAAATAGTCAGCTGGGAGCTGAGGTGATGTGAGATATTATGCTACTCACATCTAAAAATTTGTATGTGAATGTAACTAGGAGTATAGCCAATATAACATAGAGCATTTATTTATCAGAGAGCCAGGGCCTGAAAATCTTTGTGTGGAGAAAAAAAAAAATGATTACACAACTAAATTCTAGCAACTTAGAAGTAAATCATTACATAATGGTAGCCATACAGTTAGAAAAAGAAAGCATTTTATTCTAATAATGAGACCGAGAAACAGTGACTCATTTGAGGTTAAATGACAAGGGAACAGCAAAATCACGGTGAAAATTTTGTTTTCACCAACTAGAGTAACATTCTTTCCATATATAAGAATTAAGGATTTAATTCATCTAAAATGCAGGTGATAACTATGACCATCTTAGGTATGCTGAATCTTTGACATGCCTGCAAAGTAGTTATTATCTTCATTTAATATTGAGAATCCTGAATCTTGTTGACATTTAAGTTCAAGTTCACCCAGATGGAAAGTGATTGAGCGGGGTTTTGGATCATTCTCTGCACATCCAAACCCTCTGTTCTCTTTACAATGCAATATAGCTTTTAGTCTTTGAGCTAAAGGACTGTTAAGACAATTATGATAAGATGAATATGTTCAAGGTCTGCTACTACAGCTATTCAAGGATGCCAACTCTTAAGCTGTGGGCAACTGGATGGCCAGGATCCTACAGAGTCAGATCTCAGGACTGGATGTAAAATTGGTTTAGATGATATTTAAATTTTATTTTTCTCTGTCAATAAAATATCAAATTAGGGGGCAGTTGAGTTCAAATTTAATGGCTATTTATACTGTTTAATTCTTACAAAAAGCTGTAAATAGTTCAGAATAACTTTATTTTGGTGGTCAAATATCTGATTGCTTCTTGCCATAGTTCAGCTCTAGCATGTATTCTAGTATTTATATCTTTATATATTTATTAAAATTATAACCAGGAGTTAGACAGATTGTACCAGATTGACCCCAATGATCACTTAGAGATCGTCAATAGTGGTACCAACCACAAGCTGGTACAAGGCAGAGCCTAGCAGACTTTGAGGAAGAATTCTGGGGTTATAGTTTCTGGGTCCTCCACTCACAAGTTGTATAAGTTTGGATTAATCCCTTCTTAATCTTTCAATTCTTGTATGTATGTGATAAGAGGCAATGCTTTGAATGTGTTATAACACTGCAAGAACAAATGGAATTATGTCTTTTATAACATGCTTATAAATAGAAGAAATTAATGCCTACAATTAATTATAACAGACATTTTAAGCAGGAACTTAGACAATAATATCATATAGTAAGCACAACTTTCATGGAACCAAATTTATAATTTTCTATGAGGAAATTATGATACTTTAATGTGTTCAAGAGGGGTATAGAACAGTCATTTATTTCCTTTTGTGCAATGTGAAAAGAGACAACCATTAATGCTGGGTTTCTGAGACAAAGTTGCCTTTTGATAAATATTATAATGAAGCAGTAAATAATTAATTTAGACAAGAGAAAGTAGGGAAACTAATTATTAAACTTGCAGCAGGGCAAATGTAATGGGAGTAAGAAAGGTAAATTTAGAGTACTTTCCTTGAGCCATGCGATCCAAATTTTAAAAAATCTAAAAATAAGCCTTTTACCTGACATGAAGATTGTGCGTTCTTTCCATTACGTCCCATAGGATTTAAAGTAGACTGATTTGCTAAGCCTGAGGTTGATCTCACTTAGAATAATTTATGAAAATAACTGAATCTTATTGGAGAGAGGATACAAGATGGAATCTTTGGATAAAAGTAAAAATTTCCTTTCCCCCATCTCTATGGTTTAATGCATTTTAAAGTGGACACTTGAAGGAAAAAAATGCAATAAAAACATTTAGTTTGGAAATTGAATAGAGTCCGAGAGCAGCAATCTCAGGCTCTTAAGATGATGAAGAAAACTGACACCTCACTGCACACAAGGCAGCTCTTGCATTGCTTAAATTGTGTAGAAACCATTAAACCTCTCTATTTAATATGCAATTTTATTAAGAACATATTTCAGTCCCTTTCTCAAGTTCTCAGATCTGTCAGGTATCATGTTTCACCTCCACACCATTCAGGCTTCAGCACTGTTTGTTGACCAATGTTCTTTGCTACAACAAATCCTCATGTTTATTTTCTCAAATATTTAAATTTTTTTTTTTATATTTTTCCTAGATAGGATTTGAAGTTAACTATTTCAGCAGTCAATTCTTATGGAAAGTCTAACTTAATTGTCATTCAACATCAAGCATATACATAACATGTGGGGATTGGTTTAAAAATGCAAATTTCTTCTCTATTCCTATTGATCATTCCATTATTGAAACTCATGAATCTGTTTTTTTTTTTTTTTTTTTTTTTCATGAGTACAGTTTCAGGCATGTGGTCTCTAGATACACAAGAACAAAACATTTGATGTATATAAATATATAAGTGAGAGGAATTTGCAATTTGATATCTTTGAGAAATTTAAAAACTTATCTCAAGGGAAGAGGAAAGAATTAATATTAATTAGGCACAGGCAGTCAGTATGCAAAATGCTTTGCACGTGATGTCTCAATTAATCTTACCAACATCTTCTGAGGGGTGGACATTAACATCATGGTTGTTAAGTAGTGAAGGCAGATATTCAATTTAACTTTTAGTTTTAATTCCCAACTGCTTTTTACTATAATTCATTAAAAATGTTCATCTCCCTTGCTTGATGACTTAAGATACATAAAAGAAAACTTTATATCTGAAAACAAGCTTACGAATAATGTTAAATATGTCAACATATAAGTCAGTGAGTGTTCAATGTGATGAGCCAAGAAAAGTACTTTAATAGGAAATACTTTTTTAGAGGTATGAATTATATTGAATTAAACCAAAGAACTAATAAAATGAATTAGTGAAGAGGAAATTGTTTTAGTTGGGTGGGGGGGGGGAGAAGGGAGTGCAAACAAATAAGGAACAGTAGAGTCATTCGATGATTGCCAATGTTTGCTTAATTTTGCTTTTGTTTTTGTTTATATATATAGTTTTTATTATTTCAGGTTAATTGAGAGTACAAAGAATTAGGTTACAATGTTTACATTTGTTAGGTAAAGTTCCTCTTATAATTGTGTCCTGCCCTCAAAAGGTGTACCAGACACTGTGACCCCCCCAACTCCCTCTCCCCACAACTCCCCACTTTGAGTTAATTTGAGTTTTTCTCTTATGTGTACATGTATTAGATAGTCTACTGGCTTCATATTAGAATTGAATACATTAGGTTCTTGCTTCTCTATTCTTGTGATGCTTTACTAAGAAGAATGTGTTCCACCTCCATCCGGGTTAATGCAAAAGATGTAAAGTCTCCATCTTTTTTAATGGCTGAATAGTATTCCATGGTATACATGTACCACAGCTTGTTAATCCATTCCTGGGTTGGTGGCATTTAGATTGTTTCCACATTTTGGTGATTATAAATTGAGCTGCGAGAAACAATCTAGTGCAGATGTTTTGTTTAATTTTGTACATCAGTGTGTCCTATTCTCCAAAAGTAGTGAGAGTAAGTTGAAATTATTAGATTCTGAGAGGGAAACAGTTAAAACACAATTAAAATTCAGAGGGTGGGTACTGAAAAATAAGCCTGTGCATTTATTTGACATTATTGGCAATTAACATTATGGTTGACATTATTTGACACAATAATACATTGTGTGTGTGTGAGTGAGGGAGAGAGAAAGTGTGTATGTTTGTGTGTGTGAGAGAGAGAGAGAGAGAGGGGTGCACTCGAATGTTTATGGCAGCACAATTCACAACTGCAAAGCTGTGGAAACAACCCAAGTATCCATCATTATGTGAGTGGATTTATAAAATGTGGTATACATATGTACCACAGCCATACTCAGCCATAAAATATGGTGAACTAATGTACTACTATGGTGAACTATGTACTACTCAGCCATAAAAAATGTGAACTAATACCTTTTGCAACAACCTATGTAGAACTGGAGATCATTTTTCTAAGTGAAGTATCACAAGAATGGAAAAACAAATACCACAGGTACTCCCTATTAATTTGGAAGTAATTAGTCACTTATATGCACATATGGAAATAACACTCATCAAAAATTAAGTAGGTCGGGTAAGGGGAGGGGTAAATTCACACTGTCGGAGTGATGGTCACACTTATAACTTTGACTTGAATGGTACAAAAGCAATTTATGTAAGCCAGATGTTTTTCCGCCTTTATTATTGTAAAATAAAATTTTAAAAAGACCCCCCCCCATATTTATGTAGTGGAAAATTTTTGATATTTACTTTTAGCCTAAAAATGCAACTATCCATCTCTTATTGACCTTAACTCCTTTATCCAAAACATAACTGTTTTTACATATTTTTTATCTTTTACTTTGCCTGTGTTCTTTCCATTTTATACACTCTTCAATAATTCTTCTTTGCTCTGTGAGCCACATCTAAGTTTTTCACCTGTACTCCCTGAATTTCTAGACCATTTCTCTTGCTTGCTACATACTCCAACTCAATTCTTTTTTTTTTTTTTTTGTGGGTTCAGGTTCACCTCCCACAAATATTCTGCATTCACTTTCCCACTTTAGGCTTTGGGTATTTAACAGAGGTATAATCTGTGGTACTGTGTCCTCTCATAAGCCTATGAATAATTCTGAAGTTCAGCCTTCTACAAATCACCTTCCAGAATTAATCTAAACAAAGTCATTTCCCCCCATAGTTTGCATATTTGAGTGGGTCATGCCTATGACCATTCAATGTGAAAACCATCTCATTATATGCTTGGCTTTACTCTTCTTCCTTAATTCAAAGTGAAAGAAAAACTCACAAATGAAATAAAACTTCAAAGAGAAAACATACTTTGAACATAATCTGACAGTTTTAATTTTTCAGACAATTAAGAATGTGCGTAGAAAACCAGTGACATGATTTTATTAAATTTACTAAGTGTCATGATTTTATTAAAGTTACTAAGTGTTCAAAAAACTCAATATATTACTTTTTAAGAATAATTAGCAATTACTTACAAAATCTGTCTCTCTGAACCAACATAATAATCACATGAGACTATTACACATTTAAGGGGGTAAAATTTTGCATGACAGCGTAGGATGGGATGTTTGGTTTTTAGTCAAATCTACAGGTATAAAAAACACTTCTTATTTAACCAAGTATTTATTTCTGATATGTATATACACACACATACTTAGTTATCACTGTGTACTCTGTGGAACTCATATAATCCAGCTTCTATTCAATCGTGTTTCGGTCAATCAGAAAAATGGAGGCCATTCTAGGTATTTTAAGTAGGAAGAAACTTAATACAGAGAATTAAAGTCTTAATACAGGGTATACCATTGGGAGGCTGGAAAAAACTGCTTAGAAAATTCAGAAGTGGGGACATTCCAGAACAAGGACACTCCTACCATTGTGGTCAGCAATTTATAACATGGAAGTGAGGGATTCTGTGGAAGATGACTAGCTCTCAGGTAGCGTGGCTGCCATTGACCTCAGCCACCAGGAACAATAAAAGCAAAGACAAAATCCCATTCCAACTGCTATTGTCAGAGACTAATAGATTCTTCTCTTCTGCTTTCTGAATCTAGAATGAACTGCCAGTGCCATTATCTAATGAGAAATTATCTGGAAAGGAGATCTTTGAAGGTGAGGGATTATGAATTTGGGCAATTAAGTTCACAAACTAATCCTTGAAAAAGTGCTACCTACTTGATTGCTGAATATCACTACAGTCACCATCGAAGTACTCCTCTTGGGAAGCTACACACCGATGCCAGTGCCTGGTCCACCCTTCAAAGCAATTTTGGAACTCTTTTTCTGGAATGGCTGTTGGTGTGCACGATCTGATAATTAAGTTTAGGAACTATCATAGGAAAAGTTCTTTGAAATAAAATGTCTATAAATCTCTATTAAATTTTATCTTGGTTATTTTTGAAATTTCTACTATGTCAAGATATTTTTAGAATAAAAATTGTTTTAAGATTCTGAATTAACTTTGAATGAATTAAATGAATAAAAACAAATTTTTATAAATGAGAATATATTAATTTTAACTATATGTACACATATTTACATATTTTGTTTTTCTTCCTGGAAACCTGTCCTCTTGGAAAAATGTTTCTGGTTTGCCTGTCTCCATTTTTCCTTCCCACTTCTTGACTGCTTTTATGAGTTGCTATCTCTGTCTCCACTGCAGTTTAAATCTTAGCTTTTCAGTGTTATATGTGAGGTCCACACATTTCGCTAGAATGGTTGAAAGGAAGACAGTGACACTAAGAAAGCATTTATCAAAATGTAGTAGAGAAAAAGTAAAGAGGAAAGCTACATAGTGTGATAGAATATTAAAGACTTAATTTGCTGATATATTCTAAATTTCTTTCTTGCATTTACTACTTACAAGTAAGAAGTTTTAAGTGAAAATTGAGTAAAAACAAGCTCTGTCTTATTAAATGATCAAACATGACAAGCTAAAAAAAATAGAGAACAGGTATGGCTAACATGTTTTCTTCACTATGTCATAATAGGCATGCCTGCTTTTTCTATAGGAAGTGATCATTTTACTCCTTAGATTCAGGATGTAGGGAGAAAAACACAATTTTCTGAAAGGTAGAAATTTAATATTGTTGTAAGCTCCTGTTCCCCCCAGACCCCCTTGCCTTCTCCCATTCCCCCACCCTACGGACGGGTAACCCCATGCCCTCTCCTGTTCCCCAGCCCTAAGGGCAACCTCCTGCCCTCTCCTGTTCCCCTGATCCTCCGCCCTACAGGCCTTCCCAGCCACGTTCCCATGCTCTCCAGAATCCAAAGAGGCACGGAAAGTCCCAAGTTTCACAAAACCCCCAAGTTCTCCGTAGATGAACAATGGTGGAAAACTCACTGAGGCTTGATTAATTACTGTTGTATAACCATAACCATTGTGATTTAAGATGTATCCATTAATCAATTATTGTTATATAATCATAACCATTGTGATTTGAGACGTATCCATTAACAACCAAGCTGTAACCCTGCCAATGGCAAAGTTCCTCATCCCCCCCTTGCTCACTTAAGCTAAGCAGAGAAAAAAAGGTATAAAAAACAAAAAACCCAGCACTTTGGGGCTGCTTTTCTTAGAATAACGGCCCCCTGCGCAGGTGTGAATAAATCACCAATTATTAGCATCTGAGTGGGTCTGAGTTTATTTTTTTCACAACCCCAAGGTTATTTCAATATATAATGGTATCATTTTTATTATCTTAATTAATTAAAAAAATAGATCTTTTTTTCTTGTTGAAAGATGAAAATACCCTTGATATCATTGAGTCCAAAAACTGCTCATTTATCTTTCTGGGATACTCTAATATTACTGTAATGATTGAAATGTCAGATTTCTGTATTGTATATTGTTGATGTGGAGAACATGTAGAGAAGTCAAATGAAAAGATTTGACCCACATATTTCAGTATTGCATTTCTAGGTGCAAGTGATATTTTCAACAAAAGCCTATAATAAAGCAAATGTCACAACTATGTTTGGGATGTAATAAAAAATTCATATGCTATGCAATTTACATGGTTAGAATTTGTTTTGGTTATTGGAGTTTGGAGGTGGAGAGGAGTTGAATGGTAAGGAAGTTCCAAAGTTCCAGTTTTTTTCTAAACTGAGGTTCTACTTACAGCTTTGTTATTTGTAAAATTTCTTAATGAGAACAAACACGATACATACAGATATTTTGATTTATCCTAATAGCTGTGCCTGACAGCTTATTAGAATAACTGAAAGAAGACAACACTGATCTTTTTTTGGCAGTGATGAAATGAGTAGCTGCTTTATATGCATTATTCCATTTTAACCCTCCTCAGATTCTGAGGGTGTCATTCCACCTTCCCAGATAGATTGGTTAAATAACTCCCCCAAACTCATGCAACTCATTTGTGTCGAATTCAAACTCTAAACAGAGCTCTATCTGCAATGAAGTTTTTTCCTCCTTTCCTTACAAAATGCAATGCCTGGGGCGGCAAGGGAGTGTCTCCCTTTTGACTTGTACCATATAAATTTACAACCAGCATAAAAGAGTAATTCATCCAAATTAATACAGTTCATGGAAATTTTGCACTCAATCCATGGTACGTCAAAATAGTCAAAAAAGTAGGGTTTTTTTTCTTTTTTCTTTTTTTTTAAAGACAGAATCAGATTTTGTCTCCCCCAGTTGAGTGCTGTAGCATCACAGCTCACAGCAACCTCCAACTCCTGGGCTTAGGTGAGTCTCTTGCTTCAGCCTCCTGAGTAGCTGGGACTACAGGTGCCCACCACAATGCCTGGCTATTATAAAAAGGAGTTGTTATTTTTAAAAACTAAATTGCCAGCAGAGGGATTTCTAGTGTCTCTGCTGGGTTACTGAGAAAGGATTAGGGTAATGTTCATGAAGGCAAACCTGCTTTCTGAATTTAATAGGAGAAAACTTACAGAAAAAAGAAATTAAACACTGAGTATCTCTGTGTTAAGCATCCTATTAATGTCTTTCACGGTTTTTTGTATCAGTTTTTTTCACTCAAATCTAAAGGATAACAAAAGATTTGAAAATTTATGTAAATTTCTAGCTGGCTAGCCAGTCAGTGAGTTCAGTATTGAAACTTACCGTTCCAATTTCAAAGCTGGTGCCTCTTATTTCTTAGTATATATTCATTATTTTAAGTCAAAGTTTATAATTATCAGAGATTAAATGCAGTTGTTAAACATTTATATATTTACTGAGTGCTTATTGTAGGCCAGCATATGCTTTGTGTTTTACCTGAATTAGCACAATCCTCACAGTAGTTTTTTGAAATACATTTTCTAATAACATTTTACATGTGCCAGAACTCAGACTCAGGGAAATGGATAATGATATAGCAAACCTATTTTGAATATTTAACTGTAGTGTATTATAAATTTTCCTAAAGTAGTGTTTAAGTAAACCGAACAATTAAGAGCCAATCAAATATTGGGAATTTTAAGACAAACATTTAACTAATCGCCATGAAAAACAAGTAGAGATTTGGGAAGATATTTTATTGCATTGCTAATTGTTTAAACAACTGAAATTATTAACAACTTGAATGCATGTAATGGAAGAGAACAAAAAATTAAAAAGTTATTTTATAAGAAGGTGGGATTATAGATGCCTTTTGTCCAAAATGTTACTTAATGTGTGATTATACTGTATTTTTTTAAGATGACAGGGAAAAGGTAAAAATTGATTTTAAATTTATAGGAAGCTTAAATTAAGTAAAAAAATACTTATTAAAAATTTTGGTGCAAAGAAAAATAAATTTTGTACTGTGAGCATGAGAATTTAAAATAAACATAATTTACAATAATCTTTGTCTCTCATATGCATGAGTTTTAAAACTAATGACATAAACTTAGTTTTATGTCATTTTCTGTTTCTAATGTCTTCTATGCAAGTTAATGGTATATATAAGGTGAAAATGAAGCATTTCAAATCCATTTAGCCACAGTTATTTTCATTAGAATCTACTTTTTCTACTTTAGAATCTGCATCTAGAATTTGAAGGCTGGGTTTCTTAAACTGGTAGGTATATAGGCAATGTTTCTGTATCTTTGGATCTATAGACTATAACTTGTTTTCCTTTCAGTAATAAATTTATTACTTGGAAATAAAGGATTTTTTAAAGGAAATAATGATTTCTGTAGATTTCAGACAAGGTGAGCCAGTGGCTGAGAAAGTGAAGGGATCCTTTGATAATCCTGGGAAGCTGGAGGAACAAAAATTCAAGTTTAGTTCACTCCAAAAGAGGGCCCATTAAGTCTCCTATAAGTCATTGAGATCCTAAAGGTTTTCACTCTAGAAGGAAGAGCGCAATCAAAATAAGTCAGCTTTATATGGTTGAAATCCAGCTTTCCATCATTTCAAGCCTTCACATTAAATAAAGTTGCTCCCCGAATGCTTGAGAATTTTGTTTTTATGTGAAGCCACATCATTTCTATAATTTTAGATTTACCAGGATTGATTCTCATTCAAAAATAACAAGCACACAGGTAAAATATAAACAGCAACAGACAATAAAAGCATGTAAATGGAGCTCCTGGTAAAAACTTCATTGGACATGAACTTGAAAATAACTGTGATTAAAGAGTATAAAAAATGAGGCTGGAGATTTTAGCAGAGAATAGAAAACTGTAAAAATTGGAAGTCCTAGACCTGAAAAAAATACAATATTTAAAATTGAAAAATCAATTGCTGGGTTTCAAAGCAGATTGGACACAGCTGGAGAGAATTGACTAACTGAGATATGACTTTGCAACAAAATCAGAGGAGGCCAGTGCTCAGTGGGTAGGGTGCCGGCCACATGCACTGAGGCTGATGGGTTCAAGCCCGGCCCAGGCCAACTGAACAACAATGACAACTGCAACAAGAAAATAGCTGGGTGTTGTGGTGGGTACCTGTGGTCCCAGCTGCTTGGGAAGCTGAGGCAAGAGAGTCACTTGAGCCCAGGAGTTTAAGGTTGCTGTGCGCTGTGACGCCACGGCACTCTACCCAGGGTGACAAAGTGAGACTCTGTCTCAGTAAATAAATAAATAAATAAAAATAAATCTTAAAGGAGTCATGTGGAAAAAACATGTCTGTCTTGCTCTGTTTTTAGCTATGACTTATCAAAATCAGCTAGGTTGGTAATACAATGAACTGACATAATCCAAGTTAACATGGCATTTTAATAACAGGCAAAGCATGAAAAATGAAGGTAAAAGTAGATGATGATATCATGGAAAACATTAATGATTACCTCTATAAATCTTAATGTACTCTATTCTGTACATGACAGAGCTACTCATGTCAATTTCCATATACTTGCACGCAAATATATACATAGACATTTCCTAATTAATGTAACCAGAAGTAGGCTACCATCTTGTCTCTATGTATGAAAATACTTTACATTTGTATCTTAAAATGATACAAATTTTTAAAAGTAATTTCAATTTTTTTCTCTGTAACTACATAGAAATACGACCAAAAGTTTTACTGAATTAAGATGTTTGATTTTATTTCATTTTCCATGCCAACTATGTATTATTAAATTAACAAACCTATGTCAGTGGGAATATATCTTTTTGTTCTTGGAAGAGAGAATAAATTAACACATTTCCAAATAAGTCAGCTGAAAGAGTGAAAAAAACTTAAATATATAAAGTGTTTAATAAAATATCATGCATCATTCACAGTTCTGGCTGGAGAACAATGATCTACTTCAAATAATTGAAATAGTTTAATGAAAGGGCTATTTACAGAGCTGTAGACAGGAGATAGGACAATGAACAGGAATGGTGGTGTATCCCAGAGGCGGCAGAGATAGGACATTGAACTGGAATGGTGGTGTATCCCAGAGGCGGCAACTACTGGGAGCTGTTTCCATTCTGAGTTCTGACAGAGCAGGGAATAAGATAGTTGCTAGCTTGGACCTAGGACTAGAGCTTCTGGAGAGAGATACCAGAGGAAGACTAGGCCTTCTATACAGATACACAGCTGGGCAGGCAAGGCTGGGGGAATAAATGGCCCATCTCATTCCCCTCAGCCTGCAGTGATTCTCCTTCTCTCTCCCATGGTCCAAACACACCGCAAAAGCCAGAGGGCAAAGGGACCTGGGACTTTCAGTCCATAACATTCAATCTTTTGGGGACTGAGCTGAGTGGAAGAGGGTAGTTAGTGCTTTGGGGCGGGGGGCAAAAGCACAATATAAAGCACATACCCCCAAAGCCTTCAAATAAACAAAGGCAAGATGAAACATGAAGTTAGGGACATCGCCCAGGTGCCATTTGTGTCTGGTGTGTATGAGTCTCAAGTTATTCTGAGAATTGTGTTTGAGGAAGTCATAACATGTAAAGTGATTATAAATTTATCATGCAAAGAGAACTATTTAAGAAGAAACATTCCAAAAGCTGAAGTCAAAGTAGTCTTCCCGTGACTACATTAAACTTTACGTACTACACTCTAGTAAGGCAAGCACTAATTATGCAAGTTGAGATTTGGGGGGGATTTAGTAAATGCTAAAGCAATGAATAGAATACATTAAATAAAAATGGAATCATTTTCAGAAATACAGCCTTGTTGATATTTGGTTGTTTTTTTTTTTCACTCAACAAATTATAGTTTTGTTCTTCCAAATATGTACAGCTTCAAAGATATTTCAGACTATGAGCTCATTCATTTATTTAAGCATTTCGATAGCACCTACCAAGTTCCAGGATTTACGTTAAACCCTGAGGCAGCAAATCAGTTAGAAATGGATGCAATTCTTTCAGAAATGAACACTGTTCTTGAGTTCACAGGATTTGTAAAAGATACTATAGTAAGAATTTATTTTAGATATACAGCACCTTTTACAAAGACTGTGAACTCAAGAACGGTGTTCATTTCTGACAGAATTGCTTCCATTTATGACAAATAAGTAAGCAAGAAGATGGTTATGTTAATCAGTTAGACGTAAGCATTCCACATTGTACATCAAATCAGCACATTGTACTCCACAAGTGCAGTAATGTACACAGTTATGATTTAATAAAGAATTAAAAAAATAAAATAAAATAAATTCTTACAGCTTTGCATGTTAGAAACACTTCACATATTTGTTGACATTTACTAAATAATTAATATTGGATGATATGTCTTGAGAGTGCCTATGCATCTATCACAAAATACTACTGTACTCAATGGTATATTAACTGATTTGTCTCTTATATGGTGAATGCTATCAAGAGGAATTCCTATAATAATGATACTATACTCCAAGGGATGATGATAAAGATTGTCTTTACATTTTACTGACTTTCAATTAACTTCAGATTCACCATGAAGTATTGCATTAACATTAAAATCACTGTAAGTAATGCAAATTGAGCACACATTAAAATAGAAACATTGAGATAAGTTCAATGAACTTTTATAGAATTTTAGGCTGCAAATTATTTTTTCTGAAATTACGATCATTCCAATACATTGATGCAAATTACTACGAGTTTCATGATTATGATGTTCATGAGTAATAAGATTGACCCTACTTATTGGAAGATTCAGGCATGTCATCATTTCCTTACTGCTATGTTACTTCAAAATTAAGGGTATTAGACTTTGAAATTCTTATGTAATATTGCTTTCAGGACACAAGGCACAAGTAGTGAAGAAAATACGTTTTCCTTGAAGGTACATAGAAGAGAAGATCTTACCTCAAGAGAAACTTCACGACGTATCAAATTCGTAATGTGTTATATTTTATTTTATATCTGTACCTGTCCTCATGGAATGATATGCGGAAACAGTACAAAAACTCATAGACCAGGATTCCAAAGACAGACTGTGGATTGTGTATAAAACAGATTATGTCTTAGCTGTATATGGGTCAGTGTCTCTGAGGAGGTAGAATCTATCTTCAATATTAATATGTCTTTAATTATGGCATATGCATAGTTCTAAAGGGCAAGAACAAATAAGGAATGCTGTAGGATCCAAAGACGCACAAAGCTAGGACACGTTACCACCCTGGGGAGGACTAATACTTAAGGGAACCCAGATCTGTAAAAAGAGAGGTGCAGCTGCTGCCAGGGTAAGAGCAGCAAGGAAGTGGGATAGAAGAGAAGGAAATGTTCCCGCTTCTCTCCCTCCACACTTTAATCTGCTTTTGCTTCTTTGGGGCCCAAATCACTCAAAGCTAGAGGGAAAGGGCTGCAGGTGCTGTCCCTCGGAGCACAAAGAAGGCCAGAAGAAGACTTAAAAATGGATGTAGAAGTAAATGGAAAATAATGAATCAAAGAAGTAATAAGATTTGTAACATACATGTCTACAAGGTATTAATCAAATTTAAGAGATTTTTTTCCCTTTTTGACAGAAAATTGACAACATTATTTTCTTTATTGGTTTTCTCATTATGTTACCCATCGGTGGAGGGTGAAGATATCCATATTTGGAAGAATAAAATCTACTCATCCATTTTTTTTTGACTGTATTTCTAGTTTTACGTATAAATCTCAGAACACTTCATTGGTTCAAAAGCAAGAAAAGTTTATTAATGACCTCGATTTCAAAACCCTTTTGATTAACTAGTGCCAAGTCCGTTGAGAGGCCAAGTCCGTCTCATGAATGATTCTTTGTACTGTTTCTATTATAAGATGTCTGTCACTGCCAACATATATTTTCCAGTCTGTATTATTACATTAGAAACCTGACACTATTCGAGTCTCGGTACATGAGCAAAAAATAATTACATTTAATAATAATGAAAAGGACTCTCAGTAATCCATCACACCACTATGATAGCAGGAGCAGTGAAGTTGAATGGGTGCCCAATTTGAAAATAAATCCATAAAAAATGCCAATTATTATAACCATAATAAAATGCCTGTCCTATTTCAAGTAAATACAAACCATCATCATCACTTCAAATAGAACATCATTGTTTTAAATCGTAGCTGCCTCCCTAATGCACATTCGATGTAAAAATTTTATGAAAGCTTAACGATAAGGTACATTTTTAAAGCACTGATAACCCCCCCTTGGGTTATATAATTCAACTAGGAAAACTTATTCCTATATCTGAATATCCATGACTGACCCATCTGGTACTTACCTTGCAGTTGATTTGGTATGATCTTTCTGAGTCTTAGCTGGACAAATAGTGGAATAATTGCAGAATATTGATAGCATCGTATATAATTGACCACATTTTTTCATAACATTTCATTTCTATCCAGATTTGAGGTCATTACCATTTATGTAAGTACAATGTTGAAAATAAATCTTGAAATTTGAAGAAAGAAAACTACTTCCATGAGCCATCTTATCTTAGGAATAAAAGGGTTCTCCTCCCTCCAATCCCTGAATTACACGGATTTGTATTATATTATTAAAATTGAGAATTTCGCTCATGTATATTTTTCTGTATCTTTATAGGCATGACATAAAAATAAAGTTATAGTCAAATGTTTTTTACATGCAGGGTGAGTGGAGATTAGGAGGGAGAAGAGAATTTAATTGTGCACTGATTTCCACAGAGCAGTATGCGTTACTGGCTGTGTAGGAACATGTCCCTTCTGTGAGTTTCTGTCCCTTCCACGGGAAATTTTCTCTTAAAGCAAAGCACTAAACCAACCTTGGAAGATTCTTCATTTACTGACAAGTGAAGACATAGGTCAGAGACTGAGTTAAGACTCAAACATTTAATTTGTGGAGGAAAAAAAAACAAAGAGAATTTATTATTGGAAAAGTTACTGGTCTGAATTTGGAAATCTGTTTTTCTCAGAAGAGGGACTCAGAGATAGTACATTTTGACACCCCAGGAAGAGTTCTTTACCTCCACGTATAACTTTCTTACTCTTTAAGTTACATTCTAAATATACTTGCAAGGGTGTTCAATCTGTGCTCCACAAGCCCCATGCAGATTATTTGAGAACTGTTCTGCTTATCTGTGGACCTGGATATTGCAAAAAGTATGCATAGATCTTTTTTGTTGTTGTATTTAATGTCTGCCCTCCCTCACCCCCCAAGGCAACTCTTATTCTTCTGTTGTGCAGCAGAAAAGAAAAAAGGTTGGACACCCCTGAATACATCGAATGTTGTGTTAAATCTTTTCCACAGTAGGTTTTGGTACAAAAAAGGAGAGATGAAAACAAAAGAATCAGATACATTATTCTTAAAAGAAGAGAAATGTCACAGGGTTATAAAAGTGACACATGTATTTCGTGATGCCTATCAGGATCAGCCTAAAGATATTTCAAATTTTAAGTAACACTGGCAACCAACTGGGACCATTCCAAACAAGGCAGATTTACTGGTGATTTGAGTTTTTTTTTTTTTTAAATGAATTTTTGTATACATACTTTTCACTTGTTAATATAACATGAGAACTATATAATTCTATAAATCATGCCTCATTTCTTGAAAATATTAAATTTAAAGAGTAAAATTTCTTGATTATTTATTTTTATGTGACAGAGTGCTTTTCTCTTACACTTGACTGCCCAGGTAATAGTTTCAAATGTTTTTTTTTCCCCCTCATTTATACTCACCTCATTTTCCTTTCTGCTTAAGGCAGCATATTTTCTGCCTTGTCTTTCCAAACCTTTTCACTTCAAAGTATGAAGGGAATACATAGAAACAATAAAGTGAGCGTAGGTGAAACCACAAAGCTTGACATGAGTTCCGAATCTGGGAAGAATAATGACTCAGCTTTGTCTGAGGTCGCTTTCAGTTCGGTTTACCACCAAACAGGACCAATGAGTCCTGGGCCGCCTGTGCCACCTGGCAACTCCCTTCTGTTCCACGACGATGAGCTGCTGGGGGCCCGCAGAGCCTGGCAGGGGCTGCTTAGAGCCGCTCAGGCTGGAGCGGGGTCCAGAATTCCGGGCATTCTTGAGGGATTCAGTCCCAAGAAGGAAAACAAAGGGCGAGGTGATTTGTGATAGGTCATCTACTGTATGCAGGGTCAATAAATGCCTGCCCTGGTCAGTAGCTCCCAGCCACCTGAGGAGCTATAAAAGCACCTCGGCTTGTGCCCATCCCTACTGGGGACCCAATATTTTCTCAAAGTTCCCTGGCTGGAGGGATGCTTTTCAGATGGGCAGGGTCACTGACCCCTCCCAGAAAGAACTGAGCTCTATGGTTTGGCCCATAGTGAATTTATTCCAAGATTCAGTTTTGTATTAGAAATAAATGCAAAAATTGTATTTCACTTAAAAAAAAAAGTTTGCTCTTATGCAAAGGGCAAACTTAAGATTAGGATACAGGTGGGTGGATGCCACTATCCAAGGGCACTCACTTCCATACAAAAGAGTTTCTGGGTTCAAGGTCTTAATACCTGCATGATGTGAGAATCCACCAGAAGAGAGGAGCTGAGACTTATGGACACTATTCCTCATTTCTATTCCAGGCCATGGGCTGTTGAGGGAGGCATGCTGGCATTCCACTTCTCACACAGGCTGTGATGCCAGAAGATTCATTCATTCTTGGCCATAGCTAGGTATTTTCAAGTTTTTTGCTTTGTTTTACTATATCATCAAGCCTACTTGAAATTTTTATTTAGAAGGCCTAACCATGGCTTATCATAAAGACTAAAAATTATATTCTTACCAAGGAGGGGTAAGAGATCACACACACACACACACACACACTAGAAATCTTTGAGTTCTAGGCTTGTACTCAGGGCAGCTCCCCAGGACCATAAATTGACCCAGAGAAAAATGTCTGTGTCAAGAATCTGCCTTGATAGAAATAAAGAGCCCTGTGTCTCAAAAAACAGTGCAGATTATCTACATTCAGAAAGACAAGTGAGCCTAACGCCTGGAGTCTCAGTGCTAAGTGGCTATGGATGGATAGGTGTCCTTAGCATAGCATGAGGCTAGATCTCAGAATTGTAGCATGGAAGTCCAGGTAAGGGTAGAGGGTTATGCTCAAGAAGAACAGATGTTAATTTAATTTTCTATCTGTTCCAAAAAATAGAGGCTTGAATAAAAAATTAGGTCACTGAAAATAAAATTTTATTTCTCTAACACCTGAATTTGTGAACAAAATTTCATGTCTTATACTCATTAATATTATATTAGTGAAATTAATAGAATTTGACCTTAAGAATCAACCTACATTTGAACTTAATCCTGTTGTTTTTAATCCTCATTGACTCTTTATCATTTTATTTGATCAAAGTGTCCTAAATCCATGCTGCTGTATCCTATTCGTCATTGCCAGACAAGTTGTTGTGAACTGAATGTCTCTCCAAAAGCATATGTTGATATCTAATCTCCAATATGATGGTATTTGGAGGTAGGAGCCTTGGAAAATAAGAGACCAGAGAACTAGCTAGCTCTCTGCCATGTGAGGGTACCACATGTGGTCATCTGCATCTCGGAGAAAGTCCTTCATCAGAACCTGCTGGTCAGGCAGCTGTCCTGATCTCAGACGTCCAGCTCCCAGAACAGTGACAGATAAATATTTGCTGTTTAAGCTACTCAGTGTATGGGAACTTTTTATAGCAGTCTGAGCTCTCTACGCACAGGTTAAGTATAGCTCCTATTCTATCATTCAGGTGCGTGATAAAGACTGGCAGAACTGCACTCTTGTATTTTATATTTTTTTATTTTCTCTATACATATACATGTGATTATTAGGTTTCCACTTTTTGCTTTCACAGAATTTAAAAGGCTTAAAATTTAATAACAAGAACAATGTTTAAGATAAGGACTAGAAACAAAAACCTCGTAAAGAACAAACGAAGATAAATACATTTGGAAAAGAAATCAGACGATTGCTGCAACGAACTATTGAGCAGTAATAATAATGCAAAAAAATAACATTCACATTGTCAGATAAACATATGTCTATCATAACTTGCTTTCATTCTGAGGTTCAGTATGGAGTCATCAGTTAACTTCTTTTTGTTTCCCCAAGTCTCAAAAAATAGACAACTAATATTTATAAATAAAAATAGAAGATAATTTCAAAAAACAGATCATGCCAAATCTTATAGACAAAGAAGAAATACTTCAAAATCTGAACAAAACTGAAAGCATTTTATGACATTTATCTTTTGATTCATTTTATAAAATCACATTTGATCATCTATATATTAAATTTCCTTAGAAAAAGTAAACATTTTCGTACTATCAATACTGAGTCATTTAAAAAAATACTTCCATTAGGATAGTATCACTTGTTCTCTTCAATGAGGAGGAGAGCAAACTGAGAGATTGGGGCCTTAGGCCTCTGCAGCCATATTGTACGACATTAGGGAAAAAAACCACAACTTTCTTCTTTAGCAAGAGAAAGTGGATTGTTACTTTTTACTGCCAAGCACTGTACTGTATAAATGTCATCTTAAAAATACACTGCATTCATCAATGTCAAGGCTGTATTACTTTTTCCATATGGAAGAAAATAACCCTTATAAGAGTCGCTTCATTATAGATTCTCTAAGATGACTTACAGCTGTCCACACGGACCCTTAAAACCTCTGTACAACTACACGTGAATTATTTGAAATACTTTTATTGAAAATTAAACTGTGAAATCCTTTCCTTGATTTTAATAATTGCTTTCCAAGTCATTTTGAAATATTTTTTCCTTGAAAGCAATACAAAAATTCTCAAAAACTTGATTTATAATTTTAAAGATATGTAAAAAGAGAAACACAGGTGTGTGAGTATGTGTGGGAGTGTATGCCTAGGTCTGTATAGTATTTAAAGAAAAAATCATATTAAGATGATGACAGAGGTTAATTATATTTTATTCCATATATCATGATAATAGCATTTATATTTATATATCAGATTTATACTTAATGTATTACATAATCCATGTCCTATCACTAAAAATATTTTTCCTGCTCTCCTATTGAATAAAATACAATGCTTGAGACTATTCACAAAGTTTGAAAATAAAAAAATAAATATAAAATTCCAGTGCTGAATGGCCTCAAATTTTTATTTATTAACAAATAGTTTGCTACTTCTAAACATAAAATTGAAATATATCAACTCTCTATTAGGGAAATAGCTAATATTTAACTGCACTCTTGAGATGAATTTTAAAAACTGTGTAAATTAACCTGGCTGGAAGGGAAGATACACAATGTATGGATCTCGCTATAGCAAATAAACTTGAAAAATTATCATTAGTTAGAGGCAATTTCTATTGGGGGAAATTGGGCGGTTATGCTTTTAACCAAGTATGTGTATGTGTATGTATGTTCTTGTTTGTATGCATCTAAATTTAACGTCTTGAATTTGTCTAGGATTGTTCTATTTTAAAATATAATCTCCCCTTGTGCCCACAAGTTTATTCATACTTGTCAACAAATTTGTCTCTTAAGTTTTGGTTTGGAAAAATGGTCACCACAGGCATACAACCTTTAGGTAAAATTCGAGCCCTCATCTTTCCTATTATTGCACATATGGTTAAAACCCAGCATACAAATTAGATCCCAGACACTCCCCAAGTGAAGACTGTCGCAGAAAAGACACGCAAGGTCAAATAAGCATTTGATGCTAGGGTCACAAGAACATGCTGTGCACCAGAGAACAGAGAATCAATCACTGCATTGTGGACGTGAACCTGGATTAGATCCAGACCTGGGTGGACCAGGAGGATGTCACGTGGAGAAGTATTTTAGGAAGATTTTAATCCAAGAGCCTGTATAAGTAAGCACACAATTTGTGTTCTGATTTTTAAAAGGGAGACTTTCAGACACAGATTCGAAGTAGCTCAATGGTAATGCAGTGTTTTCTTCACTTTGAAAAACAGTCTTATTTAAAGAAAACACAAGTTTCTAGGTAAACAAAGCCCACTTAATAAAAAGCGAATGAGGCATTTAGTGAAGAAGACAGTATATGAAAATTATAAGAAACTGAAAAGAAAGTGTCTCCTAATCTTACAGTTCAGGGTACTCACAGTAATGAGTAACGCTATAAGGACCAGCTTCGAAGTGCCTTCCACTATCAACTCCTGTTGTGTGAGTGTCCTCAGACACAGCATGTGTCACCCAGTAAGTGACTGGTGGAAGAGCAGAGACCAACGAATGGGACATAATACCCTACTTTGGAAAATAATATCCACAGAGCGTCCCCAAAGTCACCCCTCAAGTTGCCAAACATAGGGAAAATGGGAAATTGTAGTTAAATGTACATTTATTCACCATATATTTGTTACAAATTTTTACAAAGAAGTGGGTCAACTTGTAGAGAATATTTGATAAAAAATATTTGGTAAACATTGTAAATAAATTTTACATTTAAATTGTAAATTTTGTAAATACAGGTACTTTGGCTACAATTTCCCATCTTCCCTATATATGGTGACTTAAAGGTGACTTTTGGGACACCCCATATTTACAGACTCCTAGAAAATAGATTCCATTCAAACACAGAAGGTATTCTGAAGAAATTCTTTTATATACTCATTAGGAAACTTACAGTCTGTTGAAGCTTAGAGCACATCTAATGGGACGTAAGTGTGGATCTTTAATAATTACAGTGTTCTACTTTTTAAGGCATCTTTCTAAAGTGCAGAGACATGCTAACAGGACAACCATGAGACCTGAAAAAACAGGATCATCTTCAATTAAACATTCTGTGAAGGAAAAAAAAAAAACCCTCTGAAGGGCTACCAAATAAAAATGTCCTGCAGATCAGCGAGGGTAAAAATAAAGTTTCAAATACACAATATCCTTTACTCCAAAGCTAAGCTCCAGAGCTGAGCTGGCTGCATGTAGACCAAGGAAAATAAAATTACTATTAGAGAAAATGTCCCAAAGTAATATAAAGTCACAATCTCTCCTCTGAGCCAGAGTCACCAAAACCGAGAAACTCTCAGTTCAGTGGTTCTCCACCTGTGAGTTGCGACCCCTTTGGGGGTTGAACGACCCTTTCATAGCGGTTGCCTAAATACATCCTGCATATCAGATATTTACATTATGATTCATAACAGTAGCAAAATTACAATTATGAAGTAGCAACAAAAATAATTTTATGGTTGGGGGACACCACAACAAGAGGAACTGTATTAAAGGGTCACGGCATTAGGAATGTTGAGAACCACTGTCTTAGTTGCTTCAAACATAGTGCTTGTGTTGGGTTGATTACATGAAAACTGACTTACAAAATTTCCCTAAATATGAAAATTAAACACCCACGTGGCTTTAAATATCACTGGGACTAAAAATGACGTTTCTTTAGATTTTAAATAAATGTACTATGTATCTGTAAAGCCTAGATTTGTAAACATTACTGTTTCTACCAACTAGCTGGAAGAGAAAAGAGGAAAGATGATCTCATTCTTTCTCTGTTTATTATTTTTATTAATGTTTTTCACCAAACCAGTAGATGACTTTGTATTTGTTTATAGTAGATTATAGTGAGTGTTCCAATAATATAAACATAAAAAGATGTCACATTTTTCATGTTTTGAGGTAGAGTGTACATCAAGTCTGCTACAGAGCATTTGTAATGAAATGTGGTTTACTGATGATAAATTGATTATTCATTATATATAAAAGATTTAATAGTCCAATAAATGATTTGATGTTCAGGAAAGTCCATTTAGTACTAACTTTCATTTTATACAGAGCATTACCACTGTAAAATAATGGGTATAAATTGTCAATACAGCTTCTAATAAAGAAATTATCTTAGGTAATAAAATTTATATCACAAAAATCTATAAATTTTCCACCATTGCTGATGTGCCAAAGGTGGATTAACAGTACCCTACATATATCTATTTACACATTTGTTATGAAAATCTTTTAAAATTTACACTATAATTTATGTTTGATAGATTATACATTTTTCAAAACCTGGAAGGATTTGAAAGGGAGAACCAACAGAAGGATTGAAGGGAGGCATTGAATGGGAGAAAAAGACATCAGCTTTTAGGATGGTGACACCAATTCAAGGAAGAGAAGGGCTATTTACAGATGCCTCATTACTGAGTCTATACATAACTTTAAATCTCTTTGTGACATTTTTAAGTGAAGATAGCATTCATTTCTGTTTATTGGCTATGCCTGTTCCAGCCACCTAATTCTGTGCTTTAGACTGATTCTATCTTTACAGCTGTGGGCTCATTCCAGCCACATTATCCTCCTGACAATTCCTTCAACCTGCCGATCCTGAATCCCTCTGCTTGTGCTGTTTATACTGCCTCAGACACTGTTTTGCAGATGTCCAGGGGACTTACTACATAATCACTTCACGTCCTGCTTTCCTTTCTTAATCATCAATATAACATGAAACCCAACGCCTCCCCTACCCTACCTTAATTTTCATTTCCATTCCACCAATCACCTCGTGATGCCTCCCCAAACATTCACATAGTTTTGTTTACATGTTCACAGCCTGCTTCTTTCCCTCAAAAGATATTATGTATACTCCTATATTCCCTGAGTCCAGAATAGCAGGGAGGAACCTTTCGTGTTGGAAGGCCACATTGACTTAGCTGTAATCAAGTAAGACACATTCCAGAAAGTTCAATTTGATGGACTTCAAAATGTACATTTTGTTTGTAAAAATATAACTACCATATATTTAATAATTTAAAAAAATGAACACTCTTTGTTAATGTTAAAGTTAGCTACCTTTTAAATGGCTTTACTTTTGTTGGAAAGAATTTGAGTATTTGCTGGCAGCATGGAGCTCTGAAGTTTTAGGTGAGCCTCCAAATGGGTATTAGTTATTTACAATCATAAGGGTGTCTTTTTTTTTTCTTTTATTAAGCCATATACACATAGATCATGAATACATTTATGCATTTGTGTTGATTTTTTATACAATTTGGAGTGCTTACATCAATCTAATAAACATAGCTTTCACCTCATTCACTTAATTATTGTATTGAGACATTTATGTTCTATTGATAGATTTAGCTTGTACCCTTGCAATATGCTCCATAGATGTCCCACCGTTTACCCTTCCTCTATCAAACCTCCCCCTTACCTCACATCCGCCTCCATTTCTCTTCTTCATCCTGGGCTATAGTTGTGATCTATCTTTCATAAGAAAATGTGAGTAATTATAAATTGTTTCATAAAAGTACTGAGTACATTGGATACTTTTCTTCCATTCTTGAGATATTTTACTAAGAATATGTTCCAACTCCATCCATGTAAACATAAAAGAGGTAAAGTCTCCATCTTTTTTAAGGCTGCATAGTATTCCATGTTATACATGTACCACAATTTATTAATCCATTCATGGTTTGATGGGCACTTGGACTTCTTCCATGACTTGGCAATTATGAATTGAACTGCAATAAACAATCTGGTACAAATATCTTTGTTGCCAAGTGATTTTTGGTCTTTTGGATATACACCTAGTAGAGGAATTGCAGGATCAAATGAGAGGTCTACTTCAGATCCCTGAGTGTTCTCCAAACTTCCTTCTAAAGGGAACGTATTAACTCACATTCCCACCAGCAGTGCAGAAGTATTCCCTTTTTTCTACATCCATGCCAACATCTGTAGTTTTGGGATTTTGTTATGTGCACTACTTTTACTGGAGATAGATGATATCTCAAAGTGGTCTTGATTTGCATTTCTCTCATGATTAAAGATGATGAGCATTTTTTCATGTGTCTGTAGGCCATGCATCTGTCTTCTTCAGAGAAGCTTCTGTTCAAGTCTCTTGCCCACAAGGAAATGGGATCACATGTTGTTTTCTTATGATAAGTTTGGTTATCAGACCTTTGTCAGAAACATAACCTACAAATATCTTCTCCCATTCTGAGGGCTGTCTACTTGCTTTATTTTCTGTGTTCTTGGCAGTGCAAAAGCTTTTAGTTTGATCAGATCCCAGTAATGTATTTTTGGTGTTGCTTCAATTGCCCAGAGGGTCATCTTCATAAAGTATTCTCCCAGGCCAATTTCTTCAAGTGTTTCCCCTGCTCTCTCTTCAAGAATCTTTATAGCTTCATGTCTTCAGTTTAAGTCTTTTATCCAGTGAGAGTCAATTTTTGATGATGGTGAAAGATGTGGGTCCAGTTTCAGTCTTCTACAAGTCACCAGCCAGTTCTCCCACCACCATTTGTTAAATAGGGAATCTTTCCCTCAATTTATATTTTTGATAGTCTTATCAAAGATTATATGGTGATAAGTGTCTGGGTTCATCTCTTGGTTCTCAATTCTGTTCCATACATTCTACCTCTCTATTTTTGTGCCAGTACCATGCTGTTTTGACCACTATAGATTTATAGTATAATCTGAAATCTGATAGTGTGATTCCTCCTGATTTGTTTTTATTTCTGAGTAATGTCTTGGCTATTCCAGGTTTTTTCTGTTTCCATATAAAATGACGTACTGATTTTTACAGATCTTTAAAGTATGACAGACATGCTTTAATAGGGATTGCGTTAAATATATATATTGCTTTGGGTACTATGGACATTTTAACCATGTTGATTCTTCCCAGCCATGAGCATCATGTGTTTTTCCATTTGTTAACATCTTCAGGTATTTCTTTTACCAGAGTTTCATAGTTCTTTTTATGGAGATATTTCATGTTCTTTGTTAAGTACACTCTCAGATATTTCATCTTATTTGGCACTACTGTGAATGGAATAGAGTCCTTGACTGTTTTTTCAGCTTGACTATTGATGGTACATATAAGGCTACTGATTTGTAAGTACTTATTTTTTTTTTTTTTTTGAGACAGAGTCTCAAGCTGTCCCCCTGGGTAGAGTGCCGTGGCATTACAGCTCACAGCAACCTCCAACTCCTGGGCTCAAGCGAGTCTCCTGCCTCCGCCTCCCAAGTAGCTGGGACCACAGGCACCTGCCACAACGCCCGACTATTTTTTGGTTGCAGCCGTCATTGTTGTTTGGCGGGTCCAGGCTGGGGATTCGAACCCGCCACCTTAGGTGTACGTGGCTGGCACCTTAGCCAGTTGAGCTATAGGTGCCCAGCCCAAGTATTGATTTTGTATCCTGAGACTCAGGTGTATTCCTTGATCACTTCTAAGAATTTTGTAGTTGAGTCCTCGGGGTTTTCCAGGTATAAAATCATATCATCCATGAAAAGTGAAACTTTGATCTCCTCTGACACTGCAGGGACACTCTTGATCACCTTTTCTTGCCAGATTGCAATGGCTAAGACTTCTATTACAATGTTAAAAAGCAGTGGAGACACTAGGCAACCTTGCCTGGTTCCTGGAGTGGAAATTATTTCAATTTTACTCCACTCAATATAATACTGGCTATGGGTTTGTGAACTGATAGATGGCCTCTATCAGTTTAAGAAATTTCCCTTCTATACCTATTTTCATAAGTGTTCTGATCATGAAAGGATCCTGGATATTATCAAAAGCTTTTTTCTGCATCAATTGAGAGAATCACATGGTCTTTGTTGTTTATTTTGTTTATGTGATGCGTTGTATTTATAGACTACTTATACTGAAGCAGCCTTGAGACCCTGGGATAAAACCCACTTGGTCATGGTCTATAATTTGTTTGATGTGCTGGATTCGTAAGGGTGTCTTGATTGGGATGAGGCAGGAGAAAGTGGATTGACAGCAACAAGTGGTTGAAAAATCAAGAAAATATTTCTAAGGAGTCTTGCCAAAACTGTGGGCATCCTACTGCATTTTTTCATATTTCCACTAGATCTTTCTCAGTATGTCATCTACTGAGAGCTCAATCAATTCTATCTGTAGTTCTTTAGATGTCTTGGTGGTATCAGTTAGTTGAGGCTGAAATGCTAATTTGAGTGTGATGTCATGATTTTCAGTGAATACAATACCTTTCATTGTATTCTCCAATTAATAGATCTATTAACAGCTTCTTCACAATTGAAGAATATATATGTTCTTTGCATGTATCACCCTGGTCATTAATGATATTTGCTAACTAGGGATAATGTTCATCTGAAATTTCCTTTTTAGAAGGGTTTTGAAAAAAAACAGTTTTCTAAATGGCTGTATTGTTTTCTTTTTGCCACATATCTTTCATGGACTTAGTTTTACCTTGCAAAGAAATAGTCAAGTCATTTTGGTTTCACATCATATCACACAGGTATGCTGTAGTCCTATAAAATATTCTTTTAATAATTCACATTGCTGATTTTCTTCTTTAAAAAAATTAGCTATCTATTCTCACAGAGATAAGATTTTGGCTGATACCTATAGCTGTGTTAGCCAATACACTTTAGAATGATATGGCAAATTCACACTAAATATCTCAACCTTCAACTAGCATTTTGTGAAACTGATGATGCTGTGTTGCGTTTGCATGGATATTATTAACAATTTTTGTAGCTTGTTGCAAAGGGTCACTTACCATAGTAGCTTTAGCATAGAGAATTTGCTAGATTGTATTGCAAGAGACAATGAAAAGAAATGACAGTATCTGGATATGTTGATTATTTTTTAATTTATGCAATAAACCTCTCATATTTTTCTATCCTGCAGGGTGCACATCTATACACACCCTCACTAAACTGACCAAATGCAGTCAATCTTCGTGACATTTATCTTGAAAGTTGTTGAAAATATCTATTCCCTGTATATTTGTACTACTTCACTGAATAGCTTCCCCTTTTTCTCAGAATATGTGAGTACTTTATAACTTGTTTCCATGACATTATTTCCAGGTATTACTTGAAAGAATTCTCTCTGCTTTTGCTTTACATCTTCTATTGTGCCTCTCCTCTAAAATATTTGTGGTCCATTTGAGTGTTATAATTCTGATGAGCATTGAATTTCTTCACATTGATATTACAGTATCATGAAGCAAACAAATCATCTTACCTTTGGCAGAAACAAGACAATATTGCAATTCCTAACCCTCCTTAAAAGTCTATTTTCTTCCTTCAGCATTCTGTTGGTCTTCTTTGACATGATGGACTGTTACGTAGACAGAACTAAAAAATACTATTGAGCTGTGCAACTATTCACAAATTCCACTTCAAACAGAAACACAGTGCACCACTGTCAAAAGCTGATAACAGACTGGTATACTCCACCCCTGTAAACTCTCTCCAACCAGCCTCATGCAGCAGTGGCTCAGGTGTGGGAAGTTAGAACTACCTTGTAAGCCTAGCAGCCATCAATTTAACCCATATGGCTTACTAATGTTCTAATGGTGTGAGTCAATCCAGGAAGATTACTTAGTTGAAACTTAGGTTATTCTTTAATATTTTAAATACATTAATTTTAAAAATGAAATAAAAATATAAAAGACAAACCAAATTTGAAAAAAAAAAAAAAAAAGAATTTGTTCTGTAAAATTTGCATTCAGTCTAAAGGCCACACTTAAGGACCTAAAAGGCTACATGTGGTCTTAAAGCTACAGGTTCCTCCAGAAGTATCTGGTTCACAATAACATTTCAGAAATGCATTTTAATAAATAGATACATTTTAATGGCTATTTTTTGTTTTTAATTTTCTTATTTTTTTTATTTCAAAATATTGAGGGGGTAAAATAGTTTTGTTGCACAGATACTTTGTGTAATGGTTAAGTCAGGGCTTTTGGTGTGCCCATCACCAGAATAGTATCCATAGTAACCAATAGGTAAATTTTTGCCCCACCTCTCAACTTCACCCTTTCTTTGTTTCCAATAGCCTTTATATCTTTTTGTGCCTGTGGGTAACCATCATTTAGCCCCTGCTTATTAGTGAAAACATATGATGTTTGGTTTTCCATTACTGACATTCTTCACTTAGGGTAATGGTGTTCAGTTCCATTTAAGTTGCATCAAACAACATTATTTCATTCCTTTTGATGGTTGAGTGGTACTCCATGGTGTATGTATGCACACACACACACACACACATACACACACACACACATATATATACATATCATATTGTTTTTATTAGCTTAGGTTGATTCCACATTGTTGCAATTTTGAATTGTACTGCAATATACATTGTCATGTAGCTTTCTTTTTGATGAAATGACTTCTTTTTCTTTGGGTAGATACCTAGCAGTGGGATTGCTAGATCAAAATAGCAGTTCTAAATTTATTTTTCTGAGGAATTTCTATAATGTTTTCCATAGAGGTTATACTAATTTTCCATCCCACTAACAGTGTTTGAACATTCTTTTTTTCTGCATCCATGCCAGAATCTATTATTTTTTCTTTTAATTAATGGCCATTCTGATAGAGATAAGGGAGTATTTTTCATTATAGTTTTAATCTGCACTACCATAATGATTATGTTAAGCCTTTTTTCATAAGTTTGTTTGGTCATTTGTTTGTCTTTTTGAAAAAATTATGTTCATGTCTTGGGTACATTTTCTCATGGGGTTACTTGACTTTTTCTTGACAGATTTGTTTGAGTTTTCTGGAGATTCTTGGTTTTAGTCCTTTGTCAGATATATAGCTTATGAACAGTTCCTCCAATTCTTTAGGTTGTCTGTTCACTCTATTGATTATTTCTTTAGCTGTGCAGAAACTTTTTAATTTAATTATTTTTACCATTTATTTATTTTTGTTGTTATCAGATTTGTCCTTGGGGTCTTTTTCACAAATTCTTTGCATAGTCCACTCTAAAATAATTTTTCTACATTTTATTCCAGAATTATTATGATTTTTGTGCCTTGCATTTAAGTCTTTTATCCATTTTGAATTAACTTTTGTATAGGGTGAGACATAGGGCTCCTCTTTCATTCTTCTGGATGTGACTCTCCAATTTTCTCAGCACCATTTATTAAATAGGGTGTTCTTTCCCCAGTTTATACTGTTGTCTGCTTTGTCAAAAAATAGTTGGTCATAACTATATGGTTTTATTTCTAGGTTATCTATTCTGTTCTATTAATCTATGTCTCTAATTTTATTCACAATATTACTATGCTGTTTGGGTTGCTATAGCCTGGTAGTATAGCCTGGTAGTATAGCCAAACTATAGCCTGCTGTATCCTTGATGTTAGGTAATAAAATGCCTTCAAACTTGTTCTTTGCTTAGGTTAATTGAGCCATTTTTTGTTCTAAATGAAGTTTAGGATTATTTTTCTAAATCTGTGAAATATGATACTAGTATTTTGGTGGGAATTATGTTTATATGTTCATACTTTGGACAGTATAGACATTTTAATGATATTGATTCTGCCAACCCATGAGCAAGGGATGTTTTTCCAAATATGTCCTCTGTGTTTTCTTTCCTTAGGGTCTATAATTTTGCTTGTAGGGATCTTTTTCCTCCTTGGTTAATATATTCCCAGGTGTTGTATTTTCTTTGTTTGCTATTGAGTCCCTGATTTGTCTCACAGCTTGACTAGTATTAATACATGGAAATGCTACTGATATGTGTGCATTAGCTTTGTAACCTGAGCCTTTATGGAATAATTTCTATAGGATAGTTACCAGTTCTTCTTTGTGCATCTGGTAGAATTCAGCTGTGAATTCATCTTGTCTGGGGATTTGTTTTGTAGCGAGATACTTTATAACTGCTTCAATCTTGATGCTTATTTTTGGTCTGCTCAGAATTTCTATTTATTCCTGATTTAGACTTGGGAATTTGCACATGTCGAGGGATTTATCCATTTCCTCTAGGTGTTCTGCTTTGCTTGCATAGAGGTTATCGTAGTGTTAGTGGTTGATATTTTATATTTCTCCAGTGTCAGTTGTAATGTCTTTTTTTTTCATTTCTGACTGAGGTTATTTGAGTCTTCAATCTTCTATTTCTGGTTAATCTGGCTGGTGACTATTGATTTTGCTTATCTTTTCAAAGAACCAATTTTTTGTTTCATTGATCCTTTGTATTGTTTTAATGGTTTCCATTTCGTTTAATTCTGCCCTGGAGTTTGTTATTTATTTTCTTCTGTAGGTGTTGGTTTTGCTCTGGTTTTCTTCTAGTTCCTTGAGATGTTACATTAGTTGTTAATTTGTGATCTTTCTCTCTCTCTCTCTTTTTTTTTTTTGATGTAGGCATTTTAGGCTATAAACTTTCCTCTTATGATTGCTTTTATTATAGCCTGTGGAATTTTTGAAATTTTATATATCTGAATCATTTAATTCAAGGAATCTTTTTATTCCCCTCTTAATATTGTTATTGAGCCAAGGATCAAGTTAGTAGAAGATTAAGTTCAATGACTTTATGAAGATTTGAGTGTTTCTCTGTGACCTGATTTCTGATTTTATTCCACTATCATCTAAGAATACATATCATATGACTTTGATTTTTTTTAATATGCTGAAGCTTGTTTTGTGGCCCAAAATATGATTAATATTTAAAATGTTTCATATGCTGATGGAAGAATGTACATTCAGTAGTTTTGAGGTAGAGTGTTATGTAAATGTCTGTTAGGTCCATTTGTTCCAGAGTCTCAGTTAAGTACAGTGTTTATTCATTTTTATTTCAATGATCTTTCAAGTTCCATCAGTGGAGTGTTAAAGTCTTCAGCAACTAAGGTGCTACTATTTGTTTCTTTGCTTATGTTTAAGAGTTTGCTTTACAAAATTGTGAGCTTCTAGGTTAGGTGGCTAAATATTTAGTATTGTTATGTTTTCTGGTTGATTTTCTCCCTTTCCCATTATATAATGACCATTTTTGTCTTTTTACAACCACTATTATTTTGAAGTCCATTTTATCTGGCATGAGAATGGCTACACCTGGCTCACTTTTGGTTTTAATTTGTATGGAATATTTTTTCCGTACTTTTTACCTTTGAGAGTTCTTGGGTTTTAGATGTGTTTCTTGTAGACAGCAAATATTTATTTAGTTTCTTTTTTCATCCATTCAGCCAGTCTATATCTTTTAAATAAAACATTCAGACTGTTCATGTTGAGTGTTAGTATTGCCATGTGGATTGCTGTTCCCTTCAATTTGTTGGATGATACTTTATTTTCTTTTCCTTCTTGGACTGTTGTTTTATAAGAGTTGTGAGCTTTAACTTTTGGATATTTGTACATTGGTGGGTATCTATTTTGCTCTTCCATATATATAATGTACTTTAGAGCATTTTCTATAGGGCAGGTCTACTAACGACAAATTCCCTAGTGTTTACTTGTCTGGAAAAGTGTTTATTCCTTTGTCATTTATAAAACTTAGTTTTGCACAATACAAAATTCTTGGTTAATAGTTACCACTGAGAAGTCTCCTATTAGTTGATGAGCTTTCCATTGTAGGTTAGTTATTGCTTTCATCTTGCAGCATGTAGAATTTTCTCCCTTGTTTTGACCCTGGCCAGTTGAATGACTATATATCTTAGAAATGTTCCAATATGAAGCTTCCTATAGTTTAATGATCATCTACTATCTGGATATTTGACTCTCTGATGATACCAAAGAAGTTTTCTGCAATAATTCCCTCAAATAGGCTTATGATTATTTTTTCTTTTTTTTTTGGAAGTTTTTGGCTGGGGGTGGGTTTGAACCTGCCACCTCTGGCATATGGGGCTAGCACTCTACTCCTTTGAGCCACAGGCGCCACCCCATGATTATTTTTCCTTGTCCCTTTGGGATACTTATGATTTCTATATTGACTCTTTTCACATAATGCTACATATCTCTGAATCGTTGCTCATTCTTCTTCATTTTCTTCCTGTATCTTTGACTGATTGGGTTAGTTCAAAAGCCTTGTCTTAAAGCTTTGAGATTCTTTCTTCTGCTAGGTCTAGAAGCTTTCTGCTGTATTTCATAATTCCATAAATGACTCTTTCATTTCTTTAAGTTTAGTTATCTTATGCTGGGTATCCCTTTAGTGAGTTTTTCATATTTTTCATTTATGTTTTGAAATTTTTTTCATTTCTTTATGTTCTGGATCTTTGAATCTCTGTATTAAAATTTTAAAATTCAAAATGGTTTTAAAATTTCTCTTCATTCCTATTATCTTATTTGCCATTCATATTCTGAATTCCATTTCTGAAACTTCAACAATTTTCTTTCAGTTGGTTTGTGTTGCTGTGAATATATTGTGATCCTTAGAGAGTGTTGATATGGCTTGTATTTTTATGTTGCCAGTTCTTTGTTAGTTTCTTCATATCCGAAACCTCTTATCTCAGCTCAGGGCTAAAAGGTTTGCAGCACACCTGTTCTCCTTTGCTAGGAATTCTCTTACTTAGAAGGAGGTCAGGTCCCTGGATAGTGCTTTTGTATCTTACTCTGAATTATTGGTCTGGTGGGAGATGGGAAGATGCACTAAGATGCTGTAATGCTACTGTTATCTTGAGTCATCCATTCCCCTGTGGCTGTCACAGTTCAAGCTGGTGCTGGGGAATAGTTGTTTGGATTGATAAGTTGTTCTCCAAACCACAGTTAGGAGCTAGGAAAGTCTCGCTCTTCATGCAGGAAGGTAGCATAACTTTGGGAACTTCCTGGGTGGGTTTCTGGTCATTCGTAGGTACACACAGCTGTGTCCACAACTGTGGATAGTCAGAAATGTACTGGAACTACAGATAGCTGTGGGGAAGGTTGTGGATCTTCTGAGAGCCTGTATGAATTTCAGGACTTGGGAGGGTACCCAGATAGGTTGTGGGACTTTGACAGGTGTCTGAGCAGTTGTGGGACCTTGACCAGTGTCTGGGTGGGTCAAAGGCTTGTCACAGAATCTCAGCTGGTCATAAGAACTTATGAGTCACTTGGGCATGTCACATGACCTTGGTGGGTGCCTAGATAGGTCCAGGGAGTTACACCAGCACCTGGATGGGTCACTGGATGATGGCTGGCAGTAAAGTGGCTCACTGGGCTTTAGACGATGGGCCATCTGCAGCTGGCAGAGCTTGGGAAGAGTGTGTAAACTCACTGGGAGTGGTGGCAGAAGATTCTGGGACCCTCTGTGCACCTGCTCTGCTAGGATCCTTAGGAGATAGCCATTGGAGTGAGGAGTGAGGGTGCATATTAAAGTGATTGTCCCTGCACTCCCTCTTGGGACTGAGGGTTGGAGAGGTGGTTTCAGTGAGCTGACCCTCTGTAAAAAGGGCATTCTGAGATTTGGAGCACAGAGTGGCATCTGTTGCAGCAACCTGAGACCAAAATCTAATGGGACCCCACTGAGCCTGCTCTCTAGTCAATTTCATTGGATAGTCTGTAAGCAGCTCCCTGACTAGTTAGGAGATCTGCCATGGTAAGGCCCTCTCAAAGCTCAGATTTCAGTGTCTTTGTTGAAAATGCAGAGTTCTGGAGTTCTCTTGCCCACATGTGAACACTTTCCCCCGAGTACCTTCTGATCTTTCCAAGTAGATCATCCCATCTCTCTCTCGCTCTCTCTTTTTTTTTTTTTTTTTGCTGTTTTTGGCCAGGGCTGGGTTTGAACCCACCACCTACAGCATATGGGGCCCGTGCCCTACTCCTTTGAGCCACAGGCACTGCCCCATCCAATCTCTCTTTACCCCACATTAGGTATCTCCAGTCACTTCTGTGATGATTCACAATGCTCTCTCCAAGACAGGCCATCCATGATGAACCATTATTGAGAATTGTGAGTGCAGGGTGTTTCCAGTTCACCATCTTGGCCACCTCTCCCTCTTCAGATATTTACTATTGTTCAGGCTGACAAAGGATAATGGTGATGAAGGAGACTTTAAAATTTTTTACATTAAGAGGATGTTTTGTTTTTCCCTAGAGAGTAGAGAATGACTGCCACATTGTAGTTCAGGGAAGGCATGTAGGGTCCTTTCACAACTGTGGACAAACAAACTCTTCTTTAGTAGTTAGAAATTGCACTGCTTAATAGTTTCAGCTGAAATGTTAATTTGCCAATCACTGTATATTTTGTATCTCTACTTTTTCCATATTACATATGAGTATAAAGCAATTAGAGTTGTATTATTTGGACCAATGGAAAAAATTATCCTTTTCTTAAAACAAGAAAGAGACTAAATTATTACCTACTATTTGGAAAGTTAAGCATTACTACCCACTCACAAAAGTGTAATAATAAATTCATGCTCTTCATCCATAAAGTGAACAGGGGCATAGCGTAACTTGAACTCCCCCAACAAGATACTTTGTGAATAACAAAAATGTGAAAGAGTCCATTATAATGAAGCCATTTAGGCCCAGCCTTGTTAGAATACACTGCTTAATTACATGAATTTACTCTTTTGATTGGATGTTGAGATAATGTGGGTGATGGGCATTTTTTCTGTCTTCTTTTATTGCTTGAGGTTTTTACTCCGTTTTTTATAACAGGTATTATATTGCTTAAAATTTTTCTGGAATAAGGAAATATTCTCACTGAATAAATGAAAAAAATTGTGTACAATCATCAATGTACTCAACATCTTCCTGGCTTTAGAGAACTGCCACACTTTCTTTTTATTCCCAGTCCTGTTCCCTTTAATGGGTCTTAGCACTAAGTGACTCCACACCACAAAATTTATTTTCTGCTACAGCCCAGGACATTGCCTATCATTTTTGAAAACTACCCTTACTAAATAAGGAAAGAAACCCATCCATAGATTTCAATCACTTCCCTATTTATATCATTCTTCCACTCATACAGATAATTCAAAGTGTGTCCCCAGAGTGAAAAAAATAGTGACAATCTCATCATCTCTTTGACAATATCTTATGTTCTGTTCACAATCAATAAATCAATCTATACTGAATAAATGAGTGAATAAGTGAGTGAACAAATAAAAGTGATCCAATTTGTAGCCTTTGTGTTGTCTATTTTTTTGATGATACATTTGTGTTCATGTTATATTCACAAGTGTTTAGTGGAAGCAGTACTTTAAGGGAAAAATGGAGCTAAGTCATACCTTCCTAAACAATGGAAAAGTTAATTGGAAATGAGACTTCTTAGCAACTTTAAATTATACCACAGGGAGCATTTAACTAAATAGGTCGTATGTTAGTTTTGCCCATGACAAATGTAATGCTTGAAACTAAATTATTATCCTATTGCAAATCTTGTCAACACAGAAATACATTTTTTAAATAGATTTCTTTCCAGAGGACAGATTTCTCCTCCTTTTTCTAATATACTGTGCAACAAATATCAAGCCACCTCCATTTATATTTATTTCCCCCATTTAGAAGAAATAACATAAGATGGAAGAACCATATTAATCATTTTCAGAAAGAGTTTAGAGAAGTAAGAATCAAAAACAAACAAACAAGAAAACAGAGAACCAATTTAATGTATTACAGAATACCAAAGATTCCTTACAGTATTAAATTTAGGAGTATCACATAATGATAAGTGTGTCAACTTTGCAATGGACTTCTGTCCATACTCCAGATCAGATCCTGATTCTGCTACTGACTAGAGGTATGAACCTCAGTATGTTATTTTGCCTCAGCTGCTTCACCTGTCATTTGAGCTTACAACCATGTGATTTATTCTAAGAGCTAATTCTTGTTGAGTGCACCTGCAAATGATACATATTCAGCAGCAAATGTTAGTAGTACTGTTAGCAAAATAATTACGATCTATAGCAGTGTTTTTCAACTCCTGTTATCTCACAGCACACTTGAACCTATCGTTAAACATCCATGGCACACTTAAATTATGTTGATCAAAAAAGAAGGAGTAAAAAATGAGTATACTTTACCATGCTTTGAACTTCTTTTGAAAGTAATTTAATTAGTGAACATGAAAAATGTTTGCAGCACACCTAAGACCCTCTCACAGTGCACAGTGTGCCATGGCACACAGGTTGAAAACACTGATCTACAGAGTAAAAACTCTACCCTTTGGGCAGACAAGAGCTACATAGTTCTAGTGAAACAATGATGATTTTTAAGCTACAACCAAGGGTAACAGCGGAAGCGCATGAAAAGTAGCTCGTGCACTAATGGTGATGAGTAAGATGGGGATATTCCTTAAATGCTAGTAAGAAAGTCAAACTATCAAATAAGTAAGGACCCACCCCAGAAGTTTCCTGCTTCCACAAACCTCCTGCACTTTTGTTAAAGGATCTTGACAAATGTTTCTGCCTTGTATCATTTTCCAATTCCACTGGCCCGACTCCAGCCAGAGCCTATATTCATTTTGTGCTAGATGACAAAAATTTCCTTTAAAGTGATTGTTTCAATCTATTATGCTTATCAATTTTCAAATTAATTTCCAGAAAGGATTGTTTTGCTAGAGTCATTTTCAGGCTCTGAAGCCTTTATTGTTTCTCTATTGCCTATAGAAGAAAGCTCAAGTTCATAAACTCTCACTCAAAGATTCCTATACATAGTCCCAATCTCTATTTCCACATTTTTGTCTTTATTTACTAGCCTACATAAAACATAAGTTACAGCCAATATGAAATTCTCTAGATATCTTGTCATTGCACGGCATCACACATCATACTACACGCCGCCTTCTGTAGTCATTGAGGTTATGTATATCATATACTTCTTGAGTTGGAAAATATATTTGGTAAATATTTGAATCTCATAAAACACACAACAGGGTGCTTTGTGTAAAATTGCTCAGTCAGTATTTTTAATACATTGGTAAATCATCCATTCAACTCAAGTTTAGGCAGCCTCTGAACCAGAGATTACAGCCAGCGTAGACATAAATTAAGTCTATACCACTCCCTCTCCCTCATCTTCAATGCCCATGGCCATCTTCATTCTTAAATATTGCTGATTAATCGAATATTAAATTAATATCTGATTTTTATTTTTAGTTTTTCATTTCATAGGTCTTACCAAAGCTCCGATGTTCTCTTGGCTGGATTACTGGATGTGTGTTCTTACCGGCGTCCCTGTTTCCAAATCCAGCCTGCTGCATTCCATCCGGCTAATTGCTTCCAGGATGATTGTCTTCAAAATCTACTCAGAATATTTTGCAGCAGTTTCTCATTGCCTACATCACAAAATCTTTTGTTCTCTTACAAAATAGCCTAAGTTCATAGCTTCTGACCTTTACTTACTTTAACTTAACGTTTTACAATTTATCTTTCTACTGTATGAAACTATAGTCCTTGCAGTTTTAACAAACGTGCAGTATTTAATGCGTACTTGTCTTTGACTACTGTGGCAGACCTAGGGTGAACCCCCACAATTCTCAACCACTTTGTACCATCACATCTTTGTACAATCCTTTCCCCTAAAGTTGAGTGGAACCTATGATTTCCTTTTAACCAACAGAATATGGTTGAAGTATTGGTGTGTCTGTCATTCTACATGACATGCTGTATGGCAAAGGTGATGGGATTTGCAGATGCAATTAAGGTCCCACAGCAGTTGATTTTGAGTTAATAACCCAAATAGGCATGGCCTCAACAGCTGAAAGCCTTTAAAGTGAGACGTTTTCCTGTTGGTTTTGTAGAGGCAAACATCCATGTTTGAAGGCCCCTGGACTGAGCTTGTGGGAGATGGGGGTGGCTTCTAGGACTGACGGCAGCATCCAGCCTCCTGTCAGTAACCACCCAGGGCATCAACCACAGAACCACAAGGGAATCAATTCTTTTAACAACCTGAATGAGCTTAGAAGCTGATACTTCCCTACTTGAACTTCCAGCTGAGGACACAAATCAGGCCACCTCGAGTGTAGTCAGGTGAGACCCTGAGGGGAGAACTCTGCTAAGGAAGCCCAGACTCCTGACACATGGAAGCTATGAGATAATTAATGTGTGTTGTTTAAGCCACTAAATTAGTACTACTTTGTTATGCAGGAATAGATAACTAATAAATCATGCTATTGCCTTTGCTTACAATATATTTGTACCATACTTTCTACTCAGTTCTACGTCTACTAAAATAATTCTTTAGCAATAAACCTAAATATCACCCATCCATGAATCATTTTCTGATTATCTTTCATAATTTTTACCTCTTTTGTCCTCTCAGATCTCAAAGATATGTAGCATACATAGTTAATACTAATCATACCATATTAAAATGTGATTTTACATATCTGTTTCAATGAACAAGGACCTCCTTGAAAGGAGACTAAGCCCTTAATGTCTGAATTTGAATATATATTATAAAAAATAAACATTAAGTTAGGTGATCTGTTATAATTTGGCCTATTTATCAGAATTATTTCTCTGATTCTTATTGTTCTTTGAACTATCTGCTTGGACCTCAGAATTCTTTCCTTAAAAAAATGGAAATAGCATTCTTACAAAAGAACAGACCGCAGAAGTTGGAAAAGTGGTGAAAGTCAGGGAGATAAAGTTTCATTTTAAAATAATGCTTTTTTTTTTTTTATAAAAAAGAATAGCTGATGTGAACAATACTAAAGAAAGGCCTTGTTCCTGATGAGAATGACTTCAAAATTTTACAGTTACTCTGAAAAGAAATAAAATGAGATGAATTACAATGAAAAAAATGAAGAACAAAAATAGTTGCTTCTATCGAATTCTGACACAGGATGAATGATGATAGTTTCATAGTGTCTTGTAGATGATATACAAAATAGGCCTCAAGCCCCACAGAGCAGATGGTTAGATCACAGGGCAGATAATGCACAGGGAAAGATTAAGTGAAGGACAAAGAGCTTGATGTGCCTACACAGAAGGGGGTGTGACCGGATTTACACATATCCACTCTGTCGAAGGGAACGAGGACAAACGTGCAGACTTTTCCATTGCTGGCAAAGCTTTCAGAGACAGTAAGCAGTATTGATAAGTCATATAAAATAGTACGTCACCAGACTGCAAAGAATTCCCTCTAATCGAAGGAAGACTTTGTTCTATATCATAACACAGTCTGTCATGTAAAACATAAAATATCCAGAATTACGCAGTGTTGGTAGACTTATCCACTAGGACACTGTCGTACGGCCTATGCAGTGATTTTTCACAACCCAAGGATTTAATTTCATTTATAGGAAAAGAATGAAAATACACCTTTAGCAGCAGCATGTTCAAAGGCTTCCTCTTGTATCTTATTTCTGGTGGTAAAAAATCACTTTCACATAGATTATTTTGACAGTCAAAAAACTGTAATTCAGATGAGCTGTCAATACATGTATTTTTTCAGAGTAATTATTTTTGCTCATAGTTGTACCACTCATAAGTAGCAAAGTGAAACCCATGTCTCTGGAATGGGTTCTAAGATCTTTTACTTTATTGCCATTCACCTTATGCCAATCAACTAACATACCAGCTCATCCCCACCCCTTCATATGAAGTAGGGTTAATAACTGCATAAGCCTCTCCTATTATTTCTACCTGTTTATATATTGTTAAGGCACTGCTCATGATTTAAAATCACCAAGATAACGTAATAGAGGGAGCTAGCTATTACTACATTATTACTATTCCAAACATCTTATCAAAATGGCAAAAGTTTGATGAGTAGATGTGGAAAATCTAGGGCAAGATGTTCACTTTCCTGGTATCTGAAAAGTTAGATATGGAGCTGAGTGATTCTCTGAAACCAAGACGTAAGCGTCGCATAAAATCTTTGGAAGAAGTGTCAGGCAATTTGTCAACCCTTGATTTCCAGGAAGGTTCTATTTAAAATGTCTAAGAAAAATGAAGAAAGTGGAAAGAAATCTATATTTCTTAGCTTGCCAAAATTAGCCCTCTAAAACTAGGGGTAATTCACTTATAACTCCTGAGTCTCAATTTCCTCATTTATAAAATTGGATTAATTATTCTGGCCTCACCTGTATCACAGAAAAAGTTTGAAAATGCAATACAGGTGATATTTATTTGCAAACTACAATATTCCTTAGAAACATATGCTGCTATTTTCCACCCCATATACTGATACGAGTCATTCTTAAATACTTGAATTGATTCCTCAGCAAAATTCCTTGAATCGTGCAAAGAAAAAGGAGTCTGTTAACTCCTTTTTGCAATTACTAACATAGACTATTCTATTTTATGCTTTACTAAATAGTGATTTCATTTGTCCTTGAAATATTCAGAATTAATCAAAATCAAAGAAAAAATTGAGGTGCATGTCTACAGGGTTTAAATGCTGTCCAGCTGCCCAGTGACAAGAGGTTCTATTATTACAAGTCACTGCCCCCACTCTCCCCATCCTTTGGTCGTCTCTATACAACAACTGAAATAAGAAGGCAAAGTATTGCCTTCTCCAACCTCAGCTGGGCACATGTGCATTGGACAACCTCAAATTCTTCTCCACTCTGTAAGTCTGCCTATGACAGGGACGGTGCCCTGTATATTGATACTGGGGTTACAGATAGATTTCAGTGAGTAGGGAAATTTGCCAATGCAGAATCCATGGATAATGAGTATTGATTGTAACTAGAAAATACTCACAAATATTGAAATTGAGAAATATACTTCTGAAAATCCAATGGGTCAAAAAAAATCGCAATGGAAATCCAAAGTATTTTTTATCATCATAATAACAAGCAAACAATATATCAAAACTGTAGGCTGAAGCTAAATCAGGAATTAGAGAAAAATTAATTATATTCAAAGCAAATCCTAGAAAAGTAGCAAGAGAAAAAAATGTGTTCAGTTGTCCCTGTTGGCAGATGACATCATCTTATATAGAAAAAACCCTAAAGATGCCAACAAAAAGCTTTCAGAACTACTAAACAAATTCTGTAAAGTTTCAAGATACTAAATAAAAATAAAGAGACAGTGACACTTTTATACGCAAACTATCCCCAAAAAACAAAGAAAACAATCTTATTTACAATAGCTACAAAGAAAAAGAAGTGGAAACAAGTTTAAACAAGGAGATGAAGATTAAATGCTGATTATAATGTGGAGAACAGGAACACCTGGGAATCTAAATCAGCATGGCCAGTATGGAAAACAGTACAGAAATTCCTCAAAAAAAATAACACTGAGTATATGCTCAAAGGATATGAAATGACTATGTTGAAGAAATATCAGCATTACCATGCTTATCACAGCACTACTATTCATAGTAGCAAAGCTTTGTAATCAGGTTATGTCCATTGATGGATGAATGGATAAAGAAAATATGGTATATATACAAAATATAATAGCACATAGCCATACAAAATGGAATCATGCCCTGGGCAGCAATATGGAGGAAGCTAGAGGACATTATGCTAAGTGAAATAAGCCAGGTTAAAACATGCAGATACCACATGATCTCATTTATATGTGAAGTGTAAAAAAGCTAAATTCAGTGGAACAGAGAGTCAAATAAATATTACAGGAGACTGCAGGGTGGATATTTAGGAGATGTTGGTCAAAGGGTACACTTCGGTAAGACAGGAGAAAATAGGTCCAAGGGGTCTATGGACAACATGATGACTATAGTTGATAACAATGTTTTGTGTTCTTGAAAATTGCTAAAGAGAAGATTTTAAGTGTTCTCAACACAAATAAATATGTGACATAGCACATGAGCTAATGATCTCAATTTAGTCACCTCACAATGTTTATGTAGTCAAATATCATATTGCACTTGGTAAACATATGCATTTTGTACATTAACAGAATATGATAAAAATAATAAGTAAAATTAATGAAATCAAGCAAGTATATAAAAACTTTAATAATATAATACAATTGATAAAGTTTTGGTGAACTTTCTTAATTTGCTGAAAAAAGAAAGGCCAAATTAATAAACAGCAGAATGAAAAAGATTATATTACGTCTGAATCTGCTGACATTAAATTGTTCATAAGTCTCAACAAACTTTGAAATACCAATGAATGATGTTTGGCAAAATATGAAATATTCATAGGAAGTGAAATAAAGGTATCCTAAAGGAAAATACTTTAGAAACAAGAAATATCTAACTAATATTCTACGTTCACTAAGGAAACTGAATGTATAAGTAAAAACTGCTCCGTGAAGAACCCTCTTGTTCTACTTGTCTCCACTGATAAATTCTTTCAAACAATTTAGGAAAAAAATAACATACATACGTGTATACACACGTGTACACACACACATTTTTCTGAATGTTATAAAATAAGAAAATACCTCCTAACAAATTTTGTACTTTGGATGCCAAAACCTAAGGAATATTATAAGAAAAATAAGCAAATACTTTTTAAGAAAACATATATATGTAATATTGAATAGAATCCAGAAAATGACCCCCAGTGACATGGAGAGTTGATTTATTGAAAAAGTATCACCAGAGAAGGTTGAGAAAGGATTATCTTTTCAATAACTTGTGACAGATAACTTGGATATGCATGTGGGAATAAATCTGATTCCTTCCTCAAAGCAATTTCACATGCATTGTAATCTAAATGTGAAAAGCAAAACTTCTAGATAACATAGGAAACTCTATTACTCTATCCTCTATTACTTCAGGAAAAACAAATATTTCTTACACACAAAAAGCTGTAAATATGATTTATGAAAAATATTGACACGTTGAATTATATGAAAATAAACAGCTACGTTTCACTACAGACACAATTAAGAAAAGTGATAAGGCACAGAGTTTGAGAAGACATCTAGAACACTTCAACCTGAAAATGAACAAATATCCAAAGTATATTAAGAAACCTTTAAATAAATAGCAAAATGGAGACAGATCAAGAGAAAGATGAGCAAGAATCTTGAACAGGTATTATCAGAATTGAAGACACCATAAGGCCAAAAGCTGAAAAGTTTCTCAGCTTCCTTGATTGTTAGGCAATGGCCAATGGAAACCACAAGGAGCTAGCATTATGTCCCTTTAAAATAGATAAGATGAAAAAGACTAGATGAGATGAAAAAGAATTTTTGAAAAAAATCCTTAGAAATCACCTTCTGGGATTCTTTTCTGCTCTTGGAAATTAGAATCTATAATGCAGTATTTGGACTTATGGGAAGACTTACTTACTTAGATGAGTTATCTAATTAAAAAAAAAGTCAACATAAACATTATAACACTTAACTTCAGACTATAATCTTGGAAAGTTAATTTTTTAATTAAAAAAATGTAAATGTCACAGCAGAAATGGCTGCTTATAATGGAGTTTAGTTTGGGCATCTTACTGAGTACATTGTAATAAACTAGAATAAATTTTGCTAGGAAGCTGCCCCATTTCAAAATTAGTGGCCCCCCATTTCCTATGTTGTTAAATAATAACTACGAATTGCTTTTCTTATCTACTCATTTCCATATTCTCTCAGTAATGAAATTCATATAACTGTAAATGCATTATAAATAATAACTTTCTGAAATAGCTCCTGAGGTTAGAAGTTTGTTTATGATGGTAGAAAGGAAATGAAAGTATTGAAATTATTTCCAGAGACTTAAGTTAGTGATAATACTTCTGGTTTGGGCCCTAACCTGTGGTTTGGACACGCTAAAGAATCGAATGAATCTCATTATGAGGCTGTAAAATATTGCTACCCTATGAATAAGGTATATATTCATTTCTCCCCAAAATAGTATACCTCTTAAAAATTGTCATGTACTAAAAATAGGGCACCAAAGGGATATTCACAGAAATTTTATAATGTTCATAGTATCAAGCTATTTCATAACAGTTAGTTTTCTAATCACAAAACAATACTATTGATAATTATATTTTTATGCATTTACTCTTTTTGGATTGTCCAAGCTGGGGTGGGAATACACATTTAATTTTAATTACAAACTCCATTTAGATAAGCATTCACTAGCTTATGAAATGATTTTCATCAAGGACTCAAAAATTAGTAATTTGATCCCCCTCCTTCCTCCTTAATCACTTTATGCGCACACGCATGCACACAGACTTTCCCCCTTCCTCTCTGAGTCTTAGCAGGTCTCACAGATAGAAATAAAGTGTAGAAACAAGCCAAGAGTGTACAATGAATATTGTGCTCAGAAAGGCAAAACAGGCAAGTAATGAATAGGATTTCATCTGCTTTTATTTATAAAATTACTAAGTGGGCTGTAGGCATTCTTGGTTTTTGCAGTTTTAACAACAGATACCCGAAAGGAAAACTAGCATTCATGCTTCACACAAAACCTTGTTTTCTATAATAATTCACAGTGTGTAAAACTCCTCCACATTCCTAATATTGTTTTATCTCTACTATATAGTCAAGCAGTTGTCAGGGAAGGGAATATTAGTCCAGTTTCATAGAAGAGTAAACGATACCTCAGCTAAGGAAACAATTCCAAATCATATACCTTGTTAATATAAGCTGTGTCTAGAATCTTTTGATAACCAAATCTATGCTCTCTCGATGTGCTGGCCAATTCCTGCGTTTATCTCGCCATGTTATGAAAATTACCAAGATCAATTACAATAATAAAACAAAACGGAAACTAAATGCCTAATGTCTTCTGTAAGAAATTTCTCAGCATTCTTTCGTTCTGACTTTTGTGTCCCTTTGAAACTTTTTGTCCATGTTTCCAACTTCAGAGATCACCAGATATTGAAAGTTGTACCTTACAAAACCTCTTAATTCATTGGAACTTAATAACGGACAACTAATGAAGCAACGTGGAAATATTTTATTACTATAAGACTTAAAATATATAACTTGCTTAGAGGAATGAGAAATCCAATTCTGTGGTTGTTGAGAAGTATCAACATGAAAATCTCAAATAAAATCTCAGATCAATAGAAAGTGATTATTTCTGTGAAAGGATTATTTTAGAAAATATATTTATTCAGAGATATTTTAAATATATTACGGGATTACAGGCACAGAAACTCAGTTTGTAAGTTGCTATTCAATAGAGCGTCCGCTTTGTAAAGTAGGGACCACACAGCAGTCATTGGCTTCTGGCTTTACAAAACGTTAGTGGTCCTATGCGAAGTCAAACGGATACTTGAAATTTGAATTGTATCTACCACTCAGGTACAACTCGTGCTCAGTTATTTACTCTTCCCATTACTTCAAGAGTGATACACAGAGAAACGCGTAAGATGTGTCTGCCTTATGAGTTGGACTCATTTTATGGAACAGTCTGGAGAAAGGGGTGAGCTATGTAAGTGCTGGAGATAGAAATTCCTGTTTGCAAAATCCACTAACAGGTTACTATGTGGCTCGGTTTCCCCATCTATAACATGGCAGTAATAATAACACCCATCTTAAAGCTATGTTGGAAGAACTAAACGGAAGAAGAGACTTCCTCACAGGAGTCATAGAGTGAGTAGTCAATATGTAACTATCATTATTGTTACTATTACTTCTATTTATTTTAGCCCTTTAATGTAATAAGTGCTGAACCCCAATCTCACATCCATCAGAATCCTGCTGATCTTGTATGTTTGGGCCTCTGCTGAGTTTAGTGATCTATGAGAAACCTAGTTAATTTGTCCATTTTATCCTTTCTTATATTTATCATTGGCCAGGATAGATAAACCAGCTAGAGTTTTTAAACTTGGGGACACAAGTGTCTCATGACAAGAGCTGAACAGTTTTACAAATTAGTTCTCTCGTCAAATTGATGTTATCATTGGAATCTATTAGAAAACTCTAAGGAAAGAAAAGTTCTCAATTACACCCCACATTACTGTATCTTGCGTGTCGGAAAGAATGAAGAGGATTTCTTGTTTAAGAAAAGATTTTTTTTTTTTTTTTTGAGGAGTTATGGGAAATGAAAATCAAGAAAAAAGAGTGAGGTCACATTTTAGGAAGTTTTTATTTAGGACAGCGGTTCTCAACCTTCCTAATGCTGCAATGTATTTTCATTGTTAAAAAGGGGTTGCGACCCACAGGTTGAGAACCGCTGATTTGGGATAATAACCCGAACAATTTGGATAAATGAAAGTAAATGTATTTAATCTTTCTGGTATACTTTGGTGGATTGTTAGAAGCTTTCAACATTTTTTAGTTAAAACGATTGTATGAAAATATCTTATTTCTGCAGGAAAACTTACAGTCATCTATTTCCAATAGTTAGTGTATGGAGAAATGCATGTGTTTACAATATGAGCTGGATTAAATCGTCAGAACTAGAGCTGAGGGAAAGCTCAGGTCCGGAGCAGAGCCTTTGAGGAACATCGGTTTGGTTGGGAGCACTGAACAGATTAAAGAGGCAAAGTTGAAACAGAGACACAATGAGTTTATTAAAGTAACTCAGAAAAGTTCTTCCCAGCATCTTTTTTGTTATTCTAGAATATGTACTTTGTGCCTGCCTAGAAGACTTGTGGTTATATTGCACTGTCTACAACCAAACTGCAGTCTGGAAGGCTGGTGCTGCAAAGTAGATGTGTCCATCAATCAAGATGGACTTGGTAATGATATATCCCATACTCTAAAATCCCCGAGCCTTAAAAGCAAGGAATGTTTATTTCTTATTCATGATACGTGTTAACATATGCCAGCAGAGGACCTTGCCAACACATTCCATTCTCAGGAGCTAAGAATAATAAAAACTCTGACATCGGGAAAGACCCTGCAGAAGAATGAAACAAGAGATCGCTGCAGACCTAACATCTGCAAACAAAAGCTGTTACCTGATAGCGAACCCTTCTCTTAGGCTCTCTGGCTGATTGGTTATATGGTCCTGCCCAAGGCAAGGAGTTAAGGGTGGTAAGGCAAAATCCTTCCATGTGCCTGGAAGTAAATATAACAGAGATACAGGTGAGCATTAGTCAAAAGTCTTTACTGTATTATCATGGAAGAAATGTATCTAAGTTGCAAGAAAAAATGCCGGTATTTTTGAAACCCATTAGAAATGTTAATGATGATGACAATGATCAATAATCGTCATATACCTTGATGTGTGTTATGATCTTAATAACAACTGCATGGAGTGTCAGCACAGGGGATGTATTACTCGTTGGACTGATATGGAACATGAGGCTCAGAAGGGGTAAGGGATGGACACTAGCAGTGTAGCAACTAAGTAAAGCAGCTATCGGTCTCATTTATTCAAATACAGTAGAGTAACCTTTTAAGTTAGTGCTTTTCCAACTGTAATGCTCATTCAATTCACATGAAAATGTTTTGTAAAAGAAGATTGTGAATCAGTAGTTTTGGGGATGGGACTGAGATTCTGCTTTGTTGCAAGATCTCAGGCGGCGCTCACGGTGCAGATCCATAGATCGTATGTTAAGTAGGAAGACTTTAGATGACCCACACGTCATTTCCTATGACTTCTCAGACACCACGATCTGCATTTCCTCACTGCCTCTCTTCCAAGTTGGAAGGCCCTTCAGGGCAGAGTGAGGAAGATCATGCTAAATTGCACAAATGTCCTTGAAATTTGTAAAACTTCTAGTAAACCTTTTCAAAATGTAGAGATCTGAGAAAAGGAAACATTATTTTTGTGACTGTATTAATTGATCTACCCTCAAATTACAAGGAGAGTCAACTGGTGTGTGCACTGGTGGTGTGCATGCCCCCTTCCTAAGCGGTGTCTAAATCCATAGAGGTGAGAGCTAAGGACACAAGGTAATTGAGTGCTGACTCAGTAACGCTGTAAATTTCACTGTGTTTATAACACATTGATAGCTATTAAAATTGGTGTTTTGTGAAAATTACATTTATTACTTTCTTACTTCAGTCTATGCAGAAATCACTTTTTGCTGCCTGGCTACACATTTGACATTTTGAGAAGTAGGTGCGGTTTACTATCATAAATAACATCTTGAGGTCACTATGTGCTATTCAATTCAAAGCAGAGGGGCTGAACAAAAAGAAAGTCATTTTGCTTCAAGGACAAAGTTAAAGACAATAGACTAAAAGAATTTTGGGGGGTATGGTTAGTCAGAGGTTCTTTGGGAAAAATTTGTCTGTGACTTTGGTGATGGAGTCACCTGCCAGACTCTGAAAGGACACATCAATCAGGTCTGACACGCTGCTGATTGCACCATTAAATCACCATCCTCAGCTTGATTTGTCTCATCAGGTCAAGTGAAAAAAAAATTTGATGGTAAGCTCTTTTTCAAATTTTTTTTTGTTGAAGCTTCTCCAAATAAATCTATACATTGCATTGAGCTAAGCTAATTGACCATAAAGTTCTATCCTTAATAACAAGATATTTAGAGTAGACGTCATGCTTCCTTAAGCAGAGTCTAAAGACTATTTTTAGCGAGCTGAAGAAACATTCATGATATTAACTCTCTAGAAAGATATGTGATAAATTGCATTTCATTTTGACTTTATATATAAAGAGGGAAAATTTAAACGTTATCATAGGCTATTGGACAAATGACTAACCGTCCATAAAATCTACATTTGACTTGAGTTGAGGTTATAGCTTAGTACTCAGGGAGAAGGTTGTAAATCAATTTTTGGTTTGTGTTAGATTCTAAGTGAAATAATGTAAGACACTGAGTATTTATTATTTAATTAGAAACATAGATCTGGTGTGAATACAGTCTTCATATAGTGGAATTCTAATTGCAATTATTCTTTTATTAGGGAATAACAGATCTGAGATCCTACTTCATTTGAAACACTAGAATAGCTATTATGGGAACAACAGAGACAAGATATCTATAGTAATACTCTATCATAGTGGTAATTATCTTTTTTTTAAGGTCTTACATATATTCAAAAAAACTTCCCAATCACTACTATGGATGGTACCGATTTTTACCAGTTGTTTATAAAGTTGATCATATGACTAAAAATATCAACACTCTTAACATTATTTAAACTTTTCTGAGGAAGTTTCTTGATTCAGAGAAGTTTTGTCAAAAAATTTTTAAATTTTTATTTGGTGAATTGCTTGTTGATTTCAGCAGTATTTTCATCTTCTTTAGATACATGCTATCTAAACAATTGTGGTTCAATTCTAATTTTATAAAAACATTTTTAGAGGATAGAAAGGGAGAGAAAATTCCCTCACGATTTTCATATAGTCAGTTAATCATTGAACCTAAATCAGGTAATGCTAAGATAAGAATTTTTAAAATGTAGACCAGTCTCACTTATAAACACTAAGGCTCTAACACAGACTAAAAGCAACAGGGTAATAAAAGCAGGAAAAATTCCAGAAATAAGAGAATTGCATGAGGTTAAGAAAGAAGAAAAAGAAAAACTGTCTGGTCACATCAATAGACCCAAAATATTGCATTTGATATAATTTTACTTATTTATAATAAATATTTCAGCCAACTAGCAGTACCCTTAGCAAAGGAAATACTCTCAGTGTATTAAAGTATATTGACTTCATTTAAAAATAGTTACTAAACATTTATGATGTAAATGATAATTTTTTTCCTTTGGTGACATTTTTTACTTTTTTTATTAAATCATAGCTGTGAACATTAATGCAATCATGGGTACAATGTGCTGGTTTTATATACAATTTGAAATGTTTTCATCAAACTGGTTGACACAGCCTTCATGGCATTTGCTTAGTTATTGTAAGACATTTATATTCTACACCTAATAAATTTCAGATGTACCCTGTAAGATGCACTGTAATTTTAATGATAAAATATTAGAAACATTCTGTTAAAATTTGACAACAGATAAAGTGGTTGCTTACTTCATCACATTTAATGATATTGCAGAATGCCCCAGCAAATACAGTAACACAAGAAAAATTAATAAAGTATATAAGGAATAAGTATAATTATCATTGTTTATATGTAACATGACTGTTTACATATAAAATAAATTATAAGCCAATCTTTGAAATTAATTTTATATAGCAATATACAATTATCAATTGTACATATTCAACCAAAATTATTAAAATGTAATTTTAAAAAAGACATTATTCATGACAGCAGCAAAAACAAAGAAATGAAAACTATTGGTAAAGAGAGCTCACAAACTTTGTGTATTACTTAAATAGAGAAAATTATGCAATTACTAGATATTTACAAAATAAGCAGATGTTCATAAAATGAACAGAAACCGTTTGTTTTTGATTCATTATGATAATGATCAATTTCCCCTGATAGAACTTAAATATTTAATGTAACTTTATTCAAAATCCTGATGGAGTCTTCTGTAGAGATTGTTAAGGTGATTAATACTTACAGAGAAGACTAAGGGACCAAAAAACTGCCAAACATTTTTTTTAATTAAGAGAACAAGTATACCAGTCCTGTGAGTTATCAAAATTTACTATAAGCTATAGATGGCTGTATTTTAACACCACGAGTAGACATACTGATCTACTAAGGAATTAGAGAAATAAGAAAAATACCTCTTTATGTTCATAATTGTATATAGTCAAAGAATTTACCATTTAGTAAATTATTTTGATGCAACTGATTATATTAAAAATTGATATACTTATTCAGGAATAACATAAGAAGAAATTACATGGAAATTAACTAACTGTGAAAAGCAAAATGTGATAAATTTTAGAAGAGAAGTAAATGCATTTATAATGCTAACATGAAGCTATATATGTTTGAAAATAAATATTGAATTTATTCAAGAAGTATTGAATTAATTAATAATTAAATATTGAATAAAGGAAAATATTGATAATTTTCCTGAGAACTAAAGAAAAGAACTTCTGTACATCTAAAAACATGACAAAAATTAAAAATACAATTCACAGATTTGGAGAATATATTTGTCATGCCCATAATCATGTGTAGACAGCTTCTGTAAATTAATAAAAATATGTAAACAACCTAATAGAAAAAAGAGGAAAGAAGATAAATAGATTATTCATAGAAAATTATGAGCAATCAAGAACCAAAAAGATATTCAACCTTACCAGCAATCAGGCAGGTGTGAATGAAAATCACATCAAAATAATATGGATACCAATCAGATCAAGGGGAAAATAACAATAAGGCTTACTGTACCTGGGATTGGCAGCAACTATCAGAAATAGAAATTATCATCCTTTTTTTATTAAATCATAACTGTGTACATTAATACTGTCATGGCGTACAGTGTGCTGTTTTTATATACAATTTGTAATATTTTCATCATACTGGTTAACATAGCCTTCATGTCATTTTCTTAGTTATTGCGTTAAGATATTCATATTCTACATTTAGAAAAATTCACATGTACCTTTATAAGATGAACCATAGGTGAGAGGGCGTTAAAACCCTTTCAAAATGCTACTTTCATCTGGGCATGGTGGCTAACACCTGTAATCCTAGCACTCTGGGAGGCCAAGTGGATGGATCACTTGAGCTCACAAGTTCGAAACCAGCCTGAGCAAGAGTGAGACTCCATCTCTACTAAAAATGAAAAACTGAGGCAAGAGGATTGCTTCAGCTCAAGAGTTTGAGGTTGCTGTGGCACTCTACCAAGGATGACAAAGTGAGAGTCTGTCTCCAAAAAAAAGCTACTTTTTTTTTGTTACTTAAAAAACTGAAGAAATGATATTCCCCTAAGCCAAGGACTGTCACTCCTATGTAATCTCTCTCACATAAATACAAGGAGATAGCAACAAGGTTAGCCATAGTAAGTACTAGAAACAGTGATCACTATTCATATTGCCACTTTTGTGGGGAAGACACTGTTCTGAGCTGAACCACGTTACTGGCTCTGCGCAGCAAACATGGAATGGAAGTGAACTGCTCAATTCTCGTATTTCTTTCCCCACTGCCAGCATGGCTGATGTAGGAAGGAAACATTAGCACTTGGATCCCTGGGTACACAGCAGAGGTGAGCATCTCTCAACCTATGACAGATTCTGCCTAAGCAAGAAATATTTTTTTCTCTAATGTTTTGGGTTTATTTACTCTTGCAGCATAATTCTAGCCTTTCCTAACTGATACACATTAAATGTCACCTGCGAGAAAGTTTATTAGTAAATTGTAGATCACTAATAAAAAGGAGTGCTACACACGTGAAAAAATTACTGAACTAGAATTATGTATCAAAACATGAGCATTTGGACACAGGGACACACTTGTCTCAGCTAATCAGGCTGAAGCAGGAGGACAGCTTTGTCCCAGAAATTCTATTCTAGCCTGGGAACATTCCTAGATTTCATTTCTAAAAACAAAAAACAAAACATATGAACAAGTCTCTTCAAAATAATTACAAGCTATTTCAGTAGAATGCACAGAGAATGGTTATCACATGTAAGGCCTAATGACTTCAGAGATAATATACTGTATTGCTTAGTAACGCTGCACATAGATAACATACAAAGAAATACAGGAATTGAAAAACTTGACTACAAGACAGTGTTTGACCTCCAGAAAGAGTGAAATACGCAGATTGAAATATATAGATGCATTTATCTGTCCCGGTAATGCCTTATTTATTATACTTGGTAGTAAATGTGTTGTTGTTACACTTTTTCCTCCATATTAATGTTTGCCTGAATTAGTTCAGTTTATTATCATTTTTTTAAAAGCGTCTTTCTTCAAGTTTCCACATACTCTTGCAGATTTCTGTTTGGAGATAAAATGAAAAGTTTTACTTTTTTAATTTTTCAAATTACTCTCCAGTCTACAGATACCCTTCCCCTAAGTTTGGAACAATTTCAAAGTTCATAAACTCCAATTTTTGTCTTTAGAGTAGCAGCTTGACAAAATATCTTGAGCACCAACAAAACAGCAACTTCTTAACCTTAAATCAAAAGCTATTTCTCCATTTATGACCAAAAGTGCTACTAAAAAATTCAAGCACCCTATGAATAACTCCCCTTATCATACCACTCTTGGGGGCTGGGTTTGCTTTGTTATGCAAAAAAGGTGAACCTCTGCTCAAGTAGTCATTAAGATCTTCCAGTTTATTTTCTGGAAGGAAAAAAAAATATATATGATTGAAAGGAATATTCTATTTATATGTGCAGTTTAAGAATAAAACCGTATTAAAAAGACAGTGAGTCAAGTTGCTGGAGCTGGTATTTTTGATGACTGTTGGGATGATGGAGAAGGTTACATACAGATCATCAGTAGAAGCTCTGACTCCAGTTTGAGGCATAAGCCAGACAGTGTTTTTTTCTGAGTAAAGTCAACCAAGCTAGATGTGCAACCAAATGCTGCACCGCTTCCCTGTGCATAAAGCATTAGTATGTTCTTTATGATCGAAATTTTGCTTGTAAAATTTTGACTCTTTGCAGTTTATAAGAGGATACTGTTTTCAAGCTTTTGTCTGATTCATAATATACAAATATCTTTTCCCATTCTGAAGCTTGTCTCTTTGCTTTGGTAGTTGTTTCCTTGGCTGTACAAAAGCTTTTCAGTTTAATTAAGGTCCCACTTGTTTATTTTTGTTGTTGTTGCAATTGCCACAGAAGTCTTCTTCATAAAATCTTTCCCCAGGCCAATCTCTTCAAGTGTTTTTCCTACACTTTCTTTGAGAATTTTTATTTTTTCTTGCCTTAGATTTAAATCTTTTATCCATCTTGAATCAATTTTTGTAGGTGGTGAGGAGTGCGGGTCCAGTTTCAGTCTTTTACATGTGGTTATCCGGTTCTCCCAGCACCATTTATCAAATAGGGATTCTTTTCCCAGTGAATGTTCTTTTTTGGTTTATCAAAGATCAGGTGGCTGTAGGAGATTAGTTTCATCTCATGATTTTCTATTCAGTTCCAAATGTCAATGTCTCTATTTTTGTGCCAATACCATGCTGTTTTGATCACTATGACCTTGTAGTATAGTGGAAAGTCTGGCAGGCTGATACCCCTGGCTTTGTTTTTATTACTAAGAATTCCTTTGGCTATATGGAGCTTTTTCTGGTTCCATACTAAAAGAACTATTTTTTCCCAAATCTTGAAAGTCTACTGATGGTATTTCAGTGGGAATTGCATTGAATCTGTAGATTGCTTTAGGTAGTATAGACATTTTCACAATGTTGATTCTTCCCAGCCATGAGCATGGTATATTCTTCCGTTTGTTAATACCTTCTGCTGTTTCTTTTCTTAGGGTTTTGTAGGTTCTTTATAGAGGTCCTTAACCTCTTTTGTTATGTATATTCCTAGGTATTTCATTTTTGTTTGAAGCCACTGTGAAGGGAATTGTGTCTTTGATTAGCTTCTCATCTTGGCTGTTATTGGCATACACAAAGACTACTGATTTGTGGACATTGATTTTTATACCCTGCGACATTACTGTATTTCTCGATCACTTCCAGGACTCTTGTGGTTGAGTCTTTGAGGTTTTCTAAGTATCAGATCGTATTGTTGGCAAAGAGCAGACCTTTTGACCTCCTTTGCACCCATTTAGATGCCCTTTATTTCCTTCACTTGCCTGAGTGAATTGGCTAGAACTTCTAGCACTGTGTTGAATAGTAGTGGTGATAGAGGACAAGCTTGTCTGGTTCCAGTTCTAAGTGCAAAAGCTTTCAGTTTTACTCCATTCAGTATAATATTAGTTGTGGGTTTGTCACAGATGGCTTCAATCAGATTACGAAATGTGCCACCTATGCCTATATTCTTAAGTGTTCTAATTAGAAAAAGATGCTGAATTTTAGCCAATGCTTTTTCTCCATCTATTGAAAGGATTTCAATACAGGTCTTTGTTTTTGCTTCTGTTGATATGGTGAATTATGTTTATGGACTTGTGTATGTTAAACCAGCCTTGTATCCCTGGGATGAAACATACTTGATTGTGATGAATGATCTTTTAAATGTGTAGCTATAAAACTTATTGGCTAGTATTTTATTGAAAATTTTTGCATCGGCTCGGCGCCTGTGGCTCAAGTGGCTAAGGCGCCAGCCACATACACCTAAGGTGGCAGGTTCGAATCCAGCCCGGGCCCGCCAAACAACAATAATGGCTGGAACCAAAAAATAGCCGGGCGTTGTGGCGGGTGCCTGTGGTCCCAGCTACTTGGGAGGCTGAGGCAGGAGACTCGCTTGAGCCCAGGAGATGGAGATTGCTGTGAGCAGTGAAGAGTGAAGCCATGGCACTCTACCCAGGGGGACAGCTTGAGACTTCGTCTCAAAAAAAAAAGAAAATTTTTGCATATATAATGCATTAGTGTGATTGGTCTGAAATTCTCCTTTTTAGTTGGGTCTTTCCCTGGTTTTGGTATCAGAATGATGTTTGCTTCATTAGAATGTGTTGGGGGAAGATTCTTTCCTTCTCAATTTTTTGTAATAATTTCTGCAGTATGGGTATAAGCTCTTCTTTGAAGGTTTGATAGAATTCTGATTTGAAGCCACTGAACAGGTTTTGTTGTTGTTGTTTTTGGGAGATTTTTTATTGTTTTTTCAATCTCAGTTCTTGAAATAAATCTGTTCAAAAGATGTATTTCTTCCTGATTAAATCTAGGGAGAGGGTGTGATTCCAGGTATTGATCCATTTCCTACATGTTATAAAAATTCTAGGCATAGAGTTTCTTATAATACTAAGAAATAATCTCTTGTATTTCTGTGGCATCTGTTGTTATTTCCCCTTTACCATTTCTGATTGAGGTTATTAGAGATTTTACTTTTTTGGTTCTAATTAATCTGGCCAAAGGCTTATTGATTTTATTTTTTTTTAATAAACCAACTTTTTTTTTTTTAAACAGAGTCTCACTATGTTGCCCTTTGTAGAGTGCTGTGGCATCACAGCTCACAGTAATCTCTAACTCTTGGGGTTAAGTGATTCTCTTGCCTCAACCTCCCAAGTAGCTGGGACTACAGGTGCCTGCCACAATGCCCAGCTATTTTTTTTTTTTTTTTTTTTTTTTTGGTTGTAGTTGCCATTGTTGTTTGGTAGGCCCAAACAATTCTGGTGCATGTGGCTGGTGCCCTAGCTGCTGAGCTACAGGTGCTGAGCCTAAACCAACTTTTTGTGTTGTTAATTTTCAGAATGATTCTTTTGTTTTCAATTTCATTAATTTCTGATTTAATTTTGATTATTTCTTTTCTTCTGATAGGTTTGGGATTAGAGTATTCTTCTTTGTCCAATTCCACAAGGTGCTTCATGAATTTGTCAATGTACCCTCTTTCTGTTTTTCAAATGTAGAGCTGGTCTTGTGGAGAATTTCCTCAGTGCTGGTATATCTGCAAATATTTGATTTCTCCACCAATTTTGAAGCTTAATTTAGCAGGATACAGAATTCTGGGCTTAAGAGTTTTGCTTAAGAATGCTGAAGATGGATGACAACGCTTTTCTGCCTTGGAAGGTTTCAGTTGAAAAGTCTGCTGTCATCCTCATGGCTCCACCTCTGCAGGTCAGTTGACACTCCTGGCTGCTTGAAGAAAGATTTCTTTCATCTTGACTTTGGGCAGGTTCATCACAATGTGTCTTGGAGAGGCTTTGTTTGCGTTGTGATGACCCAGGGTTCGATATTCATCTAAAAGGAGTGTGTCAGGTCTTTATTAAAACTTACGAAGTGTTTACTTATGATAGTCTCCAGTAGGGCTTCCATTCTTTTGGGACAATCTTTTTCCCCTTCAGGAATCTCTACTATTCATATGTTTGAAAACTTCATGGAGTCTTGTAGTTCTCTAAGCTCCTGTTCTGGTTTCTCTCCTCTTGTCTGCATTTTTTGGTGGTATTGTCTCCTTGGATTTTCATGTTTCTTATTGCCTTACATTGATGTTAGTGCTTCTGGAGAGCAGTTACAACTTGTAGATTTTATGGGATAGTATTGCTGTGACGAGGCTTTTCACAAAAGTCATCTGGCATCTTATGTTTGCCAATCTCACCAGCAATCCTGTTTATGTGAATATTCTTCTTTTTTTCCCCTCTCTTGTGTTACTATAGATACTTTTATGGGACCTTGAGCCTTCTCTGGTTGTTTTGCTTTGGGAATTGTTATCTATACCTATTTCTTTTGTGTGTGTGTTGCAGGGGGTATATCCTGATTTCTCCTACTTGGTATCTCCTTTTTATAAAGTAAAGAAGCTATTCCTGTATTTGGAAAGTTGTGCATTTTAAAATCTGCCTTAGAGAATTTGAAGCTTTATGAGCATCTTTAGTTTTTTTTGCTAAATTTAAATATTCATTTTTATATGATGATATTCATTACTCCAAGAAATTTAACCCTCAGACTAATGTATGATATTTATAGTTTCTTAAATGGAATTTGAAATAAACACTTGAAAATATATTAGCTGAATTTATCATTGACTTTCAAATGGTTGTAAGTATAATCAGAAGACAAGAATAAAGGTGTAAAATTCACACTATATAAACATTTTCTCATATATATGTGTGTATACACACACACATATTCAAATCTTTGCTTATAAAGAGGCAAAATGTAATTAAATTCTTCCTTCTTGACTATAACCTGTAACTTACACCTTCATATAATTATTTTTCCTAATAGAGACTTCACATCAGAAAATTTATTTTCATTATTAATATTTTATAGACAAAATTAAACACCACATAACAATTTTCAAAATGTTAATTTTTTTATGGATCTAGCTATTCTGACAAAAATTTTAAATTTTGGTACAAATACACCATGGGAGAGAACAAACAAAATGAATTAAAAAATGAACAATACCAATATTTCATAGTAGTAATTTCTCACCAATTATTCAGCAAATGAGAATGAGAGGGTAAACAAAAATGTTAATTCCTGATGGTTTTTGATTATTCCATAATTTGGAAAACAGAAAGAGAATATGCAATTTAGCATTAACAATCATGAGAGTTCTTATTCTTTCATTTGGTGTGATGACATTTCAAACTTTTAGTGCATATTTTTAATTTCTGGAGTTTAATCACACATGCCTTTCATAGCTATTGACAAGTATAAATAAATCTTTGAAGTAAGAAATACTTTGCTATAGGGATACCTTCAGAATAATTCAGCTTATTGAATTATATAGCTTCAGATAATTCAACTCCTTTGAACTAGGAGATCAAACATTTTACCTTTAATCCTTTAAATTGTGTTTCATGCCATTTATTCAGATTTTGACAAGGTCTTAAAATTGCAAGTTTCTATATATTTCATGTGACTATTGAATGTTTCTGGATATTGAAGAAGAATACAAAATATCTGCTGGTATTATTTTAGGTCCAGCAGGGCATAATAGCAAATATTCCAATATTCATGAGTTAATCAGCAGAAATATTTAGGCAGAATCTAATTAATACATAGATTTCAGTTTGCAAGGCAGAATCTGCATGCACAACAGGAAGAGTCCTATCTTTAAGGATCTTGCTAAAATAGGCAGAATGAACCACAACTAATTTGTTGAGTCCTTACTATATGCCAAAATTTTTGCTAGGCACAGAATGTACAACAATTGGCTTGACATTCCAAATACCTACCCTCACAATGCTGAAAGTATACAGAATGACAAATAATTGGAATATAATCAGGTGATATTTAAACAATTGCATAGTCCCTTTAATAATTTGATCTTGAAGTTCAAAATACAATGTAAATGAATTCAAACTGACACATCACTGAGACATGATCACTATTGCATAAGCATTCAAAGGAACTAATTTGCATAAGCATATACAAAATACTAACTAATTAATTCTAATAACTGAAAGAGGGATTAACACTTTGATAATGCCAACTCAAACCTTTGCATTTATGATTTTTAGATAAAATAACTATACAACCATCAACTACCAAAGCTTTTATTTTGGCATATTTCCACCAGGGGGCACTACCCACATTTAATGTAAAAATTAAAACCCTTTCTAAGTGAACACATGTTTCTGACAAATTTTTGCTTTCTAATAATTTGTAAGAGGAAAGGTTAAACTTTTGAGTAAAAATACAATGTCATGATTCCAATGTATTTACCTCAATAATTTGGGCGGGTATTAGGTTAGAAAATGCTCTTTATGAAGTCAAGAAAGGTAGAATGCTTCATTTTATTCAGATCATCCACTACAATTCAGTTAGTAGATAACAGGTACTAATTCATTATCATCTAACCATTAAAAATAGTTTTAATTGTAATTTATTAATTAAATTTAAGTAGTTGTTAACAGTGAAAATAATGAATGCTAATTCAAATGAATAAAAATCATTTAGGAAATTTTATTCAGATAGACTACATAAAAATAAACTGTATCCATTATGCAATCTGTTTATCAGGTTCTAGCTTCCTTTGAAGCTATTATATGTTAAAAGCTTGATTTTTAAAATTATAATTCATATCTATGAATACAAGAGTTAAATACTTCCTTATAGACATATGTTAAGTATTATTTTCTAAAACTTCTAGAATTAAATTTTTTTATAAAAGTTGATTTTAAGCTTGCATTTGGTTTTCTATTTTTCTATGTAGAAATGTATAATTATGTTTTTTTTTTATTGAATGGTAACTATGTACATTAATGCACTTCTAGGGTACAGTGGGGTTTTCATATGCAATCCGAAATACTTCCGTCAAACTGGTCAACACAGCCTTCATGTCATTTTCTCAGTTATTGTTCTAAAATGTTCACATTCTACTCTTAGAAAGATTCACTTGTACCCCTGTTAGATAATCCTCAGAAGTGATCCCTCCAATTCCCCTCCCTCCACCCATTCCCCCCTCCCTTCTCCCTCCTAGTTATGTTTTTAATAGCAATTAAGTATGCTATTTAATATTGTGACATTAACAAAGTATATATTAAGGTTATGATGTAAGTGTTCCTAATTCTATATGAAATCAGGACATTGTACTCCATAAATGCATTAATGTATACATAATCTATGTGCTTATGATTTAATAAAAATAAAAAATAAAAGAAATAAAATTTTAAAAAGATCTAAGTTGTATTGAAATGGCATAGATTTCTTTGCAAAATAGCTAAGTCAACATAGGAGCAATCAACGATGTCTAACATAGCCTTTTCTTTGGTAGAATATTATAACTTTTTCTGAATCTGTCATATACTTCAAAACTAAATATTAGCTACACTAATGGTTCTCTGAAAATAAATTGAAATGCTCCATTGAATCCATTCATCTCTGGGGAATTTAATGTGTATCTCATGTTCTCAAATTCCAGTTTTGATAAATCTAGTGTCATCAGCTCTCTTTCCCAGCGTCAAGATAGTCATTCCCATAACACCCAAGTATCTCAAACAGATTTTGAAGATGGACTTTCATGACGTGACTCACTGGATACCTTACCTAGAAAAGGGGAAGAGTCAAATGCCACGGAAAAGGAGAACCAAAAGTTTTCTACATTGCAGAAGTTGAGTTCATCCCTTATGGTAAAGACATATCCACACACTTATTTTGTTTTTTTGTTCTGTGAGAATATATTGTAGGCTAATATCAGCAAGAACGACAAAGGCTTTAAGAATAGCCTGCAGCACATTAAACAGATGCTTTGAGACACTGGAACAGACAGTGGGGCTGGGGGAGGGTTGTGGGATGACATAAATCTTGGAACAAAACTTTAGGGATCCCTTCTGCTACTCCTAAAAGCAAGGAGTAGAAAGACCTGTTGGGTTCTAGAACAGTCTCTTCAGTCACACCTGCTACTCAAATCCTAATCACTGCCAGTAGTGCCTCTTCCAAAATAAATTCCAGCACTAACCATATATTTGCTGCACAAATAATGCACCTTCCTATCTTCTATTTATTGTAAGCTATCAATCTCTTAATTATCTGCTTTATCAATATGAAGGAGTACTTCACCTTTTACTCTTCATAATTTTTTTTCTGAATTTGCATATATGTACATCTTTTGGAGATTTCTTTTTAAATATTACTTACTTGAGTACGCAAACTCCCTTTGGCAGTTATTTTATTCTATTTTGACCCCTGGTGGATTATTTTCTTTACAAAAATTTCTCATGTAGTTAAATACTGCTGCTTACTGAACTGTGTTCAGCTGAGAATGACTAAAAAGATTTATGCTTGGCTAGAGTAAAAGTTACTAGACTAGCACTCTGAATTCGGTATGTGTTTTACTTTTGTTTAAGAAAATATAACTGAAACACTTCACTCATTTTCTAAGAAAGATAAATGAACTTATTAATTTTTTAAGTTCATTTTTCCCATTCAACAAAGAACATGGTTAATACAAAAATTAAACTGTTGCTGTAATAAAAGCATGGTTAGGCTAGATCTACACGGAATAGAATCACTCATCATTTGATTATATTGTGGATTTGTTTTTAAATTTCAGAATATTACAGCATTGTTAAAAGTGCATATTATACACTGATTTTAATCTTTTGGTGATATTTCTATATCTAAAATAAATGACAAAACTTTAATCAACAGAAATGTACATAGAATGAAGAAATGAATAATCCTCTGGTCCCTCCCTGCTTCCTGCCTTCCTTCCTTTCCCATACGCTTTCATTCCTTCTTTCTCTTCTGTGCTTTTGTTTTTTTTGTCTTTTCTTCTTCTATACTATTGGTTAGACTGAGAACAGCTTTACCAAAGGAGTCTAATGTCTCGAAGGTAACTTTTCTTTAATGAAAATATGTTCATCGATAAAAAAAACTGATAAATACATTTATGCATAATTCCTTTCTAAACTATCATTTTCCTGTCTTCATCTTCCCTGACGTTTTATGATAGAGGTAATTGTACCTGCTATTTTAAAACACTCTCTACTTTTTCATTTCCCATATGCTTGTTCTCGCCCACCTAATGTGAATGCCCTTACACTCTGCTTTTTGGGCTTTCCTCATTCTCTACCCCCTCAAGCTCTTTTTCTGTTTTATTCTCTTAAATAAATGCAGGGATTCAATTTTCAATTTTAGCCAAGTCGTTCAGAACGCCTCATCTTCTGTAGCGTGTGTCCCTGTCAAGCATGCATTTCTAATTACCCACAGCTGTCTGTTTTATAAGATCCCCTCATTTCTCCCTTCCCATGGTGGAGCAGATCAAGTTTCTAATTTGTCTAAGACTATTTCCTCATTTACAAGCTGGAAAGGATATCAGCATCATGGGATTACTGAAGACAAAATAAGATTATTCGTGGCACTTTTGAAAGTGCCTGGCACTATGTGGCTGGGGCACAGTAGGCACTCAATAAATGACCCTTGGTGTTTCATTTGGGATGCCACCACCCTAACATGGATATCTCATCCATTTACCCCTGAACTATGACAATATTTTTAATTGGATTTATTATTTCTAGTTTTCTGTCCAATTTATTAGGTATTATATATTTTTTCACCTAAGAGATCACTTTTATTATTTTAGTCTATGCTGCAGAAGCTCCAATGGGTCCTGACTTCTGATCTTGCCAAGGGTCACTGCCTCCCCAAGGATACCTACCTAGGTAACAGTCTTTTCTGACCACAGTGAAACTTACTACATTTGAATTTTCTGTCATGAAAAATGCACATTTGATTTTGGATCTCTCTGTACTTTCAAATTGCATTGCAGAATAAGTTGGTCTTTCATCAGTTGCATTGAAAATAACTATTTAAAAAAGAAACTACATGTCAGAAAAAGAAAAATGGAAAAGTATTCTACAGAACATATTAGATATTTGTGTTTGTTTTAAAAAGCAAATAAAGTAAATAAAGTCAGGATTACTTGGGCTTTTGCACTACATTTTATAATATTCTAGGAGCAAGATAGCAGACTCACCTAAAAAACCTAATTGGAAGGTACTCTAATAAATTTGTTCATTAATTGGCTGGGATATAGCGAAAACTGTATAAAGCAGAGCACTTAGAAAGGAGGGATGAAAACTGATAAAGAGACAAATAAAAACAAATTTTCACTTAAATTGAAGAGAGCACATTGAATACCATATGTTTTAAAATTTAAGGCAGACTAGATTTTCAGAAGCACAATTCTTTTAAAGAATGAACACTCTTTAGTTAAACTATGAAATATTTCATCACTTAGAAAATTTTAAATTTATATGAAGAGATCTTTTAAGGTTAATTTATCACAAATTTCATACGCACTTTCGTACGTACATAAAAAGCAAAATAAGCAACTAAATTATTTAATATAAATTTTTAACATTCAGTCTAAATCATTTTTTATCTCCGAAAATGTATGATTTTTCACACCATATGTTCTGCTCTGTTGTCAAATGTATTGATGATATAACAGATTTTTTAAAATTCTGTAGAAGATTTCAATCTGGAAGTGTGTGTTCTTAAGAATGCTTTGCAATTATGTAAAACAAGCCTACCTCTGATTTCTGCTTAAGTAGTGTTAATAAACATGTCAAACTAACAGGTTTCTCATCTCTTTCCCACCGCCATTTGCTTTCTAAGGGTTAATAGATTACTTCATTATCATCCTTAGATAGTTTCAGAAGGTGAAACCTGATAGGCAAGACTTGATATTGGAAGTTTCCAACACAACATTATTTTTCAAATAATGAAAAATTCATGAGATCGTTGCCTGTCCAACTGGGATGGTACAACATCTTCAATTGTAAGATGCTGTGTGATTGAAAGTTATAGTTCAATTTCAGACTTGTTGAAAGTTGAAAAAAATGTGTCTTAGTGTCTGTGAAATGTGGGAGTTGTTCTTGAAAACCTTTTTCCATCTCAAGCATTTACTTCATTCTCCATCTCTGGTTATTGTTGTAATTGTAGAGGTGGAAACAATTCCAAGTAAAGAAGTCAAAAGGCATTGAATAATTACATGAAAGATCGGAAAGCAAGCAAGTTAGAAAATTAAAAAGCTCATTGAATGGATACTTTCTACAACAAATGAAATACTGATTTTCTCGAAACTATTAGCAAGTGCCTGAGTGCCTCAAGAATAGTAAGGTTAGAAGAGAAAACTATATGAATAAAATTATCAGAGAGGGGGAACAAAAGAGAAAAAAAAACTTTCATTCACCAGCTGCTACCTTTTAGGCATTATAACAATATTTTACATGTTCAATTAATTTAATTTCCCCAAAAGTCCTGTAGCATAAATGTCATGCCAATTTGTGGATAATAATACTAAAGTTTGTATGAATGTGTCATCGAACTTGTAAGCAATATGGTCACACATATATGGAGGCTTCCATACCAACATCTAGATGCTCATTCTTCTGTAGTACTCATCGATTATTTCCTCAAGGCATTTCCATCCCTCATTTCTGTTCTTACATTGATTCTTAAGGGATGAGAGAGGAGACAAAGTAGTCTAGTTTGAAAATTCCCCTTGATGGAGCTGCAAAGCACATTGGCCCCTTCCTTTGAGAATCATTAACAAGTATTTGATGCATTTTCATCAAGTATAATTAAATCCATGTTAAAGAAAAGTAATTAGAAGACTTTCAGAGAGATGTTTTAAGATATTAGTTGCACGAGGGTCTGAGACAATCTATTGCCTAATGTGATGGCAACACAATGTTGTGGACATGCCCCAGATGCCCTTTGATACATGAATGGATTAATTACCTGGGGTGTATGTCTACCATGGAATACTATTCCGCTGTGAAAAAGACAGAGATTTTGTATCCTTTGTTGCAACTTGGATGGATTTGGAGATCACTCTCCTGAGTAAAGTAGCACAAGAAGGAATAACAGGAATTGCATGTACTCAATTCTAATTTGAAACCTGCAAATTAAGAAGAAGGGGGAGGCAGGAGGACGGTCGGTGGGTTCCTGCCCAGCAAGAACAATGTGCAGGTGTGTGGCACATTTCCTGTGTGAGGGCATAGCTACAACTTAGACTTTGCCTCACAAATGCAAGCAATAAGGCCTAATTATATGAACCCTCATATTAATCAGAATTAAAAAAAAAACAATTATCAAAGGCATGTGAGAAAAGAGAACACGTATGGAAGAGGCAAAGAAGAACATAGTATGCCAAGGACCAAAGTATACCTAGAAGAACATATTATACCAAGGTCAGGATCAGGTGGAAATGAACAAAGCAGGCAGGAAGTAATGATTAGTATCATCATGATCAGTGTCATTATAGCCATATGATGAGACTTACTGTGTTTTAGGCAGTATGTGATGTGCCATCTACTCATATATGTTATTTAATGCTCCTGAAATCCTCTGTCTGATAGTGAATAAGTTTAGTGAAAAGATTAATGAAAACTTGTTAAAGCCTTGTTAAAAGACAAAATTCACAGTTTTTAGAGATAGTAAATTAACTTTATTATGTTCCTCAGAATCTATGGTATTTCCCATCACATTATAGTTTGTGGAAAACCCAATATAGGCCTCGCTGACTTAAAGGGCTTTGTGAGTTCTAATTATTTGATTCTCAAGTGAAATGTCTGAAAGGAAAGACGTCCATGGATTTTACCCCCAGATTACTGAAATGGCATGTTCTGTTCTTCGGTTGCTTGGAAAATGAGAATGCTAGATCAGAATTTTGTTTAAATTCCCTTTTATGAGAGAGGCCTCTCTAACCCCGTTATGGAGTTTTCTGGAGCTGCAGGATATTTATGGAGTACTGTGCTCATGTGGGAGAACCCGTTCCTTCATTTTTACTTGCAATTTTTATGTTTTCCCACATTGTGTGGAAATGAACTGAAAAAAGAAAAATATCCTAATATCAGAAAAAAAAAAATAAACTATAGTCCAGTCAAACCCTTGGAAGTCAGATTTGAGATTCCTTCCTGCTGTGATGTGTGCTGAGTCACAGGCTCAAATGTGAAGATGCAAATCCCTCTACTTCTGTCTTCCGGGAACTTGCATCCACCGTCAGTCAGTCCTTGTACAAGTCAGGAGAGGTAGCTGGAGTTTATGAAAAGATGGGAAAGTGGTGTTGTCTGCTTACATTGTTAGAATCTTACCTCTGGTTCCACTGGCTGCACTTCATCTTGTCTACCATGACTCAGCACAACCGTGACTTTAATGGTGTGTGACTCTAATACTCAGCATCACTTGTTTTTACAAAACTACAACTTGATAGTGAACATTGACCTATATGCTGACAAAAATAAACAAGAATTAATGAGTGTTCAGATTGAACCATGACCTTGATAATCTGTCATTTCCAACTTGAAAAGTCTCTTACTATAATCTTGAGGGTCTGTTCATGGAAGATAACTTGCCATTCCTAAAATACATCATTTGGATAGCAACAATGCTTAATAGGTACTCACACCAACTTAATAATAATGATTTCTTTCCTTAAAGATGAGCATGTTCCTTACTTAGCAGGACTAAGTGCCACTATGAAATTAAGTTTTTTCTAAATTGTTGTTACTCACTTTTTAATTAATAGTTGACTTATTTATTTCATGATAATCATTATTTTGTGAATTACACGCTGACTGGTTGATTATTGTATTGGAAACCTTGAGAGTAATCGCTATTCCTAACTCCTCACCCTTCCTTCTTAGCAGTACACATTGGAATCGTCCTAAATGCAAAATTCGTGCTCTGTGTTCTTCATGCTAAGAACATATAAGACACTTCAAATAAAAATCAATTAAACTCAAAGAACCCTTATTTAAAATTTGATTTTAAACCCAGGACTATATCAAGTAAAAGCGCTTGAATATTGGAAAGAGTCAAAAGCAGTTATCAGCCAGCAGGAAATTAGTCTTTCATCGCAGATATGCAGGGTGGCCATAAATTTCGTATGCAATTTACAACAGTGTGCAGCTTAAAATCGCACACAAACTTTATGGTGTCCCTGTGTGTGGAGTGTGTGTGTGTGCACATATGTGTATCTTGTCTACATATTCACATATATTAGTTTACATGTGAAAGAATGTGAAATTCATGTATGTAATCACATCTGCATGTACATATGTATATATACGTATACGTTGACCAGTTCAAGATACGGAAAAAGTTTTATCCCAAAGTGAGGAAGGACGGGGTTTTAATTTTTTTTCTAGACCATACTCTGAAAGGGAGTGTCATGCCATGCTTACAGGATTGCAATTGTTTACTGCTAATAGAGTTTTCAAATTTATGTTTTTTTCTACTAAAAATCTGAATGAAATACTGTAGACATTTTAAAATAGTTTTTTAAAACAAAAATACACAGATCGATGTCTTCATCATTGTAGCATTTTCTCTTCTGCTAAATATTCCCCCAAACAGGTTTGTTGTGTAAATCTTGTACTTTCCACTTGGAATGCTAATATTTCTTAAGTATAACTTCGTATCAGAGTCTGAATTCATTAATCATTCGTAACACAACTTGCTTTCATCAACTCCTCCTTACATCCAAGACACTGGTACGGAAACATAAATTGAAAGCTGTCCAAGTCATAAATTAAAAACTTAAACTAATGATATATTTTTAATTATTTCATTCATCACAATGTTTCCACATTGGAAGAGGCTTTTAATCTAGTCTAAGCCCCCATCTGAAGCAATAATCCCTGGGGCAACATTTCAGATGTATTGCTGTTTAGTTTCTGCTTGAACTAAGCTTCACGAGACAATCCTTCCCAATAACAGATATCTCAGATTGTTAGGTATTTTTAACCATCTGTCTTGAAATTTATGCCCATATGTTTTAATCCTGACTTTCATTCAGTGTCCTTCAAATGCCAAAGTCAATAATGGGGCCTCCTTCTGTGCCTTTTGCTCAGGCTAAATATATCCTGTGCCCTCAACTATTTATTCATTCTGTGACCGGCTTTCCAGATCCTCTAAATGTCTTGCTTAGTTACCTTCCTGGGGTCCCATTTCAATTTATGAATCTCTTTTTACCATGGAACTTCTACTACCTTGGTTCCATAGAGTAAGGCTTCAGATTACAAAGACTATTACTTCCCCTTTTTGGTACTTGCATTTTTGCAGTATAAACTTTTACTATTTTTTTCCATGAATATTTAATATTCTGATTCTTAATGTATTTTGTGTCAAATAAAACTCTCTCACATAAACTTGTGTTAAGCCAAGATTCTGTCGTATTGTAGTGAAGAGACAAAAAGTGAACGAAGACGACAGGACCAAGAACAGTGTGATAGAGTTTAAAAGGGAAAGAGAGGTCCTCTGCTTTGAATACAGTAGAGAGAGGTAGAAGGGATCTGGGGAAAAAGCGAAGATTTTGCCCAAGCAGGTCATCGTTCACTCCATCTGAAGATACCTACGATCTTAAGACAACTACAATCAACACAACTGAGGTTTTATAATAGAGATATTATTACATTAAGTTATTACAAAAGAGATAAAAGGAATGGGTAGAGTAAGTATAAAGAAAGGATTTGGAATTAGTAAGCATGAAAGGAAGCAGTTCTGAGGGGAAAAATACTCTTGTGGTTTGCATTTTATTTTGTTTTGCTTTTTCTTAGGACAGAGGAAACAGGGGAACAAGTTTACGGTTAAGGAAAAGGGAGTTAGGGATTATTTTGCCTTCCTTTGCAGTTCCAGTTATTTGTGTCCTGACGCTCTCTGGACACTGTTGTAAGCATCTTGAGAGGGAGATGGAGTCCTTCTTGGCTTCTTAGCACGGTGCCGTTCACATCTTAGACGCTGCAGAGACGTTGGCTGCGTTGAATTATGTTGTTTCTCCCACTGGGCATGTTCCTTTAAAGCTGGCTGTAAGTAATTCCACAATCACAGCAGCAACTTTATTTCATTTTCTTGTTTGTTTGTACTTGGGTCTGTAAAAAAAATGAAATGAGTAGAAAGAAAAATAGAAAAGAAAATGAAAGAAAGAAAAATGGTAGACACAGTCACAATTTTCTTTCTTTTCTTTTCTTTTTTTGGTATTTAGGGAAATACTAAGGAAAGAGCCAGGCAATACAACTAAGGGAATGCATATCTCGAGAAGGAATATAGAGAGGAGGAAAGAAGACTGAGCCCTGAAGCACTTCAGTGTAAGGAAGGCAGAGAGAGGAGGACCATTAATGTGGTTGGAACACAGTCAGTGAAGGAGGACGCAGCAAGGGAGTGACACTTGGAACGTCAAAAGAAGAAACTGGTGAAGAAGAAGAATTGATCTCCAATGACGTGTACTGCTCATGGTGCAAGTAACACCACTGGAAGCCGACCATCAGATTCGGCAGCCTGGAGGGCATGGCTGACTTTAAGGTCAAGTTCCTGAATATCCAGCCACTGCATGCTATTGTGACAAAAGCTTTATGTTCTATTCTTCAAGTCTCTCTGGGACTGCAGCTATGTGCCTCCTATTTTGCCTTTCAATGCGCTCTTTAGTATTCCTTCCATGTCAGTCAGTATTTGCATTATTCATAAAGATCGATGAGCACCCATGGTGTGGTAGGCACTGTGTGAAGCCTTTGACATATTTACCAAATAGACAATGCATGAGATTTGCCCTCATTGAGTTTACAGTCTATGTCAAAAATCGCTAACTTGTGGCCTGTGAAACTGCCATTCTCCTCATAGTCTTTGCACACAGAATCTTCTTTTTTTCAGGTATTTGGCAACATTCTGCTGGACTCCTCCGATTCACAAGAAGAGAATGCTGACTAGTCGTAGCCCACTATGGGGAGGCCTTTTCCCTACCCAGTAACTGGTCAGAGACTGGTATATCACCCCACTGCGATCATGAGAATGGAGGGGACGCATATGAACGGACTTCTGGGAAGGGTGCCTAGGTTTTAGAAATACATCTATGAGAGTGAAGAAGTCTCTTCTTGCTTCCTGACTGACATCGTCTGTGAGAGCCATGGGATTGCCAGTGAATCACCATGCAAAAAAAAAAAAAAAAAAAAAAAAAAAAAAAAAAACCCACTAGGTGCAAACATGGAAATCAACCTGAAGCCTTCCTGAATACTCATAACATTTTGTTACTTGAGCTACTGAATGCCTTATTGTCTAGCTACTGTTCAGATGTGTGTGGCAGCCCAATACCTCCTGCTATCAATTCTGTAGCATAAATAAAAACATTCTCTGTTGGACAATACCTAGGAAAAATGATGAGGTAAGGGGAAAGTAAATGAACTGCAGAATAGTAGTAAAAAGTGGTATAAAGTACAGTAATAGAAAATAAAGTTAAACATAATATATTTGATATATTGCAGGAAAGATGGAAGAAGCAAACTATGAGAAAACAGGAAAACCCATTTTGAAACTAAATTACAAACACAAATCATTGATGACAGAAAATTTATGTAACCTCCCTGCTGGTCACCTTATCTCCAAGAAAGAATCACATGCAAGGGACCCCAGCCACGTACGCAGCCTTCAGTGGAATAATGAATTCTCATATTAACTTGGAAGTGTAAAACTTGGATGAAAGAATTTGTTAAATAACTAACACAATGCCTCTAGATACCGAGAGCCACCAAATGCATTCATTTACAAAGAAGTTCTTTGGCAGCACATACAATTTAATCCAACTTCCAGAACAAATTTGCATAAATTGGTTCTGTCATCCTCAGTTTATTCCAAAACTTTATCTGGGTCCTTTAACATCAAGTGAAGATATTGGGAAAGGGCACAGGCCAATAGTAAACAGCCAAGGGGGAAAAGAAAACACAAGCAAGAAAGTAGAATAGCAAAACAAGGCAATGCTGGGGACAAGTGATTACAATTTAAATGATGTTTTCTCTAAGGCATTGCTATATGATCGCCTTTTAGATGCAAAGCAGCCTAGATGGACACCTTTCTTCATGAGAACTGAAAAAAAATATTTTATACTATTTAAATTCTAGTTGAACCTTGTATTCAACTGGAAAGTTTTTTTCACTTATAAAATAGAATATCATTTTTAGAAAGCCTGAAAAACTTGTGTGATCATCTGTGCTTAGTGTAAAATCAATGGTCGGGTTTATAAAAAGGTCCAAGGAATTAACCGTTTACTTTCACTGTCCAGATATTTCCATCTTTATTGTGTGATGTAAATGTACTTTTAGACCTTCAGATAAATATGTTTAACCTTCAGCAACTTCGAATGACTTATAATAAACATCAAGTTCATAGTAGTGGATCACAGTGTATGACTTCTCATAAGAAGAAAAATCCACCATTAGGATGCACGGAATGTGCTAGAAAGAGCTCAACAACTCGGAAGGTGATGCATCCAGAAAACCGTAAAATTCAACAGGAAAACAGAACCTAGATTTTAAAATAGTCTATTTTTAAGAGGAAAAGAGTACATTTACATTCAACCTCTGTCTTTTTAAAATGATTTCAAAGTTCTCTTTCTCATTTCAAAATTTTGTTAATATTAGAAGATTTCATCATATTTGTAGAGGAAAGGAGAAGCACTCTAGAGCATGCCCTTCTTAAATACCACCCAAAGTCATTACCATTCTGCCTTGCAAGTGATTTCTGATTTTTTGACGACTCAAATCAACATTGACAGAATTCAGAAAGAAACAGGTGAGGAGAAGTAATGATCTTGTCCAGTCTTTTCTCAGTGACAATACAAGTGACATTTTTATGCTATTTACTTGCCATACATCTCAAATAATCATACAAATATCACTAAAACATTATAAGGACATTTTTTCCCATGTACACCTATTTGTGTGAAATAAATTGAGGTATTGAAAATTATACAATTAACTAGAAAATTTGAAAAAAAAAACCCAGACTATCCTATGTAGAGAGAGGAGTTCCCCTTTAGTTAATATAATAATTATATGCATTTGAATAATTTTAGAAAAGGATATCCAAAATGAATGCAAAGAGTTAAATTGATTTGGTCAGCACCTCCCAGCTAGGAAGCCTTTATTTCCATATCTTACAAAGGAACTCAATGATTTATTTAATTTAAGTGGAATGACTGAATTAACCTGGAATTGACAAGTACCCAGAGGCTGAGAAGGTTGGCCAATTCAGTGGACTCTTTGATTACCATGGCGGTTTGAATGATAGGCAAAGAAATTAATTATTATTTAGGTCAAAACTTTGGACTAATCACATGACTTGCTATTTCATTATGTGTGTATGTGAATTAGTACTAAATTATTAATTTAAGGTGGAAATGCATTAGCTACACTTAAGAGAAATAGTGGTTCACCTCCCTCAGTGCACCTAGGGAATCCCTCTATCTCCCCGTCAGGAAAATATATATATAATTTAGAATTATACATATATATTACAATATATATATAATTTAGAATTTAAGATGAACAGCAAATAGATGATTCTGTATGTTTGTAAGAAAAAAAGAGTTCTGAGTTATCTTTTATAATATGTATACTAGCAATTCTAGTTTTGTAAGAAATTTAGAGCTTGAGACACACAACACAACTACAATAAAATGTCTATGGGCTTGAAAGATTTAACAACTGCCAAATGAACCAGTATTTCAGAAGACACGAGAAAAGTAAACTAGCTTCTTGCATTGTGCTGGTACGTGGGAGCTAATAAAATAGAAACAACAAAGGCACTTTTAGAATATGATTCTGACATCGTAGACGACTCATTTTATTGAACAATTTAAATGGGATACCCTGAAGGTAGAGTGAACATTTTTATTGAAATGGACAGTACTGAAGGTTGGTATAAAAAGAAAACAGGAAAGAAATTTCAAAGATAGGCCAGGAGATGGAGGTTTGGAACATCATTCTTTTATCTGCCAAACCTATACATAGTAATTTTGTTTGGTTGTACTGCAGTTATAAGATCTCAGTCACACTATATCAGCAATAAAGGCAACTGAAAAGAATCACACACACACACACACACACACACACACACACACGTATACTTGAATTGGTAATTTATAGACTGAATGTTTGTATTCTCCTGAAATCCACACATTGAAGCCCTAAATCCCAGTAGAATGGTATTGGTATATAAGACCTTTAGGAGGTATTTAGGTTACATGTAGTCATGAGTGTGGAGCCGCTATAGAATTATGATGAGTCCATCAAGGAAGACAGTTGTCTAGTAGCCAGGAAGAGGGACTTCCCCAAGAACCAAATATGTCTGCACCTTGATTGAGGACCTCCCAGCCTCCAGAACTGTCAGAAATAAATTCAGTGGTTTTCACTCATTTATTTCATTTTGTCAGAGCAGCTGAAGCAGAGACAGTCTTAACAAAACTTGAGTTTCTTCTCCACATTGTTTGTGTGGAACTAAACAAGTTTTACTTATTTATTTATTAATTTATTCAGTGGAGTGCTGTGGCATCACAGCTCACAGCTCAAACTCTTAGGCTTCAGCAATTCTCTTGCCTCAACCTCCCAAGTAGCTGGGACTACAAGCACCTGCCACAACACCTGGCTATTTTTTGGTTATAGTTGTCATTGTTGTTTGGCAGGACTGGGCTGGGTTAGAACCTGCCAGCTCCAGTGTATGAGGCTGGCACCGGAGCCACTGAGCTACAGGCACCAAGCCACTAAACAAGTTGTTAAAGGCAATATGAAGAGTACAACGGAGTTGCACTAGACTAGTACTGATTTAGCTATATAATCTAACTTTGTTATTCATATTTTAATTTTATATACTTACAATATAAAGATTTTAACTAGATAAACTTTAGGAAAGTACACCAGAATGTACTGGCTTGAGTTTAAAGAAAGATTTTCAAAATTTTTGAGCAGACTTTCTCACCAAAATTCATAGTTATTTGTAATTTCTTCAGGTTGTTTCTTTGACTCTGCTATGTAGATGTAACTGTAAAGACAAGCATTAAGGCAGTAATAAATAACATACAAATGTCTACTTCCAGCTGTGGAACTATTGAGCTTCATTAATGATAAGGCTACTTAAAGGAAAAGACTTTGCACGGTGGCCAAACCAGCTCCTTATTGAATCTGGTCCATGCCAACACCCCAACTCCCTTACTCTTCTTATATTGTTCCCCCAGGAGTGATGGAAAAATAGAAGAGCTGGTGAATAGGCTGGTAATATCTTTCTTGTTCATATTCCTTGGCAGAGAAAAATGAGAAGTGGACAAGTATTCTTTATCTTCTGCAGAGTAGCAGGGATTCTTACATTGGGATACAACTCAATATGTTCATGACCATCCTGAAAGTAGTGTAGGTGTGCACATCAGTGCATATTTCTCTGGGAGCGAGTCTAGAGCTTTTGGTACAGTCTTTGGTATTGAAGACCCAAAGATATGGGCTGTCGAATTGGAGCATTTATTGTTATCCAGTGAAATAAATGGTGGGAATGAATTGTTTTCCTCACTGAAACCAAATTGCGTCCATTATATGCATTTAGATGTTAAATGCATTCTTGTGGACGTGACGCTGTGCTGAAATTATGTTAAGGGAGACTAAAAGTATCGGGAAGAGACCTCACTTTCAAAAGTCAGTAGTCCAGGGGAGATAGACTTTGACAGAGCAATGAGGAAGAGATTTTTGCACTAAAGAAAGGGTAGGAGCTGAGAGGGGAAAATGGTAATCAAAGACACAGAAATAAGGCACTTCGAAGTGTACTCAGGAAATTTTACATAGGAATTCAGTTTGCCTGACATATAAGTCATAGAAAGGGTATTGTGAGCAGGAGACAACTTGGGAGTTGAGGCAAAATTACAGAGGGCTTGAAGACCAGATCTGGAGGAGTTCCAATCACACCAGATAGGAGATGAGTTGGTTCTCGTTATCTATGATCTCTTTCCACGGTGCCTTCCTGGATTACAGAGGCTGGAATATTGACTATTATATTTCCACTACTACCTCATAGCTAGGATTCTGGCTGAAAATTAAATTCTATCAATTTGAGGCTTTTGAGTGAGCTTTGGTACTAGATTTTTCTGCAGTAATGTCCATCTTTCCAGTTCCTGGCTTCATGGATGCCAAGCAGCAGACAGTATGCCAAGCAGGGGACAGGAATGGCTCGATTGCTAGGGAGGTGGTTTCCCACCATCCTGATTGGGCAGACTTCCCCGGTAAGCAGGTTGGCCAGTGTTGTTCGGGAGATCATAGGCTTTGCCTCTGGTCTGTTCAACCATTTTCTAAGGACCTAATTCCTTATCTTAAATCAATTTAAGATAAATAAAGACGTTTCTGTGTCATGCAACTGAATCCTGACAGAAACATTAAATTTGCTAGACAATGAAGAGACACTGAGTGTATGAAGGCTTTGGAAGGAATTATCTAATATCTTTTACCAGATTGACCTTCTCAGTTATGTTTCATTTAAGCCAATTAAAACTAAATTGCATTTCATGCTGGATCTGTGAGATGAGGAAATACTGCTGTGGCAGTTAAAAATAGATGAAGCTCCAACTGCAATCTGCACCCTCCTAGAACAGAACTGATTGCAGCTTTGAAATCTTAGGAGCCTTGTCTTCTACTAGAGCAGCCCAGCAATGGAGGAAGTGCAATTTACTAATCCTTCTGATCATAGGAACAGAGTAGTTGGTAAGGGAGCTTGATTTCTCCATTTTTACTGAGAAAATTACAAGTCATTTCGTTTTGCAAGTGGAGGTAGAAAGAAAATAGACAGCAAGTCCGTGCATGTGCAATGTTCTAATTTTTGATTACTTCATTTGGCTGAGAAATAATATGCTGATACAAAAAAACAATAACACATGGTTTGGAGAGTTACTTATTTTTAACTGTTTTGAGACCATGAGGACAACACTATGTCTAAAAGGAACAGTTAATTGTGGATTATCAATTTTAACTCTTGTGAATTTTTAAAGAGAAAATGGTGATAAGGAAAGAGATCAATGAGATTTTCCATCCTTTGGGTCTAGTCTGCGGTCGTCACATCAAAAGAATATCAGATTGTTGATGTCAATGAAACCATAAACAGAGAAATGGAGACAGACAGCATTCTTCTTGAAGACATTTGCACTTGTTTTCCTCATCCCCACTGGTTTTATGTTAGCAAAATTGGGAGTGGCCACAGTGCGGTTGGGAGAGCCTCCACCTCCAGCTCTCTAGACATTGGATTTGCTCTCCTTGTGTGACCCAGGTCATAAGATGATTTTCAGCAGGAGACCTAGGGTTTCTAGGTCAGAGGACTTTCCAAATCCCATCAAGTTCATAAGACGTAGGACATTCACTTAGTATTTTAGTTCTCATGTATTGAAAAAGAGAGAAATTCTCACTTATACAAAGAAAGTACTGCAGGGACATTAAATTATAACATTGTGTTGTTATAGTGGGCAAGGTGCCCAGGAGACCAAGAATCATTCTGTTTCCATGTTCCTATTAAAAAGTTATATTCTGTTGACCAGAAAGTAGCAACCTTCAAGCTTCAGGATAGTTTATAAGAGCCAAAATTACTTCATACTAGAAAGAGGGAAGTTATACATTAATTATAATGGTTTTCACTGTTATAAACGCCCACCTAAGACAAAAACGAATTAGTTGTTGGGGAAAGTATAAGTCCCACAAAAGTATAAGGACATTCCCTATTTGGTTGAAGGACGTTCTTTGTAGAGAATTACATATCAAGAGCTTAGAAAATAAATAAGAAAATCATTGCTTTTATATTAAAAAGAAAGAATATAAAAATATCAACTGTAATCTATGAACATGTACGCTTTGGTTAAAAAAAAGTTACACAATTATTTCCATGGCTGTTATTTACTTCACATGTGAGTGAATGTGTATGTTTCTATTTCAGTTAGGAAATAATCCACCTATTCCTCTGTGTTCTGAACAATAGCGTCAGTAATGTCTTTTCTTATAAAATGAACTTTTTAAAACATAATTACCTAGATAATTAGCTACTCATAAATCTAAACACTTTTCATGATATAATAGAAGACATTTAGCACGATGTATCTATAATAACATAAATAGCAGAAAGCACGACAGTCTTAATTTTCTGAGTGCAAAGGCTTTGTGGCCAAAGCTATTTGGTATTTATTAGCTGGAAGCCTTCATGTTACTCTCCAATCACCCTGAGCCTCACTTTTTTCCTGGACTTTATCTTCTCCAGTTTCTTCTCTCCTCCAGGGATTATTAGCACATAAAGATGCAAAAAATAAGGTTAACCAACTTAGAATCATATATTTCCAAATTTTTGATCCTAAAATCAAAGCTTTTTAAAACTGAAATTGCTTACTGTTACTTGTTTGAAATAATAGAAAAGTGTTTACTTATAGTTATTAGAGAATTTTCATAAGCAAGTGAATAATTACCCAGTCCAACCAAGCAAACATGAAGAAAATGCACCAATGTCAGTGTCAGTATATTTATTTTGTATTATTTTATTTCAAAACATTAAGGAAATATGAAGTTTTTGTTATATAGATAGATTGTATAATGCTGAAGTGAAGGCTTTTGGTGTGCCCAGTACTAGAATAGGGTCCATCGCACACTCACCACCCCCCTTATTGGTTTCCCACATCTTCTATGAGACTTTGTATCTTTGTGTACCTGTGATTTAACTCCCCCTTATTAGTGAGAACATGTGGCTTTTGGTTTTCCGTTCCCGAGATAGGATAATGGTTTCCAGTTCTATCCACATTGCTGACAACTGTATTATTTCAATCATTTTGGTGGCTGAGCAGTGCTCCATGACATATTCAGATACACATTTTCTTTATCCACTCATCAACCCATGGGCACTTAGATTGATTATGTATCTCTGTAAGTGTGAATAGTGCTGCAATAAACATGCAAGTGTGCTTTTGATTAAATGGCTTCTTTTTCCTTGGGTACTAGATACCCAGGAATGGGATTGCTGGATCGAATAGTAGTTTTGCTTTTAGTTCTTTTCAGGAATCTCCACACTGTTTTCCATAGAGGTTGTACTAATTTGCAGTCCCACCAACAGGGTGTAAGTGTTCCCTTTCACCTCATCATTTCCAACATTGATTGTTTTTTTGACATTTAAAAAATGATCTTTCTGACAGAGGTAAGGTGACATCTCACTGTGGTTTCAATTTGCATTGCCCTGAAGATTAGTGTATGTTGACGGTTTTCATATGTTCGTTGGGCATTTGTCTATGTTCTTTTCAAAACTTCTGTTTAGGTCTTTGCTCACTTTTTGATGGGCTTTTTGCTTTTTCTTGCCGATTTGTTTGAGTTATTTGTGAATTCTATTAGTCCTTTGTTGAATGTGCAGTTTGCAAATATTTTCTCCCATTCTGTAAGTTGTCTATTTACTTTATTGATTATTTCCTTTCCTGTGCAGAAGCTTCGCAATTTAATTAAGCCCTACTCATTTATTTTTGTTGTGGTTGTATTTGTCTTTGTGGTCTTAGTCAATTTTTTTTTTTTTTTTTGTCTCAGCTGATGCCTAGAAGAATTTTCCCCAGGTTTTATTCTATAATTTTTATAATTTTATTCCTTCGTTTAAATCTTTATTCTATTTTGATTTAGTTTTTGTGTATTGTAAGACACAGGGGTCCTGTTTCATTCTTCTGCATGGGGCTATCCAGTTTTCCCAAGACCATTTATTGAATAGAATGTCCTTTCCCCAGTGTATGTTTTTGTCTGCTGTGTCAATGATCAGCTGGTCACAGCTATATGATTTTATTTCCACTTTCATGACTTTCCATTGGCCTATGTCTCTACTTTTAGGCTTTATAGGATAATTTGAAGTCAAGTAGTATGATGCGTTTAGTTCTGTTCTTTTTGCTTAAGATTGCTTTGACTATTCAGTCTATATTTTTGGTTCCAAATAAATTTGTGATATATGACATTGGTGTTTTGATGGTAATTACATTGAATCTGTAAATCATTTTGGACAGTATGAACATTTTAACAACGTTCCTCTACTTATCCATGAGCATAGTATGTTTTTCCATTTTTTTGTATTCTCTATGGATTTCCTTTATCAGTGTTTTGTTACTTTTCTTATAGAAATCATTCACCTTCTTGGTTAATATATTCCTAGGTATTTTATTCTCTTTGTAGCTATGGTAAATGATAATGAGCCATTCCATGGTTGGCAAGGATGGTTCAACATAAACAAGTCAATAAATGTGATTCACCACATAACCAGAAGCAGAAACAAAGACCATTTGATCATGTCACTATTAACATCTAAATAGATGCAGGAAAAAAATTGATAAAATGCAGTACTGGACATAGAAGGAATATACCCCAAAATTATAAAAGCCGTATATGACAAATGCACAGCCAACATCATACCAAATGGGGAAGAGTTGAAAGCATTTCCGCTAAAACTGGAACAAGACAAGGGCACCCACTGTCACCACTTCTATTCTACTTAGCTCTAGTCAGAATAATCATGCAAGAGGAAAATAAAAAGGCATCCAAATCAGGAAAAAAGAGGTCACACTATTCCTGTTTGCTGATGATATAATCTTATATTTAGGAAACCTTTCAGACGCCATCAAAAGACTCCTAGAATTGGTAAACAAGTTCCAGAAAGTTTCAATTCAAAAAACCAATGCAGCATTTGATGGGGGGCATTTCTATATATTAATAACAGCCAAGTTGAGAGTGAAATCAAGAACACAATATCAGTATTTCTTTTGTTTCTCCTCTGACGTATTTTTTAAATTGGATTTTAAAAATATTTTAATCACACAACTAGTATACCATTATCATAAAAATTCAAATAATAAAAAATGTCTAATCCAAAGGTAATGGCAAAGATTCTACAATTTTACTATTCGTTTTGATGTCTGCTGTGGTTTTTGTTGCGTACCATTGCTGAGCTAAACAATTTTCCTTGTCAATTACATCAGAGACTTTTTGGATGTTCAACAATAGTTGCATTTCTGGATTTAAACCCAGGTCATGGTACCCTTCCTTTGGTATTCACAGTAGAGCTACATTGAATGTGCTCATATTCTATCATTTTCAATTAGAAAATTCTGTGTTTTCAAGTGAGCTTAGCTTTTGCTTTTATGTCATTCTTGAACTATGATTATTCTGGTGTTAATGAACTGGTGACCTTCTCACCCTTTTCTTTCTCTGAAGCAGTTTTAACAAATGAAAAAGACTGAGAGGTAGAATTCACTGGGGAACACCTCAGACCGATTCTTCTATTTCAGGGGAACACAACCTGGCGATGTTTTCACTTTCTTTTACGTTACTCAGAGTTTGCACTTTTATGGAGCTAATTTTTCTGAAGATTTTGAGAAATTGTCTTTCTCAGACTTTTTCTATTATTGATACGAAACCTCATACCATATATAATTAAAAATAAACCCAAACAAAAAATACCGCTGTTCAATAAGCATTTATGCTTTTCTCATTTCTAAAAATGTGTATTCGTGCCATCTCTTTTTTCTTGATCAGGTTTACCAACCAATTTATTTATATGTATTATTGAATACAGCTTTTGATTTTTTAATCAACTCTAAGAAATTACTCTTTCTGATTCATTGTGTTCTGCCTTCATATTCTTTACTGCTTTAATTTTAATATTATTATCTTTCCTTCTTGGATATTTTTCTTATTTATTGAGTGAGAAATTGTTCAATTATTTAAAACTTTCTTGCATTTTCACAAGATGTATTGATGTTCTAACTTTCTCCCTGATCACCTTTTTTCTCCCTGTGTTTATTGGCTTTGATATGGAGGACAGTCATGGAAAGTTATTTCCAAATACTTTATCTTCTACTTCAAACCTTTCCTTCCTCCTGCCCTGCCCTGTTTTTCTTGATTCCTCCTAGAATTTTACCTACCTCATATTTTCATACTTACATAATTCTAATTTCTCTATTAAGGATTATAAGAAATTTAATATAACACTCTATACACAATTCCCATTTCTATAATTCTGGTTCTTTATTCAAATATATTTTTCATTTTCCTCAAGTCCTTTTGTCATAGCTGCTTTTTTCTTTTTTGAATTGTTTATTTTAATTCATTTTTCACTTGTATTTTGGCATCAATAATTTTTAAAAGACATCTTATAAGGCCCTTACTTTTCAAGCTGAAATATAGAAGTAGAAACATATGTATATATTTCTAAATATATATTATACATATACAGAAATATATATATGTAAATATGTCTGTTTCCTTTATTAATATTTATAAGATGCAAAAGCTAGGCCAAGCTTGGTGGCTCATGCTTATAATCCCAGCACTTGGGAGGCCAAGGTGGGTGGATTGCCTGAGCTCACAGGTTTGAGCCCAGCCTGAGCCAGAGCAAGACCTTATGTCTAAAAATAGCCAGGTGTTGTGGCGGGTTCCTGTATTCCTAGCTACTTGGGAGGGTGAGGCAAGAGAATCACTTAAGCCCAGGAGTTTGAGGTTGCTGTGAGCTAGGACTCCACAGCACTCTACCAAGAGTGACAAAGTGAGACTGTCTCAAAAAAAAAATTAAAAAATTTTTAAAAAGTTCAAAAGTTTAGAAAATGTAAAGTGTGCAATTTTAAAATTTATATTATATATATACATATATATATATGTATTTTATTGTTTGGGATTCATTGAGGGCACAAAGAATTAGGTTATACTGATTGCATTTGTTAGGTAAAGTCCCATTTATAATTGTGGCATGCCCCCAAGAGTTCTGCTATACACTATAATCCTCATCCTCTTCCCTTTCCCTCCTCCCCTCTACCCACTCCCTCCTTTCCCTACCCACGCACCTTGTATTAGATCATCTACTGCTTTCATAGAGAATTGAGTACATTGGATTCTTGCTTCTCTATTCTTCTGATACTTTATTAAGAAGAACGTGTTCCAACTCTATCTAGGTTAATACAAAAGATGTAAAGTCTCCATCTTTTTTAATGGCTTAATAGTATTCTATGGTATACATATACTTCAACTTGTTAATACATTCCTGGGTTGGTGGGCATTTCAGTTGTGTCCACATTTGGCTGATTGTAAATTGAGCTACGATAAACAGTCTAGTACAAATGTCCTTATGATAAAAGGATTCTTTTTTTTCTGGATAGATGCCTAGTAGGGAATTGCAGGATCAAATGGGAGGTCTAATTTGAATTCTTTGAGGATTATCCATACTTCCTTCCAAATAGGTTGTATTACTTTGCAGTCCCACCAACAGTGTAAAAGTATTCCCTTCTCTCCACATCTACACCAGCAGCTGCAGACTTTGGGATGTGGGCTATTCTCATTGGGTAAAGGTGATATATCAAGGTGATTGTGATTTACATTTTTGTGATGGTCAGGGAAGATGAGCATTTTTTCAGATGTTTGTTAACCATATGTCTGTCTTTGTCACAGAAGGTTTTGTTTATATCTCTTGTCCAATGGTAATTGGGATTGTTGGGTCTTTTTTGTTGATTAATTTGAGTTCTCTGTAGATTCTACTTATTAACCTTTTGTCAAATTAATACCCAAATATGAATAATAAATAAAATATCAAAATAACAATAAAATATGCAAATTTCTTTTCCCATTCTGATGTTGTCTTTTTGCTTTACTTGTTGTGTCCTTAGCTGTGCAGAAGCTTTTTAGCTTAATTAAGTCCCATTTGTTAATTTTTGTTGTTGCAATGGTCATTGAAATCTTTGTCTTAAAATCTTTCCTCACTCCAACATCATCAAGAGTTTTCTCCACACTTTCTTCCAAGATTTTTGTCATTTTGTGTCTTAAAGTTTTTTATCCATCTTGAGTCAATTTTTGTACATGTTGAAGGGCGTGGGTCAAGTTTCAGTCTTTTACATGTGATTATCCAGTTCTCCCACTACCATTTGTTGAATAGAGATTCTTTTCCATACTCTATGCACTCTGTACTTTTCTTAGATTTATCAAAGATCAGATGGCAAGTAGAGGCTAGTTACAACTCTTGGTTTTCTATTCTGTTCCATATGTCTATGTCTCTATTTCTGTGCCAGTACTATGCTGTTTTGATTACTGTGGATTTGTAGTATAGTCTGAAGTCTGGCAGGGTGATGCTTCCAGCTTTGTTTTCATTACTAAGAATAGCCTTGGTGTACAGATTTTTTTCTGTTCCATACAAAATGAAGTACTAATTTTCCCAGTTCTTCAAAATATGGTGTTGGTACTTTAATGGGGATTGCATTGAGTCTGTAGATTGCTTTGGGTAGAATAGACATTTTGACAATGTTCATTCTTCTCAGCCAAGAACATGGTATATTCTTCCATTTGTTTGGGTCTTCTGCATTTTCCTTCCTTAGGGTTTCATAATTTTCTTTGAAAAGTTATTTCATCTCTTTTGTTAGGTATATACCTAAGTATTTCACTGTCTTTGAGGCTACTGTGAAGGGAAATGTGTCCTTGATTTGCTTCTCAACTTGGCATACACAAAGGCTACTAATTTGAGGATATTGATTTTATACCCTGGACATTGCTGTATTTCCTGATCACTTCCAGGAGTTTTGCGATTGAGTCTCCAGGGCTTTCTAAGTATAGGATCTTATCATCAGCAAAGAAGGAGAGTTTGACCTCCTCTGACCCCTTTTGGATGCCCTTTATACTCTTCTCTTACCTAATTGCATTCGCTAGAACTTTCAGCACAGTGTTGAATAATTGTGATGATAGTGGACATCCTTGTGTGGTTTCAGGTCTAGGTAGAAAAGTTTCAGTTTGACTCTATTCAGTATGACGTTAGCTTTGGGTCTGTCACAGATGGATCTAATCAGCTTAAGAAATGTGCCATCTATGCCTATTTTTTAATGTGCTCTTGTTAGAAAAAGATGCTGGATTTTGTCAAATGCATTTTTCTGCATTTGTTGAGAGGATCATATGGTCTTTGTTTTTGCTTCTATTGATAACATGTATTACATTTATGGACTTGCATATGTTAAACCAGCCTTGCATCCCTTCAGTGAAGCCTATTTGATGGTGATATATAATGTTTTTAATGTGTAGCTGTAATCTATTAGCTAAGATTTTGTTGAGTATTTTTGTATTGATATTCATTAGTTAAGTTGATCTGTAGTTCTCCTTTTTGGCTGGATTCCTGGTTTTGGAATCAAGGTGATGTTTGCTTCATAGAATGTGTTGGGGAAAGGTTCCTTCCTTCTCAATGTTTTGGAATATGTTCTGATGCAAGCTCATCTTTGAAGGTTTGATAGAACTCTGATGTGAAGCCATCTATTCAGGAGCTTTTTTCTTGTTGGAAGCTTTTTTATTGTTTTTGTAATCTCAGTGCTTGATATTGGTCTGTTCAAGAGACCTATTTCTTTCTGGTTACGTGGAGGAAGATGGTGTGACTTTTCCTCCACACTGTCAAATTTCTGGTCATGGAGTTTTGGTAGTAGTCAGAAATAACCTCTTGTATTTCTGCGGTATCAGTTGGTATTTCTCCCTTTTCATTTCTGATTGAGGTTATTAAACATTTTACTTTTCTATTTCAGGTTAATCTGGCCAATGGCTTATTGATTTTATTTTCTTCTCAAAGAATTAACTTTTGTTTCATTAATTTTCTGATTGATTCCTTTATTTTCAATTTCATTTCTTTCTGATTCAATTTTTGCTATTTCTTTCTTCTGCCAGGTTTGTGATTGAATTGCTCTTCCTTTTCCATTTCTTTAAGATGATTTATTAGGATGGTGATGCATTCTCTTTCTGTTTTTTTGGATGTAGGCATCTAATGCAATAAATTTCCCTCTTAGGACTGTTTTTGCAGTGTCCCACAGATTCTGGGAAAAGTTGTAATTTTTAAACTGATCTTATTTGTTAGCAAATTATGAAACGAATTGATGAATAATATTTATAGTCTGTATTTACTCTCTTACGATGGATATTGATAAGTTTTCCTGAATAAACATTGATACATGTTGTAAGTCATCATGGGTTTGTAGCCTGCTGCTAGTCTTACATAGTACCACATAATAATACAGGAATCATATAATCATCCTATAATCCAACAAATTCTGTACTACAAGACATATCTCTCCAAAGTTATAGAAAAGTAATTGTAGACCTATATACCAGGGACCACATTTAGGGGATGAAAAAAGAACTTGAATTTCATTTTTCTCCTGAAATTTTGTAGACATTGTTTTAATGCCTTTTATTACAGAATTTTGAAACATTAAAGCATTAAGCCACTCACTCCAATTTACTTTTCATCTTCTAGGTGACTGTGTTTTCCTGCTTGACTATGAGGACTTATTTTTAATCACCGGAATTCAGTAACTTAATGGAGGCTTGTCTTAGCATGTACCTTTACGTGTTAACATTACAGCAGTTAGCATTGCCTGGTTACATTAGCAGTTAATTATTACCAGCGAGCCTTTTTTAGCCATACTATCAATTTGTTTTCCCTAATTTGAAGAAATTTTTGTCCTCTAAATGTGATTCTGTGATTCGGGGTATTTTATGATCCATCTTTTGGCTTCTCTAATTTAGGGCAGCAATAATCCTCATTTTGCAACATTTTGCCTCTTTTTTTATTCATCCATTGTAATTATCTCACATTTCTCCTATGCCAGAGATTTTCTGTTTGATTTTGTCTATAATCAGTATGTGTTGCAATTTAAATTTACTTACTATTTTTGTAAGAGTACATTGATTAGCTCAGCAGTTTCTATTTTCATTGCTTTCTATAATTTTATTGTCTCAACTATGAGATCTTTATAAAATTCATTTATGGCATTATATGTGCTTGCCTAAAACATATACCTACATAGGATTCAACTTAATCATATTAGCGACTGTGTTTCTTGTAGATTGGCCTCTAGACAATCCTTTGCATGATATGCATTCCTTTCTCAAATTGTTTAGCTACATGTGGTTTCCATGCCATTTCTTTTCATCTTGCTCATACTTCATGGGAAAGATTTATCCAACCATTGTGCATCATTTAATAATAATGAAGTCTCACATATAATCTATTTTTAATCTAGCTTTGCCTTTTTCTTCTTATTCAAGCTAGGGCTTAAGGATGGGGTTTTATGTTCTATGTACTTTTGGTAGGCTCAGGGCACATGTTGTGGGTAGCTCAATCTCAGCAGTCTTTTGTCATTGTCTTTTTAATAATAAAAAACTTATTTTTAGTTACTATGGATATGTAATACTTGTATACATTTACAGGGTACATGTGACGTTTTGATGGACTATATGCTCTCTCTTATAGAATTTTTTAAAAAGTTCACTTTCTTGTCCATTCTTATAATCTACTTCTGGAAGGCTCTCCTCAGATGTCATATAGAATTTCCACTTGAAGTAAAACTCCAAACTATGGTCAGGCTTTGTCTTAGTCTTCTAGGATACTCTGCTGATAGAAGTCAGAGTATTTGTTTTGAAACCCTAATCCTTTATTCTTTAGCTACATATTTTAGGGCAATAATTTTCATCTTTCCTTAACTCGGTTTCTTCTTCTATAAAATTAGGATGATAATAGAATTTCCTCATTCCTTATAAAAAATGCATATTTCAATATTCTAAGCACTGAGCAAGAATTATTTTCAGTTGACAAAATAAAAATGAGGAAAAAATATCAACTGAAGGAATAAAAGTGCTGATAACAAAGAGAGACCTCTTCATAACAAATATGAAAGGAAATTAATGTATTATTGAGTAAGTTGGTCGATGTACACATGTGTACATTTCTCAGACTACAAAGTTAAGGAGAAATTTATTATTTATGTAGCAAACCAAAAGAAAGAGTTGTAAAGCTTATTTCCTTGAGAAACAAATAGCTATTTGCGGAGCTAGACTCCTAAGGTTAACTCTGGAAGTAGGATTACATTTCCAAGGGTGCTGAGGTCCCTGTCCTTGGAAATATCTCTGTATTACAAACCAAAGGCTGAGTTTATATAGGACCTTGGAGAGATTTACCTTCTTAATTTACATTTTAGAAGGTTTAATTTAGGATTTAGGACCATTTTTTTTAAGGAAACTCTTACAGTCACTAATATTATTCTAATAATTATACAATCCTCAGTATATTTCTTTCCAAACAGTACTTAGGTGACAACATGGAATTTTTCTGTACTGCTCCTAGGAGAAGGGACTAGGATCAGAATTCAGGTAAGTCCGATCACAAATTGTGTATCAGATTTTTCATCATTTCTAGGTTGCTGACGAATTTTTTGTTCATTACTAAAATTCTTGTTTCTTGGGTTTTATTTTTATGTAGTTTTGTGACCCATCTTCACTCTGCCATTTGATCTAGAAATGTGTATTTAATATTTTTAATTATCTTTCATATTCAGACTGATTATTTATACCACTTTTCAAAGAAGAAAATAAAATAACTTTTATGGTCACATTTAAGACTTTATCCTGAACAGTCTGTTCAAGAGAAATCCAATAAAGAGATTTTACTGGGCATAGGTACTGACGTTTGTATCTAAAAAACTATTTTAAAGGAAACTGTTCCTGAAAGTATTTGTTGAGGCTGGCAGCAAATGCCCTTCCCTGCCTTCGTGGCTATGTGCTGACAGTTAAGTGATATTATTTAATAAAAATGCCCAGGGATGGTGCCTCCCTGTTGAAGGCCATGAGCTGACCAGCCCGTATTAACACAGAAGGTAATTGAGTGTCTAGTGCTTTACATTCAACCACCTGCAAATTGGACAAACACATTCCTCACAGTGGTGACATCTCTAATGAAATTTAGGACGGATGAAAGTCTCCAAATTAGCAATGCGTCACTTAAAACTTCCTGCCTTCTCTTTTTATAGCTTTCCTCCAGAAGCTCATCTTAACTTTCTGTAATCATCAACAGAAAGAATCACTTGTTCCTTGTTAAGCTTTTATCTCCATGAAGTGAAGGTGACAATGAGACACTTTACTGTAAGACTTCCTTGGCAGCTGTCCCACAACGCCTGCTGGCCTGTTTTGATCCCATTCCATATGTCCACAATTTAAGAGGCAATACAGCTCTCTCTGAATTGTATTGTACAGCACTGCAGGGCACAATCCTGTGTTACCTGCTTTGGGAAATAATCTTTTCAGCCGATTTCAATTTTCACATTAAAGAACTGGCTGCCTGAAACTTGATGATTATAGGCTTGTAAGGACAGGATCAAACAGAAGAAGGTGTTAGCAGGGAGTCAAATGTGAGGGTATTATTCTGCATGCATAATAGGATCTTTGTTCCGTTTTAATAAATTTGAAGCCATTGGTAGTATTATTGACTCCTGCAGTTAGCTGTTCTCACAAGCTCATGCTAATGAAATGCTTAAATGTAAGATGTCGCAGAGAAGTAATTTCTAAGGTGTATTAACAAATATTTATTGTTGTTGAAAAGTTTCTAGAATTAATACATAAATAGGCTTCATTCTAGAAAACTTCCTATTTAATGAATCACAAAGGAAAAAATTAAGTGATCAATTATTTGTCTCTTGATTTAAGACTCTGAGTATTGATTTTCTCCTAGGAAGAATTTCATTTCCTTTAAATGAAATTAATTTTTTAATGAAGAGACATTGTTGTCTTTTTGCTTAATCCATCAAGCATGTTCATTTTGTCTTTATCTGACATTTTCTAGAATTACTGTTTGTTAATTTAGTATTTATTTGGTGACGAAATAATTTTTCCTGTCAGTGCATTTATAAATGAGGAAGTGAAGATTCATTACCATTGTTAAAGATTGATTTTTCTGTTCATTGAAAAACAATTTACTTGAAAGCAAGTTTATTCTTAGTCACCAGTAGGTTAATGAACATGAATTTTGACAATCAGTGCTGGCAAATTGAAAGATTTTTTAGTCTAACCTTTAAATCCAACTTCACAGTGGATTTCCTTATTTATGCTTTGAATATATTTCAGTGTGCTAGTGATCAAGGAATGGAATTGCACAATTAATGATTACCTATGCTTACATGATCACAGCAGCAATACATTTGAAATCTAATCATAAAGATATTTTAGTTCATTTTTATTGTTAATTCTTTTTCCTGCTTGATATCTAATTCCATTTGAAAAAATTGCCTTAATTTCAAACTTAACCAAAGTTGTAACAGTACAGCTCAATACCTCCTTACACATGAATTTTAATGCCTTCTTTGAAATCATGGGTAAACATAGGTATGCTAAAACTGATTATTCATAGATACTAATTTAAGTATGGGATATCCATCCCATTTATCCTTATAATTTATATCAAGTTGAATTTTTTTTCTGTCTTACTCTGTATGGATTGCTGTAACAAAATAACACAGACTACGTAACTTATAAATAACAGAAATTATTTTTTTTATGGTTCTGGAGGTTAGAAAGTCCAGTACTGAGCTGCTGGCATGTGGTGAGAGCCATCTTGCTGAGTCCTCCCCTGGCAGAAGAGCAAAAGGGCTCCTAAAAGCCCTTTTGATAATGGTATTAATCTGCTCCTGAGGATGGAAACCTCAGGACCAAAGCCCTTCCTGAAGGGCCCCACCTCCCAGTAATGTTGTGTTGAGGATTAAGTTTCCAACACGTAAATTTTGGAGGATATAGTCAAATCATGGCAAAACCATTTACCTTAGCGTTTGACAAGGGGGTAGCAATTCAATAATTTGTGGGTAAGATATTGACTTGAACAACTATGAAAAGATTGCCAAAGAAGCACTGAGCATAAAGTCATTGAATGGTTTTGAAAAAGCCATAGCTAAGTCAAGGTGTTCCATTGTAACAACTCGGTGTTTGCCTATCCTTACACTCCACTATCTTACCTTTAAGAATGTTTCATTGCATACTTAACCTCATATCCAATAAATAATATGAGAGCTTTCCCTGAAAACTTTGGATTTGTCTGTTCTAAGTTTTATCATGGTACCGTCTTATTTTATGATATATGTGAGTATTCAGGTGAAACACTTAAATACAAATTTCTCTGGTATATATTCCCAAAGATTTTCATTGCTTTTTAATCATTTGCCCCAAATTTATCATCTCTCTACTACACAGTAAGCTTTGAATAAAGCAATATTCCAAATCTCATAAAATCCACTTCAATCCCTATGTTTTCCTAAACAAACAAAATATAGTAAATATTAAAATATGGAATAGATGAATGAAATAGAGACTGGAAGACAACAAGAAAAATTGACCTTTGTGCTGAGATATTAAATTTTTACAGAAATCACAAAGTAGTGAAATAATGGTTGCCTTTATGGACCATTAGACAATGTATATAAATTCACTGTAGATACAATAAACTGAATCTGGGTGTTACTATTGCAACTTAACAGATAAGAAATAGGGGACCCAGAAAAAATGGGTTTGAGACACTTGAACATTAAGAACCATGATTACAAAATGAATGGACTAGTAGAGGAATAAATGTCCAAAAAGTTTGTTTTAATTCTTTAGCCTAACATTGAAATTCTTTCATAATCTGCATTTTGGTTAAAGGTATGATTAATTTTCTCCTTAATATCACTTACTATGATCATTATCTTTGTCAAGCTTATCTAGATTGATTAATATATATTGTATGTCTGTATCCAAACATCACGTGTAACCCTACACGTGTATATCCATAATCATTAAAAATAAAAATAAAGAAAACAAAAAATAAGCAACTGGGAGATAGTGGGAGAAACACTAATCTGGAAGTAAGAGGACCCAGGCTCCATTTTCCATGTGGTTTGGGGAAAGCTTATTAGTTCTCTCAATAATTCTTTGTAAAGTGAAAAAATTATACCATTCTTGAGGCATTCTTGTTTTATATTTGCTTTTATTCTTCTTTTAGTCTTAGTTTCTTATGTGAACCTGTCTTCCACATAAATCCGGCTTAATGCCTAAAAGTTTACCTGAATTTTCCAAATTTCCAAATCATTACAGCAGAAGGTAACTGCTTTGATTTGTAGCGGCATGCACTCATATTCTGTGTCATCAGTTCGAGTCCCTCTTATTGTGCGGTGACTTGTGACAGAGGAAAAGTCATGGAGTGAGAAGCTGGAGTGAAGTAGGCTTATTTCTTGGGAGTGGGGAATGAAGCACACGCTGCCAGGTGAAAAAGATCGTGTATGCAAAGTATCAGTAAAAGCAAGTCAAGAGTGGGGAAGGGCAAGCAAGGAATAATGAGACATGATCCTGGTGAGTTGAATGGATGGATGGTGTTTGTGAAAATATAGTTGCAGGTCAAGTTCATGCCTGTTATGGGATTGTGCCAATTCTTAGATTATACCTCATTCTGTGTAGGGTTCAATTAAAGTTCAGGTGAGGTGGCTTGTGTTATATTTACTTTTGCTTCTTTGTTTTCAGACTCTGCAGGTCATAGTTTCTAAGCTTTTGAAAATTCTTTTATTAAATGCTATTTTTTATACTTTTAAATCTTCTAGAAATTTTTACTATTTTAAAATGGTTTTTAAAACTTCTAATGTTAAAATAATTTTAAACTTACAGAGAAATGTCAAAATTTTTTGCAGAAGCCTTATAGCCCTCACCCAGTCCCCCTCCCCGTCCAGTGTTATCATCTCACGTAACTATGACAAAATTATTTGCCAGATAAATTTGTTTGTGCATTGGTACAACACTAAGTGTACTGCAGAGCTTTTCTAGAGTTCACCGGTCTTTCCAGAATCTTCTTTCTGTTCACAGTCTGATGCAGGATCCTACATTGCCTTCAGTTGTGACTTCTCTCTCGTCACCTCTAGTCTCTGTAAGTTCCTCAGTCTTCGTTTACCTGCTTTTTAAAGAGTACATATAGGCAACTTTTGAACTACTCCTGGAATTTCTAACTCCAAGTCTACTTCCATTCTATTAAACTTATTTGGCATGCATATTTTGAACTCTATTTCTGACATCTCAGCCATTTGTTTCTGAATGGCATCTTCTGTTGGGTCTCCTTTGCTATTCCTTGGGGGAGTTGATCTACTCTAAATATTCATGTTGCCAGAGTTTTTCTGCTGGTTCCACTCACTGTTTATTTTCACAGTTTGGCTAGAGAAACTGGTAAGGTGAAATTGGATTGAGAGCTCCCAAAGTTGTAGTTAACCAGCCCTTTACTGAAGAGCTGAGACTGGTGATTGTGGCTTTCCCACTACAACTTTAAAAAAGTTCCTTTCAGTCCTGCAGCCTGAGACTCTGGGGACCTGCTTATGTGATGGGGCTAGGTGGATCTGTCTTATATTCATCTAGTCTCTGTCCAGTCGTAGTGAATCAGTGGCTTTGTGCTGAAATCTTAGATGGGAGAAATACAAGCAACTAAGATACTCCACCCCCAGTGGGCAACAACTGGAAGAGGAGAATCAGTCCCTCCCTGCAACACAACCAGGGCTCAACCTGGGAGGATCCCTGGGTGGCCGGCCCAGGTCAAGAGTTCCAAACAAATTTTCCTGGTCAGCACAATTGCTGTTTAAATGGGAGAGTTCAAAAGGTCTTCAGCAATCAGGCAGCAGGGGACCACAGGGAGCTTAAGTGTGACTCACTCTGGTGCTCTGAAAGCCCATCCAGCAAAAGAGTTACTTCAGGGGGGTTTGCGCCTCCTTCCTCACCTTGCACCTCCACCATGCCCAGTCACTGGTAATCCCATGGGGCTGCTGTCCATACTACCCAAAGCAATATACAGATTTAATGCAATCCCTATTAAAGTACCATTGTTATACTTTAAAGATCTGGAAAAAATGGTACTATGTTTTATAGGGAATCAGAAAATACCTCGAATAGACAAGACATTACTCAGAAATAAAAACAAATCAGGAGTAAGCATGCTGTCAAACTTCAGACTATACTATAAATCTATAGTGATTAAAACAGCATGTTATTGTCACAAAAAAGAGAGGTAGATGTATGAAACAGAATAGAGAACCAAGAGGTGAACCCAGACACTTATCATCGTTTGATCTTTGATAAGCCTATCAAAAACATAAATTGGGGGAAAGATCCCCTGTTTAACAAATGGTGCTGGGTGAATTGTCTGGCAACTTGTAGAAGACTAAAACTGGACCCACATCTTTCACCATTAACAAAAGTTGATTCTCACTGGATAAAAGATTCAAACTTAAGACATGAATCTGTAAAGATACTTGGAGAGCGTATAAGGGAAACACTTGATGAAATTGGCCTGGGAGAATATTTTATGAGGAGGACTGCCCCGAGGCAATTGAAGCAAAACCAAAAATATATTACTGGTATCTGATCAAACTAAAAAGCTTTTGCATAGCCAAGAATGCAGTATGTAAAGCAAACAGACTGCCCTCAGAAGGGGAGAAGATATTTGCAGGTTATGTTTCTGACAAAGGTTTGATTAACTAGAATCCACAGAGAACTCAAACTAATTAATAAGAAAAGAATAAGAGATCCCATTTTATTGTGGGCAAAAGACTTGAAGAGAGACTCATCTAAAGAAGACAGGCACGTGGCCTACAGACACATGAAAAAATGCTCATCATCTTTAATGATCAGAGAAATGCAAATCAAAACCACTTTGGGATATTATCTAACTCCAGTAAGAGTAGCCCACTAACAAAATCCCAAAACTACAGATGTTGGCATGGATGTGGAGCGCAGGGAACAAAATATGTTCCTTTTGGAAAGAAGTTTGGAGAACACTTAGGGATCGAAAAATAGACCTGTCATTCGATCCTGCAATTCCTCTACTAGGTATATATCCAGAAGACCAAAAATCATTTTACAACAAAGATATTCCACCAGAATCTTTATTGCAGCCCAATTCATAATTGCTAAGTCATGGAAGAAGTCCAAGTGCCCATCAACCTGTGAATGGATTAATAAATTGTGGTATATGTATACCATGGAATTTTATGAGGCCTTAAAAATAGATGGAGACTTTCCCTATTTTATGTTTACATGGTTGGAGCTGGAACATATTCTTCTTAGTAAAGTTTCTCAAGAAAGGAAGAAAAAGAATCCAATGTACTCAGTGCTATTATGAAACCAATATATAATCACCCACACTTTCATATGAAAGATAAAACACAACTATAACCTAAGATGAAAGAGGAAGAGAAAGGAGAGAGGAGGGGTTTGGGGAGGCTGGGTGGAGGAAGAGTAATTGGTGGGACCTCAGCTATGGTGCATACTTGCCAAATGTATTAAGAGTAGAGTATAAATGTCTTAACACAATAATTAAGTGAGGTGAAGGCTATGCTAACCGGTTTGATGTAAGCATTCCGAATCGTATATAAAACGAGCACATTGTCCCCTATAAATGCTTTAATGTACACAGTTATGATTTAATTAAAAATTAAAAAAAAATAAAGAGTCCTTTTATACATATGTATGAGGTCTGACAATTAATTTCACAAACTTATCCTAGAAAAAGTGCTGCATACCACATTGCTGAAGATCTGACTATGGTCACCTTTAAGTTATATCTATGCAGTCCACCCTTCAAAACAATTTTGGAACTCTTTTTCTGGGATGCCATCAGAACTGTCATTGTTGGAGGTCAGATAAGTAAGTTCACAAACTCATTCTATGGTAGAAAAAAGTGCTCATGTACTCCATTGCTGCATATCACTATGATTGCCTTCAGAGTACTCCCTTAGCCATCTGGTAACCACTACTATTATTTTTGCTTTAGACAGTTTTTAAAGAATATTTAAAAATAATACTATATATATATGTATGTATGTATATATGTATTTTTACTCTCATTTGGTGCATTTATACAATTCCCTAGTGTTGATTAGGTTTCTACAAGATAGTGCATTTTGCCAGAAGAACTTCTTTTGACATTTCTTGCAGTATTTGCTGGTAATTTTTTTGGAGAAATTTTCTATTTTTTCCCTATTTTTGAAAAGGTTTTTCTGGATATAGAATTCAGATTTGACAGATATTTTTCTCTCAATATTATCATAATTTTACTCACTGCTCCTGGCATAAGAAGTCTGCTGTACTGCGTATATGAGATGTGTTCTTATTCTGGATTCATTAGGGTTCCGTCTTCTTGTCTTTAGTAGGTGAAGTCTGATATTCCAGCGGTGTTTGTGTGCTTGCACCCCTGCACATTGGCATTCATCCTACGTTGGTGTCTCTTAGCATTTTAGGTCTGTGATTTGTTTGCTGTCATGGTTTTTGGAAAATCCGCAAGGCAATATTAGTTTGAATATTTTTACTGTCCTGTTCCCCAGTCTCTTTCTCTCTCGTCTCCAGAGACTCTAACAACACATCTGTCCTACAGATCCTAGTGTTCATTTCCATTTTCCTTTCTCCCTCTTTCTTTGTTTTTTTCTCTTTGTGTTTGAATTTGGGTAATTACTATGGACCTATCTTTACTGCTGACTCATTTCCCAGCTGTGCTATCTACTTGTGAGATTGCCAAAACCATTCTCAGTTTCTCTTATGTTTTTTCATTGCTACCATTTCTGTTTATTTTTGCTTTTTTCTTCATTGGTTTGCTGAGAATTACTTACATGTTCTTGAATGTTACACACCTTTCCCATTAGAGACTTTAGTGTGGTACCAATTCAATGTTTAAATTTATTTTAAATTCCCTGTCTAATAATTCCCATATCTGTGTTGCATACGTATGTTTTTGTTGATCGCTTTGTTTTAAGGATGCATTTGTTTTTCTTTCTAGACACTTGGCATGTGTTCATTGAAAGATGTACATCCTGTGTAGGGTTACGGAGACTAAGGAAGTTGTTCTTATGATAAGAAATGGATATTCCCTTTGTTCCCAAGGTCATAAGTGTTTGCATTAATCTAGTTGGGACTTGAACTTGCTTTGAGGTGTTTCTGTTGCTGCAGTCATCCACAGAGCATGTTGGATTTAGTATGAGGGTTGTGTGTCAGATAGTTTTTCTCAATGTCTGATCCATCCATGGTCTTACGTTTTTGTATGTCAAAAGGACTCCTCTCTCACAGCTCTCCCACTAACCTTTATCTACGATTTGTACTCTGTGCTTGTTTGGCGCTTGGGGAAGTAGGGATCTGTGCTCTCATGTTCTGACTGAGCCCAAGTTCTAGCCAGGCACTTTACCTTCAGGTCTCCTGCTCCCCCTGCAACCATATTTTGGGGCCCATCTCATCCTCCAATCCGTCTCTCATTGGTGGAGTTTTATTTTATTCTTTTTCTTTGTTCTCTTGCTTCACCTCAAGCGAATTGTCATCAGCATTCACAGGGTGAAAATTCTTTTGTTGCTGTTGCTGTTTTCCATCACAGATGTAGAAGTTTGTTGCGTAGGAGGGAAAGTCTGTCTGGACTTTCAGGCTCATCCGATGGTGGCTTCTCTTCCTCCATCAGGCTTATCTTTCTCAGGATTATTCCCAGTTTTCCCTGACCACCTAGTGAGGATTATGGAGAAAAAGGGTGTGACATACCCTCTATATTTGGTCCCCAGGGGCTTTCCAGTCTCCCACTAGCCTAAACTCAGCCCTTTCTAACATGTTAAACTTTTTTAAAATCAATGTATAAATAAGCAATGTTTGCATTTCATCTTTGTAAGTGCCTATCTCCCTGAAGATTTGGGGCTACTTGTCGTACAATTTCACCTCTATGGAAGTTTCTAAAAACATTATAAACTAGCATTTAACTCATTTTTTTTCTTGAAGTGAGACCAATGATCTTTCCAACTGTCTACACCCCTGAGCAAAACCTAGAAGTCTTGACTGTTGATTAATTACAGTATTTCTCCTGTAATCTGAAGGTCATGTCTAGTAACCATCTCTGGAACATCCCTTTAATCATACTTTCTTTTATTTGAAACTCCACTCCCTCTGTCTTTATAAGCTCTTCTCCTACCATTTAAAAATATTCCTAGAGTTCTCTTTGGCTTAAGTCAATTTAAAATTATCTGTTTCCTTCTTATATCACTCAATCCCTGATTTTTTTCTCAGTTACTGACATCTGGTTTTATCACACTCACAACTTCATGGATACTGATACCTAGTTCATTGACGTATCTTAAAGTATTCTTATTCCTAGATTTCCAGACATGGCGCCTACCAGGTCCCTCTATTATTTTTCTGATTATTGTTCTTTCTGCCTTCCTGCAGACTCAGCTGTTATTACCAGAGTGAGACATCACTTATAACTTGTGATAAAACAAGACATTTGCTTTTAAACAAATATCAAACCAAGTTGATGTAGAATGTTCCATGTAGGACATAAAAATTTAAAAGTAAGGATAAATTATTCTATGTCAACATATAGTTATAACATTTCTACCTAATTCATGTTTATAAAAGGATTCTTGGAATATGCCTAATGCTAAAATATGACCATAAAAGAGAAGAACTCACTGTTTGAAAGAAAAAAAGTGTTAATACCAAGATATTATGCACTGAAATCCTTATTTATTTTAAATTCGTTTTCTATATTTTTGCCTTACTAATCTTGAAGCTCCTCCTCCTGCCAACAAACTCCTTTCTTTCACTCAACAAAACATTTTGAGAACCCACAACATATAGTGATGTTGAAAAAGAGATATAAAGCCAGGGTGTATTTAATATTATTGCTATGTAGTAAATTACCTCAAAACTTAGTAAGGTAACAAATATTGTTATCTTCTTGTTCCTGTGGGTCAGGACTCTGTGCATTGCTCAGGTGAATGCCTTTGTCATGGATCTTCCAGATGGCTGCAATCAAGCTGTGGGCCAGGGCACTGGTTTCTTCTGAAGACTCAGCCTCAGGGAAGATCTACCTCAAAATCTCTATGTGGTGATTGTCAGGTCTTACTCCCGACTAGTAGATCTCTCAGGCAACTGGATTCCCCAGTGCAAATGATCCAAGGAAGAGTGAAGTCTGCCCAAGACAGAGGCCACGGTCTTCTTGTAACTTAATCTGTGAAGTGACATTGTGTATAACTTTTACTGTCTTCTGTTTATTAGAGGCAAGTCCCTAAATCTGGCCCCAGGTAAGGGCAGGAGTCTGAATACCAACAGGTTGAAACTATTCACATCAATTTTGGAGGCTGCCCACTTAAAGTGGTTTATCCAGTGGATATGTTTAACTTTGAATACCTTAGTATTTAATTTATCATGCACAAAACATAAAAAGCATATTCATTGAATGAATAAATTAATGAACAAGTTGGTATTTTATACTTCAGTGTTTTTTATGGTCCCTGTTTTCAAGTATCAAATAAGAAATAAAATATGAATGGGAAAAAGCTATGGCAACACGTTTTAACACAAAACCATTTGTAATATCAGGATTTAAAATGCTTTCATTTTGAAGTATTTGTTTTGAGAATATAGTCCTCAAATACAGAGGACTAAAACACAAGTTTTAACACAAAACCATTTGTAATATCAGGATTTAAAATACTTTCATTTTGAAGTATTTGTTTTGAGAATATAGTCCTCACAGAAATCTCAGCACTGTGAGATTATTATTATATTATCCCACAGAGAAGGATTCTGAGAATGACCAGGAGATCTGTGTGCCCAGAACTAATGCAGTTGTTTCCATGGGTTGATATTTTCTTAAAACATCTATAAAAAATGTTTTAAAAAGACCTATGTCTTCTTCAATAGAAAAATGTGAAGATCCCCATTTCTTTACAACATATTTAGCTGAATTCGTTATGGAAGTTATAAACTCTGACTTTGGTTGGCTTAATAAATTTGATTTCTATCAAGAAACATTTAATTAAAACATGATTATAACCATTGCAACACTATTAAAAATGTACTGAGGCAGTCTTAGAAGTCTGTTTCTTGAATTATTCCTTGAATCATAAAACAGGGCTTCCTTTTACACATTTTTTCCTCAATCGTAAAATAGGATTTCCTTTTAGACACTTTTTTCCCAAATTCAGATCATCTAAATTTAAACTCCCTCTGAGTAAGGTATCCACATGAGAATGTGGATACTACATTCTACATAGCCCTGGGCATTTTTCTACCATGTTCATTGTCTTGTATGTTAAGGATGGGGAGGTAAGGGGACAGAGGTGAGGTATCCAGCCAGCCATGTACTAGGAAAATAGAGATATACTAAAGCATTAGAAGAATGGAGAAGCATGAATCCTATGTATTTAATTTTGTTATGAGGACCATTAACGACAATTAATGATACAGTGGAGGGTGGGGGAAGAGGAGAGCAGAGAGAGGGAAGGAAGGAGGGGGTGGGGTCTCGGTATGTGATACACCTTTTGGGGGTCAGGCACAATTGTAAGAGAGAATTTACCTAACAAACGCAATCAGGGTAACCTGGTTTCTTGGACTCTCAATAAATCTTCAATAGTTAAAAAAATAGAGATATACATGGCTGAATACACTCCAGGCATCCCTCATATATACATATTCTTTGCTTTATAAGACAGAAGAAATAGACTTAAATAAATATCAGAGTTTTCCTTCCTCCATCGCCTCTCTCAGATCCTAGGTCATGTCATCCTTTTCCTTCTTCAAGGAAAATAAAGACACAGAGTCAAGTTCAAGGAAAAATAGTGGGGACACAGCCAGGTCCATATTGTTTCCTGGGCACAGGAATAAACTATTTTTTATAGCTGCAAGAATTGCTTTTTCCTAAAACTCCACCTCTCTGAGACCATGTGGAAGTCTAATTTTACATTTACAGAAGTGAGCCTGTGATGCAGTTGGAACTGTTGCCTACACCTGTAAACCTTCAAATCTTTGTTCGGGTGCCCATGTGATTCTACCTTCCAAATGTTCAGCAGTTCCCTGTTTATGAGACCTTGGAAAGAGGGTAACAGAGATTAACTTCATAATGGTGATCTGGAGAGTAAGAAATGTAGGAAGAAGAGGTTTGAAACTTTGGGGGGCAGATGTATTATTTCTTTAAAAACTTTACATAGATTGGCCAGGTGCGGTGGCTCACGCCTGTAATCCTAGCACTCTGGGAAGTCAAGGCAAGTGGACTGTTCGTGCTCAGGAATTTGAGACCAGCTGAGCAAGAGCAAGACCCTATGTCTACTAAAAATAGAAAAACCAGCCAGGGATACTAGTGGCAGTTGCCTGTAATCCCAGCAACTAAGGAGGTTGAGGCAAGAGGATTGTTCCTGCCCATAAATTTGAGGTTACTATGAGCTATGATGCTATGATCTCAAAAAAAGAAGAAATTTTTTTTTTTCAGACACAAAGAGCTCTCCAGAAAGTATCCAGCCACATACTATGAAAAAGAGAGACATACATGGCTGAATACTTTCCGGGTAGCCCTCATGTACACACATTTTTTCATTTACAAGACAGAAGGAATAGTATTAAATAAATATAGGAGTTTTCCTTTTTCCATTGCTTTTCTCAAATCCTAGGAGCCATCGGCTGATTAGAGCGTTACTAAGCATGGTTAGAGGTGTTAAAAATCTGCCTGGGCTTCTGTTAATAACTTTTTTTCTACTCTGAAGCACTTCTAGAATCTACTTTCAGTAAAGAACTATTCAGAATGTGTCTTACTGACGACTAAACCGTCATCATTTATTTATTTGAAGAACTATTGAAGAGTAGGGATATTTCTGGAAACCTTGAAATGTTCATAGCTTTAACTTAGATTTATTACAGCCATTCAGAAGACAAGTACACTTCTTAAATGAAAGAAAATAAAAACAATAATAGTAGTTTATATTTACCCAGAAACACTTTTAACCAATGAAGAGAGAATCTGAAATGATGATTGGCTTACCAAAAGTGAAGTTGACCCATAATTCAGCTTTACGTGCTTGAGGTGGACCCTTTTGTTCAAGTTCTAGCTCTGCTCCTCAGTTGACTTTGGCCCCCAGGTGATTTATTTGATTTCTGTGTCTCAGTTTCTCATATAACTTAGGGTGGATTTCCCTCGTATCAGGCTATTATTCTAAGCACTTTATCACAATCAAGTAATTTAAATCACAAAAAGATGTTAAAATGTAGGTAATATCTTTATGTTGATTTTACAAACTCAGACTCTGAAGTCATAACTTTGAGTGGCACATAGCCCTCAAATAGCCTAGTAGGGACAGTGACTCTGGCGACAAGGCTAGGACATTAATGTCTATGATCTTAATGTGATGTTAATGTTTTCATACACTACCTCTCAAGCTCTTAGCATGGATCTGACACAAAGTCCATGTCCAACCAATCTTTTACAAGGACAATTGTTTTTATTTTTCACATTTTATTTGTGTACATAAGAAAGGCATTTGAAACATCATAGGTCCTCTTATTTTACATTTCGTTATAAAATGAAACTGTTTACAAATCAACAGAGCAAAATGGTACAATAAATATTAACAAAAAATTACACTGAATTATGCTGAGTGAAGTAGATGGGGTGGGTGATGGTAAATTCCCCGGCAACTACACCGTGATTGTTAAAAATATATTCATGTATCAATCCAGTGACATGAAAGAGAAAGGGCTGCATGGTGGGAAGATGGGTTCTGGAATTAATTTGATTTAAGCTCCGATCTTACTTCACTAGTTGTATGAAATGGGAAAAATATATAACTTTGTGTGAGACTTAGTGAAATCATCTGAAAAAATGAATGAATGATATTTAATGGATACATAAAAGTAAGGGTCGATTAAGTGACTAATGTTTAGATAGTAAAGAGTATAGAATTGATCCTAAATATGTCCTTTAAAAAAAGAAAAAGAAATACACTGAGAGTACCATACATTTCAATAACCACAAAATGAATGCTATGATCTATGTTACAATGTTTAGTTTGTAATAGAAAAATAAAAAGCGAAAAGGAGAGAAGAAATTATCCTACGTAAGCTCTACCTAGCTCTTCTTAATTTTTTTCTAGAGTTTCTTTTGTTTTCTTTCCCCTTTCGTCATTTGTTACCTTTTCAACTCTTTCATCTTCTATTTGAATGTAATTAGGATACCTTATAGTGTGGAATAAATAACTGTGCAGTTCACGTCAGCCCACGGAAGAGTTCACTCACCACAGCATCAAGTGGTAACACCATGCCCCATGCAAGCTAAGAGTGGCCTTCGTGATTTCCGGGAAACACAGGGATTTTCAATAATAACTTTTTAAATGTAGTCAAATTATGAAGATATTTTAATGAAAAAGACAATCCTAGTTTTATTTTTCCCAAAATTAGTTGCACTAGAGACAACCCCTTCCCTTCATTACTTTTTTGCCTAATTGTCTTTGAACAAATTAGTAAGTTTTCAGATGTTAAACAACTAAACACTAGGGGGAGCCATACAATACCATTAATAGAGTTTAAACTTAATTGTGCAGAGAAAATGAAATCCAAACTTTTATCTATAGTATTTGGGATCTAAAATAAAAACATGGTTAAGTTTATATTAAATACTAAATGTGCACAAAATTGGACAATTATCATGAAGTCTTTTTATTATTCCATGTTTATACCATTTCATACAAAAGGGAAAGTCCTCTAAAGTACTTTTTGTGCTTATGTTAACACATAAATGTTAACTGGAAAACGTTTCTGGGAAAGAAAAGTGAGAGAAGAGAATATTACTTCTAATTCATTTATTCAGTGAAAAAAGTACTCACCTGTAAGAGAGAAAATTTTAATATTAAATGGATCCTAGGCTGACAACAGAAGTCAGGTATTTGTGTATGTCCTGTTAGAGCAAAATCATTTTTGTGGAGCTATGAAAGAAATCAAAGAGCGTTGCTCACTACAATATTTATAGCATCTATGAAAGAGGGGAGATTGTGTAGAAATAAAGCCACTTCGGGACACATTCCACGTTTTTATCAGGGAAGAAGAGAGGATAAATCACTCTCTCTGCTCCCCGTCCCCACCTCAGACCCTCTGTCACTGACCTTTCCCTTTCCTCTCACCTTGCACAGAGACACTTCAGGATGTTGTACTGACAGGTGTGATGCTTTTCCTTGCCACAAGCACATGGTACCAAGGACTATGGGAGGAGGCAGCCCATGCGTGCAAATTCACTGTTTGTCACTCAGGCTGCCCCTTGACTCCCTGAGTTCAAGCTGAGCCCTAATCCTCATGTACGTGGTCAGGTCCCTAATCCTCGTGTACGTGGACACCTGAGCCCACCTGCGGGTACCCACAGGCTCTAGGTTCTCCTGGGTTCTTGTTGCCAGCAGTGAGAATGAAATAGATGGAAGGTTTATGAAAAATTGGAGCGAACTTGGAATAATTTCACACATGAATCCTCATTGTTAGTAAAAATACCACAGCATTTTAACCAAAAATAGATTTTGAAAATTTCTTTAAAATAGAACTTTGTTGAAATTGTGTTATTAAGTTTAAAGGAATATCTAATGTGGTCCATGAAAGCATTATCTCAAGAAAGGGAAATACGTAATTCAAATAATTATTTTTGGAACATTAAATCAATAGCAGAGAGAAGATATTTGGAGTACTACCATGTAGTCTGGTATGGGGGTAGAACGTTATTTAATTTTAATATCCTCTCTTGGACTAAAGGTGGAAGTTTAATTACTTATTAAAATTATAAGCTATCCTGATTACATAAGTCTCTGAGTACAAGTGAATCACAATATTAAATCTTATAAAACTTTTCAAGCAGATCATCCTTCAGTGTAATTCATGAATAATTACCTGAAACTCAATAGTAAAATAAAATACAACTTATATTCATAACCAGAAAATTAGTACTGTTTCTTAAAATATGTAGACCAGTGTACACATTTTGTTTACTCTCACAGGCAAAGTGAGAATTGAAGTGTAGACACTGCTGAAAGTGGACTGGGCTACCAAATTGAGTCACCTTGATTACATTTCATGTGAATACCTGAATTCTCTATTTCTCTTTATGGGTACCTGTATAGCCAGGGCAATTATTTGTGTGATCTTCCATATTAAATTGTAAAGGTAGATTTTATTTTTGTGATCAATTTGGATGTCCTTCAGATACAAGCTTGTGACATTTCTTGTTTCATACAAAACTCTTTTTCTTTTTTCTTTTTTATTCAGTGTCAACAATCTTTATGACCAAACTCACTACAGGGTTAACTCTTTAACCCACTAACAGCAAAAACTGCATCTCTGACAAGATCAAGCATGGAGATTAACAGAACAATAAAGATTGTCTCTTAGAAGAGGATTGAAAACTATATACATCTGCGTGGGTTTTTTAAAAGTAAAATTTTCCAGTGTTATAGGAAAAATAGCTCAAAGTTATTTCAGTCCATAAAAGCAGCATTTAGCAGTCTGTGCTGTCCTAAAAACCCCAACTCGGGATAACCCTACAAGAAAATCACCCCCTTGTTTAAAAGAACAAACAAACAAACAAACAAAATCCCCCTTTCTCCTCTTGTTCATCTTCCATTGCTTATTCCTGGAAACCAAAGAATAACAACAGGGTAAACAACATCCAGCTCACTTTTCTTATCCCCTAGCCACAAGAATTATTCCTTAGGGATCTTCACCCCTAACACAAATAAATGATCTCTAATTTCTGGGCTACCTATCTAGAAACCTGCAAATCATCCTTATGCTTCAAGGAGGGGCCTGAGGGTTCCTTCAAAGGGGCAGTGTACCTAACAGAGCCCAGAGTAAGGGCTGGGCTAAGTAAGTAAGGGTGGAGGTGGGGGATCTTGTAAGCAAGAATAAAATACCCCAACACTTATAACTGAACGTCTGACCTTCCAGGCAACAACTAGCAGCAGGCATGGAAGTATTTGCTGCCCCAAAAGGCTGCACACCTCCTCCCTTTAGCCTAAAGGGAGGTGACAGCCAAGGAGCATCTGACCTAGCAGTGCACACTTCGGACTGAAGGCACAGACACTCGGCCCAAGGGTAGTCTCTGCTGTGTCTGGGAGGATGAAACTGCCCTCCTGGGCACTCTGGTTCACAGCAGCTTTATGGAAGTTTCTCCCCCTCATGCAGCGTTTTTAAGAATAGGGAAATTTTCAATTCGACTTTGTAACCAGCGAATTCTTCACCAGCAGCTTCTCTGAAACCGCCAGTGGAGACAGACCAGCCTCAGTTGAGGATCATAGCTCTGTCCAGCCAATGGGCTTCTTGCCGGCCTTCTGCAGCAGCTCCTTGGTCTTGGAGAAGCGTCTACACCCAAAGAAGCCTCTGTACACTGCCGCTGGGAGGGATGGACAGTCTGCAGAACATGACGCCGCTTCCTATCAATGGCACTGCCCTTAGTGCACAAGAGCCCCGGAGCAGGAAGACGAGGCCATTCAAGTTTTGATTGAGCCAGGTCACAGCTGCATCGGTAAACTGCTCCCAGCCTCTCTCCTTATGAGAACTGGCTCCATGGGCCCGCACAGTGAGGACAGCACTGAGGAGGAGAGCACCTTGCTTGGCCCACCCAGACGAATCTCCACGGCCAGGATGAGCAAAACCATCTATGTCTGCAGACAGTTCTTTATTGTTTTCCAACCTGGGTGGAGGGGGAACAGGTCTTTGAACACTGAAGCAGAGCCCATGTGCTAGATCGGGTCCATGATACGGATCCTGTCCCAGGATAACAAGCTTCACATCTCTTATGTCACACATTTGGGTCCCTGTGAAGACTTGGGGGGATGGGTGGGGGTGGGGTGGATAAACAGCGTGATGTTTTCTTTCTTCTGCAACAAAATAGTTTTACAAAATAAGGTTTCCTGAACTTTCCGCTGAGGCGCTTCTTCCAACTCTCACCGAAGCCCACGGGCACATTGAGGGCCGCGAGCCTGAGCAGGGCCGCCGCCTTGTTCCTCTGGATGCGACCAGCTGCTCCGGGCTCAGCGGCAAGGAGGGCGACGCGCCGGGCGGTCCTGCCCAGCTCCGGCCTTCTTGGCAGGTCTGGCCGCCGCGTTCCCACTACCTTCAGGAAAGGCCGTCATGCGGGTCCCCAAGCCCGCAGGCAGCTCGGGGCTGCAGGCACGTCGCTTCCTGGCGGGGCTCGGGGAGAAGGAGTAGAGTGTCTTCTGGCCGATCATCCCAGAGCCCAGGAGAGAACAAACACACACCGCCTGGGGACCCGGGAGGATTGCACCGACTATTGATCTGCAGTTGGCGCCCCCAAACTCTTTTTCTTTAGACACCGATCAAAGTTATCTTTTTCTAACCTGCCTTGAACTAGTTCTATTTCTACTTTGAAAAAAAATTGGAGGTTGTATTTGTTAAAAACAATTGATGGTTGGTGTGGACTTAAGCTAACACCTGTTTGGGATAAAACACAGACATTTAATAGATGATCCATTCTGCCTGATTGGAGTACAGCAGAGAGACGATATTTGGAGTACTACCCCCCAAAATCACTACTTTTTAAATTAAGAGTTTGTGATCAAATTTCATTTCTTTTATTTTTATTTTTAAGGAGAACACATAAATATTTATTTACCTTATTTTCTGAGGAGCAGGTTGCCAAGTATTTCTTATGAAGGATACAAAGGTGACTCCCGGGAATAAACGGATGCCAGAGGCAACCAGAACGGGCTCTTTCACAGGACAGGCTTATACTTTTTTTAACAGCTCATTTTTGTAAACGCAGAAAGCGAAAGTTTCCTATCTTGGATTAGGTTATTAAAACTTAAAGTCTCATACCTCTCCCTGATAATTTTATTGCTGTTTAGCCTTAACCAGTTTAATAATTATGGCTATGCTGAAAATGTGCATATGAAGGTTACAGTTCTTCCTCAGGTTAGGTTGGTGGAAGACAGGAGACAGAAAATTCATGTGGTGAGTCAGTTACATAAAACACTCTGATAAAGGGTGAGGCCTGGGGCCCAAGGAGTAGGACACCAGCCCCATATACCAAAGGTACAGGTTCAAGCCCGGCCCTGGCCAAAACTGCCAAAAAAAAATTCTGGCAAAAGAAATATCCGGGTGTATTTGGCAGGTTTCATATATATTGATCCAGTTCATAGCTTCCAAAGGGATTAAATGCAGTGGTAGGAATGAGAGGAAATGTTTTCATATTCACTTAAAAAGAGAACGGCAACCTTCGTATTCAATCAGGTGCAAGTGTAGTAGTACAATTATATATGTATGAAGTACTCATAATTATATGGGACATTGGATTCTGTTATTTATAAAAAGCATATTTTATTATATTATTTTAATTGACTAATCATAATTGCATGCCTTTATGTGCTACCATATGAGATTGTGATATACGTATACACTGTGAAATGATTAACAACAGATGAATGCATAAAATGTGGTATACATGTTAATATACACAATGGAATACTATTTAGCCTTACAAAAGAAGACAATTCTGTCATTCGTGACCACTTGGATGAAACTAGAGGACATTACGCTAAGTGAAATAAGCCAAGCATAGAAAGACAAATGTGTCCTGATCTCACTTATACATGAGGTCTAAAAAAGTCAAGAAGTAGATGAATACAGTGGTGGTTGCCAGAGGCTTGAGATTGGGGAGAGAAAGGGAATGTGGAGATGCTGGTCCAAGAGTAAAACATTTCAATTAGATCAACATTGATAGGTGGCTAAAGGGAAGGGTAACGTAGGCTGAAGGGAGGGGTGGGTGGTTGGCACAACTAAAAACTCAGTGAATTCTGTATTGGCAGGGAGTTGGCCCTCATGTTCATCTTGTTACAGATGAACGTCAGATCAAATGACCTAAAATGTGTATCCTAACTGATGAGACCAGAACTAATTTGATGTCAGACAGAATGGGAATATGAGAAGTGAACATCCATTTGGGGATGTAGCAAAGAATCTGTATCTAGGTAGACTCTAATAATCACCTTATGGAAAATACATATAATACACATGTTATATTATACTCATACATATATATGGCTAGCAAAACATCTGTTGCATAATATATATATATATAAAATATATATGTTCTATTGCATACATAAATATGGCTTAGCAAAAAGTTTGTTGCATAATAAAATATAAACATTAATAGTAAAGTCATAAAATAAAAAGTATTATTTATCATGGATATTATTGAAATAGTGCAACACCTGAAATAGAAGACACAAGTAGCTTTCCGTTTAGAGAACATATGGATTGTTAACTGTTCAAGTCTTAGGGAATAAAGGGATAAAGTTTATGAGATTTGGGCGAGAAAAAAAACAAGAAGCAAAGTTCAGGTTTCATCACTAACTTAGAAACTTACTAGATCTATGATGGTGGTGGATGTGCAAACTCCTCTGACCTCAGTTTCTTCACTTAGGACACGCATAGAGAATTTCACAAAGACATTAGGAAATAATTCAGCTGATTGTGAGAGCCTAATGATGCATTTTGTGGAGGTGAAGTCCAAACTTATAGTTTCTGCTTTTCTCTTATCAATTGCAATTCTTCCCCACAGCTTCATTTCTCCTCCTTCAGCACCCCAACACAAGCATTTTTAGATGAAATTCAACATTTTTGTTGTTTGTACATTAAGTTATTTTTCTCTTGGGTTTCCTCATTTAACATTCAATAAATATAAAGAGGATGTTAGACGTCTTTAGATAGTGGAAAATATACCCAACTGAATGAAAGGTACTAACACAGAGAAGAAAAAAATGGGAGCTCTCTTGTCGTTAAGCTGGCATTCCTATTAATGCTCTCTACATCCTGAATTTTTAGATGGCTTCTCTTTTCTACTTTCAGCCATTGAATCACCATTCAGGATGGAAAGTGACTGTTACAAGTGAGCACAAGAGTGAAGTGTGACTGAGGAAATCAAGAGGTCGAGAAAAAAATGAAATAGAGGCAAAAGAGTTAAATCAGGTGAAAGGCTTATAAATGAAGTCGTGATGAGAAGACAACACTTGGAGAAAAAGGGAGGCAAAACATTTTTCTTGTTTGGAGGAAAAGTGAGGGAGAACAAATGAGGGAGGGAGAAAGGGACATGAAAAACACTTGTTGCATGAAGTCATTTATTACTTCACTAATTCATTCTTTTATTTCTTTATTCATTGCCATTAGTTTATTTGCCTTTCTCTTTTACTGTGAAAAAACTATACCGATACACCTTGAAAAAGCATGGTGTGGTCTTGGCAGTTACACACCAAGATGCTCATAATAATTAAAAAAAACATTGTAAGTAATGTGCATTTAAACTTATAATATTTCCAACATATGATGAGTGCATCCAGAAATAATCCTATTCTAAGTTGAAAGCCATACTGAATGCCTATCATTTTACACCATTGTGAAATCAAAAAGTCGAAGTGCTTGAGGTTGCTATGAGCTATGAAACCACAGCACTCTACCAAAATGAGAGAGACAAAATGAGACTTTGTCTCAAAAGAAAAAAAAAGTCGTAAGTCAAACCATCATAAGTCAGAGACTGTCTGACTTATAAAGAAATATTGAATAGGAACATATTTGTGCTTAAATTAAAAAACTATGGGCTGTCTAGAGTATATCCTTCCAGATTATCTGAAGTTACTTTATAATCGTCTAAGTTTTAGATAATTGGCAGCCATGCAAAATAATTCTTGCTTATCAATAGGTGAATTTTGTCAGCAGCAGTTCAGCTAACTTCCCTCCCTGACTGTGACACTCACACATTCAATAAGATATTTTTTATTTATAATGTATCTGTTCTTTGGATTTTCCTTTGACTTATCCATTTATTCATTATTGACTTAAAATAATTTAACAGCTATTTATTTAACACACATGTATAATAATTATGATTTACTTATTTTTTGAAAATTATCTTTTAATGGCCCCTTACATTCTAAATATTCATCCTTCAAAATTTTCTTTGGAGGACCAAAGGAGTGATGGTAGCATGAGAATTTACCATTTTGATTCTAACCTAATGCCTTATTATTAAGAAAGGGATGATGTTTTAGATTTAACAGTTGATGGTCTTGAGTGTTTAGAATTTGAAGTAATGGATTAATCTTTTTATCAGAGGGATGTACATATATGGAAAAAAGTTAAGTTTCATAGTATGGAGACTTCATATCTTATTTTTCTTTTTTGAGACAGAGCCTCAAGCTATCCCCCTGGGTAGAGTGCTGTGGCATCACAGCTCACAGCAACCTCCAACTCCTGGGCTCAAGCGAGTCTCCTGCCTCAGCCTCCCAAGTAGCTGGGACCACAGGCGCCTGCCACAACGCCCGGCTATTTTTTGGTTGCAGCCGTCGTCGTTTTTGGTGGACCTGGGCTGGATCCGAACCCACCACCTTAGGTGTATGTGGCTGGCACCTTAGCCACTTGCGCTACAGGCGCTGAGCCCATATCTTATTTTTCTAAAGCCAGAAGATGTCTTCCAAACTAAAGAATTTTCTGTGGTTTTTAACATCCCTTCTACTCTTTCAGATTTATCTAATGTTACTGAAATCTTAACTATCTGACAAAACCACCAAGTTAACTCTGTCCACATACTAGCAAACCATCTGATTGCCCCCAAGTCCTCTTCACGCTGAGATAGGATAGCAGTATCCTTTTCTCCCGCATCCATTATTAAAAGTCCCATAATATTTAAAGCAACTTCAAGACACATCTATATTTTCACAAAATACTCAAAACCCACATTTATATTTTAATATTGAAATTGTAAGCCCTCACTTTACTATATTCTGTATATAAGGTCAACCATAATTTTATAGTTATATTTCAGGGGCAAGCAAATATTTTAATAACATGCTCTCTCTGCTGATTCCATTATGTAATTAATTTTGTCATGATATCAACAGAATTACACAAAAAGTAGAAAGGAGATTTGAAATAAAAGGACAAAAAAAAAAAAAAAGAAAAAAGAAGAAAAAAAAAGCCCTTCCTTCCGCCGTTCCTTGAATAAATGAAGATAGAGCCTCTCATCATTTTAAATCCAGAGGGGATTCCCTTCTGGTAGTTTATAACTGCATCAAAGACTTGGTTATCATTTTAGAAATTACTTTAGGCAGTGAAATGTAATGCCTTAAATTAACATCATTAGACATATTATAATAATACAGTGTTTTAGAAAAATATTTATTAGTTTATGATAAATAAAATGTTACTTGTGATCCGCAGGATAAAACACTAGTTTCTGATTTTACAAATGCTACTTTATTGTTTCACTTTAAGACTGCTGGATAGAGGGGGGAGAAAAGACATGTTCTTGTAGAATGTTCCGAATGCTGTATTATTGATTCCATCCATAGACGTTCTTGTACTCAACTGGCTTTCTTTCTATTTAATAGTCCCCGAGCATCCTAGTCACAATTTTCAAAGCTGTACTGAAGGAATTATAACTTATCCATTAAGATAAAAGGCCTCAAATGTCATTCCTAATACAAAGGGATTAGGGTCTTTCTGCGTAGCACCACGACCCCTCTAGGCTAAGCCAGGAAGCTGAGGCTGAGTTGATGGATGACTCCAGTGACGGGTAAGCACGGCCACACGTTCCATAGCCTCTGAGCCACAGCTTGAAATAACTTTGAACTGCATATGTGAATTTTATTAATGAGACTATGTCTCAGGCTATCAGTTTAAAAACAAGTTCCTGCATTCTTGTTTCAGCAGCACTCAGTCTTCTATTTATGTGTAATAAAAGCATTTTGATTTTAGCAAAGAGCAGGATTCAAGAGGTGGGAGAAGGCCAATCAAAAAGGGAGTGAAAATAAAAGGCCTACTTGCAAAGCACTTCCACACGTCTGAAGGGTTTTGTTTCACTCGTTCAAATCTTACATAGCCTAAACTCTCACTTTAAGTGTTCTTACCCCCTCTCACACACACAAGTCCAAAAACACAAAACAAAGAACAGAGGGACACAAGGACACTTGGAAGGGATGAATGTGTATTACTTTGCTGTGGGGATGGTTTCACGGTTGAACACATTATATATGTGAAGATTACATTCATGAATTACACTTCAATAAAGCTGTTAAAATATTAGTCCTAAAAGTTTAAAATATGTTAGCCAGATTCATTTTAAAGGTCAAACAATTTTTATGTTAGTCTTTTCCACCCAAATATAGCATGGCATTGGTTTGAACCATGTTTAGCAATTTTCTTATTAAATTACACAAAGAAAAAAAAAAAAGAAAAACCTCAAGGAACCAGTTTCTCTGCTGTATGGCTGAAATGTCAGCTGATCCTGATAGCTCATGAGCTCATCACCAAGTAGCCAAGAAATGTCACGAGACTTTTAAAATCTAAAGAGACTAATCAAATAGCTCAAAAAAATGAAACTGGGCTCGGCACCCGTAGCTCAGTGAGTAGGGCGCTGGCCACATACACCAAGGCTGGAGGGTTGGTACCCGGCCCGGGCCTGCTAATCAACAATGACAGCTACAACCAAAAAATAGCCAGGCATTGTGGTGGGTGCCTGTTGTGTCAGCTACTCAAGAGGCTAAGGCAAGAGAATCGCTTGAGCCCAAGAGTTTGAGGTTGCTGTGAGCTGTGATGCTACAGTACTCTACAACATTGTGAGACTCTGTCTCAAAAAATAATAATAAAAATAAATAAATAAAACTGATTATTTTAAGGAAAATGCTACCATCTTAATGCAATTAATAATAGTAGTAATATGAAAATGTTGTAAGGATTGGCATTTTCCAATTTGATTGACAATATGCTATATTGATTTTAGATTAATTTGTATGCCTGGACCTCTGCCAGAAGGATAAAAAATATTAAATGCTTCATAAAGTAGAAATAGTAAGGTAGAAAACCATTTGGAAATAAGAATTACATTGATAATAAAAACAATGTGAACTATAAATTCTCATGTATGTATTGAAATGATCGATTTGAGCTGAAAACAGTCTATAAAATATTGATAATTTGTACTTGTCACCGCATCGTAAGCTATTGAAATGAACAGATAATTTTAATATGCATGTCATTTGTATGCTATATTTCAAAGAAATCAAACACGGTTTCCCTGTTGCAGACAGACATTATTTTGCTAATATGGGAAAATCACTAATGTAATTACATTCATGCATCATTATGACCCATAAAAATAATATACTTCTATGCTGAGGCAATTAGATCAAACTTCATGAATAAGAGATTTGGTAATGTAATAAATCGATCTTCTGGGAGATGCGGATTTTTCTTTGTATGTTTTATGGCTTTGGTCTGTGTCTCAGGAATATTTTCATATCCCCTCCTGAGGTAGAGCAGAATGACAAAGAGAAGGGAAAAAAAGAAACACAACATTACCTGACACTTTGTGCGGCATTTTTTTGCTAGTCTATATTTGAATGTTATTTTGGTGTTATGACGTTTTCCCACTTTTGTGTATTTGTTCCATACTGTGAGATATACATTTGGAGATCATGTTATACATTTAATATTGAAATGATCATTTAGGAAAGTGAGTAACAGATGTCTTCTTTAATCATCCTCTCAATTTTGTTAATGTCTGTGATTATAGTAGAAAATACTTGCATGAAATGTTGACAGTACAACAATTGCAACATTTCCTACAAAAAAATGCAGGAAAAAAGCTACTGAAGTTCAAATCTTTTCATTTCTAATTAAAATTTATAATGTATGCATAAGAAGGAGAATTCTAACTACACATAATGTGTGTTAGTATGAAAGACTGATAATTTTGACTTATTTCTGGTAGATTTTTACAGTGGGGGAGAAATGTTATTTGTGAATGTTTATCCATATGTGGGTCTGATGATTGCTCATAAGTCATTTTATTCCTGCTGACGGCCTTGGGCTGCCGAGAACCAAGCCTCACCTTCTGTTGGCTTCCTGCTTCTGCAGACTTATTAACAGTAAGTTAAAAATCTTGGGTGGTGCCTGTGGCTCAGTGGGTAGGACGCTGGCCCCATATACAGAGGGTGGCGGGTTCAAACCCAGCCCTGGCCAAACTGCAACAAAAAAAATAGCCAGGGATTGTGTTGGGTGCTTGTAGTCCTAGCTATCGGGAGGCTGAGTCAAGAGAATCGCCTAAGCCCAGGAGCTGGAGGTTGCTGTGAGCTGTGACACCATGGCACTCTACCAAGGGCAATAAAGTGAGACTCTGTCTCCCTAAAAAAATTTTTAAAAAATCTTTTACGTATGCCACCAATTAGTTGGGATTAACACCCAGGTAACAAGTGATTTTAAGCAATAATATTTACAGGAGAGTTAAAAAAATAGCTATAAGGTATTTAATATATTTATTACAGATGTCATAACTATTTAAAGATAAAAGTGCCACAAAAGATGTAAATATGGAATATCATCCAAATAGCTACAGTTATAATTAAACATAAAGAAGGAAACTTTAGTTTCAGATAAAACTTGGAGATGAGTTATGAGCTTGAACATTTATAATACATTCATGGCCTTAAAAATTTCATTTCCAAAGCTCTGACTTCCTTTCCTGATTATATCCTTTCAATAATCTTTTAACAGTTCCACCTGCATATAAAATTTTTGCATTCCATTTTTAGAATGGAATTCTATGGCTGCAGTTATTTCACTAAAATCCAAGTCAGGTCTCATTTCCACCCTTCCCCAAAGGGTCCATGGTTCTCAATATCCATGTAATGAAAGCCATGTTTCTTTAAGAGACTTCCAGAACTGCTCTCAACCTGTGTGTACACCTGCTGTGGTTCTCAATAAAGCACCAACCCTGTCAGACTCTTTGCCTTCCTTAACGGACTTTCATGTTCCCAGGTCTCAGGGGTCTCGTTCTGGTCCTTCTCTCTGCTGAAATGCTTTTGCACAGTCCTCATTGACTCAACGCACTCTCCTGGTGAATTCGATGCACTTTTACCCTGAGTTCTCTCTCTTCTCTGTCAAACAGAACAAATAGTTCTTTACCTATGGGATTTGGGGATACATGACACGTGATTTAATTATTAATCTATTAATAATTTTGGGACAACAATGAAGAGTAGTTGCTAGTCGCATAAATTCTACAGTCTGAGAGAATTAGGATTAATTTCATGTCTGTTCCTTTAAAGGATGGTATTGGGAAACTAATCTCCAAGCTTAAATTTCCTAATCAGAAAAAGCCAGAATAACATTAAAACCCATTTAGTTGGGGTTTCCCAAGTATTAAATTAGATCATACATGCAAAATATTTTTCACAATCCTTGGCATAAATATCTGTTTTTAATTTCTTTACAATTATCATCATTCCAGGAATAAAACTAAGTCATTGACATGCCTATATCCAGAACAATATCTGTGATTATTGTTGATTCAAGAAACATAAATGATTCTAACATAAAATACTTGTTTTACAAATTCTGGCTCAAAAGTATTTATTGAGTAAATCAATTAATTATCCAATGATTCCTATTAGACAAAATATTTCTGATATTTTCCAAAATGATAATTTAGTATAAACTTCTATTTATAGCATATAAACTATTTTATTGAAAAAGCTTGATTAATAATTGGCTAGACCGTGTATTTTTGAAAAGATTTTAGTATTTCTTAGCTTTTACATATAATTAAAAGTGTCATAACACTTACATTCTAGAAAGATACAAATAAAATGCCTACATTTCATTTGATTGGCCAAAATAACATATTCCTAAAACATTGAATTTCATCAGAAAAGTTCTGAATTTTAATTTTAGCTGTCATATAATATGAACGATATGCGTATTAATGTTGATACTAGTAATGATATTTCATAAATCCACTTTATCTGGCACTTACTAACTCAAATAGTTTTCATAATATTTGCACTCTTTTTTTTATCTTTCTATTATGGATGAATAAGTCTATCTTAAGTTCATTAAAAACAAAATTGCTATTTTAAAAATAATTAGATTAAAATATAATAGCACGTCTGCTTTTGTCAGTTTGACAGGTGAGACACTATGAGAAGGCTTTTAATGCAGAACAACTAGTTTCTGGATGAGACATAATTTTCAGACATTTCTGGGCTGGCAGAAATAAAGGAATCTATGAAGATTTCTCCTGTGCAAACAAACGAAGCTGGAGCAAAAAGCCTTTCGCTCTAAGGAAATGCTAATAGCAACTTGATGTAAGAGCAAACGTCAATATCTGCACTGTAATTTGGATTCCTACATTGGGGCCGGGGGCAGATTGTTAGAAATGAAACTGATAATCATTTCAATTTGAAATCTTGTAAAATATAACAATGTCCAAGGCTCACAAGTTTTCCAGGTTTCTGACAAGATCAATTGCACGGTCATTCTGAACTAAGGGCTTCAGGAGGGGCCCTGATGAAAACGGAAGGCATCTGAGTTTATAGTCGAAGATCAGCAAGCATAGAACCAAACTTGCAGCATGACAGTCACCTGGAAAAACAAAACCATAAATCCCCCAGAAGACTTCAGATATTAGAACAATTCTAAGCAGAATATAAAAAGACTATGTATGACTATTTAACAATTTTTCTTTTAAATGACAACAATTAATTATATTGTATTTACCATGTACAGGATGTTTTAAAACAAGGACATACATTATCATGACACAGCTAATCTGTGAAAGTGAGGTCACAGAAAGGAGCTTTAGAAACAATCAAAAATGATGAGGCAAATTTGAAAGTGAACGAAATTAAATCTTTAGAACAAATAAGATATCTGAAATTAAAAAACAAAACAAGTGGCTTAAATAGCAGGTAATAAACAGTGTAAAGAAAACTAGTGAATGAAATTTCTGAAAAAATTAGTCATAGAGTACTATTTAGAAAAATGAAACAGACATTTTTAAAAAGGTTAAAAGACAAGGTTTATTCAATTTTCTACTTTTGAAAAATAGTAGGTTTTTCTCCTTTTTTCCATAAAAGGAGAAAAAATTAAAAAGTATCATTAATAAATAATTGTTAGCATTTTTTGATTCCCAGAGAATGTGTGGGAAGAAAGCCCACATAAAACTAGCTATGAAATGTGCTCTTTTAATTCCAGAAATTGGGTGAAAAGACTTGTAAATATTGTGCATTTTGTAGAGGCCTAGCTGCCTGGGAGAGCATGGCAGGGCCTGCAGGCCAGGTGATAACAACCTCCTGCATGGAACTCTGACTATGCAGTCTGTCAGCCTGCCAGATAAGGGTTGATATGGCCCATCTGTGCAGGAGACATGCCTCAAAGGTTGATGAGAGTGAAAAACTCCGTCATAAAAGCGGGTGACCTCCAAACCAGGAGAAAACAGAGTCATTGAGCCTGTTTCTTGGAAACTTAATTGAGTACATGGAAGAAAAAAAATTTATTTCCCTGTTTGTCCTGACCTTTAACTTTGACAATGGAAGTCAGATAATGTAGGGTCTGACCTGGCTTCAGGTCTTTTGAGGAATAGCTTGAGGCTAGTCTTAAGACAGTTATCTTACTTTCCTGGACTTTCTGTCTTTTCTATAGTCTAAGATAAGAATAGAGAATGTTAGGATTATTGATTAATGTGGTATAAGTGACTAGCTCCCTATAAAAGGTAGTCGCAAATAAAGATGATTTGCCACATGCCACCCAAAAGCGTGTAGTCGTTTCTTGTTTTCATACAATTCCAGGAGCGAGCCTGCACCTGTGGCCAAGCCATCCTTCTCTCCGCAGGAGAAATTACCACCCAACAAGAATGCATTAAAACAATACCACCACAAGGAGTTGAATGTATAGAAGATTCATATACAGAACACTAATTATATTTTGACACAGAGGCTAAAATATAGTTTAGAATTTAGGAGAATGATTTGGGTCTGATATTTTTGTCCCAAAGAGAAGAGTTTAGGCAATTTATTTATTTGATTTCAAAGCTGCATTGTCTTTAATATATAGAATTGATTCCAAATAGAGTTACTTCATTCTCACATAAAATTAATAACCGTTGGCTAAACTAATGCCACCCTTTGTGGAAAAGTTAACATGAATGTTAAATAATGCACAGAATCTATATTAGACGTTCAAGTATTTATCCTTCTAACCAAGCATGCCAATTAAAGGAAAAAGTCTCAGGTGAATATTTGCTTTTCTAAAATATCAAATGTCTCCTATATCTTAATTATTTATCTCTTCTATTACTTAGTAGTTCTCATTATATAAAAAACAAACTTTCTGTTAATCTATTCTCCCTTATAATACATTACATTTTCAGTTTGCCTTAGAGATGAGGTGTTTATTTTACCTAAGAGAGGGAAACAAAATTGAAAAAACCTGAAAACTACTCTAAAGTCACATTGATTAAAAACCAATATTTTTTTTTATCTTCTGCATAAAAATTCATATCTTAATTCTATAGAAATTATTGGGTGTTACCAACTTAGAATAATGTGCCAGTGCACAGCAAGTAAAAGAATTTCTGCCAATTCCATTTCTGGGAATTTCAGAGCACATGTACCAGCCTAGCAAGACATGAGATCTAACTAAAAATAATAACTTAATTCTGGCATTCGTGTTTCCAGATGATGCCCAGAAATCCAGATTTCAATGAAGAATTACATTTTTAATGTGAGAAATTTTGAATGTGAGAAATTACATCAATATTTCAATTCTAACTAGGCAACACATAAGCTTTGAAAAAAGTAATTATAGATTCTTCTATTATGAAAGGATGTTTAATAGAATTAAATTCATTCCTTGAGTGACTCTGAAATATTGCTTATTAGGAGAATTAAATATTTTTTTTTTCCTTTGGAAAAAGATCCTTAATTAGTAGAGAAGCTTTCCTAGATAATACCATATTGGGGCAGTATAGAATTACTTATATAACTTACAAACATGACAATGAGTAAAGGAACATATGTGAACGACAGACACTATGCATAGTATATCATAAGTCATTCAAAAATATAACTAAGTAAGACAAGGAGAGTTTGATGATGATGATAGATGATTTAAGGATTTTTAAAGTTATGGAAATCAACTTAGTGGTAAAATTTACAATGTCCAATGTACTTTGAGTCCACTACTTACTATTAATAAATCTATACTAACATGTTAAGGCTGATTTTCACAGTATTGAAGCAAAAATGGAAAAGGCAGTATTGAAAACTCTTATTTAATGTGCACTGTTTTCTAAAGAGCAGTGGATGGGCTCCCTGCACTGGAACAGGGGTCTTGGTTTCACACTAGACTTTCTGGCTCAGAATGTTTGGGCATAGAAGCCAAGGAAAACTGTATTCTAAACAAATATCCCTGGTGATTGTTTTGCTCCCTTATACTGGAGAAGAACACTTTCATATTCCCCCACTGCTTTAAGAATCTTTAAGCTGGTTATCAATCCACAGAAGTCACTGTTCTATAGTACAGGAGAATAAAATGAACATTTTTATTGATCATGGAATTACTGCCCTTTTCTAGGGTTTAGTTCCCTCCATTGGAAGATGAAGCATTGAACTTGATGACTTCAGGGGAGCCTTTCCATGTCATCATTCTGTTGAATTCCAGTGCTAAGAATCACAGGAGCTTGTCTTGTGTTAGGTTCAAGGGAAGCACAGGCTCTACCACACACGTGGGCATATTCAGACCCTAATTTCATTTCAAATGAAAATTCACTGTGCTTTTAAATTTATAGAAATCAGAAAGATGGCACACATAAAAATAGTATATTATGGGAAAGAGCATTGCCCATTATTCAATGTATAGACTTCATTTTTGCTGCCTGTAGAATAAGTTTGAAATACAGATCCAGAGCTTGGTTGGCTCTCCAGAAATAAGGACCCTGAACATTGCCGTAGTCCCTAAAAAATGGTGAAAGTTCTTTGTTAAGGAACACATGGCATGACTGTTTCTCTCTCCCAGCTGTTATCTAAGTACACTGAATTAATTTTTGGCTCTGAACTTTATGTTAGAACATCCACTTAAAATTTATTTCATTAAGGGTATGATCTGGAAATGCATGTATACAAAAATTTAAAAACAAAAATCTTCTGTATACATTCCATCACTATGTCATTCGATTTCACCTTCTATCAAGATAGAGAAATTGATGCTCTGTGGAGCACAAATTTACCACAGGAAATATCTCCAACACTTTAAACAACTGGTATAGCCCAGGCAATAAATGATCAGAATGATACTAGCATATCACACAGTTCATAATTAAATGTTCTGTATTTATTGTAGAGATAAATAAATACGGATAAATACTTCCACAGCTGAGATTTAGACTAACTGAAATCTCTCCCATGGTTTCAAATGCTTGCTGAAGTTTACGCTGATGAGATCAAGGCTCTACTGAAGTAACAACTTTGGGCCCTGTAGGAAAACTGGATCATTCACTCACTGAATTTGTCTGCCTTTTCGGAAAGAGACCTTTGAAAGACTTCTGCTAGAGACCAACATCATTTCCTGCCTTTTCACTGGCTTTCCTTTACATGACGAAATGAAATTTCCACTCTGTCCTTGTGAGAGCACCTTCTGAATTCTAACACGTTGATTCGTGTTTACAGTTTTCCAAGGAGTTTTTGCAGGGCTGTGGAAATATTTCACTCACAACCAATGTGCTTCTTCATTTATTGCCCTTTACGACATGGATTTCAACCTTGCAATGGTTTCCCAGAAGGGAAAAGTGCCTAATATCTGATTGTGTTTCAATAATATAGACTGAATGTATTGTTTTCCTGTTTCATTGTGGATTTCTGAGTTTTCATTTAGCAGACACTAAATCAGTGATTGTCACGGGGGTATGACGTTTAGAAGCCTCTGCTCCTTCTTTTTCTAGGCATCTCACTGACTCATTGGAACTACTCTATCAAATTTCCAGCATTTTCATGATTTTTTTTTAAATTTTTAGTACTATTCATATCTTTTTGTTCTCTCTTATTCAACCCTAATAAAAACAATTAAAGTGAACTAATATGTCACTTTTATACATTGAGGGTCAAAAGTGAGGACAAGATTTACAGTGCAAGCAACCTGTATTGGGTAAGCCCCAAAATAACTCTTAAATGTATAACTAACATATCTTAGAACACCAGTGCCTTTCCTTTTTTTTTTTTTCAGACAGTCTTATTATGTCACCCTCAATAGAGTGCTGTAGCATCACAGCTCACAGCAACCTCAAACTCTTGGGTGTAAGTGATTCTCTTGCCTAAGCCTCCCAAGTAGCTGGGACTACAGGTGCCACCACAACTCCTGGCTAATTTTTTTGTTGCAGTTGTCATTGTCGTTTAGCTGGCCTGGGCCGATTTGAACCCGACAGCCTGGGTGTACGTGGTCAGCTCCATAACCACTGTGCTACAGGTGTCAAGCCGCCAGTGCCTTTCACAATAAAAATGTATTTCTTGCTCATACAACCATGCAAAGAGAGTACTCTGTGTCAGGGAGTGGTGAAGTTTTCTGTCCTAACTGCAATTTTGAAATCAAACCAGGAGACACTATCACTTTTTGCCAGTGAGCCCGAAGAACAGAGAATAATGGAAAAAGCACATCTGCCTCTTGTCATTTTAACCTGGAGATGAATACACCTTTCTCTTATTCCCTTGGTGAAGAATAGTCACATGGTTCTATCTAGCTGCAAAAGAGTCTGGTAATTACAGTTCCTGTCTAGAAAAGACTCTTAGCAGCAATGAACAACTCCAGGGGTAAGAGACATCAGTAGGCAGCTACCTACTTTTCCTACTTAGCAGAAATGAGTGGGAGATGCATCTGAACTGTATGAGTTCACACTTAGTTTCCATTATTCTGAGCTTTAATCATAGGAATCTTTTTGAAGACAAATGCTTATTTTCCATTATAAAGAAAAATGTGCCATTCAAAATGTGTACAGCCTAGAGCATTGCTCATATGTTGAACCACTTACACTTCCCCAAATTTTAAACATTTAGGAAATATTTAAACATTTAGGAAAAACTGAAAAGGACAGGCCTTTATTATTTCACTTACAAGCATGATTGACTACTTCGGGTAGTCCTTTCATTATAGTGTGATGAAAGAGATAAAATACTCCACTTACTATATGAGGATTGTATAAATTATTTATCTTTATGGGTTTCATTTATTCAGTTGTAAAATGGAACTAATAATACCTCCTCCAACAGACTTGTACGTCCACTACCAAGACATACAGCCTCAATGTTTATATTATGGTTTCTTGCACAAGTAAAAATATCCCACAAATCTTTCTTTTATTTAAGAGCTTACATTTTAATCAGAAAAAAAAGATAAAATAATGAAATAAAATAGCAAAAAAACAGAAGTAGAAGAGAAAGAGAAGTGAAACAGATACACCAACTACACTGTGAAGCAGAGAACTCTCCTGACGCTCAGGAGCTCTGTCATTCACCCCTCAGCAAATACTGCAGTGCCTACATTGTACCTTATACTTAATAAGAAATTGCCAAATGTTAATTGGATTTAATTATTTGCAATATATTTCTAACAGGAAAATGTACAACAAGGAATATGGATGAATGCATAATTCTCTCATATGTGTTCTATTTTCACATAGCATTGGGGCAAAGGAGAGCTTTGCTACCTGACCACCAAATCTTCTGAGAGGAAACTGCTCTCAGAAATTCTTTCAATTATTCAAATAAGTCTACACATGTACATTCAAATTACAAAATGAACATTACTATGAAGTGAGTAAGCAGAGCAAAGAAAGAATCAAGTAATTAAACTGAGTATATGGGGCAAATTTTGTCTTTAAAATGCCTCAGTATAAAATTCATTTTGTATGGAGTAAATAATCCATAAAAGTATTTCATTATCATAAGCACCTTTAGTTATACAACTTAATATCATAACCTTAATGATTGGAAATCTTTAAAAAATTGTCAATATGAGCTCTGTGCCTGTAGCTCAGAGGCTAGGGCACCGGCCACATACACCGGAGCTGGAGGGTTCGAGCCCAGCTGGGCCTGCTAAACAACAACAACTACAATAAAAATAAAATAGCCAGGCATATGGCAGGCACCTGTAGTCCTGGCTACTTGGGAGGCTGAGGCAAGAGAATTGCTTAAGCCCAAGAGTTTGAGATTGCTGTGAGCTGTGCCTACCGAGGGCAACATAGTGAGACTCTGTCTCAAAAAAAAAAATGTTAGCAAGGTCCACAGAGCTGCAGAAATTGTGAGCATGTTCTTGTGCAATCATTATTGCTTTCTCCCCTGAAAAGAAGATGTTCCTTTTACACAGAGTGAAGTGGCAATTTATAAAGCATCACTTTAATTTTATAAAAGTGGGCAAAAACTTTAGTTACTGTGTATCAGAAAGAATGTTTCACAAATATATTTGATGGCATGATCTACAGAATATTTAGAATGTTTAAGTTTTTTGGAGGTAACCATTATTTGCTAAGAATTTCCTCTTCAATATTAAAGATGCTCTTATTAGATTCTTCTAATTACGACTAAATAAATGCTTTATTTATTACAAATACCATCTACCATTCTGTAAGAAAGCCTGAATGAATGCAAACTGTTTCCAGCTAATTTAAAATCCTCTCCCTATATCATGCTTTCTCTTTTACACACAAACAGATATAAGCAAAAACGCATTTGTTTCTAGGTAAGATAATTGTATCGTCAGATTAATGTAATGATTGAAAGTTAGCCACCTTCTGCCCCCAAATACTTGCATGACTCAAACAATCACTTTTGTGGAAAGCAAACATACAAATGCAGAGTGTATTTAACAGACATGGGCAGGACTGGGTATGTTTAAAAATCTTTGCTTTTTTCTCATCAGATTCACTAGCTGTACATTTCAAGACAATTGACATTGACTTATAGGTTTCTGAGAAAGGTATTTAGTCTCCGAGGATTGTATTCAGAAAGAAAGAAGAAATATTACCCCCCAAAAGTAAAAAAACTCAAACAAATCAACTATCTTCATTTTCATAAGATTGATATTTTACGATAAGCAGCTACAGAGCTTTGCTTCCATTATATGTAATTTAATAATCACTAAATATTCAATGATAAGTAAGTTACCTTTTTTCTATTACTCTCAATTATAGCTCTATCAATTTAAATGACAGTTACTCATGTGTCACTTAAAATTAACACTTAGCCAGTTTTCACAATTATTCTGAGATTAATGTTTCCCAAGGTACTACTTGCAGCAGAAAAATATATCATGAGACATGTTATTAGTAGAGTTGAAATCAAATTATCTCAGAAAAGATATCAATAGACATTTAGTACCTCCTTTCTGTGTTAAAAAATGCTGTCTCCAATTATTCAGTTCAAGATAAATTAATAAAAACTCACATGCACTTTTTTTATGTTTAATATTTTTATTTTTTGGGGGACAGAGTCTCACTATGTCACCTTTAGTAGAGTGCTGTGGCATCATAGCTCACAGCAACGTCAAACTCTGGGGCTCAAGCAATTCCCTTGCCTCAGCCTCCTGGGTAGCATTAAAGCATCTAGTATCAAAAATGGACAAGATTCATGAATAAACAGGGAATATGGGTAGAAATAAGAAAACTGGGCTCGGCGCCTGTGGCTCAAGCGGCTAAGGCACCAGCCACATACACCTAAGGTTGCAGGTTTGAATCCCCAGCCCGGGCCCGCCAAACAACAATGATGGCTGCAACCAAAAAATGGCCAGGCGTTGTGGCGGGCGCCTGTAGTCCCAGCTACTTGGGAGGCTGAGGCAGGAGACTTGCTTGAGCCCAGGAGTTGGAGGTTGCTGTGAGCGTGATGCCATGGCACTCTACCCAGGGGGACAGCTTGAGGCTCCGTCTCAAAAAAAAAAAAAAGAAAAAAAAAGAAAACTGTTGGTGGGACTGCAGTTAGTACAGCACCTCTGGAAACTAATAGAGAGATTCCTTAAAGAGCTAAAAGTAGATCTAATTTTTGATTCAGCAATCCCACTATTAGGTATTTAATCCTAAGGGAAAAAAATAGTCATTTTATAAAAAAGACACTTTCATGCAAATGTTATAGCAACACCATTCCTAATACCAAAGTTATTAAAATAATCCAAGTACCCATCAATAAATGAATAGTTTAATAAATTGTGTTATATGTATCCCTTGGAATACTATTCAGCCATAAAAGATGGTGATTTAGTATCTTTTATAACAAACTAAATAGAATTGGAGATCCTTCTAAGGACATTGGATAGTTCCTTATAAGTGAAATATCACAAGAATGGAAAAACAAGCACACTTGGACACAATACTGAAGTGGAACTAGATAATCAGCTCTCAAGTCCATATATAGAAGCACAACCCAAAGGAAATTAAGTAGGTGAAAGGGGGAAAATTCCTAGCATAAATTCGTACCTGTTTGATGCAATGCACATATTCTAGTGAAGCACACTTATAACATTGACTTAAAAAGTGTGAAAGCAAATTATGTAACAAAATGTGTACACCTACATAATAGATTTTTTAAAAGGGAAAAGAATATCAAAGGAAATAGACCTGGCATGGAGGCTCTTGCCTGTAATCCTGGCACTGTGAGAGGCTGAGATGGGAGGATTGCTTGAGGTCAGAAGTTGGAGATCAGCCTGAGCAACAGCAAGACTCATCTCTAGAATAGAGAAAATAGAAAAATATTGGCCAGCCATGGCAGGACTGTAGTCCCTGCTACTCAGGAGGCTGAGGCAGGAGGATTACTGAGCCTAGAAGTTTGAGGTTGCTGTGAGCTATGATGAATCCACTGCATTGAAGCTGGGTAGCACAGTGAGATTTTATCCCCCCACACCCCCCCAAAAAAAAAGAAAAGAAAAGAAAGAGAAAGAGAGACAAAGAATCAGAGAGAGAAGAGAAAGCCAACAAAACCTTATTTAAATGAATACTCAAAATAAAAATACAGCATCAGAAATAAAGAACTCTTGCAATGGGATTTTTCAGATTTCATAGAGCAGAGAATGAGGAAGAAAGAATTTGAAATTGGGCGATAAAAATCATCTCAATCCAAACACAAGGTGGAAAAGAAAAAGAGTAGCAAAAGCAACATGGAGCACAAGCCTTGTGAGACAATGAGAAATGGTTTAATATACGTGTAATTTGATTCTCGGAGGTACAAAAATGTTAGAATGGTGAAGAAGTGTTCATGTCTCATAGTCACACTTCTTCAAAAGCTACCCAAAGACAAATTCAAGATCCTCAGAGGTCTTTCAAGTGTAAGTACAAAGAAAAAGCACATCTACATACATTAGTATGTGATTAGTCTTTTGAAAACCAAATAAACTACTCTGAAGGTGGACACAGGAAACAAGTCCGATTGTGTATAGTAGGAGAAAGAACAGTGAAAGGTCCACATTCAGAAAGTATGCAGGGCAGAGGCAACAGAGAACCCATTTTGAAGTTTTGAAAAACAAAAAATGTTCCTATAAATGTCTCTAGTGAAAATATCTTCTGAAACAAAAGTAAAATACTTTTTACCAGTTAAATACAGAAGCATTTATGTCTAGAAAGGCTGTACTAGATGGGTGTTAAAGAAAGTTTTTCAGTATTTAAAGTGATATCAAATAAAACTTTGGATTGAATTACACTAAAGATAGATTGGATAGGACCAGAAATGGTAAAAAAAAAAAAAAAATAGTAAAAATAAAAAATCAATTTTGGGGCGGTGCCTGTAGCTGAAAGGTGTAGGGCACCAGCCCCATATACCAGAGGTGGCAGGTTCAAACCTGGCCCCAACCAGAATCTGCAAAAGTAATAATAATGATAATAATAATCTATTTTTATGTTTTTAATTTCTTTAAGGTAAATTAGTAAAAATATCTTGTGGTATTTGTAACAATTATGGAACTACAATAACACAAAGGCTAGATAGGGGAAACAGAAAATCTTTTTGTAAGATTCTCACTTTACCCTTGTAGTAGTATTACATAATTTTAAGTCAAATGGTGATGCATTAAATGTTTACTGCAAAGCCTGAAACCAACATGAAAAATAAAACAGAACTGAAACCAATAAGTTTGTTAGGAACAAAATAAGATTTAAATAAAAATAAGATCTCAATTATTAAAAAAGAAGGATAGGAGAAAAAAAAAAAAAAAAGAACAAAAAGAAGTATAGAAATCCCAACCAAATAGCAAGCTGGTACTTTTAAATCCAATATAGAGATAATGCCTTAAAAGTAAACAGTCTACACATCAGTTAAAAGGCAAAAATTGTTAGATTGTATAAAAACAAATGCAGGATTTAATGTGAGGCTGTCTACAGGACTTTGCTGAAGTGTAAAGGCATGCATTAAAGGTAAAAGGATTAGACAAATAGCTCATGCAAATAGAAACTGAGTATGTACATCAAAGTAAGCTCCAGAATGAGGCAGTTAAAGGGGGATGATGAAGACCAACTTCTCAAGTATGTATGTATGCACCTACAAACAAAATTTCCAAAATAATGAAGCAAAACTGATAGCCATACAAGGAAAAATTGGATTCTCATAAGATGCTCTGTGGATAATCACAGTACTATCTCTTTATCTTTTAAATTCATTCATTTTCATTGAGAATACATTTATCAATCTTGTTGTAAGACAATTAAAGTTTTGGTGATAAGATAGGCACAAATTATTTGCTGTTTCTTCCATTAAGAATTGTCTGATTATCTCTGAATGTCTCCTGGCCTAGTGACTCGCTGGAATAAGAGAATATGCAGAAGTGATGTATGAACTTCTGAGGCCAGATCATAAGAGACCGTGTTGCTTCCACCCAGTCCTCCTCCTGTGAAGTTCAATCTGAATAAGCACAAGCTGCCTCAGAAGTCCAAATCCTCAGACCACCATGCTGTGAGGAAGCCAAGTTAGCTACAAAGAAAAGTCACATGGAGAGAGACGGACGTGCGAGGAAACTCTCTACCTACTTCAGCATCCTTAGTCCAGGACCCAGACCTGTGAATGACAAAGATATTTTTCTCATGGCAGAGCCAACAGATACAATGTGAAGAAAAGAAACCCTGATGACATCCAGACAAAGTCTCAGACATACGGGCCCAGTCAAGCTCCAAAAGCAGCTTTAAACATGCAAGCTGCCATAACTGTGCACCCATCATCATGGACAAAACTAAACTTGACCCTGCCTGAATTCCAAACCCACAAAAATCATTATGCAGTCAAGTTTTAAGGTGGTTTGTTAGTAAAAATAGAAAGTAGCAATTTCTAATATGAGAAATCACAGTGTTTTTTCCCCCCAAATTCAAATATATAACATCATTTCTTTGATAATTGCTTCTCTGACAACCTTTTTTTCTCTTGGTAATACTATCCTTTACAGACTCGATGGCGTAAATTTGCTCTCCATATCTATTTTTTTAATTTATTATTATTATTCTTTTTTATTATTTGGGATTCATTGAGTGTAGCAAGAATTAGGTTAGGTAAAGCCCCTCTTGTTAGGTAAAGTCCCTCTTGAAATTGTGTCCTGTCCCCTAGTGGTGTGTCATACACTGTAATCCCCTGTCTCCCTCACTCCTCCCCTTCCCCTGACCCCTCATTCCCTTACCCAATCCTTCGTATTAGATCATCTACTGCCCTCATAATTAGAATTGAGTACATTGTGTCAGCCATTAAAAAGATGGAGACTTTACATTTTTTGTATTAACCTGGATGGAGGTGGAACACATTCTTCTTAGTAAAGCATCACAAGAATGGAGAAGCAAGAATCCACATCTACTTTTTTTTATTTAAAATATCTTTTTAGGATTTAATTTAATTTTTTCTCCCCCCAAAAGAATTTACCTTCTTGACTTTTAATTTAAGAATCTGACTTTTGGTTATATCTAATTGACTGCTTATTGCCTGCATTGAGGTTATTTGTTCTTTTTCTGTGAAAACATAATCATCTTATATGAATGCAGTATACTCATAAGTTTCACAGAAAATACTGTTGGGATTGTTCCATCATGCATTTTCCTTTTTTTAGTAACCTTTTTCACTAGTCATCTGAACATTTATATTCATTCTTATGGAAGAAACTTGCTACAGGCTCTTTATAAGTAAACTCTTTAAATAAAACTTTTAAAATCTTATTTAATTTTTTTTCCATTTCCTCCAGTAAAACTGATCTCTACAGAGACTTTTTTCTTAAAATGCTAAATAATGGAATTTCCAGATTCTTTCTTTAAAAATTCAAGTTTGCACAGCTAACAAAAGAAGTTTAAGAAATAAATGAAGAAGATGTAGTCTTTCCCTGCAGATTTGGAAGAAAGGTATTATTTTGTATTATGAGTTTTATTTAAATAATCTCATATGATAAGGTGTTAAGATGAGAAATTCCTCAAGAATATCAATTTTGTTACAACCTGTCAAAGATGTTGAAAAAATGGATTCTTGAATGGCTATGTTTTTTGACTTACTAACAACATGAAAATTGACATCAAATGGCCAAATTGTTTAGAGTGAGTTTTCTCTGTCAAATCAGAAGGAGGTTATTACTGATTTCTTTCTTCTTTCTCAGAGTAGAAAAAAGCTTGTGAGTCTTTTTAATGAACAGTGAAAGAATTTGTGTTTCATTTGTTTCTCTCCTGTGATCTAATGAAACTTTGTATATTTTGTGAGATTTTCCTTTCATTTCATACCTTTAAAAAATCAGCTGTTTATTGGTAATTGAGGAATACTCTACCAGAGATTGTAGACCTTAGTAAAATTTTATGTCTAGAAACAATCTCCCTCTCGTGTCTTTATGGACACATTGGAGCTATTTTTTACCTGTCCCACCTTGATAATGACCAGCCTTCTTGGAGTTCTTGTTTCCCTCCATGAGTTATCCGTACAGGATACTCAGGATACTGCAAGTAGATATGATTGCAAGCAGCTCACACATGCACTGTCAAGTGTAAATCTAGTCAGGAGTTAAATATATGTACCACCAACATTTATCCTCAGTTAGGGGGTGCTAATTGCAAGTTTGATGAAAGGCAAAGAAGAAATTGAACTTACTTTTCTTGTTCACTATCTCTTCATAGCTTTCAGGCAGTGAGTGACACATGAAAACTAGTTGATGCCATCGCCAAGTTTTCTCTTACCTTTCTCTCTCTCATACATATACACAGACACACAGAAGTGTATGTGTATATACATAGAGGGTGCTAAAAAATGTATGCACATTTTAAGAAAGGGAAGCTTGCATTCAACTTGTAACACTCAAGTCCCATTTGACTTCTGCATTTGTAAGAGGTGTTCAGTGTGACTTCTATTACAAATTGACTTGTATTACATGACGTGAGTATTATAAATTCAATCCAGATTTTTCTTTCCTTAAAATGTGTATACATTTTTGAGCCCTTCTATATAAAAGCACATACATCTAAATGTACTTGCTGGTCCTTTGAACTTGGCTTTGAACTCCATGGATCTTCTTAGGCATAATTTTTTTTCCAAACAAATGGTATCTAAAATACATTATTTGGGGGATGTGAAACCCACAAATGGAGAGCCAACTTTCATAAATGGCTGGCAGACTGAGGACTTGAGTATTTGTGGATTTATGCATATGTGGAGTTCTGGAACTCATATCATACATGTACCAAGGGACATACACATGTATGTATGTGTGTGTGTGTGTGTATACACATATATGCATATGCATGCACACACATGCAAAGGGAGGAGGGGAGAGAGAGGGAGGGAGAAAGAGGAAGGGAAGGAGAGAGAAAAGAAGAAAGAGATATTTATTAAAAGAAACTTGGTTCACACAAATATGGAGCCTGGGGAGTAGTCAGCAAGCATGGGGACTCAGGAGAAATGATGGTTTACTTTCAATCAGAATGTAGGCATCTATAAACCAAGAGCCAGTGACATTAAAATTTGATATTTCAAGTTTGAGTACAAAGGCAGAAAAAAGTAACTGTTCTTTCAAACTTTTTGAAAGAACAACTAGCACAGAACTTAGTTTTACTTCACTGAAGCAGGACATCGTATATCACCACATTCGTGGGAGCCACAGCAGAGAGGAGTGGGATTTAGTATCCCATAGCAGCACATGACTTTAAAGGTAAACCTTGCATAAATGAAGGTAAAGCTCTTGATTTCTCAAATTTCTACTTGTTTTCACTGACATTAAATAGAGAAAATTATAGAACTATCAAAAGAAACATCTGTACCAGATTAGTATTTGTATCCTAGATTCTAGCATTCAGGGTAGCAAGTAAGACATTGTCGTTCCAAGTATTAGAATAACAAACACCAAAACCAATTGGCTTTTTATGCAGAATAGGACATGTTTGGAAGGACATTAAAGCAAACTTCCCCCATTCACCAAATAATCTGAAGCATGAAATTTTGGAAACCAAGTTTTGGAGGTTTCATTTGTAGGGAATTACCCAGCAATAAATCTGTGGCTTTTCTTTCTGGAAAATTGTTTTTAACGTAACTGAGATTTTCAGCATTTATTTCTGTTTATGTTTCAAATTCCTTGAAAAAAGGAAACCAATGGGTTCATGTCAGATCTTTGGTCATGTTCCTCCTTAGAAGTTAAAAAAAGGCTCAGTTGCCCGGTCTCTTTGCTGTGCATCCTAGTTTTAGCACTAATAGATGATGAAAAGGATGCTCTAGAAGGTCTGTGAAGATATTTTTGCTTGTTTCAGTAATAATGACTTCTCTGCATCTGTGTCAGCTTTCTTGTAGTGGGGGGCATGGTTATATAGAAGAAGAATTATACAGAGCAGACATGGTCCCTGAAAATTACTTTTGGCAGCAAAAGAGATGCTCACAGTAGCCTTCCTATACCTGGTAAGCTATAGAACAGCATGTGAATAAGGCCTGAACATGGCCACAACTGCTCCTTAAGAAACAAAGCAAAAGTGTCAAGCATATAGTTTTTAGTAGATATTTATTGAAGAAAGGACTAGTTCCTTTGCAAAGTTATTTATTTAATGAAAGATGATATAAGAATAAAAATGTCTGCAATCAGTGTAACCTAGTTCTCTACATTCTCAATGAATCCTCAACAATAATAATAAAAAAGAATAAAACTCTGTGGGACTCAGTGACCATCCCCGCTTTATCCCTGAAGTTTACCCGAAAGTGTTATATTCTTACAAAAGGTACTCTTCTGTTTCTCTTCTATAAATTTAGTATAATAATATTGTCTAGTTGATGGAATTTCTGTGAGATAAATGAGATAATACTTGCAAAGTGCTTAGAAAACACTTCTCATCTAGAAAATACTCTACAAAATTATACGGAGTTGTAGCAGATGTAATAGTTGGGGGATGGTAGTGATAGTATAAGGCAGATTCTCAACCTGTGGGTCGCGACCCACAGGAACTGTATTAAAGGGTTGTGGCATTAGGAAGGTTGAGAACCACTGGTATAAGGAGTAATAGTGAGTTTAGAAAACACAAACAATACTGATAATATCAGGAAGCGACTTACCTATAGGAATTAGAAGACAAAACGACTGACAATATTGTCTGACCACCCGACTGTCATTTATAGTTTTTTTTCTTTGGTCATGTTCCTCCTTAGAAGTTAAAAAAAGGCTCACTTGCCCGGTCTCTTTGCTGTGCATCCTAGTTTTAGCAGGAATAAAGGATGAGAAGGATGCTCTAGAAGGTCTGTGAAGGTTTTGCTTGTTTCAGTAATAATGATTTCTCTGCATCTGTGTCAACTTTCTTGTAGTAGGGGGAAGCACTGAAGAATTACAAATCAAAATATAGGGAGATAAAAGACTTGGAATCTTAAAGGCCTTTATTAACAAACTGAACTGGGTGGTACCTGTGGCTTAAAGGAGTAAGGCACCAGCCCCATATACTGGAGGTGGTAGGTTCAAACCCAGCCCCAGCCAAAAATTGAAAAGAAAAAAAAAATACAAAAAAACTGAACTGATCCCAACAATGAGCTAATTCTAGAGTTCTTATCATGATAGAAAAAAAGTTTTTAAGATATTTCAGTGGAATTAGTTACTAGTGTCCAAATGCAATCTTACTCAGAGAGACATGATTTCTTTTTTTCTGAGCTGACATAATGTCAGAAACTTTATAGTATAGTTGAGTTTACTTTTTGAATTTTATATAAAGGGCTATTTAAAGAAAATATATTTCTATATCCACGAAAATAAAAAAGTCAATAATTTCAAATGATTATCTTGGCAACTGAAACACCAACAACATTGTGCTTGAAGAATATGTGTTACATGTAGTTTTTATTGCTCTTTGTATTTATTTAATCTGAAACAATTTCTCAGATTTTTCCTGTTTCCTTGAGAGCTTTAATGAGCACAGCTCTTCTCTTACCTTCAGTGTGAGGCTGAATGACCTTCAACCTGTATTTCTGTGTTGTTTTGTTTTGTTGTCACCCAGGGTAGAGTGCTATGGCATCACAGCTCACAGCAACCTCAAACTCTTGAGCTCAAGCAATCCTCTTGCCTCAGCCTCCTGAGTAGCTGGGACTACAGGTGCCCACCACAACGCATGGCTATTTTTAGAGAAGGGGTCTCGCTCTTGCTCCAGCTGGTCTCAAAATCCTGAGCTGAGGCAATCCATCCACCACAGCCTCCCAGAGTGCTGGGATTATAGTCATGAGCCTCTGGATCCAGCCTTATATGTTTTCTTAAGACTAGATTTATTTCGTGAAGTCTTAGCCATAAGATCACTAAAATGATGCTGTGAACTTCTTGGTGCACCATACGTGGCATGTTATAATTCATTCCCTAGGAACATTACTATGTTCACCTTCATGTGTCAGTATCTGACACTGGAATCTCCAGGTTTTTCCATCATATTTTCACTAGCTTTATTTCTTTTCCATAGATGAGTATTTTGTGAATGGTATCCCATGATCACCCATTAAACTTATATCCATGATGCTTAATATCCATTTTTGACTCTCATTTAAAGTAACCCTGTCAGTCTTATTTGACTGGGAGAAAAAAGAAAGGAAAAAAATAAGATGAGAAGGGAAATAAAGATGACTCAGGAAGAGCAGAGAGCCAAGGAAAAGAAAATGGAACTCATGAGATGTGAATGAAAGTGAAGATGGGAGGAGAAGGAAAGATGGCAAGGCAAAGCAGAAGTTCATTTCAAACTATTCCTATCTCGTGTTGAAAGAAAGTCAAATCATCCTAATGGCAAAATACTGCTCTCATGTTTACAGCTGACTGATGAAGCTCAAGCCAGTCCTGCTTTCAAATAGAAAACCACCTTGTTAAGGGAGGAGTGGCTTCAAGGTGGTTGACTAGAGGCATCCAGTTCTCATCCTCTCCACAAAGAACAATCAAAAAATTGATAATCACAATTATAGATCATCTTAGATCATCTAAGACAGAACTTTGGAATTCAAGAGAGAAATGACAGGAAACAACTAAAGCAAGGAAGGATAGGGAAGCAACAAAGGCTGCCCAATCGGGACAGGATAGGAGCGGGCAAGGATACCCAGTGTGTGGAAAGTAAGTAAGAGATCTCCCAAAAGTTTGCATTCCCATCACAGATTTCCACAACCTTAGTCACGGGATAGCCCCTAGACTGTAAAGGGCCCTGATACTAACATAAGAAACTGTCTGGAGACGGCACAAAAGCATTGCTCCAGAAAGAGAGAGAGAAAGCTCACACTGGCTTTCAAATACCCCTCAGTCCTAACAAGCTACATCATGGTGCCCATATGGAAAGCCCAAACTCAGTCAGATGGAATTTCTCCAAGGGTCCAGTATCCCACATCCCTGGAGCCCCACTGATATTCCCAATTCAGCCACCAATGCAGATGGCTGCTGCCACTTGAGCTGAAATAGATTCATTGTCAATGGCCCTATTTCTTCCAACAGAAAAGCTTCCATGTATTTTCAAATGCCCCAAGAACAACTTCTACACTTATACCTGCTGATCCTGCAAGCTGCTGTTGCTGGGGCCAAAGTACAATTAAAATTCACACTCTACACTGCCTGAGTACAGTTGCCACCTCTGAAAGCAATGCCAACTGCTTTGGAAGTGTGGCTGCAGCACAGCCACTGCTACCTCCACTCAAGCATTCAGCTGGGGGCCTGGGAACACTCTGCCCCTGCCTACTACACCTACACATGGGAACCAGAGGATGTGTATGTCAAGATTGTCTGTACTCTCCAGTGCCTGACCATGTCCCAAAACCTGGGTACCACATAGTCCATTGCAACACCTTTGGAACCACTGCCCTTTTCTGGGAGTACTGAGTTGGGTCACCAAAACTGCAGCTGCCATTGTAGTTGGCATCCACACACACATGTCATGTGTAGGTTGGGAACTGGCCAGTCCAGCTCATGAGAACCAATGCCAGTGTGGACTGCTTGGGAGCCAGAAGTGTGTCTTGCCACCATTACTGCCATGGCCTAGTCCGCAAGATTGCCCTTGGCAGTCATCTGCCAAAATCACTGCCTCTACAGCTGCCATCTGAACAAGCCACCAGGAGAACTCAAAGTTGGATTATCTGGACCAGTTAACAAATGTACAAACTTATGCTGCCCAGGGGACCTGGCCTGCTGCTGCCACCACTGGAAACTGAAAACAGCCCATTTGACATCCCCATCCCCACAAAAATCACCACAGCCTCCACTAACACATACACCCTAATCCACCAAGGAAATCAAAGATACCACAGATTCTATTTATGGCGAAAAAAGGGAATACATAGACTACACCACTTCACACACCCAAATCAAAGCCAAAGTGCCCTACGCAGTCATGGATACACCTCCAGGAAAAAGTCCTCCCCTATGAAAGCAAATTCAAGCAATTGGAAGAGTGGATATTAAACCAATGTTCAGATATCATAATAACAATATAGAAAAATATAGGAAATATTAGGCCTCCTAGGACCACAGTACTTGTCCACTAACAGATTCTAATGAAAATGAAATTTGTGCAATTAGAAAAAATTCAAAATAATGATAGCTCATTGGATTACTAAAGAATATAGAAAAACAAACAAAGAAATAATAAAATAATTCAGGATATCAGTGAGAAATTTACTGGAGAGATTGATACCATAGAAAAGAACCAAAGAGAAATTCAATAACTGAAGAATTTATTCAAAAAGATACAGAATATGGAAAACTTTAGCCATATATTAGGTCAAGCAAGAAAAAAAGTTTCACAACTTGAAGGCAGGTTTTTTGAATATGACAAAATCATAAATAAAGGAAAAAATAAGAAAGAATAACCAAGCCTGTGGAAAATATGGGACATGATAAGACCATGAAATTTTCCAGTTTTTGATGTTTCACATCAAATAATCAGATAATGAGGAGGCCTAAATGATAGAGAACTCATTTAAAAAATAATAGCTGAAATATTTTCAAGTCTAGGAAGTGATTTGGATGTCCAGATGCACCCAGTGCTGGGCTATTACCCAAAAAGATGCAATTAAAAGTATTTTCTTCTTGGAATTTTATAGTCAAATTGTCAAAAGTGAAAGACAATGAGAAAGTTCTATAAATGGCGAGAGAAAACTATTTAGTCAATCATAGGGGACCCCTGTCAGACTAACAGCAGACTTCTCAGCAGAAATCTTACAGGTCTGAAGAGAAGGGTATGGTACATTCAAAGTGATGAAATGGGTGATAACATTGCTGAGTATAGTAACCTTGACAACTGCCAGTCAAGGTTACTATACTCAGCAATGTTATTGCCCATAAAAAAAAGGAGAAATGCAATCTTTCCCAGATAAGGAAAAGCTGAGGAAATTTATTACCTGTACACTATTTCTGTAAGAAATGCTTAAGAGAATCCTGCACTGAAAAGTTAAAGAATGATATCTAAGATTATAAAAATACACAAAAATAGAAATGCCACAGGTAGCGTAAACACACAAGAAAGAGAAAGGATTCAAATATTACCACCACAGAGAACCATGATAGCACAATGATAAATAATAAGAAAGAAAAAGGTAACAAAGGATATAAAAATCAGTTAATAAGATGACAGGAATAAGTTCTCACATTATAATAAAAACCTAGAATGTAAACAGATTAAACTTTCCACTTAAAAGATGTAGAATGGATGAATATATAAAATAAACATGACTCAACTACATGCTGTTTATAAGAAATTATGTTATCTGTAAAGACAAAGTTATGAAAAAGATATTTACAAAACAAAACTTAAAGTGAGCAAGAGGAATTACACTTATGTCAGGTAAAATAGAATTTAAGTAAAAACTAATAAAAGAGAAAAGTATATCATATATTATAATAAATGGACCAATTCAGTAAGAGGATGTACAAATTTTAAACATACATACAACCAACACTGGAGCACCCAGATATATGCAACAAATAGTAATAAATATAAAGAGAAAGATCAACTCTAATGCAATAATAGTTGGTGTCTTCAACCCCCCCCCATTATCACCATTAGACGTATCCTCTACTGAAAATTAACAAAGAAACCTTGAATTTTAACTGCATGCCACATACTAGACCAAGAAGGTCTAATAGGCATTTCTCTCAACAGCTACAGAATAAACATCGTTCTTATAAGCACATGGAATATTCTCCAGGATGGACCATGTGTTAAGATATAAAAAAGTTTCAAAGCATTTTTAAATATCAAAATCATATCATGTATCTTCTTAAACCACCAAAAAATAAAACTTAAAATCAAGAGCAAGTAGAATTTGGGAAACTATACAAGTACATGGAAATTAGATAACATAGTCCTGAGTGGCCACTGGGGCAAGGAAGAAATTAAGAAAGAAAGGAAGAATGTCATGAAACAAATGAAAATCCAAACACAACATACCAAACACAGGGGACATCACAAAAGGAGCACTAATTAGAAAGTTTATAGCAACAGATGCATTCATCAAAAAAAAACCCCCAAAAGTCACATCAAACCCAAAGGACATAGAAAAGCAAGAACAAACAAAAAATAGCAGAATAAAAGAAATAATCAAGATCAGAGCAGAACTATATACAGAACTATATACACACAAAATCAATGAAATAAAAAGTTGTTTTTTCAACAGATTTTTTAAAAATTGATAAACCGCTACCAAGATAAACCAGAGAGAAGACTCAAATAAAATCAGAAATGTACAAGGAGACATTAGAACTGATTTCCTAGACATAAACAACTATATACTAACAAGCTGAAAAACCTAAAGGAATAAATTACTGGACACATACAACATGCTAAGATTGAATCAGGAGGCAATAGAAAATGGGAACATGTGAAAAAGGAATAAAAGGGTTGAATCGGTAACAAAAAGTCTACCAGTAAAAGAATAATCTAGGACCAAATAACTCCATTGCAGAATTCTACCAAACTTTTTTTTTCATGTCTACATTTTTTAAATTAAATCCTAGCAGTGTACATTAATACTATCATGGGGTACAGTGTACTGTTTCTGTATACAATTTGAAGTACTTTCATCCATCTGGTTAACATAGCCTTCATGTCATTTTCTTAGTTATTGTGTTAAGACATTTATATTCTACATTTAGAGAGATTCATATATACCCTTATAGGATGAACCATAGGCGTGATCCCACCAATCACCCTCCCTCTACTATGAAACTAATTTATAACTTTCATAGGAAAGCTATAATCCAATCTTAGCTCTCTACTAAACTTTTAAAGAAAAACTAACACCCATCTCCTCAAACTATCCCAGAAATTTGAATAGGAATGAATTCTCCCTATCTCATCCTATGAAAGAAGCATTACGTTGATTCCACAAAGAGGCAATTGCGGCAAAAAACTACAGACCAATATCCTTGACAAATTTAGACACAAAAATCCTCAACAGAATGGTAGCGAACCAATCCCAACTGCACATCACAAAGGTAATACACCATGATCAGATGAGATTTATACCAGGGATTCAAGGATGATTCAATATACACAAATTGATAAATGTGATCTATTACATCCACAGAATAATGGACAAAAACCATATAGCAATCTTAAGAGATGCAGAAAAAGCATTTGATAAAATTAAAAATCCCTTCATGACAAAAACTCTCAACAAATAAGGCATAGGAGGAACATACTTTAACATAGTAAAGACCATATGTAACAAACCCACAGCTACCATCAGGTCGAATGGGGAAGGCTGAGAGTCTTTTCTCTAAGACCTGCAACAGAACAAGGAGGCTTACTTTCACCATTTTCAACACAGTGCAGAAGTCCTCACCAGAACGATTAGAGGAAAGTGAGAAGTAAAAGGCATCCAAATTGGAAAAGAAAAAGTCAAATTGTTCCTCTTTGCAGATGATATGATCTTATACCTAGAAACAATCCAAAGGGTCTATCGAAACACTTTCAGAACTGATAAATTAATTCAATGAAGTCATGAGATACAGAATCCACATACAAAAATCAGTAGTGTTTCTACTGACCAATAGTGGACCTACGGAGAAAGACAAATCAAGAAGTTGATCCTATTTGCAATAGCTTCAAAATATTTAGAAATAAATCTAACCAAGTACGTTAAGGACTCCTAAAGGCAAACTATAAAACACTGGCAAAAGAAATTGATGAGGACACAAATAAATGGAAAGGCATCCCATTCTTGTGGATCAAAAGAATTAATATTGGGGCAGCGCCTGTGGCTCAAAGGAGTAAGGCACCAGCCCCATAAGCAAGAGTGGTGGGTTCAAACCCAGCCCCAGCCAAAAACTGAAAAAAAAAAAAAAAAAAGAATTAATATTGTTAAAGTGGCAATATTGCCCGAAGTAATTGACAGATTCAACACAACATCTTTTAAACTACTAATGTCATTTTTTACAGAAGTAAAAAAAAAAAAAATCCTAAAATTTATAAGGTACTTAAAAAAAAAAGCCCAAATAGCAAAGCAACCCTGAACAAGAAGAACAAAGCTAGAAGCATCATACTACCTGATGGTAAAATATATTATGAGCCTACAGTAACCAGCATAAAAATTCCATAAATAAATACAGTTGCTTAGGTACTTTCTACAAAGGAGCCAAGAACACTGGGAAAAGACACCCTCTTCAAAAAATTGTGCTAGAAAAATTAGATATCCTGAAGCAGAAAATGAAACTCTCTGTCACCATAAAAAAAAAAAAAATCATGAATTTGGCTGCAATAAACATTCTGATGCAAATACGTCATTGTTGTAAGATGATTTTGGTCTTCTGGATGTACTCTAGTAGAGGAATTGCAGGATCGAACTGCAGGTCTACTTTTAGTTCCCTAAGTGTTCTCCAAACTTCTTTCCTAAAGGAATGTATTGGCTTGCATTCCCACCAGCAGTGCAGAAGTGTTCCCTTCTCTCCACAGCCACCCCAACATCCGTAGTTTGGGGATTTTGTTATGGAGGCTACTCTTACTGGAGTTAGATGAGATTTACTCAGGATGAATTACAGATTTCAATGTAAGACCTGAAACTATACAACTACTAAAAGAAAACAGGCAAAACACTTCAGGACGCTGGTTTAGGCACAGATTTTATAGCTAGCGACTTCAAAAGCAGCACAGGCAACAAAAACAGAAACAGACAAATGGGACTATCTTAAACCAAAATGCTTCTTCATGACAAAGGAAATATTCAACAGAGTGAGGAGACAACCTGTTAAAAATAGAAGGCAATATTAGTTATCTATTTATCTGACAAGGGATTAATATGTAGAACATCAAACTTAAACAGCTCAACAACAAAAGCAAAATAAACTCTTTAAAAATGGGCAAAAGACATAAACAATATTTCTCAAGAGAAGATATACAAATATCCAACAAGTAAAGAAAAAGCTCAAAATAAAATGCCCGACATCAATTTTCATCAGGAAAATGCAAATCGAAACCATACTGAGATATCTATTTACTCCAGTTAAAATGGTTATTATAAAAACACACACACACAAATAGTCCCTGGGAGGGGTGCTCAGTCAAGGGGAGATTTTGGTGGGAACTGCAAAAAAACAGTATGGAAATTTCTCAACAAGCTAGTAATAGAACTACCATACCAACCTAGCAATCCTCCTGCTGTGTTTTTATCGAGAGGAAAGTAAATCAGTATACCAAAAGGTTATCTCTACAGCCACATGTTTCTTGAAGCACTGTTGACAACTGCAAAGATATGGAATTAACATAAGTATACACTAGTGACAGAGGGTTAAAGAAAATGTGGGATATACATATATATATATAATATATGGGATATATAATGTGGGAGATACATATATATATAATATACTATTTTGTATATATATGAAATCGTATTCCACTGTGTGTGTGTATTTGTGTGTATATATAAATATATGCTATTCAGCCAAAAAGAATGATATCATATTATTTGCAGCAACATGGATGGAAGTCAAGGTACAGAAATACAAATATTTAATGTGCTCACTCATATGTGGGAACCATGAAACTTGGTCTTACAGAGGTGGAGAGCAGAATGATAGAAACTAAGGATGAGAAAAGGTGTGTGTGTTGAGGGTAAAAAAGGGAGGCCATTAATGGATGCAAAGGTGTAATTAGATAGAAAGAATAAGTTCTACTGTTCAGTAGCAGAGTAGGGCGACTCTGCTTCACAACAATGTTTTGTATATTTCAAAATAGCTGTAAGAGAGGACTTGAAATGTTCCCAACACAGAGAAATGTTAAATACTTGAGCTTATGGAGACCTCCGATGCCATGACCTGATCAATACATAGTCTATGTATATGTAACAAAAGATCACATGTACCCCACAAATATGTACAAATATTACAAATAAATAAAAGCAATTCTAAAAATGTTTTAAGCAATTGTATGCAGAAACATCTACAGTTAAGTGGAACTAGAGTTAAGATGTCTATCTTGTTACAAATTCAGATGAGGCATTTGTTTTTAAAATACTATCTAACCAAGTGCATAGATTTAGAGATTAACAAAATAAGACTTTTTTTTCCATTAATTATAACCAAAATCTAATTATCATCTTGAACAATACTGGAATGTGAAAAGGTCGAGGCACTGTTGAGCATCTCAGCATGCTCTGCGTGATTATTCCACAAGAGTCCTCCACTACTGTGGGACACTAAGACTTCATTGCTTAAGGTCAAATATCAGGGGACAATGTGGTTTGTGGCTGGATTGCCAAGTGGGTAGGGCCAGGAGAAAAATAACGCTGAAGAAAGACCCTTTTGTCCTTTTACAGCAACAAATACAAGCTTCATTCATAGTGACTGTCACCCTTACTGGACTTCCAGACCACGTATTTTCATATCTATTTTGTGATTTCTTTGTGGGTAGAAAGTTTGATTTATTTATCTTTATACGCCTTGCACTTAGCACAATGTCTAGCCCATAATAGGAATTTAATACAGTTTTTTTAAAGAGATAAAAGAATAACTATGTGGTATAGTGCTTGGTGAATTAATGGGACAGTAACTTGGCCTGAGGCCAAGCAGTGGAGCCCCCAGGACTCGTGGTTGTAGCAGGCAGGAGCAGTGCCCGGCAGCAATCACTCTAATGACTACTAGCATTTTTGTGATGTTCTGTTGTTCTCTGTCAGTGTCCTCAAGATCACAGGTATTTTTTTTCCAGTTAAAGGACAGAACCTGAAGAGGAAAGAAAATGCCCTTAGGAGCTCAGGAACAACTATTTTTCCCACTATCCTGGGGGGTCTATGAACCACAGATCATAGAGTGGTAAAGGATGTTGGCATCAAAGAAGGCTGAGCTGAACACCAACTCTGCCACATCTTAAACGCACCTTAATTGAGCTCTTCCTATCTTCACTGGACCTAAGCTTAGTTCCTTTACTTTGCTGTCCAGTTAAGCTCCCACCAGGGATGCAGCTGGTGCCATAAGTGTGGGACTATGGTTTTGCAGGGGGATCACAGAGGAAGGCAGTCTCTAGACAGCCATGACTAAGCATCCCTGTTTCTTCCCCCACACCACGTCACCTCTCAGCTCTTCTAATCATTTGAATTAACCATAAGCAAGAGAGCCATGGAGCCCAGGAAAGGAAGAACTGAGATATCAACTCTCAGGGAGAGGAAAGTGAAGAGAACAGATCTTGAAGGAAAAAGAGAATAAAAGTATTCCCCAGTCTCCAATTCTGCTTTCCATAAATTGGGGGTTGTAATCATACCTTTCATATCCAGCTGCCATGAAAGGTTGAGTAAAATACTAGATGCAAAGCATTTAGCATGAAGCTTAGCACCTTGTTAATATTTGCCAAGTATTAAAGTATCCTCCGAAATTTTCTAAGACTCTGAGCAGAGAGATGGTAACATTTGAAAACACTTCTTTTCTATTGCAATGAACCTCTTATTTCAAAACCGATTAAATAGAATTAGAAAATGTCTTTTTTATTTTCAGAATATTTCTGCACACATAGTTTACACAGTTGCAAACATTCCTGGCATGAGATTTGGATTCAGGAAGATCCATGTTCCAATCGATTTTCGTGTTTCTTTACTATTTTATGCAGCCTGGATAGTTGTGTATTTTATACAAGCTACAGTTTTCTAAGCTATCAAAAATAAGAGAACAATAACCCTACTGTAGCGATGTGTGTCAACCACAAAACAGGATCTATCCACGTCTATCTTCTGGGACTCCTCAGAGTTAGCAATACTATGCTTCAAAATTACTATAAATACATGACAACATAGTAACATTTCAATGTGTATTTGAAACTGTTGGGCTAATATTCTAATAATAGAGACTCAGACTTGTCATATATCATACAATCAAACAGAGAATCTAAAAAAATGCAGTGAATCTAAACAATCTTCAAATATATTTTTATATGTTCTGTTACCTAACAGCAAAGAGGCTAATTGGTTGACTCCAGAAGTTCTCAATAACATGCCTTCTTGTTCAGTCTGACCTTATTTTATTTTACTTTATTTTATTTATTTATTTATTTATTTTTGCCGCTCAGCTACAGGGAGCCATTTGGGGCAATTACACGATTTTCCTTGTTCTGCTCAGTTAAGAGACACTGGAGGAACACTGTTTGGGAGAAAATAGAATCACTCTACCTTTTTTTAGACGGCACTAGCAAATGTCACTGGATGAGAAATGCTCTTGCTGCAGAAGAATGCACAGGTGATGTGCATATTTCCCATTCCTGATGACCACATTGAGCCCACACCATCAGCGTTCAGGGCAACAGCAAGACCTCCAGGAAGTCTTTCCAGTGTTTGCAAAAGGTCAAACACTGGTAGCCCCAAGCTTTTGAAATGAAGCAGAGAAAACAACTTCAAAGCTATTTACTACCCTGTTCTCTGACAGCTTTTGTCCTGGCTTCCAGTAAGAGAGATTGGCTTTTATAGTCACAATCCTTTAAGTAAATACGATGCTTGTGGCTACAAAATGCATTTGATTGCTTTCTTTGAGTCATACGGCTTTTATCTTGTTTCTAAAATCATAAAGCCTACCAGGCATTGCATTTTTTCCAGGAGTATTGACTGATGTCCATCTTACACATTTAGATAATTGGATAAAGAGATAGGTGATGATAGAGTAAGTTTGGTATCGCAGGAAAGAATTTATTATACATTAAGGCTTTTACACAATGAAACTAATGTGCCCTTTGAAGGTAGAAAAATTCTTATTGTTCTTTGATTGTAACATTTTGCATTTCTAATATACTTCCTATCCTTTTTGTGTAATGACTGGAATATATTTGGAGGTCCTTCAGCACTATCTAAAGGAAAACTCAGACAAATTATTGAATGTACCATCACGCCTCTACAACCGTGGGTATAAGAAGAAGAGTAGTTACAAAGCAGACAGGAGCTTGTACAGAATCAGGTGTAATGCCATTTAGAAACTGATGGTAGGAGTGCATTCTATGTGTGATTTTAATACGAGAAAGTTTTTACATTTTATTTCACTAAAGGAAATAAATCCGTTGGAAAAATGGTACTTTCAACTTTAAAATTAATAATATTTAAACTGAATCTCATGACACATTTATTTAATAATAGTTTTAGAAATATGAAAAACTAATAATGGTATTATTATGAAAGAGTATTATCACCAGTCTCATTTTTTAGTGAGAATTTAATGAATATGTGACTTTCTTGCCGTCACATATTAAATAGGAAAAAAAATTGCTGTAGATAATGTGAAACCAAAAACGGGAAGGAAATAGAATGAGGTGGTCTCAAAACTTCAGCTCTAGGCCTGTTTATGTTTTTACGCTGCTGGAAAGATAGAGCTTTCTAAAATCCATCTGGCTGCTGGGAACCATTCTAGGGCAATAATTATGATTTGTTTTTAAAAAGTCAGCTTTTCTGGACATGCATGTCTAGACCCATGATCCCACAGCTGTAGTGAGCTACGGAACAAAACAGTAACTAACCCAAGGTTTCCTTCTTCCAGAGTTGAAAGCCTGGCAAGTAACTATCAGCATAGCTAATGCTGCCGAAGGAGCCCTGAAGGACGTTAGTGTGTCACACGCTGCAGGTCAGGAAGTCTTCGCTAAAGAAATTGCATTAAGTTGAAAATTGAAGGATAATTAGTGATTAACAGATGAAGTGAGTGAGTGACTGTGGTTGCTGAAGAGAATAAAGAGATAAAGGTGGTTGAGGATAGAAGTATTGCAGGTTAAGGACTGGCTTATTCAAAAACGCTGAGGGAGACAGATAAAAACAAGAGTGCACTCAATGGAACAGAGTAAGTCCAAGAAGTCCAGTGAGGCCGATGCGTGCATATGGTTTCTAAGGAAGAAATGATTGAGGCTTGAGAGTTTAAACTAGACCAACTTCAATTTATATTTACCAAGTTAACAAAGAGGGTCACATTATCCAATAAGGTGCAGAAGAAAAAACAGTCTTACCCAGTACTAAGCTTTGCTAATAATGTGAAGGATGTAATAATCTCAAGGCCTAAGCAAAAGGGACAGAAGTTTGAGACCATCAATAAATCTCCGCCTGTCCTTGACACAATAAAATGTGTTCTTTCATCCATATTTAAAGTTGAAGTTTCTAAATGATGTGTGGAGTCATGATTTACACAAAAAGGAGTTGCTTTGCTCATGGCACTTGCCCATTATATGTTAGAATCATTACAAAGCTTGTGTGACATTTCTCCTAGAGCCATCCCTGTAAATCGGGGGTCCATGCTGTTTACCATAAATAATCCTGTATACATCTTGTATGTGCTGCTAAATCATTCTGGAAATAATGACTCTCCCACTAATAAATACCAATAATATATTTGGTGGCAGGTCTGCCATGTTTATAAGGACATTTGACAAAGTCATTTTTCTTTCTATTTCTAAAATTTCCATAAAATATAAGAATATGTTGTAAGTCTGTTGTTAATCCTTTTTTTTCCATTTACAAAACATATTGCTGATTTTGGACGCTATCATGAAAACAATAATAATGGTTGGAAGACTTTAAGCCAAATATTTAGACTGTGATAAAAATATGGGAAAAGATTGAAAAAGGACAAGATTACAGACAGGAAGATCAGTTTCAAACTTTTAGAATGTTGAGCATGGCTTGGACCAGAGTGGTAACAGTGTTGTCCAATAGAAAGCAGATGTATGAGTTATTTATGAGTTAGAGTCCATGAGATTTGACGACTGATTGAACATAGGAGGTAACAGAAAGTAAGAAGTTAAGAATAACCCATTCTTGAGCAATAGGGTGGATAGAGTCATCAGCTTAAATAGGGTAACACTAAACGAGAAAAATAAATTCAGTTTTAAGTATATTGGGTTTGGAGTGATTGGGAAAATAAAAGAGAATAATTCCCGCAGTCAGTTGGATAAAGGGGACAGCCACTTAGGAGAAAACCCTGGGCTGGAGAGTTGTGCATTACTGGCATAAAAACGTTCATTAAGGCTGTGGCAATGGCTGAGTATATCTAAAGAGATCAATTAGAAAGAGAGCCAAAGGAAAAGTTAGCCAACATTCAAAGAGTAGAAAATGAATAAGGAAAACAAAAGAAGCATGGTTTGGAGTCAGAGGGGCCAAGGTCTGATTTTTAGATAAAGAATGTTTGTGTCAAAATATTTTGGGCGTCTAGGCAAGTGAAAACTTTCCACTCGATTTAATAATATAAAGCCCAAATCACAGAAGAGACAGAGGGAATACATGGTTTCTCACAAAGGTTCATTATCGAGCCAAGCAAGATAGGGTTAGAGACAGAAAGAGATAAAGGTTTATGGAAAGATTTTAATGTATAAGATAATGAATATGTTTGATACTAGTGGTAAAGGCACAATACAGACAACTTGAAGATGGGAAGATGTCTTACCTCCAGCAGAGAGCTGTTCATAAAAGAACTTATGCAATATTTTTTGGAAAAAAAAAAGGCTGAAAATTGTTATCAGAAGTCAGGCTGGGTCCGGATTAATTCTTTGTTTATTTTGTGTAAGGTACAACTTCCAAGCAGGACTTGAGTATCTCTGTCCAGTATGCCTTCATGACACTCTTCTTTTTTAAAAATCTACCGAATTTGGTGAGGGCTTGGGGAATAAAACAATCCAGTCATTTTAGCTTAATCAAAAGAGTCAGAAAAGGCAATCTGCTGTACGAGTTCTTGTATAACATGATCTCAGTACAGAGAGAAATTTTACTGACACTTTTGAATTATCCATACTCTTCTCTTCTATTCTCATGTATAATATAAAGGTGACTATATTTCAAATTAAAAAGGAGTCATTGCATTGATACATCAGTATGCTTTTACATCTTTCTAAGGACTGAAATATGTTTTAGCCTTAAATAACAATGAAGTAATAGCAACAATACAAATGTCTTATTTTTCAAAGAAATTATATCATTGATTCACCATTGTTAAAGTATTTTTTCTATAAAAGTGTAGAACAATTTACCCCTTAGTAATCAATGGCAATCAGGTAAGAGACTGCTTCATGAATTTAGGAATTGATATTTAAGCAGGAAAGAGAGGAAAGGTATTTGAATGTGAAGAGTATCACTACTTATCATTTATAATATTATTTTTAATCAATTGAACTTAGTGTAGGACTGTCAAGAATCACTACTAAGTAAAAAGAAATCGCTATTTTATCTTTAGTTGAGAACTAAGCAGTTGAAGATTTCTTGTTCATCTAATCATCAGGGGTTACATAGGAGTTAGTGGAACGTCCATGATCATTCTGCCTTTCAGTGAATCCATAGAGATAAAAAACCCTAAAACTGTTAAAACATAGAACAATTGCTAGGGAGCATAATATTTCCATTTGTTATAATTGTACTGATTTTCCTTATTTCTCTCTATCGTGAACATCCCTAAAATGACATCAGGATTATGACTCTATAAATCTGGAAAATGCCTTACAGTGAAATAATGGTCATCTGTTTCTAAATTAAAACTGTATCATAACACTGAAGGCTGATATCCATAAAGTTGTGAGCTCTTATATGTAAAACATTAAACAAAGGGAAAATCCTTCTCAGACTTGATATTTCTAATATAAATAGGCACTTAAAAACGTCAAAAAAAGCAGAGAAAACTTTTTTTTCTCTTTTCACATCAGAAATCAAATTAAGATGTAACCGGTCTCTTGGTCTAGTCCAGATTGCAAATATGGTTGGAGCACAGTAGGAAAGGGTAAAGAATTCAGTTGTTATGTTCTGAACAGGGCATACATAAAATAAATTAATATGTATAAAATACACATATGCTCTGATCAAGGCCATGTCAGAGGAAAATTGTGTTACCCCAATTGGACCAGAGAGTACTGACATTGGGCACTTTTTTCCAATAGGAAAAAATATGAGTCAATAGATACATTTGCACACAGACTGTTACAGGCAAATGTAATATAAATTTAGTTTCTGAACACGTCCTTTTGAAGTAATCTGAGAAAAGATAGTAATAATTTCCCCAGACCAAAATCTCTCACCTACCCAGGAGCCTTCATCCTGACTCACCTGGCATGGTATCTGGAAGTATCATTCTTGCAGTGGTTCTCAACCTGTGGGTGACGATCCCTTTGGACCATCAGAAAACACATCCTATATATCAGATATTTACATTACAATTCACAACAGTAGCAAAATTACAGTTATGAAGTAGCAACGAAAGTAATTTTATGGTTGGGGGTCACCACAACATGAGGAACTGTATTAAAGGGTCACAACATAAGGAAGGTTGAGAAATACTGTGAGGTTAGATAAACTGTGTTGCTTTTGAGAAGAAACACATTAATAGTGAATAGTTTATTTAATTAACTAATAGATAAAATAGAGCAGATGCCATAACACTTGGCACAGCTGAATGTATGCAAGTAATTCAGTATATACTTGTATGTATTTACTTAACCAATAGAAAATAAAATTATGCATTATATGTGATTTCATCTTGCTGTGCCTGAGACTGAGTTTACTTTTCTTAAACTAATAGAGGCCATCTACACCAAACCCATAGCCGATATCATATTGAATGGAGTAAAATTGAAAACATTTCCACTCAGATCAGGAACAAGGCAAGATTGCCCATTATCTCTACTGCTTTTTAACATTGTAATGGAAGTCTTAACCATCGCAATCAGGCAAGAGAAGGCAATCAAGAGTATATAAATAGGGTCAGAAGAGATCAAACTTTCACTTGTCACAGATGAAATGATTTTATACCTGGAAAACCCCAGGGACTCAACTACAAAACTCTTAGAAGTGATCAAGGAATACAGTAGCGTCTCGGGATACAAAATCAATACTCACAAATCAGTAGCTTTTATATATACCAATAATAGTCAAGGCAAAAAAACAGTCAAGGACTCTATTCCCGTTACAGCGCTAACAAAGAAGATGAAATATTTGGGAATTTACCTAACAAAGGACGTGTAAGATCTCTATACAGAGAATTATGAAACTCTGAGAAAAGAAACAGCTGAAGACATTCACAAATGGAAAAACATACCATGCCTAGGAAGAATCAACATTGTTAAAATGTCCATATTACCCAAAGTAATTTACAAATTTAATGCAATCCCTATCAAAGCATCACCATCATACTTTAAAGATCTGGAAAAAATAGTACTTCATTTTATATGGAACCAGAAAAAATATTGAATATCCAAGACATTGCTCAGAAATAAAAACAAATCAGGAGAAATCACTCTACCCGACTTCAAACTATACTGTAAATCGATAGAGATCAAAACAGCATGGTACTGACACAAAAACAGAGAGGTAGATGAATGGAACAGAATTGAGAACCAAGAGATAAACCCAGATACTTATCATTATTTGATCTTTGATAAGCCCATCAAAACTATAAATTGGGAGAAATATTCCCTATTTAACAAATGGGGAGAACTGGCTGGTGACTTGTATAAGACTGAAACTAGACCCTCACCTTTCACCATTAACAAAAATTGACTCTCGCTGGATAAAAGATTTAAACTTAAGACATGAAACTAAAGATTCTTAGAGAGAGTGCAGGAGAAACACTTAAAGAAATTGGCCTGGGAGAATACTTTATGAGGCTAGAGAAGCTGGTAAGGTAAGATTGAATTGAGGGCTTCTCAAGTTGTAATTAATCAGACAGTGGTGATTATGGCTTTTCCCCTAGAGATTTACAATGTTCCCATTCAGTACTACAGCCTGAAACTCTGGGGATCTGCTTGGTGTGATGGGGCTAGATGGCTCTGACCTGCATCCAGCTAGTCTCTGTCCAGTCCTAGTGAATCAGTGGCTTTCAGTTGAAATCTCAGCTGTAGAAATATGTAAACAACTAAGACACCCTGCCCCTCCACAGGCGACAAGTGGAAGGGGAGACTCCCACACTACCACAACAACACACCTAGGGTACAACCTTGATGAGTCCCCAGGTGATTGGCCCAGGTCAAGAGTTCCAAACCAATTGTCCCAGTCAACACAAACACAGACCAGGTAGGAGAGTTCAAAAGGTCTTTAGCATCTAGGTAGCAGGGGTCCACTGGCAGCTTAAGTGTAACTCACTCCAGTGCTCTGTGGAGTCAGAAAGGCCCACCCAGCGAAATAGTCCAGGGGAGCTGCTGCCTCCTTCCCCACCTTGTACCTCCATTACATCCAGGCACTGGTAGCCCCACTGGGATGTGGCCCAGTTCCCTCTAATGAGCAAATGCACCAGGGATTTGGGCCTGCCAGAGTCAGAGGGAAATCAAAGCTTTGTCGTCCAGATGACCACACTCTGCTACCAGCCGGCTAGAGGAGATAAAGTTTGACTACGTCAGGTATTCATTGGAAACTGGGGAGTGTTCCACCTGAGCTTGTTCCAAACCAGACGTTAACAAAGCAGCAAATGTTTTTCGCCCTCAGATACTTTGCCTCTACCCCAGCCACTCTGTTCCTCTGATATCCCTGCAATGCAAGGTCTAGCTCCCTCTGGCGGTACACAGAATTGGGGGGGGGGGTGTCTGAAATTTGATCCTGATGGGATTGCTCTATTAATTCTGCCGCTAGGTGAGAGATGTCTTCACTTGGGTTCCCATGCATCAGCGGTTCCCAAGCCTCTACCCATCATGCACAGACCCAAGCCTCTGCCTGTTGCTGAGTTATACTTTCTCAGAGCCAATCCATACACTTTCCCCCCTGTGCCTTTCTGTACTGTTATCAGATTCACAGTTACAGCATAGCTGTGCTACCTCAGACCATGCAATGCCCAGTCTTAACAAAGAACTGTGAATGTTCTGGTCTCTGCAGGGGTTGGGCTTCTTGACCACCAGGCCAGGGGGAAGGGTGGACTGGGAGTTCAAAGTGGCAGAGAAAATATTTGTTCAACCTTCATGCCAGACAAGAGAATATCCAGGCTCACAGCAGGGACTCTCTGAAGAAGGAGTCCCAGCTTCCAGCAACTCACTCCTGTGGGGTGAGAGAAGAGGACCTCAGTTCATCACTCACTAGTAGAGATCCCACAGCAAGCAAGTAAGCAACTGTCTTGGATGGGGATGGACACGTGTCCTCTTTGGGGTGGGTTCTGTACCTGAAATTTATTTCCTTGAAGTTGCAGCTTGCCTTAGTAGAGAAGATGTACAATTATCAGTCTCTTCTCTCAGCTCAGCTCTCACCCTTCAGGTTTATTGGATTCTTTCTGGCCATTATCTCTCCCTCTGGATGGGAGCTTCTGTTGAAAACTGGCTTCAGTTAGCTATCATCCTCCACTCCCCTTTGCTCTTATTGAATGTAAAAATTGGACTTAGGGAAAATAGCCAACCTGAGGATTTAGCAGAACACAAGGCACATTGAAACAAAATGAACACACAGACACACAAACAATCAAAAACAACAACAACAACAACAACAAAAACTTCAAATAGCCTGATGTAAGCACTCTCAGCAACCATAAGAGGAAGGGGAGGGCTCAGTGCCTGTAGCCCAGCAGCCAGGGCACCAGCCACACACACCAGAGCTGGTGGGCTTAAACCTGGCCCAGGGCCCACCAAACAACAATGACAACCACAACCAAAAAACAGCCAGGTACCATGGTGGGCACCAGCAGCCCCAGTCACCTGGGAGACTGAGGCAAGAGAACTGCTTCACCCAAGAGAGTTTGAGGTTGCCATGAGCTGCAACACCACAGCACTCCATCCAGAGCAACATAGTGAGATTGTGTGTAAAAAAAAAAAAAAAAAAAGGGAGGGGGAAGCAGAGAAAAAAATAATAATACTTAAAACAAAATTTTAGCAATAACTCCTATAAGAAAGAAAACAGGGAAAAAAAACACAAAAAAGCAAAAAATGAGCAAAGAAATAAAAAAGGCAACAAACAACAAACACGTATATAGGATCGACTTTAGTGTGTTTGTAAAATTTTATATCATCAAAATTAACATTGCTGGGATAGCACAAGGGGTCCAGTACTAATCTATGCAGAATTTTGTCTTGAATTCCTTACTAATTGAGTGACTTTATGCAGGACAGTTTATCCAGGACAAGACATTTATCTATTTCTTTATTAAGAGTCAATCTGTTAGTGTGCTTGTTTTGTTTTGGTTTTTCATTTTTGGTCTTGACTGTTCTAGTCTATGTTGCAATAAACTTTCTTTCTTATCAATGGCTTTTTTGAGTATTGTATGACAGTTCCTTCAGTAGGTAAGTGTTTTTCCACATCTTCAAGATATAAGTACTGGGTTACATACAGCTTTAAACTTCCCAGGCACTGCCAAATCTTTTCTATAATGTACTGATTCACATTCACAGAAGTGTATGAGAGTTTTACTCTTATCCCATATCATCGATATGTGAAATTAGGATGTTCTTTCAAACTTAAGGAAGGAAACAACTTCAGGGAAGTTTTAACTTTCATTTTGCTGACTAATAATTAAATTGAGCAATTTTTCTTTATTATTCATTTGTTTTCCAACTCACAGAAATTGACTGTATCTATCCCATGCCATTTTTATACAACTATTCAATTTTAAAGTAGTTAGGATAAGAGGTCTTTTAATTTCTAGATTTTAAATTTTTGTTTTTAGGCTCGGCGCCTGTGGCTCAAGCGGCTGGGGCGCCAGCCACATACACCTAAGGTGGCGGGTTTGA
>NW_003852430.1:7429665-7526965 GCF_000181295.1 Otolemur garnettii | reverse complement strand
AGGCTGAGGCAGGAGACTCTCTTGAGCCCAGGAGTTGGAGGTTGCTGTGAGCGTGATGCCATGGCACTCTACCTAGGGGGATAGCTTGAGTCTCCGTCTCAAAAAATAAATAAATAAATAAAAATTTTGTTTTTAAATGTGTGAAAAATAGAATGTGAAAATCAAAAACGTAGCTTGTAACTATTGTTGTATTTTTCATTAAATGATTCAAATTTACTTACATTTATGATTTTCTTTCCCTTACATATTTTATTTTGGAGCCTCATGTAAGAAATCAACACCTGCTGTGGTAGTCTGTGTTTTCTTCTAAAATACTATTCTTTAATGTATGATTTTCACATTTGCCCTTAATCAACGTGGAGCATATTGATTGACTGATTGTTTCATTCTTCAAACATTATTTAGAAAACTTGGGAGGGGGAGGAGAGTGTATTGAATTTACCATGTTTTTACTTTTGTCTGTTCTTCCTACTTGATGTTCCAGGATTTCTTCACTTATTTACAGTTTGCTTAAAGCCATTATTGTGGGACAAGTTTGCTAATGACAAATTCTTTTAGGAGGTTATCCTGATGAGGGATTGCTCAGCTTCTAGAATCTATAGGTTTATGTATTTTGTAATTTAGGATAATTTCAGCTAATATTTATTCAAACACTGTTTTGGCCCCACATTCTTTTAATATATTTTCCCTACCATTGCCATGTTTTGGAGTAGAGATTTTTCTCAAATTTTGGGGTCATTTGAAATTTTCCAAAATTATCTTTATGACTTATACTGGCTTTAAAATTACAGGTATATAAACACCTCAGATTTACCTAAACATGTATCAATTTATTGTATGTATGTATGTAACACATATTGGTATATATTTTATTCTGTAAGGTTAGAATTAATCTGCATTTACACAGCATTTCAATTGTATAGAAATCAACCTTCTTTTATTTTTCTATTGTATAATTCCTTTAGCGTGTCTTTTTCAGGTCATAGAAAACATTAGTATAAAGAAGACATAATCTGTGCCCAAAATGAAGGCAACCAGGTGAGTTCTTTCATGTAGATCTCCAACTACATACCCAGATTGACAGTGCTGATAGTAGCCTTACAGAACGGTGATAGTTTTCAGATTACTAGAGAGGTACAGGTTCAAAAAAGTTACAGGAGTTAAATAAATTTAGGTAAATTGCTGGAAAGGTTGTTTCTCACACTTTAAGAAAATTGCTTAGGAGTAGCACCTGTGACTCAAAGAGTAGGGTGCCAGCCCCATATATCAGAGGTGGCAGGTTCAAACCTGGCCCCTGCCAAAAACTGCAACAACAACAACAAAAAAAAAGAAAGAAAGAAAGAAAGAAAGAAGGAAGGAAGGAAGGAAGGAAGGAAGGAAGGAAAGAAAGAAAGAAAGAAAGAAAGAGAAAATTGCTTAGTATGAGGTTGAGGAGAGAGTAAGATTAAATAGGTCAGTGTTCCAGAATGACTCAAGATAATTATGCATATATTAGGTTTTGTGCTAAAAATATTCATGCAGCATGAAAGATAAATACTGCTTTACCTTAGCTATGATTTCCTTACTGTGATACCTTACAAATGTGTTGTGTGTTTAAAGTGAATGGACTTCATTAAATAAGAATGAAAAAGTAATTTCATACAATTTTTATGAAGCTATCCATAATAAAGGAAGCATAGTTTAATAGAAGAACTTACCTGATCATAGGACATTAATACATTTTGCTGACAGTTTATACTTAGAGTTTTTCATTTAGAAACTAATAAGATCAGCTCGGTGCCTGTGGCTCAAGTGGCTAAGGCGCCAGCCACATACACCTAAGGTGGTGGGTTTAAATCCATCCCAGGCCCGCCAAACAACAATGGTGGCTACAACCAAAAAATAGCTGGGCGTTGTGGCAGGTGCCTGTGGTCCCAGCTACTTGGGAGGCTGAGGCAGGAGACTCACTTAAGCCCAGGAATTGGAGATTGCTATGAGCTGTGATGCCATGGCATTCTACCCAGGGGGACAGTTTGAGGCTCTGTCTCAAAAAAAAAAAAAAAAAAAAGAAAAGAAACTAATAAGATCAAAGTCAAACTCATGTTGTAAGGAATTAGCAATGAGTACCCTAAAAGGAATTTTTTCTCTAGTTGTATTTTATCATTATTTTGTTTGTCAATAAAGAGCTAATTAAAATATGGATTTCTACACTAACTTTATTATTAATAATTAACAGAAATTTTGTGTGATCTAAATATATATATGTATTAGATTATATGTAGTAGGAAATCATATTTAGTACCTTTTTTATCATAAAACCTATACTGTTCATAGTATTACATTTAATTTTTAGTAGGTATATAAAATTGCTTCATGGAAACTTTTTAAATCACTTAAGCACAAGTTAAATAATTCTCTGCACAATTTAAATATTTTCTGATATAGATTAGGAATAATTTAGATAACATGAGTATGTTTCACATTGATGTTATGGATAAATTACTAAAGGAAAAAAGGTATTACTAGTTCTCTCCTATTTCAACTTTAGGCAATAAAACAATTTTATTTCTATAGCCTATTTTATTTCTATAACCTGTTTTTAGCATTCTACAATTTCAACTCCACAAACTTAAGTGTAGTAATAATTTCTATAATGGCAATCTAGGCTAACTTTTCTATTCTTACTGATTTTTTGTTTACTTGCTCTCTATCAATTATTGATTTCTATCAATATAAAGGTTTTGAACTTTTCAACAATTGTGCATTTGTCTACTTGTTTTTCTATTTCTATCAGTTGTTGCTTTATACAAGGTCTGACAATTAGCTTCACGAACTCATCCTAGAAAAAGTGCTGAGTACCTCATTGCTGAATATCACTACGATCACCTTCAAAGTACTTCCCTGTGAAGCTATGCACTTATGCCATCACCTGGACCAGACTTCACAGCAATTTTGGAACTTTTTCTTGGAATGACCATCAGAGCTGTTGTCATATGTCCTTAATGTCATTAAAATTTCTTCCTTTCAATATTTCCTTTAACTTTGGGCAAAGAAAGAAGTCATTGGGGTGAAATCAGGTTAATAGGGAGATGTTCCAATACAGTTATTTATAGACTGGCTAAAAATGTCCTTGTAGACAGTGCTATGTGAACTGGTGCATGGTCATGATGCAAGAGCCATGAGTTGTCAGCAAGAAATTTAGGTAGTTTTTGTCTAACTTTTCATTTTTAGCACTTCCAAACAGTAAACTAGGTCAACTGTTTGTCCAGTTAGTATAAATTCATAATGAATGATCTCTCTGATATAAAAAATGGTTAGCAACATCATTTGGACCCTTGACTCGGAAGGATAGGGACTTTTGGTCATGGAGAATTGGCATACTTCCACTGTGCACTTTGATACTTTGTTTCACGGTTGTATTGGTACACTTGCATTTCACCACTAGTGAGAACACATCCCAAAACCTCATCTTGCCTCTCCAAAAGGTCTTGGAAAACTATGACTCTTGTTTGTTCTCCTTTCGTTCATTGGTGAGGTACTTTGAGACCATTTTCCTACACACCTTCCTCAAGCTAAGATTTTCTGTCAAGATTTTTCTGTTTCTCTATTGATGTTTACTTGGTCTGCTATACTTTTCACAGTCAGCCAATGAGTCTGACGCACAATTTGACAAATTTTTGCAATGTTTTAATCAGTCCTGCTCATATTGGCAGCCCTGACCTCTCTTCAACAGTGATGCTTTCTCTCCCTCAGAAAAATATTTAATCCATGTCTATGCCACCATTTTCTTACTGGCATTATCCCTGCAAACTTGGACTATCATGTCTCTGATTTCACTTCCACCCTTCCCAAATTTAAGAAATTTAATGTTTGTTCATTGCTCTACTTCAAGCTTTGACATTCTTCAAGATGGCATGCAGAAAACATATAACAATAACAAATGCCACTCAACAAGACACTGCCACAAATCAACATGAACACAGCTATGAAAAATTGATATACTCAGGTTATGAATCCTCACTGAGTTGCTGCCAATGTAAGCACACAAAGGCAAGTTTACACACTTAATTGTCAGACCCCATCAACTTGACTTTGTTGGATGCCAAATAGTATCTATTATACAAATATTTTTAGGTTCTAAATATGGTTAACCAAGTTGTAAAGCATTAACTTCTTAAGTTTTGTTTGTTTTTTTTTTCCCCTTTTGAGTATTTATGTTGACCATTTTAGGAGCAGGCCTCATTCTAGAGGCAAAAATCATTCCTCACTTTGAGATATTTTGAGGCAAATTTCTTCTGAATTATGAAGGCTTTCATACTAGCTAGTGGGGATAGTCATTAAACGCTTAACTGAACATTTGTGGACTTCAAGGATTGTTTGTAGTCTTGTATTTAGATGGTTCCTGGTTTTGAGAGATTACCTCAAACATGTGCATTGATTGACTCCACTGAATTCTGAAATAAAAACTTTGATGATGTATGCAGTTGTCTTTCTCTGCTGCTCTTTTTTTCTCTGCAAACTTTGAACACTTTGGCTTACTTGGATTCCTAGGTTAGTCTAATTAACTCAGGGAGACCATCTAGCTCTGCCCAGATTTGCCCTTCTTGTATTGCTGCCTGGAAACTATTCAGGCAGTAATCTGGAGGCATTTTAAGGATTGCTTAATTCATTTTCCATTTTTGATGAAGCATTATCCTCTATTGCCTTCTACTCAATATCTTAAGACAGTTTCATGTATTTTGTCTATTTTTAATTTTTTTTTTTTTAGTCAGAGGGGGAATGGAGTCTCTGCTTTTCCATTTATAACAGTTTGGACTCAATAAGCCTCATTGTGTCATCTTGACCTCATCTATTCTCTTGAATTCCATTACTTCTTAAAATATTACATCATTTTCTTCTTATCTATTTCCTATTATCTAGAATTAAAAAAAACACTTTATATGGTTCTTTATGGTGTGGTAAGACTATTCTTTTGGCAGAGTCGTTTCTCTTAAAAAATTTATAAACAGAAAATGTTTAGAGATTACAAGTCTGATCCTCAATTTGGCCATTCTATATATGTGATTCCATTTAATGAAATTTTAATAGACTGTATGCTGTTATTATCACTGTTTTATATGCATTGGACAAACTGCCTAGGCAACTTGTTATCAATTTTACCTGTTGATCAAATTTTTGTTTTAAACTTTTAAAACAATATTCAAGATCATGCAAATGTATGCCTAAATATTTTTTTTAACATTTTAAAATGTTTTCTTACCTCAGGACTTTTCAGAAACTTAAATATGTTATATACCAAGAAAGAATTTAATATTGTATACTTTCCAAACTTATTTGATTATAAAGTTTTTGTTGGTGTTCTCATATATTTAAGTAATATATGTGGGAAGATGTATCCTTAGCAAATATATTATATTAAAAGTTACAAAAAAGTATTCATATATGACACTCATTCTGAAAGAATTACCTTAAAGACCATATCATTTTCAGATATTAAGCCTGTAACATTTCTCTTTTTATCTAACCCAAAAGCCTCATCTAAACCAGAACACTAAAAGATTGAAAAATGATTTATATCTTTCTGCTTTCTCAACTCTGCCACTAGTAAAATGCTTTTCAAATTATTGTCAATAATCCAATTATACTAATAAAATTAGAATGACTAGCATGAGAATTATACATACCAAGAAATAGGGTTTTATTTTGTTAGAGGGAAGGCTAAGTTTTTTTCCGTTATTTTATAGTCGTGTCAGACATGATTGTAATAATTATTGTGAATACAAATGTTTGATTTATAATTTAAATGACTTTCCTTGTATAGCTTCTATCCTTATACAAGTTAATATTTGAAACTTTTTAATAAATAAGAATTTTAGAGATTAACATGTTATTTGATTTATGCTGTGAATTTTCTTTTACTGTTTTCATCTACTGTTGTTAGTATTAATGTTAGAGACCCTACATTTTTTATCAGTTACAATTAACCATGCATTTGATTCATTCACTCAATTCAGAGAGTGCCCCACTATTGTTACATTTTGCAGTGAATGTAACTGGATCATTCAATAAATGTGTGTTCTGTTAAATTTAGCATTTGTCAATAAAATTTCAAAAATATTTTAGTCAAGAAATGGGATTATATTTTGTAGAAAATGCTTTGTTCTTAACTAAATCTGTTGCTGATGAGTAAAAGACATATCCAGTTTTAGCACCATCCTTTCTATTATCAATGAACTCTGGGAAGTACTTATAGGAACTAATGGAATAGTGGATAAATCTATCTAATTATAGGATAAAACCTAGAAATGACTTTTGCTATAAGTCTTATGATTGTACTCTTTCCTCTAAATTTGAACAGGGAGAAATAAATAAGAAAGTGATTCTGATTAATTAATGATCCTCTATTATACTTTTATTCATGGACGTGTCATTGCATTTTCTCATTACAGTTAATTATTTTTAAATATTAAAAAATGAACATGAATGATGCTTTTTAGTATTGAGCCTTACTCCAAAATGAAAGCTAGATAATTTTCCAGTTGCTGTGGAAGGAGATCTTGACTATATCATTTTAATATATAGTATATGAAAGAAGGAATAAAATGATGGGGAGTAATGAACCCCTGCAAAGAAAATTCATAAATACATTAAACAAGTTTTAAAACTTTTTCTTTCTTGTGAGAGAGTCATTGGAATAGTCGATATTTGAACTAGGAAAAACATTACTTTTGTACTTTTTTCTGCCTTTCTCATCTGCTTGATAGTCACAAAAAGGTCAAAATGGATCAGATCTTTCTTTCAGTAGTTGGTTATCATTGTGCTCTTAGAATAATAATTATAAAAATCCATCTCATAAAAACAATTTCTATTTTTTTATTTTATATGATCAATAAATTGCACTTAAGAATCTATATCATAGGCATACGATTTTTAAAGAATATTTTTAAAAGTTATTATTACTTAAGAAAATTTGGTAAATTATTGCTCACATTTTATTATATGTCCTGTGGCTCTACCAAAAACTTAAATAAGAATGATTAACTTTTTAACTTCTCAGGCTATTCTCTCAAATTTCCCCATTTCAGTTTTGTTACTTTGCTTCACTGTTCAATATGGTTTCTGATGACTCAATGTCAATAAATCAAAAACTCCTTTATTCATGCACAAAGTGTGGTCAGTCAACTTCTTTCACTACTGAATTTTTAATAGTGTAAAATTTCTGATCTATCTTTAAATATTTAATACATAATTTAATAATATGATATTGAGTGATTATTCACTATTTTGAAATGGTCCTGGAATATGCTAATCTTGAAATATTTCAAATTAACATAAATATTGCATTATTGTAGAATAATGTGTTAGAAATCATTTTCTTTTTTATGATATGGAAATTATTACATGTATGAGGACTATTATTTTTTAAATTCATTTTGGTATACTAGCTGGTATACGTAATTGTATTTGTTTTTTATCTATTTTATCATATAAAGTAGCAAACTGCTTTATTATCTATATTCTTTTCCAATTACTCTTTCTATTCCATAACTTTTTAATTTTTTATTTTGAAATAGTTCAACCTTATAGAAAAATTGAAAGAATAGTAGAAAACATTACTGTATACCATTTATTTTATTTGCATTATTCTCTCTCAATATGATATATATAATTTTATTTATCTATGTATTTTTTATTCACATAATATATATATATTATGTTTATATATAATGACTTTCTGTACCAACTGATGGTAAATTGCAGACATGATACCCATTATAACTAAAAGACAATTATACATTTACACACTTCCACACTTGGTTAATGTGCTACAACCAGTGGAATAAGCTTTCAAGTGACAAATGTTCACCCCAACCACTTTTAGGGATTTCACATTAATATTTTGGAATCAGCCACTGCAGGAAAATTTATATTATGCAAATAGGTAAATGTTATAAACCAGGGCTTCCCCTCACCGCCACCTCTGGAGAGATGGTTTATCAGCATACTCCATTGGCACAATCATCACCTTCAGGAGTTAATATTGCTACAGCACTACCAAAACCCAAAGATCTCATTCAAAGAGTGAAGTTCAATAATGTCTCTTAGAAGCAATAAAACAAAACAAAACATGTCTCTTAAATATATATGTTTAAGATCAGGCACAGAGGCCCACACCTGTAATTCCATCATTTTGGGAAACCAAGGAGAGAGACTCTCTTGAGGCCAGAAGTTCAATGCCAACTTGGACAACATAACGAGACCCTTCTCTATAAAAAATATGAAACATTAATTGAGTATGGTGGTGCACACCTGTAGTCTTTGCTGCTCAGAAGGCTGAGCTGTGAGGATTTGATCCCAGGAGTTACAAGGCGTCAGTGAGCCATGTTTATCACTGCCCTTCAGCCTGGGCAACAGTCTCAAAAACTTTCTTTAATATTTCTTCATCTGAAACAGTTTTGTTGTCTGTTGTGGCCTTGCAATTTTTGATGAGCATATGTCAACTCTTTTTTGATTTTCTCACAATTCTGGCATATATGAAGTTTCTTCACATTTAGATCTAAGTGATGCTTTTGCCAGGAACTCACAGGTGTCATATGACATTCCTCTCAATGTTTTATACCAAGAAGCCATGTAACGTTAGTTTGTCCTGTAACTGGTGATATTAACTTTTATTTCAATGGTTAAATTGTTCTATAACAAATTTCAAATTCTCCCATTGACAGAATTGACAGCATCAGTGACTTGTTTAAGTTCCAGGATAGAACACTTAATCTAAAACGTTCTGGAGCTCAGTCTTTCTCCCTGGCCTAGTGACTAGCACAGGTATCATTTTAAAGACATAAATTGGCCATACTCGCTGGGGTTAGATGATATCTCAGGGCGGTTTTGATCTGCATTTCTCTAATAATTAGGGATAACGAATATTTTTTCATATGTTTGCTAGCCATTCATCTGCCTTCTTTAGAGAAGGTTCTATTGATCTCTCTTGCCCAGTGATCTAAGGGATTGTTGGCTTTTTTCATGCTGATTAATTTGAGTTCTCTGTAGAGCTCTAGTTACCAAGCTTTTGTCTGATTCAAAATATGCAAATATCCTTTCCCATTGTGTAGGTTACCTATTTGCTTTGGTCATTGTCTCCTTAGCTGTACAGAAGCTTCTCAGTTTAATTAAGTCCATTTGTTTATTTTTATTCTGTTGCAATAGCCATGGAAGTCTTCTTTATCACAAAATCTCAAAACTGCAGATTGGCATGGATGTGGAGAGAAGGGAACATATTTACACTGCTGGTGGAAGTACAAACTCATACAACCTTTTGGAAGGAAGTATGGAGAATCCTTAAAGAACTCAAACTAGACCTCCCATTTGATCCTTTAATCCCATTACTGGGCATCTACCTAGAAGAAAAGAAAAATCCTTTTACCATAAAGACACTTGCAGTGGACTGTTTATTGCAGTTAAATTTACAATCGCCAAAATATGAAAATAGCCTAAATGCCCACCAACTCAGGAATGGATTAACAAACTGTGATGTATCTATACCATGGAATACAATTCAACCACTGAAAAGATGGAGCCTTTACATCTTTTGTGTTAGCCTGGATGAAAATGGAACACATTATTCTTAGTAAGGAAGGAGAAGCAGGAATCCCATATACTCAGTTCTGATATGAGGATAATTAATGACCTAGTACATGGTGGGGGGTGGGGGAAGGGGAAAGCAGAAAGGGAAGGAGGGAGACGGATGAGGGTTCACAGTGTGTGACACACCTTTTGGGGGAGGGACACAATTACAAGAGGGACTTTACCTAACAAATGCAATGAACGTAACCTGGTTCTTTGTACCCTCAATGAATCCGTGACAATAAAAAACAAAAAAAGACATAAGTAGGATTATTTTATTTCTCTCCTCAAAAGTCTTCAATGCTTTTTGTCTCTTTAACAGTGAAAGCTGGAAGCTTACATAATGTTGCTATATCTCTCACCCTTTGCTCAAGTTCACTGAAGGATTGCTATTGCCTTTCTTGGAAGAGTTCTTCCTAGACATCCACCCACCAGGTTGGTCATTCACTACTTGTAGCTTCTGATGTCATCTTAATAAAGAGGTCTGCATTGATCCCTGACCAACCCTCATTCTCCTGTTTCCTTATTTACCATACTCTATTTTTTCCCTTGTGGCATTTATCACAAACTGGCTTACTTTATGTTATTGTTATATATTTGTTGACTGTTTTTCTTCTGAGAAGCAGTGCTTATAACAGACTCTGTGCTTAAGGAATATCAGTCTAATGAATGAAATGTTTTTAAACAAGCAGAGCATACACTGCTAAAACAAGCCCTAAAGTAATGAAAAAGCCTGCATTTTATTTGAATATATTTCATTAAAAACTGATACATAATTCAGCATGTTAATAAAATAATAGTAAAATTCTCAAAATGCATGTTTAATTCAAATTTATTATATGCCAATCCAAGATAATTTACTTTATAAGTAATTTAATTTTCTAAAAAATTATACTTCAATTAAGTTTTTAAATGTCTGATACTACAATATTCTTTATAATATGGTATTTTTAAATTTCACTGGAAGTATCCTAACACATCCAATACTTATTTGCCTACTTAATTCCACACTCTCCTGTAGTTTATATCAACATACAAAATATTATTGTCTGAGCATAGAAGAGTAATTTTGTTTGTTTTACTTTCCTTGGTATCTTGTGTCTCTATTTCCCCTTTCCCTTACTAAACCTATGAATAAAAATAGCATCAATGGTATAAAGCTTCTCAGAGATTAGTTACACCACAAGGCGTTGACTTTAGAATTTATTATAACAATGTACAACACAAACGTCCTGCTTATTCATAGGCATTACTGAGTAGCAAATTGTGAATGCACATTTAGCTCTTCTCCGGAGCATGAGTAGAGTTAATCTTCTATTGCCACTTTGTTCATAATTTTTCACTGTTAATAGCTTCTAAAACATTTTAAATTTTTTAAGTCTTTCAATCAAGTCATAATCCCTCATCAATTAATGTTTAACCTTAACTTCGTGATTTATTTCCTCATTTCGCAAAATTGTACTTATGATCTCTTTCACCATTCCCTAGCAAATTCAATACAGTTTGTGTAGTTTCCCTTGCTCCAAAAAATCTCTGTTATCTCTGAAAGCAATCATTGTATGCCATCACTTTTAGATATTTTTTATGAATGTATTGAAAACACTCTCAGTAAATTGTAGAGCATTGAATTGTACCCAGAGGTTTGTCTCGGGACCTCTACTCTGTCCTTCAGTGGTCTTGCTTGATCTCATTATTTCTAATATAATCTACGTATTTTGAAATCTAAAATTTTGGATCCAGTCCAGACCTCTGTCCTGAAGCACTGGACTTGTTTATTCAACTGACAATCAAATCTTCTACCTTGACAAATTAGAGACATTATGAATTTAACATATTCAAAAGAAAAATACTGTTTTTCCCTTCAAAACTTAATGTATTACTTAATCTATAACTTTCCACATTTGAATTTATGATGATATTATCCTTTTATTTGTTCAAAGAGTGTTCCTTACTTATTCTTTCTCTATTCCTCACATCCAAAATTTCACAAATCGCTACACATTTGGTTGCTTACACATGTTTATTATCTTACAGTCCCAAATGGCTTTCACTGGGAAAAATCCAGTGTTGGCACAGCTTTATTTTTTTTCTGGAAAATCTAGGGGCCATTCCATTTAATCCCTTTCCTTTCATTTTCTAACTTCAAGAGGTTGCCTGCATTCTTTGCTTCATGCCCTTTTCTCCATCTTCAAAACCAACAGCATAGCATCTTCCAATTTCTCTCTCATTCTAACTTCTGCTTCTGTTGTTGTGTCTCTGTATCTGTCTGTGACCCTCTTGCCTGCCTCTCAGAAGAATCTTTGTGAATAAACGGGGCCACCAAGATAATTCAGATAATCTCACGACCTCAAGATTCTCCATTAAACATGGCTGGATGGCTCTTCTTGCTATATAAAAGGAGCATATTTATAGTGAGTAGAATAAGATATCCTGCTGAAGGGGCATTATTCTACCTACCAAATGCTCTCTCCTTATCTCTCATACTTAATATGTCAGCAAAACCTATTTACTTTATACTAAAAATACATACAGAATCCACCTACCTCTTACCCCCTGCACTGCTAACACCTCATTCCTTGATGTCAACTGTCTATTACCTGGAGTATTGATGTAACTTTTTAATGTAACTCCTTCCTACTTCTATTAGAAACTAGAGTTATTCCATTAAAACAAAAATATGATTACTTTATTTGTCTTTTGAAAACCATCCAATGACTTCATGTACTTGCTGTTAAGTTTCTACAGGATCATTCCCTTTTCTTCTCTAGTCTCTGAGCTTCTCAATTGGATAGAGCACACTAACTTATTTTTGTTACTGTTATAGAATTCTAAGTATAATCCCATTATGGTCTGTGTAATATATTTTTTTTGCTTATATAATTCTTATTCCAGATATCCACAATACTAACTCTTAAACTTCCTTCAAGTCTTGTCACAAATATTTCCTTCTCAATGGGAATTCTTTGAACTCTCAGTTAAAAGATACAAAGTCCCCATACCTGCCATATTCCTGATTTGACATTTTATACTCTATTTTTCATTTTAAGCACTTTTCACCTTCTAACATTGGATGCAATTCAGACTGTTTATATTCTGTTTCTTTCCCATATACTCAAAGTTCCTTATGATCAGAAAGTTTTAATTGTGGGCATGTATGTTCTATTCATGGCTGCATCACAAGAACTACAACAGTATATGGCACATTAAAAAATTCAAACAAGTATTAGTTTAATCAAATTCACTCTTTTTGAATAGTGGTGACTTATTCTGCTTATCTAATGATAATGGAAGATAATTGTACAGGAACTGTTTATGTATTCAGATTATGACCAAAATATAAGGCAATCTATGCCTTGGCCCCATTATCACCAATCTCTGTCCCACCAATAGCTTGAATAAGGCTATTTTTGTTTTTTATAAAGACTGCAAATGGTTTTATGTGTATCTGGAAATTAATAGCCAAGCATGGAGGAGGAAGTAAATTGTTTATTATAATTGTTAATAATTTCTAGTGCTTTCATATGCCCCAAATGTCCTGCCATTATGTTTTTTTGGTGAAATTTCTTTAGATGGAAAATAATTGCATGTAATTACTAAATAAAAGAAACATAATATAATCACCGAATGTCAATTCTAGAAGGGGACTAACAAATTAGTTTTGCAAATGAAAAAAAGACCAGGAGATCAGTAAGAGTGGGAGGTAGAGGCCAACCCTCCCAAACTTTAAGTCTGATCTTTCTGCTACAACACTCTGTGTGGTAATGTGGAATACTTCTCAAATGGTTTACGAATCCTCAGTCCAATTAAACATAATTAAAGCCACAAGCAAACCTTTTAGGCAATCAAATGTAGAGCATATCTTCATGTCAATAACTGGGGGGGAAGTTTAATCATGTTGGCTACAGTTATCTGTAAATAAAAAGGCAAATTTGTATAATTTATTTAAATCATAAGGTTGTTCACTCAATTGGTTTATTTTGCAACTATCAGCTTAATATTTGTTTTCACACATGTGATTCTTGGTTCTATTCATTCACTAATTCATTCACTTAAACAAATATATATTTAAGTATTGCTATTTAAAATTTTAAATTGTAATGTCAAGATCAGTGAAGAACTAGTGGAAAAAGAGTTGGAGTCCGTATAATTTACTTAGGAGACATAAACTTATATGCATACGAGGGTCAAGCAATGAATGTAAATCCATGGACTCCTCCATGGATTATACCCAGGTGCATAAACACACACACACACACACACACACAATCTGCCCTGTTGTAACCAAGGTCAACAACTGCCCAGCTATTCCTCCTTTTATACTGGCTCCTGATTTTTCAGTTGAAGTAAATGTTTAGAAGTGCACAGAAACTTAAAAGTGTCCAGATTTTAAACATGTCTAAGCACTTAATCATACTCCTGTCTAAATATAGAATATTTCTGCCATGCCAGCAAGGACTCTGGGTACTTTCCAAATCAATTCCTCCCACCCACAGATAACTCCTATTTTATCTCTATGGATAATTTTATTTTTAAAGTTAATATAAACGGAATCATAGGCCACGCAGCCTTTTGATGACTGGCTTTCTTTCACCAATACATGTTGTAGATTCAACCATGCAGTTGTGTGCATCAGTACTTTGTTTCATTTCATTATTGAGTAGTATCCTATTGTATGAGCATACTACAACTTATCCTCTTTTTTATAGACATTTAAGTTATTTCCAGTCTTTGATCATTGTGAATAAAACTACCACAAACATTTTTGTCTCATGGGTGTGTGTTTTCATTTTCTTGAATAAATAGAAGTAGATTTATGGGTTAGTGAAAAAAAAATCACTGTTCCAAAAGTAGTTGGAATATTTTATGCAAGAGTAAATTCTTGCCTATATTTGAATTGCCAATTATTTTCCTTTTAGCCATTCTAATTAGGGTGAAGCTCAGTTTAAATTATATTTTATGATGATTAATTAGATTGCCATTTTTTCTACATTCATTGGACTTTCACATAATTTTTGTCCACCTTTAGTTGGATTGGTTCTCTTTTTATTATTGATCTTGGAGTCTTTTATGTGTCCTAACCATAAATCATTGGTCAGATTTATGAATTACATATATTTTGGCCCAGTCTGTGGCTTTCCTGTTCATCTACTCAATAGTGTCTTCTGATAAAAAATAAAATATTTTTATTTCTCTTAAATTTTGGTAAAGGGTAACACTGATTTCTTTTTCAATTATAATTAGTACGTTTGTTGTTCTGACAAAATCTATTTTCCAAATGTGTTTATATAATCCTTTATGTTTTCCTTTAGGAATGGTAAAGATTTAATTTTTCATGTTTATGATTATGACCCATCTCAATTTTGTTTTAATTATGTGAAGTAGAAGTAACCAAAGTTATATTTAAACATATTTTTATTAATACTTAATGGCATCATTTGGTGATATAACTTCTTTACCCTCACGTAGTTACTTTTGATTTTTTAAAAATTGGTCATACAATTATTCAGATAAGTTGTGCTAGTCAATCAAAATGGCTATGTGAGGCTCAGTTCCACCACTATGCAATTTTAGCTTTAAAAGAATGAAACAGTAACTTGTCTCTTAAGTTTTGATTTTGTATCAAGCATGATGTCACTCACTTTATAAAACTTAGTAAATTAAAAAGAGATGTCTATTTTTTAAACATTAATTAAAATCTTGGTACAAGTTTAGTTGATTTTTGTTAATCAGTCTTGCTAAAGTATAATTGAAATATAATTAAGTTCACCAATTTTATGTAGGATTTTATGAGTTTTAAATAATCTGAACTATGATATAAAACCAGTATGATAAATAAATTACTGTCACCCCTAAAACCTTTCTTCCACGTCCATTTTCAGTTAGCTCAGACCCTCATACCTAAACCTACAAAGCCAGAGGCAGCCACTAATCTGTTTTCTGTCAATACATTTTTGTTTTTGTATAAATACAATCATACAATGTAAATTTCTTGTGGTTGGCTTCTTTCTGTGAGCATAATGCTTTTGCAATCCATTTTTGCTGCATTAGTATCATAGTTTACTATGTTTAACTACTCCATACTATTCCAAACTATGAATACACTATAATTTGTTTATCGTTGGTCCATTCTTTACTCTGAGATATTATTAGAGTACGTAATTTTCAATCTATTAACATAATGTGGTGACTTTATGCCTATTGTATTCAAAATAAATGTGCTTTGAGTTATAACCACAGATTCACTTATATGAGAATTTAAGATGAGGGAATTAAAATTTCCAAACTTCTAGGGTAAGAATTTTAAGAAAGCAACGAGTCAGAGAAATGTTTGCTAGCATGAAGGGAGGGATTATGATGACGTAACTGGAGATAAGATTGTGATTATGGGAAAATTTGATCTTAAATATTTTTAGTTTATATCAAATTTTTTTTTTTGCAACGAGTCAAAGAAATGTTTGAGGGAGGGATTAAGCAACTAGTCAAAGAAATGTTTGAGGGGGGATTATGATGACATACCTGGAGATATGATTGTGATTACGGGAAAATTTGATCTTAAATATTTTTAGTTTATGTCAAATTATTTTATTATTAATTTTCATTAGTTGTTCTAGAAAAGGAGAGCTTCAAGATGTGGTAGCATTTTTCTGAGTTTATGGAAAAATATATCAGATTATTGGGATTTTAAAAAAGGAAGTGGATATTGTGGGAGAATATTAGAATCTATAGAAGTAAAGCAGAACTTGAATGAAGAATAGAAAGAAAAGGAGAAAGATAAAAATAATACTGGGAACAAAAAAAATGTATAGAGAGCAAAGGAAGTAATAATACATGAATTGTTTAAAAAATAAATTTGAGACCCATTCATAAGCTTGTGAATAGAATAAACCCTAAGTGTGATTGTATGTCCAAAAGATATCATTTCAGTTTGGGGGCATTAGACATGTAGGGAAAATATACAAAAATGTCATTGGGAGCCATTCTACTCCTCCATATAATCATATTTATAAAGAAGTTTAAGATCAATTACTTTTTGGAATTTGGAGTGATGTCAGCACGATGGCAGAACAGGAGATTCATCACTCAGCAATAATAATTTGTCCTATCCTCCTATAGCAACAATAATTTGACAGCCAGTCATAGTTTTGAGAGAATTTTGGGATTCACATAGGAGGTTTCTAAATTCTTTTTAAGCCCAAGACCAAGAAAGCAGTTTTGATAGAATAGATCAATGCTCAGGTGACAGGTTTGCTCACCATAGTTCCAGCTCTAGCTAAGAAATGGCTCCCTCCCCTGGTGCACTCAGCAGCAGCTTTATTTAGCCTTGGTCAGCTGTCACAACTATCTGCCGAGGGACCACATCCACTGATGCCTCAGGCATTAGGACTGCTAACCTCAGGCCTGGCTGGGCATCTTGAAGCATCTCTGCAACTCCTGCCCACCTACTGATCCACCAGAAGACACTCTTTTCTATGGCTGCAGAGTCAGGCCTGGAGTCCTCAGTCTTGGCTGTGGACCCTAAAGCAACCCTATGACTGACTGGTTCTGGCTACTCTCATTCATAGTCCAGGGCCAGTTCTATCTCCACATGGACCCACCTAATGAACCTATGTGATGCCCCCCTCAATAACCCAGAGGGAGTCATGTCCATTGACACATCTGCTAACAGGCTTGCCATCTGCAGCCCCTGAAGAAGTATATCCTAATTCTTGCACCCACACTACTGACCAAGGTGCTAGAGGCAGCTCAATTCTCCAAGAGACCTGACAGAATCCATGCCCACTCAAGTCCCTGGTAACAGGCCTACCGACAGTGGATTTTACTGTAGACCCAGCAGTAGCTATTTGACCTGACTCCAACCACACTTGACTGCAACTCTGGAGGCAATCTAATCATCCTAGAGACCCAAGTAGGGAAGATCTTTCCAAATCTGTAAAGACTGGAAGAGGTATTTGTTCCTTCAAATGCCCTGAGCAATAAATACCAGGCTACACACATAATAAATAATCAGACAAACATAACACCACCAAAGGAAACTAATAAAGCTCCAATAGCCAACAAAGTTGGCTTTCATAAAATTTAAAATAATTACCTTTTTTTTTTTTTGAGACGAAGTCTCAAGCTATTGCCCTAGGTAGAGTGCTGAGGTGTCATACCTCACAGCAACCTCAAACTCTTGGGCTTAAGAGATTCGCTTGCCTCAGTCTCCAAAATAGCTGGGACTACAGGCACCTGCCACAATGTCTGGATATTTTTTGGTTGTAGTTGTCATTGTTTTTTGGCAGGCCTGGGCTGGATTCAAACCCACCAGCTCCAGCGTATGTGGCTGGCACCCTGGCCGCAGAGCTACAGGTGCTGAGCGTAAATAATTATCTTAAAGCAGTTCAAGAGATGCAAGAAAATATGTAGACAAATAAATAAAATTAGGGAAATAATACATGAGCAAAATGGGAAATTTAATAAAGAAAAAGAAGCCATAAAAAAGAACCAAGTAGAAATGTTTGTGCTGAAGAATACAATGACAGAGCTGAGCAGTACAACAGTGAGCTTACACGGTAAACTCGGTCATGCAGAAGAAAGAACTAGTGAACTTAAATTAGCCAGTTAGAGGAACAAAAAGAAAAAGAATGAAAAGTACAGAAAGTGTAGGAGTCTAGGGACACTATCAAGCATATAAATATATAGATTATGGGAATCTCAACATGAGAAGAGAAAGAGAAAGTTTATTTAAAGAAATAATGCATAAAAACTTCCCAAATCTTTTTTTTTTTTTTTTTTTTTGAGACAGAGCCTGAAGCTGTCCCCCTTGGTAGAGTGCCGTGGCATAGCTCACAGCAACCTCCAACTCCTGGGCTCAAGCGAGTCTCCTGCCTCCGCCTCCCAAGTAGCTGGGACCACAGGCGCCCACCACAACACCTGGCTGTTTTTTTTCGGTTGCAGTCATCATTGCTTTTGGCCGGCCAGGCTGGATTCAAACCCACCACCTTAGGTGTATGTGGCTGGCGCCTTAGCCACTTGAGCTACAGGTGCCAAGCCAAACTTCCCAAATCTTAGCAGAGAGATGGACATCCAGATTCATGAAACTCAAAAAGAAGATTAAATCCAAAGGAGGATACTCCCACATACATTAAAATCAATTTTGTCAAAAGTCAGAAACCGAGAATCTTGCAAGCAGCAAGAACAAAGAAAGTCATCACATATAAGGGAAGTTGATAAGTCTACTGATAAGTCTTCAGTGAACCTCTCAACCGAACCTGTTTGCATGAAGGGAGAGTAACATATTCAAAGTGGAGAAAGAAAAACCCAAAATCCTATTCCTAGGAAAATTCTAAGTAATTTGAGATACTGTCACAAAATTGTCATACTAAAACTTTACAAAAAAATCTCTTGCATCCATCAAAGGAGCTTTCTCTTTGATCTCTCCTTGGATAGAAATGGTGGCGTGTGGTGGTATGAGCATGTGTGTGTGTGTCTGTGTCTGTGTGTGTGAATGAGAGAGAGACAAAGAGAGAGAGATCATAACTATATGTCTTTCAATTCATTTCTTAATCAAAAGTTTGGTGGGTGATGGGGGAAATGTGGGCAAATTGTTATAGTTGCAGTTAGTTCTCATTCTTTAAATAAAATTATCTTGCCACCTTTTAAGAAGAAGGTCAAGTTCATGAAGGAATTATGAACCGTATGTAGAGATGATGCTGACAAGGGTTATGGTGAAGCATAACAAGAATGGTTCATATGACTGACCATTTATCTGTGAAAATGGAGTGAGTGCCCTGTAAAAGCTCAATTAGGCTTCACCTTCTCACTCTCAACCCAATGACAATTATTTCTTTTATTCTCCTATTTTCGTAGTAAACATTGCAACAACCAAACAAGGTGGAAAAAAAAGACAAAAAGCCAAATATTAAGTTTCTATTAACCAGTATTAACCAGCCCTGGCCTAAAAATTAGCATCTACTCATATCTGAGGATGTTGTACTTGCAAAATTATTTCTTTCTCTTAAAAAAAGCTTAATTTTTCTTGAATATAAAAAGATAACTTAATAATTAACTCGCTTTGCATAGTCTATGCATGATATTAAAAACAATAACAAAAATGTTCCAGGTTATGGGGAGAATGCCTATTGTATCTTTTTCAATTGTGCTAAAATATACATAACAAATAATTTCTCATCTTAACCATTTTGAATGTACCGTTAAAAATTGTCAATTACTTTAAAATTATTGTGAAACCAAAATCCTAAACTTTTTCATCATGCAAAATTGAAACTCTATGTCCATGAAAGAACTTCCATCTCCCCCTCTTTATTCCTCCACCAACTACTATTCTACTTTCTGTCTATGAGGTTGGTTAGTTTAGGTACTTTATATTAATAGAATAATACCTTATTTGTCCTCTTGTGACTTATTTATTTCACTTAGTATAATGTCCTCGAAGTTTATCTATGTTTTTGCATGTGTTAGAATTACCTTTTTGAAAAGTATGAATAGCATTCTATTTTATGTCTATACCACAACTTGTTTCCATCAGAATAGGGAATGCCTATTCCCTGATTGATGAGAATTTAGGTTGCTTCCACCTTCTCCATGTTGTGAACAGTATTCCTATGAACATGGGTCTGCATCTATTATGCTTTCAAATTAACCTAAGACATGATGAGCCTCAGCAATTTCACAGGCTTCGAATATTTTAGCTTAAATAAAATCTCAAGTTTTAATAATGGAACTGACATTTTGCTTTTGCCTTTCCCCCTTTTGATCTGGAACATTTCAATTATCATGACAAGAGAAGTGATTTCCATTTCAGAAAAGTTCCGTATTTTGAAAGATAACTGAAGAATTTCAATGCCTTCCAAACAGTGGAGATCTGAAAACGAACTGAGATTGTTTTTATTTTTTAATCTAAGATTAAACTTTTTTTAAATCCAGATTTGTTCACACATTATCCCAGCAGAATTTTAAGCTTTCATAATAATTTGAAAAGGAGATAGGGATTTCTTTATTGATTTTGGAATATAAGTTGTTCTGAAAGCTGAACTCTTTTATTTTTTGTATATTTCATTATTGCTCGTAAAATGCCACTCATTTTTTAAAAAGAGCGTCTGTGAGATATATATTTTGGACAATTTTCATGGTGCAGGGGGTCCCAGTACATTATCTACAGAAAACACTCAATATAATTAAATAAATTGCGTTGTCTAAGAAGTGTGTTTCATATCTAGTGTGCTAATACAGTCACAAACACATACGCAAACAACTTTTGCAGGGAAGGCAGAAACAGGTTGAAAACTCCATGGCTCCAAGTGTGACAAAAGTTATTGTCACCTGACAGCAATACAATTTAAACTTCCACTGATACCTGTTCATTTGGTGTCTGGACTGTATCTGGGTTAAAGCCAATCTGGATTTTTTCTGTCTTAATGGCTACCTGGTCCTCTCTGGTAATGGCAAGGCAGAGAAGTTGCTGCCTACCTTTGCTCTGTGTTGGGTGCTTACCAGATTACAGGATATCTCCTTTACCGAAACACGTCTTCATAACTGCATCATGAGCATTTTACAAAGACCATGGACCAGTCTCAACTGTCTGAAGGCAAAGTTTGCCCATGTCATTTTCAGCATCTTGATTCTATTTTTAGTTGGCTGTAAAAGTCATTTTTAACTTGTTTCTGCCTTCCCTGCAAAAGTTGTTTGCATAGGTGTCTGTGACTGTATTAACCTTTGACTCATGGCTGAATTGCCAGATGATACTAGATTTGTGCCTGCACCTTATAAAAGGAACATTATTAAATACAATGCAGGACTTATTGGTAATCAGTGTGCCCTTGGATCTATGTAAAGTTTCCCAGGGAGTCTCTCTTAGGAATGTCTTGAACATACAAATCTCTCATATGTGTGTACACTATAAAATGTGTAATTCATAATAAGTAATTAAATAATAGACAGGTGCACTAACAAAATTAAATTAACATGTACACATTTCTAAAGACTTAAAACTGGTTTACAGGATGTGAAGGTGAGATATTTCTGATACAAAAGCCGGCAATATCTAGCTCGTATAACAGTTTCATGAATGGGCATCAGTGCATGTTTTACGTTGTGAACCCTTACAGACCAGACAAACACCTGTCCCTTGTATCTGCCTTGTCCAGTAACTTCATGACTCTCATTACTGTCACCGAGACACATGAAACATTAAATGAGTGCTTTTTTCCTCTTTTCATACAAAGTAGGTAATTTCCATAGAATACAAAAATGGGTGAAATTGCGATACCAGTAAAGCTTTATGCTTTGATAAAAAAGTGTCAGATATGATCTCCTAACTTGACCCGTAGTCTGAAAGGGGCCACAGAAAACACATATGAAACAAGGATAAATAGGCTTTGGCCATAAACTTCCTTCTTTGGACATTTATGTGGACTAAGATTCCTTCCCAGTACTCAGCCCTTTGGAAAAGAACTTATAATCTTCAGGAAAAAAAAATTAAAAAAAAAACCTACCTCTAGCCTGCCAAAGAGTTTAATAATGTTCTATTGTATAATATGAAATATTCTCTGAGCAAAAAGATTTATATACATTCATCTATCTCTGCAGTAGATTAATATATTAATGTAATCACTCATATTTTATAAAGCTCTCTTATGAAACTGGGTACTCATATATATCCAAGATAAGAGGACAAAGAAATATATCTTACGATATTTCTTAGAGACAGAAGAAAAATACCTGCTTTTCAAAAAGAAAAATTTTTGTCATAGAAACTGCCATCTTAGGAAAACTGATTTATGATGAGCATTGCTAACTTAAGAAATAAGCAAACCAAAATAAAAGATCTCAGCAACAAATGTCATAAAATGGCAAATGAAATTAACATACATTTTAATATATTGGAAAATAATATAGAAAGAATTAGAAGTCTAAGTTTAGGTACTATTAGACACAGTCTATTAGTAGACACATGCCAATTTAATAGTTTTCTGCAAAAGCAGCCTTATGTTTTTTTCATGATCTTTGATCCTGCTACTGTGTGAAATACTATGCAAATGCACCACTTTCCTTTATGTTTGATTTGGGTTTGTTTATTTTTTTCCACGTCCTTGAACATACTAAACTTCCTCACTGCTTCTTATGAGACAGGCAATTGACCAAACTACTTAAATTCATGAAAATATAAACATATTTATTTTTAAAAAATCAGTTACAAAAACATTTTTCTTCCAAAAGGATTTGCTCTTGTAAAACTCAGACATTTTCTGCTTTCACTCACTGGATATAATTTTAAGTGTCATTGCTTAAAAAAATGTTTTCTCTAAACAGTAATTTTCTTGTTTGATAGTTTCAACTTGAATTGTAATTCCAATATAATTAATTCATCTTTAAAGCTTGGACTAATATAAAATTGAGTTAATGCATGAGGATTAGAGGCTTAAAATTATAAAGAAAGAGAATGTGAACAATCTGGGTCACCAAGCAGGGTTTTAATTCATGTATTGATGTTTCATAAAATATTTTTGCTATTTATAGAACTATTGTTAATTAAGACAATGGTAGCTTTAATGTGGTAGATATATTCTCTTATGCTGACCAGATTTGTATATTAGTGCTTGTGAGTTATGGCAGTATGTTTAAATACAAGCATGTCCATGTAGACCATTATTTTTCAAGAAAGTTTATGAATGATAGAAAGGAAAACTCAGTAGTTTGGAAGACAACTGGCCTCAGTAAATACACAGCAGCAGAAAGGCTTCCCAGGCCTACTTATTTGCCCCGAGAGCACAGATTCCATTTAGCATGAGGACTTTCTTATTTCTCAATGGCCTATTAACAATTTTGTTTTTGTTGTTTTTGAAGAAGTTCCTCATTTCTGAAAAGAACTAGAATTCTTAATAATCATTAATTGCTGCTTTGTTCATTTTTAATATTCTGATGCTAAGCAAAGGCTGAAGCCTTTTCTTGTTTTCAGGTGGATATCTATAACTTGTATTCACGGCTTTACCTAACGACAAAGACTTTTAGGCCTCAAATTCAGAATAATACACTATTTAAGTTTTACATGCAAACTATTTTTGAAAATTACCTTTTGACCTTTGGGTGTCACCAATTTATCCTCTCAGCTTCAAAAGGAAACGAGACTAGATGAAACTAGATTTGCTTGGTGTCTTCTCTATATTTTTTTAAATTTCAGATTAATACATAGATACAAATGTGTAGGTTACATTGTTTACATTTGTTAGGTAAAGTCCAACTTGTAGTTGAGCCCTTCACCCAGGAGGTGTGCCATATTGCACTGCATTGCACCTGTCAGGTGAGAGCTTACCAACGCCCTTCCCTCCTTCTCTCTCCCTCTCCTTCTCCCCTGCCTTGACTCGAATTTAATTCAAGTGACTTAAAATTCTCCACTGACTTGAATTTAATCTTTTTTTTTTTCTTATATGGGCTTGTAGTTGTTCATCTACTAGTTTCATGTTAGTATTGAGTACAATGGATGTTTGCTTTTCCATTCTTGTGATACTTTACTTAGGAGAAAGGTCTCCAAATCCATCTAAGTAAATACAAAAGGTCTAAAGTCTCCATCTTTCTTCATAGTTGAATAGTATTTCATAGTACACTGACAAAGTCCTAATAATCAGAATTTACAGAGAACTCAAACTAATTAACAAGAGCAAACAACCCCATTGGTCATTGGACAAGAGAATGAACAGAATCTTCTCCCAAGAAGACAGAGGGATGGCCAACAAACACAAAAAATACTTATAGTCCCTATTTCTTATATTTTTTAAAAATTAGGAAATAATCATAAGCTATCTTTTTATTTAGCCACACTGTGGGAATGTCTGTTATGATGATTAATTGTATGTGCCACTTCCACTTGGTTAAGGTATGCCAAGATAGCTGGTCAAACATTTCTAGGTGTGTTGGTGCCTGTGAAGGAAATTTTGGAAGAGATTACCATTTAAATAGGTTGGCTGAGCACAGAAGATCACCCTCACCTGATCATAGACAAGTGTTCAATTTATCCAGTGTCTGAAGAGAATAAAGAGTTGGAACAAGGGCATATTGGCTGTTTTCTAGAGCTGGACATCTTCTGCCCTCAGATACATCTTCTGCTCCTTAACCTCATCTCAATCCCTCAATATCTCGCTCTCTCTCTCATTGATCTGTCCCTCAGGAAAACCAAGACTCAGACATCTGTCAAATTGCATAAAGGGGCTAACCATTTTCTAGGTCAATTGTGTAAAGTTAAAATATTATTCAATGCATACATCTGGCAATTATATGCTTTTCAGGATGAATAGAGACGTACGCATGTTCGTGTGCAAAGACCAGCATAATGACCATCAATAAGTTGATGTATAAATACATTGTTTCATAGTTTAAAAATACCTTTGTCGATTGATGATATTAGGACACTCAGTTTACTGGATGGTTTAGAAGGCTTTTCTGTTGATGTCCTCATTATCCACCATATGTTTTTGACCTCACGGTAATCAGTAGCTAAAACTGTATCAAATGGTTTTGTATTATAATAGCCAAAAAGAAGATTCTATAACCAACTATACTTACTTGTTCCCTACTATAATAATAAGTGATATATTGTGCCATGTACTCCTGACAGTTAATAGGTACAGACAGCAGCTTTATGCTTCCCAGTAGATGATGGCACCGCCCTGGGCTTCCACCTGTTAGTCTGTTCTGAAGAATTGAGCCAGAATTTCCAGCACTCTTAATCCAAAGGCAGAGGTCTTCACAAAAGCTAATAGTCTTACTAGTTAATCCATACTCAACCAGATAATAATGGATTAGATAAAAGATAAAATTTGGGAGAGAGAGTTTATGTGATTATTTGTTTATAATATTATGGGTCTTGTTTTCAAAATTATATTTTCTGATAGGTGTATGAGAAAATCCTTCTTTGTCTGTAATGCTCAATGTGGTTGGCTATATTTACATAAAATGAAATGAAACATTCTTTGAATTATATCTTAACTCAAATGACCCCATGTATTCAGGAATAACATCTTAATATTGGTATACACATGTACTAGCTATGCTGAAATGTTCTGTAGTAAAAAAATCATGCTTAAGCATACAACTTGCCCAAACTATTTTTGAGATCTATATTCTTATCACCCAGTAATATTTACCAATACTCTAGGGTTCTCAAACAATAATTTGAAAAACACTGCAATACAGTTCATCTATCTCTAGATTTTTAGAAATATTTTCTTTCACATATGTTAGTTCTTAACAAATCCCTCTTTAACTTTTTTTATAGTCTTTTAGGAGAATTGCTTAGTTCCAACTCCTTGTATCTTAGGAGAGAATTATTATAAAATGTAATTATAAATTATCAATAGTCTCCTAATAGGAATCAGCTAACTCCAGCTGGTGGAAATGTATAATAGATTGGTTTGAGCAGCCTGAAATAAGCATTGAGTCAGCATTGAAAAATAAGGAGATTCCAATACACATACTGATTACTAGAATGGCCTGATAACTAGAACATCTGCCAGTGCTGGGAAGGCCTTCCATCACGGCAACACTCAGCTGCAGCTCAGCAGTGCTGTGTGGTGGAATGAGATACACTGGAAATGCTCTTGTCAGCCTACTTAACTTATGTTACCCGCCTGGCCACCGTAGGCATTTGAGTTTACAATCAATCATTTTGTTGTAATTGAACTTCGTCTCTTTTTAGTAAGTGGAAAACATTGAGAGCAGAAAATACACAAAACTAAAGCTTGTAGCCTCTGTAGAGATAATCAATATAGCACAAAGAGGTCCATCTTACCAGATGCTGAACAGTAGTAGAAATGTGTCACGGTCAAAGTAAGAAGCCCCGTCAATCAGAACAAAGTATGCGGGAAGAGAATATCATAGCATTGTAACTAAAACTAAACTAACAAAGTAAAGAAATAATCTCAGGCAGCACCTGTGGCTCAAAGGAGTAGGGCACCAGCCTCATATAGTGCAGGTGGTGGGTTCAAACCCAGCCCTGGTCAAAAACTGAAAAAAAAGAATCTCTTCATGTTTGCATAAGTTTTTCAGAGAATAGGTAACTTACGTTCTCTCTTTCTTCATTTAACAGGCATTTTTACACAACTATGAATCAGATACTGTGTGCTGGAGAACACTGGATAGAAGAATTCTAACTCAATAGGGTAACTGGGATGTGTGTGAGAAGGGGAAGTAAAAACGGTATAATTTAGCAGCATACTCTCAAAAACAGTCCTCTTCAATTATGAGTTGAAAACAGAAAAGAAATCCCTATCAAGACTTATAAGGAACTAAAAGTTAAAAGACATCATAAGCTGTTGGGAATGAGTATGAAGATAAAATGTTCAAAGCTTAGAATTATTTGTTGTTCATTGAAACATAGTTAATTTTATCTTTTGACTAATAATATTTTTTCCAAATAAATTGTAGAAAAGATAAGCTGCAAAGAAACATTTTTAATCATTGCTGTATGCAGTTTAAGCCCGGAGAACCCCAGCTATGACCCGACATATTAATTTGGTTAGAGTTCGGTTATCCTTATTGAACACAATCAGTAAATTTCTATTTTGATGGTTCCTTTTATCCTAAATACAATGACTAGACATTAAGACTATGAAGAAGTTAATGTTAAAAATATTAAATGTTAAATTTGATTAAAAATAAATGATGGCATAGATATACTAAAATTGTTTCTAAATGAAATATTTTTTCAAAGGGTTCCAGAAGAAGGGAGCTATCTTAATCTTTCTTGAAAAATTTACATACTATCCCAAACCTTTTTGAAGACTTTAGCAACTGAATGAGTAGTTAGTTCTTTTTCTCACTTTAATCAAATATTTCAGCATGAATTCATTCACTCAGTTTTAAGGACCATTTCCTTCAAAATTATCCATAAATCTTCTATATCCTGTAGTTAAGAAATATAAAATTTAACAACACTTTTTAAAGTCTTGAAATTAAACTATGCTGAATTTTTAATGAAATTCAAAGTTAAGTTTGGCATCTGTAATCCTTTGGGAAGTTACTGAAAGACTTGAAAAAATATTTTGGATGAGATTTTCTAATATGTTGCCACATGTCCGTTATTAATCACTCTAGTTTATTTCAAAGAAAAAGTTCTTTACTCTTGGAAAAAGGCCTTTAATCTTTAATAACTTATTTTATTTCCAATATGCTCCGTAATCTTTAGCAAATTATTTTCATGACTAAGATTTCAATTAACTCCATATATAACTAGCATGATGAGTGTTTAAGCTTTCTCTAGAATCTCATATTAATGATATATTAAAATTTTGGTACCATATATTTTTTAAAAATGTTATTTTGAAATCATGTTAGATCTATAAAGAGTTAAAAGAAATCATAAATTTTGTGGAGTATTAAGGTACATGTTCAAAGCCTGGAATTTTTTGTTCACTAAAACATAGTTAATTTTACCTTTTAACTAGTAATATTTCCATATACTCTTCACTAAACTTCATTTTAATATCTTACATCTTATACTTTACCAAAACTAAGAAATAAACATTGATGAAATATTAGTTAAACCCTTAACTTTGAATTTCAATTTCTTTCTTTTTTTTTTACTAATGCCTTTTTTCTGTCTCAGTGTCTAAGCCCGCGTATCACATTGTGTTTACATGTCATCTCTCCCACATCTCTTTCAATCTATGACAATTTCTCAATCTTTTCCTGTGTTTTATAACCTTGACATTTTTGAAGATACTAGTTAGACATTTTGTTAAGTATTCCTCAGTTGGTTATGTTGATATTTTCCCATGAATGTATGAAAGTCAGGGATTTGGGAGAAGGTACCTCCACCGTTACGTCCCCATCTCATTGCATCATACCGAGGTAACATGACTTATCACTGAGATGTTTATGTTCTTGATGACTGATGAAGGTGGTATCTCAGGTTTTTCTATTCTAAAGTTTCTATTTTTCTCTTTTCATACTCCCTTCAGTAGGAGTGAGTCACTAAGTCCAGCCTGTACTCAAGTGCCGAAGAATTAAAACACATCTCTTGTGGCCATGAATAAGAAAAATACCATACTTAATAAATTTGGGGGAGAGACTTTGGGTCTATGCAAAGATTCTCTTCCACTTAATGTTTTACCTACTAATTTTAGCATTCATCAATGGATCTTGCCGAATGCAATTACTTCTATATAGACTAATTGTAATTCTTCTATAAAATAGTTTTGTTCCAGTTGGGCACAATAGCTCATGCCTATAATCCCAGCACTCTGGGAGGCTGAGGAGGATGAATCCTCTGACTGCAGGAGTTAGAGGCTAGCCTGAACAAGGGCAAGACCCTGTCTCTACTAAAAATAGAAAAATTAGTGGATCATTGTGGTGGTTACCTGTAGGCCCAACAGTGGCAAAGGAGGCTAAGGTAGGTTGGTTTAAGGTTGCTATGAGCTATGACACTATGGCACTCTAGACTCTACACTGGCCAACAGAGTGAGATGCTGTCAAAAAAGAAAGAAGGAAAGAAAGAAAGAGATTTGTTCCTTCTCCTATTTTTTATATGCTTAGTAATATTTATTTATAATTTATATCAGTATGACCTCATAAAGATTTATTTCGACTTTATATTTTAATCTAATATTACCATTATTTATTGTTTAAGTTATTTTGACTCTTGCCATTGAGAACTCCCTAAGTTTGGCTTTTGGGTCACGTTAACATGACCCATCCCTGTTTTGTTGTGTGGGGGGATATGTATGGTGCTACAAGTTAATACTCCAGTCTTACATTTTCAGTGCCACAGACCTAGAATCAGCTGTTTCTTCGTGGACCCCTAATGTATTTTATTTGCCAAAGATACCTGTGCTAGGACTTCCACAACAAGTTATCACAAACTGGGTGGCTTATCAGCAACAGAAATTTGTTCTTTCACACTTTAGGATGTCCAGAAGTCCAAAATCAAGATGTTAATAGTGTTGATTCCTTTAGAGGGTTGAGGAACGCATGCTTCATGGACCTTTTTGGACAATCATTGCAATATTTTTTAGCTTTTTTTTTTTTTATTAAATCATAGCTGTGTACATTAATGCAATTATGGAATACAATGTGCTGGTTTTATATACAATTTGAAAGACTTTCATCAAACTGGTTAACATAGCCTTCACCTGACTTTCTTAGTTATTGTGTTAAGACATTTATATTCTACCCTTCGTAGATTTAATATGTACCCTTGTAAAATGCACCATAGGTGTGGTCCCACCAATTACCCTCCCTCCCCCTCTCCTCCCCCTCCCCTCCCCCTCCTCTTCCCCACTCATCTTGGGCTGCAGTTGGGTTATAGCTTTCATATGGAAGTGTGGGTGCTTATAAATTGGTTTCATAGCAGGGCTGAGTACATTGGATACTTTTTCTTCCATTCTTGATATACTTTGCTCAGAAGAATATATTCCAGCTCTGTCAATGTAAACATAAAAGAGGTAAAGTCTCCATCTTTTTTTAAGGCTACATAATTTTCCATGGTGTACATATACCACAATTTATTAATCCATTCATGGGTCGATGGGCACTGGGGCTTCTTCCATGATTTAGCAATTATCAGTTGGGCTGCAATAAACATTCTGGTGCAAATATCTTTGTTATAAGGTGATTTTTGGTCTTCTGGATATATACCTAATAGAGGAATTGCAGGATCAAATTGCAGGTCTATTTTTAGATCCCTAAGTGACTCCACATTGCGATTGTTCTTTTGTAGTTGTATCACTCCAATACCTGCCTGTATCATCACATTGGTCTTCTTTCTTGCATGTCTCTCTATGTGCTTGTTGCTTTTATAAGGACACCAGTCATTGGACTTAGGGTCCTTTCTAATCTTAACAAGGACACCTACAAAGATCCTTTTGCCAAATAAGGTCTCATTCCAGGCAGGCAACAATTTGGGGGGAACACTATTCAACTCAATTCAATTTTTAAAATGTTGAATCTTAAAATAAAAATCTAAGTTCATATACAGATATTTAAAATATATAAATAAAAATATCTAGAGATTTGGGGGACACATTTAATCTCTTAATTTTCAATGTAAATTTCAATGTAAATTTCAAAATATCTTGGCGGAAAGCAAATCTTATGCTCTGGGTAAAATGTTGCTATTAAAAAAGGTTTGTTTTTAGTATTTCAGATGAATAATAGGAAAGCTAAAACCATAAAATTCACATTGCTTCCATTAGCTTAAAGTTTTTTAAATTTTAATTTGCTTAAATAGTGAAATATTTAAAATATACATACATCAAAGGAGTCAATAGGGATTCCATATTGACTACCCACACTTAGCACATGATTTGGTCTTTTACAACATTAATTTTTTAAAGGAAAGCAAATTATTCTACAAAGAACTAAAATATTTGAATAAAATTGGAGGCCCTCTTTACATCACATTCATCCTAAACAAAGCATTAGTTTGTATGTTTTCCATATTTATGTAAAGGGCATTAAGCTATACATATTTCTTTTTAATTTTATTTTACTCTAACTTTTCAAGATTTATCTATGTTAATACATATAGATATAGTGTTTTAATAACTACATATTATATAACTTTCTAGATATTCAAAAAATATAAAGTAATTGGCTATTAATTCATTTTTCTATTACTCAAAATTTAAGTTATTTCATTTCTCAATATTAAAATAATTCTTCACTTGCTATCCATGCACAGAGAATTGCTAATTCTTTGGTGTATGTAGTTGCCTAGTTGCAATGGATAATGCTAAATTGTTCTTCAAAGTGGTTGTTCTTGTATATATGTCTATTAGCAATGTAGACCAGGTTCTGGTTCTTCAAGCCTAAGCCTATTGAGTATAATCATACGTACATTTATTTGTATTTTTGCCAATTTGAAAGATGTGAAATTGTATCTCATTGCTTTAATAAGTACTTCCTTAATTTCTAGTAATATTGCGTTTATAAAATGTTTATTAGCAATTATAATTTTCCTGCTTAAATTCTTGACTTTTTATTTATTTGTTTGATTACTTATAGAAACTCTGTATGCCTCCAGATATTAAATCCTGGAAGTCTTGGTTAGTTATTGAAAATGCAAGTGTAATTTTGCAGTTTATGGCATATGTTTTAACTTTATATATATAGTTATTCAGATAGATGAAATTTCAATGTATCTTACATATTCAGTGAAACGAATTATACTTTTCATTTATTGTGTGTGGGCGTATTATTTAAAACATTCGTTCTATCCTTTCATCTGAGTTATATTTTTACATATAAAGTATTCATTTTTGTCTTCTTTTTCTATTGAATAAGCGATGTTTACAGAATCACGTGCTGAATGAGTTTTCATCTCTCCAGTGATGTGGTTCTAAGACCATTGCCTCTGGGAGGTTCTGAACTACTATATTTGTTAAGGATCTGCTCTAGGTCACCTCTTTACCTCTACTTCTCTATCTTTGTGCCTAAAGTTTAATATATTAATTTCATCTTGTTTTGATAATCAACAACTCAAATTTGCTGTTCTAATTTTTCTCTGTAGGCAGTATAATGTTCTGGGTTTTGATGTAATATATATAGTCAGGATACCTGAATTCAAATCCCATTTCTATCCTCTCTTCATAATCTGACATCAGAAATTTGATTGTAATTTCTGAGTTTTAGTTTCTTCATCTACCAAATAAGGGTATCGAGGCTTCCTATAGTATATTGTTCTTTCAAAAATTAAATGTGCTTGTTAGCGTAAAGCATTATGCCTGACAAATAGTAAGTACTTAATAATTAGGTATCATTCGAAATTATGTCTTTTTTTGGTCTTTTACCCTTTGTAGATTTTAGGATTAGCATTTCATATAATTAAATATTATGTGAATAGTATATGAATGTTATTTAATATTTTTACTGAAGTTTCCCTGAATTTATAGAGTAATGTACACTCTCTAATTCTGCAGGCTGGCTTTGGTGGGGCAGTGTTCAGTCTTGAAAGTAGGTTGTGATAGAGATAATACCAGTTTTGATAAACAATATTTATGTAGTACTTTTGCAAAATCTTATCATTATAAAGTAAGTTTAGAAACTTGTAGGTTTTTAAGGATAGAAGAGTTACTTAATAATCATTTAAAATAAGACCCTTATGTTACGAATGAGGAATTTGAGGCTCAGGAGAAACTGTGACTTGGTTAACTTGTCACAGGTGGTCTTAAGCAGTCTTATGAGACTCACAGCTGAAGCTGGCTCCCTGTGTCCACTGGAGTATCTTTTATCAAAAATGGGTTAGTTGTTAATAAAGGATTAAAATATAATATGGCATCTTAAATGTAAAACTCTACAGAACATTGTTTAGTTCATTTTTCTTGACTCTTGACTACACTTAAATATTTCGAATTGCCCTCCAGGTCAATAGGATCATAAATAGATGTTTTGAAGAAAATTAAAAAGCTAATTAACAGAGATTCGCAGATGAGAAAAATAGCCTATATAAATCAGCTTTTACTGTATTTTGATACTTAACTCCCAAAACATGACTCATTCCTTCTCAAGTCATATTCCTATTTTTCCTCAAAGCCTATTATTAAACACTCGTTTACTCAGTAAATAATTAGAAGTTGGGAAATATTGATTGGCTCTGTTTGGGGACTGTTGTGGTACCAGGCACATTCCTCAGAAAATCCTCTTGGGTAGTAGGTGTGGGAGGATCATCAGCGTGCTGATTAGGTTATTTCTGAAACATCTATTTCCTGAGTCACACCCACCTTATAGTAAGAATTGTATTTGACTGCAATTCATCTTTCAAAATTCTGCTTTGCTGTCATCGCTTCTGTGAAGCCTATTCTGACATCCGCCAGAGGAAAAGATGTTTTATTCATAGGTTCATCCTCAAAGATACAAAAGGAATATAATTGTATCATAATTGGATAAAAGGCTACCAGATGACTTTTTAAAATGTACTACAAACACAATGCATTTGACACTATCACTTGCAAATCACAAATATAGATCCTGGTGATTAAGTGAAGAGAGAAAATTGCTACTTATTTCTTCAGGTGGTATTACTGATTTTTTAAGCAGGCAGATTCTTGACTCACTGTCCTGTTGAAAGGATTTTATAGGAGCAGGGTGATTCTACATTTGTTGTTTATGCATTGGTATATTTTGCAGAAATTCACAGCAAGACCTGTGATTTCTTATTCTTTTTAAATGCACCTACTCAGGCAGACATGATTGAAAGACAGTTTTACTTCAAAGTCTCTATTTTCAGTAGCTTGTAACTAAGATTAGATAATTAACTGGTAAAATGAAATGATTCATGCTTATTGTCAGTTGAAAAGTGAATTTCGCTGTATGGAAACAAAATCATTGAAGTTACTTTAGAGGACCAAAGTGAAATAACCAGTTATTTGATAAAAATTCTTTAATTATGTGAGTCGATCTTGACTCAGAGTCATTTATATAAAGTGTCTGCCACATCCAAATAAGTAATGGCTGTCCAAGAGATACTGCCTTATGTGTCTATGAATTTCCTCATCAAGAACCCAGTTATGAGCCCATCAGGCTTAGGAAGTAAACTCCATATAACAGAAGACAAAACCCAAGCAGTCTTTCCTGCAATTGTTAGTACTTCATGTCTCACGTTTCCAACATGTTATTTGTTGGAATATATGGTCAAAATCTGTAATGTTTCCTGAAATTGTCTCTTTGCCGATCCTTACCTGTCATGTAACCTCCAACAAGCTATTTAGATGTTCTGTGACATGCAAGAGAAAAATAATAGCTACTTCATAGGTTGTTGTAAAAAGTAAATGTGATATGATAAGAAGTATAAACATTTAGACTATTTGGATATGGAAATAACGTTTGTTCTTTTTTCCTGTTCAAAAAAAAAAAAATTGAACACAATTCTCTGAGAATGATTTAAATGTTTTCTGCCCTCATAGAAAAAGTTATATATCTGAATATGGAAAAATCAGGAGATGCTACCTGAGGATGTCCAGGGAGATAAGGAACCATCCAAGGTAAAGGAAGTTGGTCCATCCGGGAGAAGATTTCACTTTTTTGTAATACTTGGGCAAGTAGATACAGTGAAGAAGCACCATAAGTGATTAGGAGGTTTTTGATGCTGAGTCATGTTTTGTTTCTCTCTTGTACATTAACCACTGCAGTGTTTTAGGATGTGTTTATTATGGGAGAAAACAAATCTAGGGGGTCTCCAGTAGTCAAGTTCTGAATTCAATAATTTTCGTTACTTTTGATTTCTTACAAAGCCTCCCTCAGTAGAGCATTTAAAAAATTGTTTAACTGATCTTTTCTCATTTGATAATAATTGTAAGCCAAAACCAAATTACCTAAAAATACATCAATATGGAAACATGTGGTTTACCTCAAATGTTTAAAATTATGGGATTTCAACACCAGAGACAATCTAAGCTTAAATTAATTGTAAAATGAGGGAGGAAGTAGTTCACATAAAAGAATAAAGGATTTTAAAGAAATAATGGTCTACTTTTCTTTTACCTAAAAGGATAAAATTGTTAACTACAATACAGCCTTCTTCAACACAAATAAGAATACATTCAAGAGACATCCATCTTTTACTTCTTGTGTTTTTATATGAGTTTTCTATTTACCACTCTAATATCCTTGATTTATTACCTCTGCATAGAAGTCAGTCCCTGAAAGGAGCTTCTGAAAATCTAAGGCAGAAGTCAATTCAGCAAAGCCAGTTGATGTGAGAAATACAAGACAGGCCGCAGAGGCAGCCAGGGATGCCCTGGACCCTTCTTAGGAGGTCCAACTGTGCATATGTTCTTTTAATTCTGTGTCAGTGCCATCATGTTAGTAGCTTGAAATCAGCCAAGTTGGGAATATTATACAGCAGAAATCAGTAAATGCTACAAGTCAGACTTTTTATTCTTATTCTTTTCTTCTTTATTCCTGTGGCAAGCTGGTTCTTAAAGATTTAGGAGCACACCACTGTGGACCAAAAGTTTCTGGTAAGGATTTAAATATATTTTCTTTAGGTTTATAAAATATTGCAGTGATATGCTCACTTAGAATGGCGGTAAGTGGAATGAATGAAGACATGAGAAAAAGGAATGAAAATCAATAACAATAATACTGTCTTTAGGCAGTAGACTATCCATGGATTATTTATCAATTCCTTCACTTCCTCATTTCTTGTTCTGTTCTATATTTTAACACTATGGCTGGGTGCAAGAGTTTTGAAGAAGAGTGAAAAAGGCCTTGCACTTAAAGAGCTCGTATCTAAAGGAAAAATCACATCAATAGAATATGTATGAAATGCAAATGCAGAGATGATTATGAGATCTTCCTGTCACTTAACTCCTAAATTTAGTAGTAGGTTTTCAAGATTCCTAAATTTATAGCAATAAACACATCCTTCCCTCTAATCTAAAACAGAACTCTATTCCCTCTGTATCAAGCTACAAACATCCATCCTGGTATCATGCCATTTTCTGAGTTCAAGTTGTCAAAGAGAATTTAGTTTGTTCTCAGATCCTGCAAGGGTAGGTATATGAATGGAAAGAAAAGTCATATTTATTTTTAAGGGATCTTATATTTATTATCCACAGGTATTTTTTCTTAAATTATGTTTTTGCATATGTCACAGAAAATACATTTTGTGCTTGATATATGAGAGGCATCTATTATACATTAGTTCAGTAAATAAGTTCTTTCTTGTGTTTCTAAAAATGAATCCACATATGTGAATGCAGAGGCAATGTCTAAATTACACTAGATGCTTTTTGAAGATCTCCAGAAGTTCTGTTGCTGTCTTCATAAACAAAAGTAAGTAAATAATAGAATGTCACAACTATATGTTCTATGTGAAGAAGTCTATAATGGCAACAATAAACTCTACCTTGCTCCATTGGACATTGAGAATTGAAGCCAGAGAAATCACCTAAACATATGAGAATGAAATGTTATTTGTCCAAATCTTAGATCATTCAACTTCACTAAAGAAGAATGCAATACTTGCTAGGCCCCAAAGTCATTGCAATAAGCTAGACCTTCAAATAATATTACATCACTTAAAGTTTATTTTCCTCAGTAGGTTTGTGCTGAACCTTAGTCACTGAAGTATCATTAGTAAACTTATAAGAATATTCTCCAAGTAATTTTCCAGGGGTGAGGTCTATAAATCTGTCAGAAGAAGAACCATATAATGGATTCCAAACAAGAAAAAGTTAACATCCATAGACCTGCCTGTATAGAGAACCATTATTAGAACTGATATATAGAAAGTTCATATAGTATTCTTGAACACTGTGTAATGATGGAAATGCTAATTGGATGCTTAGAGGACAAAATGGAAAGGTTACGCCAAAGAGAGGAAAAATTGAAAATCAAATAACAAATGTATGAATAATGCAAGGTAATTTTCCTATAAACGTGGTGGTGGTGGTGGTGGTGGTGGAGGGATTGTTCTGACTCATTCAGTATATATGCTATAGTAGAAAATATGGCCTACACTAACATTCAATCACAAATTCCCTTCCTCTCCTTTGAAGCACAAAAGAAAATGTGAAAATTACTCAGGTGAACAGGGTACATTCCACTGAGTCCAGCCCCATAATCAAGTCACTTACTTCAGTTCTGGCTGAAGGAATTCTCTTTAAAAGTCTTATCATATGAGAATCTAGAATTTGGAGTTTGAATACTCATGATCAAGTTTCAATTCTGGTTCTTTTTATCCCTGTTTCTTCTAATAAGTTAAGAATGATCTAAATCATGGCAATCAAAATAATTTCCTTTGATGGGTTTTTTATTAGGATTAAATGAGACAGTAACTCTGAAAGTACTTTGAAAACATAATGCATTGTTTATGCATCTGTAACAAAATATGTTTGTAAGTAACATATAAGTGTTAGAATTAAGTGAAAGATCAAGCAAAAGAAAAAGTACTTTTCCCTGGGGAAGTGATATAGTACATGGCATAGAATTAAGGTAGGAAATGGACAATTCACCACAGCAGTGGAAAAAATAACCTGAGGAAGAAAATGCTTTGAGGGAAGATTGAAGTTTGGAGTGGATTGATGAGACCAGCATAGCAGGATCGTGTGAAGCAGACTTGGAGGGCTAGGCACAGGGGAGCTCAGATCCCAAGAATTCCCTGAGACAAAGACTCTCAAAAGAATTCGTCTTTAGGCGGGCGCCTGTAGTCCCAGCTACTCAGGAGGCTGAGGCAACAGAATTGCTTAAGCCCAGGAGTTGGAGGTTGCTGAGAGCTGTGTGAGGCCACTGCACTCTACCAAGGGTGACAAAGTGAGACTCTGTCTCCACAAAAAAAAAAAAAAAAGAATTCATCTTAAAAGTATCCGTTGACTTTCACACATAGAGATTGTAGTTTCATTTCTAGAAGAGTTTCCAAGGAGTGGAAAGTGGTGGAAGAAGAAAGTAATTTCAGCTGATTAAAGAACAAATTCCATTTATTAGGGGGATGGGGGTGAATAATATTTATTTATAAAATTTAGTTAGGGGATGGAGATGCTTAGATGAGTAGCATAGGATCTTGAAAGAAAGAACAAGATGAATGAATGGCTGAGTAGATAGAGCCAGTGGGATAATTAGAAAGGGAAAAGAAATACCTGATGGGGCATTGCCTTGGAATAGACTGAGTCTCTCTGATCCAGTGAAAATGGAGTCACTGGCCCTACATAGGAGTGACTCTTCACAGCCTAAGGCTCAAAGAAAAAAGGAAAACATGAATCAAGTTAAGTGACAGGACATTGAGAATAGCTACTCTTGCTTGCTTCAATTTTCTTCATGAAGGAGAATTAAGTTCCCAAAAGATTGTGAAGGAGGCTAAGAATGGTAGCCAGGATAGTATTGTGGAAAATGGAATAATCAGTGAATGGAATGAAAGATTGAATGAAGAAGAAAAAATATGTATTATGAAGAAGATTTTAGCATCCAGCTGAGAATCATTATTTTTTGGTGCCATACATATACAGGGTAGATTTTTAAGGAATTTTTATTTTTTATTTTTTAATAGCGCTTAGGAAACTGTCTAGGCATGAAGAAAAGGACTGTAGGATTAAAAACCACAATTGAAATTTTGTCAGGCAGTTGCAGTGACATGGCGGGAGTACAATATCGCTGTGCTTGTGAGCAGTATTTCAGAAGAGGAGCCTGAGCCCAAAACGGGAGACCAGAACCATTTTACATATGGAGTGAAAATGGAGGGGTGGAAGAATTGGAGTCGTGGAATTGAAAGAGAATTGTACAGGAAGTGATGCCAAGAGCTCAAAGGACTGTGTGTTGTGGTTAGATAGTGAGATAGAACTGAGATATCTGATTTGTAAAAATGTGAACTGATGCAGGTGATCGTGGGTGTTGCATGTGAGTCTGCCCGGGCATGCCCGCTTCTCCTCCCAGCCTCCCTTTGTTCAGTTCTGAATCTCACTTCTTTGTGTACTAATTCTAATTGTTGCCCAAATACATTTATATACTGATAGTGAGATCTTTCCTCCTAAAAACATAAAATAAAATAAAGTAAAATAAAATAAAATAAAATAAGTGAAACACAGCACAGCAGCAATGCCCTCACCTCATATTTGATTTTGGAAGGCCCGCTTGGCAAGCAGCCACATTTCCTTGGATAGCTGATTCAGCTTCGTTAATGACTGTAGGCCCTCATCCACAATACAGCTATACAAAGACAAAATGATCTTAACAGCTAAATTATGCACAATTCACATGCTCGGCAGGAGCTTTGTGAGTGTAGACCCACAGATTTCTAACTTCTGGAGGCTGCTTGCTAGTCACTACTGTACTAATTTGAAGTGATTGATTATTGCATCAGCTACTGTCCTTTTTTTTTTTTTTGAGACAGGAGCCTCAAGCTGTCCCCCTGGGTAGAGTGCCGTGGCATCTCAGCTCACAGCAACCTCCAACTCCCGGGCTCAAGCGAGTCTCCTGCCTCAGCCTCCCAAGTAGCTGGGACCACAAGCACCCACCACAACGCCCGGCTATTTTTTGGTTGCATCTGTCATTGTTGTTTGACGGGCTAGGGCTGGATTCGAACCCACCACCTTGGGTGTACATGGCTGGCGCCTTAGCCACTTGAGCCACAGGCGCCAAGCCTTACTGTCCATGTTTTAAGCATAGATTCTTCTAACTGTTAAATTGAGGTCACTGTGTACAATTTGAGGGCTTCTGCACAAACAAAATGTGAATTTGAATACAAGAAAACTGACACGGCCTCTGAAACTGGTAAGAGGATATTTTATTTAATGTGGCATGATGTTATTGTCATTCTGAATCAAATATTGACATGAATTTTTGTTAAGGAGTATAGTTTTCTATTTGCCTACTTGGCATTTGTCTTCCTTAAATTTTGAGATATCCTTAGTTTTCAGACTCGGCTTTTAAATAAGTAGAGAATATTTCTGAGGAGAGATGGTAGTAAGTAGAGCTTGGTTCTTTATTTCTTCATGATAACAAAAATAGAAATACACACCAGAAACTCTTATTGCCAAATAGTAGGCTTACTCAGTGTTGGGTAAATTTGCATTCTTTCCATATCGATGTATTATAATTTTTTTTTTTTTTTTTGAGACAGAGCCTCAAGCTGTCCCCCGGGGTAGAGTGCTGTGGCATCACAGCTCACAGCAACCTCCAACTCCCGGGCTCAAGTGGATATCCTGCCTCAGCCTCCCAAGTAGCTGGGACCACAGGCACCCACCACAACACCCAGGTACCTTTTGGTTGCAGCTGTCATTGTTGTTTGGTGGGTCCGGGCTGGATTCGAACCTGCCACCTTAGATGTATTTGGCTGGTGCCTTAGCCACTTGAGCCACAGGCTCCGAGCCAATGTATTATGATCTTAATAGAAACTTACATATACTGAGTTCCTTCAAAATGCTCAGCACTGTTCCAGGTGTTTGGGGAACACAAAGATGAAATCGAGGCCATGCCCTGCAATCTAATGGGGGCAGATTCGTGCCGTGCAGGGAGCAATAAGGGCCAGAGAAACAAGGTGAAATCTGAAGTACTAAATCATATGCTCTTGATATTAATTTGTAAGCAAATATTTATGGAGGACTTTAGGTTTCAAGTATTCTTCTAACTGTTGCACATAGAGCACTGAATAAAATTAATGAAAATACCTGCTCTCACAAAATACCTGCTCTTCTAGTGTAGTGGAACAGACAAAGAACAAGGTGAGTAATATATGAAAGACTAAATAATACTGAATAGAAACCATAAGGGAGGAAAGGTATATGAAATGCCAACAGGGACTAGGGGAAGGAATTTGATAGTGTGTCTAGTGAAAGGTTCACTGAGTAGAAATTAAAGGAAGTAAAGATGCTGAATTGGTCATGGACACGGCTGGGGAAGCACAGTCTAGGCAGAGCAGAAGTAAAAGACAGAGGTCCCACGTTCCATGACGAAGGGAGCAGAATAGAGGAAGTGGCATGAATGAAGAGAGAGTTAGGTAATGAAGTCAGAGAGTGGAGAGCCAGGGATGTAGGGACCCATAGATCGTTATAAGAACTTTGGTTTTAACTCACAGGGAGAGAGTTTTGAGATGAGATGGGACAGACCATATGAAGGAGATAGAGACAAAGTATAACTCTGGGCCTTGAGATTTGCCCTAGGTTTTGACAGGTGGATAGACTTATCATTGTTGCCTTCTTGTTGATAAATAGCTCAACAAGAGCAAAGACATAGCAACTCCTTTATAGTGTTAGAGGATAAGGTGCCTCATGTATCTTCAATAGGGAAAATATTCTTTTTTTTTTTTAGAGACACAGTCCCACTTTATTGGTGAGGGCTGTGGCGTCACAGCACACAGCAACCTCCAACTCCTGGGCTTAGCTGATTCTCTTCCCTCAGCCTCCCAAGTAGCAGGGACTACAGGCACCCATCACAATGCCCAGCTATTTTTGTTGTTGTTGTTGTTGCAATTTGGCGAGGGCCGGGTTCGAACACACCACCCTCCATATATAGGGCCGGTGCCCTACCCACTGAGCTACAGGTGCCACCCCAGAAAATATTCTTGAACTGGTTAATTATGATGGAACTAAATCACTAATGGCCTGAAAGACATGAAGGAACATTTGCGTGTAATAAAGTGGAAAAACAGAGAATCTTGGAAGCTTTTGATCATCAGAGTTTGGTTAGATTGGAGAAATATCAGAGAAGGACTATTGACAGCATGAAAACAGAGGACCATAAAGGAAATTGATGCCTGCAGCAGTTTCACAAATCCAACTCCTATTCCCATCCCTCAGTGAACGCTGCCTTTCTTCTCACAGTTTGTGAACCTGGGAAAGTTTGCGTCCATTTACAGAAGCATCGTTAAGGACAGCGGAAGAAAAGCCGTTTGAGACAGAAGAGGAGGATAGGAAGTTAAGAATGGGAAAGAAAGGTAAAAAGAAGTAGAGATAGGACAATAAATTTAAAAAATAGTTGACTGTAAAAAGCCAGAATCCTGTTAACATTTTTTATTTATTTGCTATTGCGACTGCCTTAACATGTTAACGTTGTAGTGCTGTGTGCTAACCTGCCCTTAGGTTACCTCCTACTGGGTCTTTAGCTGTCAACATTTTGAGGTAGACAGTGTTTTGAAGCCTGGTTTTCCAACCATAAAATAAAAATAAAAGTATTTTAATCTTTGCCTCCTACTGCCTCTCTGACATGGAAAGATTTTCACACAGGGTGATACAGGAGGTAAAAATAAAAATTGCTTTTACTGAGCCATTGGGCTGTGAAATGCAGTAAATTTCTAAATGGCAACCCGAGAACAGTGTTTATGACTGTGGGGGATTTGCTTACTACGGGGTATACGTCAAGGTGTGTTGGGATCTGTGAAATTCCATTTTCTGTATGACCTTAGCAAGCATAGAACAAGTTGAAAAAAAATTTTTTTCTAACTCGATGGGTTTGCAGAGTAATCTCTCCTTAATTGGGCTGTCATTATCAGCGCAGGGTTAAACTAACTGAAGTCCAAATCGCTCTAAATACACAAACAGGGAACGTTCATGTTTGGGGGACAAAACCCCCAAATCCACAGTGTTTTGTGAACAACGAACCACAGAATTTTAAGTATGTTTAACAAATTTTTAGTGCTTTATGATCTCCACAGTAATTTATTGTTAAAAATTATCATAAATTAAACAATTTAATTAAACATAATTAAACAATTAAACCCAGCTGCCCCAGAAACACACAATGGTTTAATTGTCTCACACCCTGTATTACTGACAGAGAGGGAAAAGGAGGTAATATTCCAAAACAAGGGTCGTTGTACTATAGCGCAGGGGCCAAATTTACCCCACCCCAGCCCTGCCTCTTAAATTATGTTTTATGGAAACATAGCTGCACACATTCATGTATGCACTGCCTATGGTGGTTTTCACCATGAAATTGCAAAGTTGAATAGCGGCCATAGAAATTTCCCTGCCTGCAAAGCCAAATATATTTACTATGTATTCTTTTCTAGAAAAAACAAAACAAAACAAAACAAATCCTGTTGGAAGAGAACTGCCAGCCATAGAACACCACCACTGTTAGATAACACAGATTTTATTTCTCTTGGTTTTTCAACAGAGTAAAACTATAGGCATTAATCACATCAAGCACCTGAGCGTCGTTGATTTGAGCTTGCCTGTGCTGGATGGTCGTCCTGCTGCAGTCTGCGCTCACTCACTGACTGGGACACTCAGCTCTCCCAGGCCACACTCTCCAGCAGGCTGTCCTGACTGTGTCCTCCATGGATGGCAGGGAGCAAGAATAAGCCCCAAGGAGCTCACAGCTGATCTCAGCGTCAGAGTGGGATGAGGCTGTGCTGAGTCACGTGGTACAGAGCTCAGGTGCAGGGAGCTGGAGGATTGGGGTCATTCTGCCTTGACTAAGTATAAACTCAGAGAGGCAACTTTGATCCAAGAGCAGATTATTCTTAGACCATGCAAAAAGTCAAAACACTTTCTCCTCTTTCTGTGCCTCCATGCTTTGCTGCCTCCTTGGTGCGGAGACTGTGGGGAGGCTCTGGAGTGCTCTGTGTGTTTTTAATTTTGGATTAACGTGAGGGGACATACAATTAGATTACACTGTTTGTGTTTGTAAGGTAAAGTTGTAGTTGTAGTTATGTCCTGAAGAGGTTAATGTAACTCCATCTTGGAACTAACGCCCCACTCCCCACCTGGGAAAGGCAAGGTTGCCCAGGTGGAATCAGTTTATCAGAAGGAGACTGGCTCCTTCCTCCACACTTCTGGGCAGCCAGTCTGCAGGGCACCGGCTTCCCCCCACCCTCCGCACTTCTGGGCAAGATCAATCAGCCCAGACCGAGCCAGTCTATCAAAAGTGGACAGGCAACCCTCCTCTGGAAAGTCCCTGACTGTAAATCCATCCTATAGCACCTCTGGTGTGTCAGGTGGTGCCAAGCATCCCTGGACAACAGCTCAGCCAATGGCAACTTCTCCCGACAAAACACCCAATGAAATTCCTCTGTACGCTTTAAAAACCTCCCCTCGCTTCATTTCGGGGTAGCCCCTCCCCAGCTACTGCTGTAGGGTGGAGTGACCTGGAATTGCTTGCAAATAAAAGCACTTCTGTGTTTTTACATGTGTGTATGGTGGTCTCTCAGTGGCGATTTTGGTCCCAACAGTCCCTCACCAAGGAAGTGTGTTTTTTGTTAATTTAGACCAAAGGAAACTGGGGAAGAAAAAATGAGTGGCTTCGATAAAGCAGTAAAAACTCATAGGGCTCTTGAAACTGCTTCTGAGCGCTCCCACCTACGTACAGCTTGGAACACCCACCTCACCCATGTTTTATTTACTTGTTAAAATAAAAACGAGGAGGTTTTTTCCCCTCAAATTCTATAACAGTAATTCTTTTGGGGTGCCTCAGGAAGAGATTTTTATTTTCATGCACCAAACTAACAAAAATACAACCAGTGTGCAATATATAAAAACATTGTTAACAACTACGTTTCTTGACCACGGCAGTGAGAACGGGACTGTTGTCATTTTCTTATTCCCAGCCCCTTGTGTTCTAATAACAGGAGAGTTGTTTGGAAGCTACAGGAAAGAAAATCGCTACTTGCTGAGATCACAGAGTAAAGGCAAACAGATGAGAAATTCAGATCTATTACACGCCACATGTGCTACTATTTATTTAAAGACCGAAATTTGCTGTGTTTATTGAGGGGAACATCCCATTTCTCTTTTGAAGAAAAACTTCATATCTCTTCTATCTCGTCCATGAAAACTCAATAGACAATGCACTTTATGAACCCAGGAAAAAATCTCGAATTATGCAGTGGGACAGTGGACACCCTAGTTTAAATTGCTAAATGTGCCAGCGTTTTCTTTTGTTGTTGTTGCTACGATACAGCTGTTGCAATATATTTTTACAAAACTGAATTGATAGTCAGTTTTCATTCGTTACAATTACTGTTAAAATTTTCTGAAAGAACTGTGCCTCTTTTGATTTTTGTAATATACATGTATGTTTTAATTCAAATTGAATAATGGGCTAAAATATTAAGAATGTCTAGATCAGGGTTTTTCAAATATATTGTTCTAAGAATGCTTTCACACACTCAAAAATTAGCTGAAACATCAAGAAGCTTTTGTTTGTGTGGCTTGTATCTATCAATATCTACAATGTTAGGAGTGAAAAATAAGAAACTTTAAAAGTATTAATATTAATTCTTCTTTTATTTCTAAATGTGGAAAAATACACATAAAAAATTTCCCATCTTAACCACTTTTAAGTGTATAATTCTGCATTGTCAAATATATCCTCTTTGTTGTTCCTTATTAATTCATTTATTTTTATCTTTTTTATTAAGTCATTTGTACATAGATCACAAATACATTTGTGCCATCATGGGATTCAATGTGTTGATTTATTTGTACAAATTGGAGTGCTCACATCCTACTAAACAACATAGCCTTGTAGGAGAGGCCAACATCGGAGCAAGATGATCTGCAGCTGAGGCGTGGACCTCGGGCCATTCCTCCACAGGAGTTCCGTGGGAGGAGCCCGTGCCCTCAGCACCAAGTCATTGTTAATTACTCCCCTCACCTGCCTTGTTCTGGCGCCATAAAAGGCTAGGGCGGAGGTTGCCCGGAGCTACCCGAAAAGTAAGGGCTAGCCCGCCTTCCACAAGCTTGTACTTCTAATCCGCTTCTCGCCTGGTTCCTTCCTGTGCTAACCGAGACCAGGGCCACAGGAGCCGGATGGGTCACGACATAGCCTCACCTCTTTTACCCCATTACAGGATTAAGACCTTTGTGTTGTACACCTGATAGATCCAACTTGTACTTGCAATATGCTCCATAGGTGTGGTCCCCCTACCAACCCTCCCTCTATCCACCTATTCCCCTCCCTTCCCCTCCCCCTCCCCTTCCCTCCTTCATCCTAGGCTATAGGTGTGTTTCATTTATCATATACTTGTGTGAGCGATGGTAAATTGGTGTCACAGTAGTACTGAGTACATTAGATATTTTTTCCCATTCCTGAGATACTTGACTAAGAAGAATATTATCCAGCTCCATCCATGTAAACATAAATTAATTCATTTTTAAATGATAAAACTATTTGTGGTGACTAATAAACATTCTTATAATAAATCAAAGCAAACACCATGTATGGTGGTATATTTTTATGCAAATAACTATTTATTTTAAAAAATAAAAAGAGATTCTTTTTCCCATTTCTATAAAGCTAAAAGTGTTTTTTTCCCACATTTTTTATACCTCTTTAATAACTAGTTTAATAGAAAACAGCTGTATTCTCATAGCTGGTTCTTTACTCGTTATGGTCCACATATGATGCTTCGATTGAAGAATATGAAAAAATTCCAGCTTCACATACATAATATTGTTGAAAAAATAGTATTTTATATGTAACTCTCTGAGATAACTGTGGATTTTCCCTGTGGCCTACACTGTGCACTTGAAATAGAATAAGCATTAAAAAGGCAAACAATGCTTTAGAATACTAGAAAATAATTTTGACTTCACAGATTTTCTGTAAAGATCTTAGTAACCTCCCCCCACCCCCCACCCCTTGGGTTCTTGAAAAACACCTACAACTATGACACACTGAGAAATGAAATTGCAGAGGATGCAAACAAAAGGGAAAACATTTCATGATCAGGGATCAGTAGAATCAACATTGTCCTTGGCTCCTGTGGCTCAAGTGGCTAAGGTGCCAGCCACATACACCTAAGGTGGCGGGTTCGAATCCAGCCCAGATCCGCCAAACAACAATGACGGCTGCAACCAAAAAATAGCCTGGCATTGTGGCGGGTGCCTGTGGTCCCAGCTACTTGGGAGGCAGAGGCAGGAGACTCGCTTGAGCCCAGGAGTTGGAGGTTGCTGTGAGCTGTGATGCCATAGCACTCTACCCAGGGGGATAGCTTGAGGCTCTGTCTCAAAAAAACAAACAAACAAACAAACAAACATTGTTAAAATGTCCATAGTACCAACAGTTATTTTCAGATTCAGTGTCATCCCCATCAAAATACCAACATCATACTTCACAGATCTGAAAACAACAATTCTACACTTGGTTTGTAACCAGAAGAGAGCCTGAAGAGCCAAAGCAATCTTAAGCAAAAGGAACATATCTGGAGGCATCACATTACCAGACAACAGATTATACTACAAGCTTATAGTAAGCAAAACAGCATGGTTTGGGTACAAAAATAGAGACATAGACTAATGGAACAGAATAGAGAAACCAGATATAAAGCCATCTGGCTACAGACAACTGATTTTTGACAAGGAGACAACAATGGGGAAAAGAAACTTGGTTTAATAAGCAGTACCTGGCAGTTGAATAGCCACAGGCAGAAGAATAAAACAGGACCCCTATCTCTTACCAGTCATAAAAATTAAAGTATCGCATAAGCCCAGGAGTTGGAGGTTGCTATGAGCTGTGATGTTACAGGGCTGTACCGAGGGTGATAAAGTGAGACTCTGTCTCAAAAAAAAAAAAAGAAAAATTTAAATGTAAGGCATGAAACCATAAGAATGCTAGGGAAAAAAAAATAGGGAAAATACTTCCAGATAACAGCCTAGTCATAGAATTTATAACTAAGAGCCCCATGGCAATTTCAGCAACAACAGAAATAAATGAATGCGATTTGAATAAACTAAAAACCTTCTGCACAGCTAAGGAAATAATCAACAGGGCAAATGGACAACTCGTAGAATGGGAGAAAATATTCACAAACTATGCATCTGGTAAACGGCTAATATCTAGAATCTACGAAGAATTTAAACAAATCAGCAAGAAAAAGCAGCCTTTAAAAAGTGAGCACATCAACAAACTGATGAAAAATGCTCATCATCTCTATTGGAGAAATGCAAATCAAAACCACTTTGGGATATCACCTAACCCCAGTGAGAATGGCCACATTACAAGGTCCCAAAGCAATAAATGCTGGCATCTGTGGGGGGAGAAGGAAGGACTGCACTTTTGGTGGGACTGCAAATTAGTACAACCTCTACGGAAAGAAGTATGGAGAATCCTCAAAGAACTAAAACCAGACCTTCTATTTAATCCTGCAATCTCACTTCTAGATATCTACCTAAAAGAAAAAAAGTCATTTTACCATGAGAACATTTGCACTTGAAAGTTTATAGCAGCCCGATTTATAATCACAAAGATGTGGAAACAACCCAAGTGCCTTTCAAAACACGAATGGATTAACATCTGTGGTTTAGGCTGGGCGCCTGTGGCTCAAGTGGCTAAGGTGCCAGCCACATACACCTAAGGTGGTGGGTTTGAATCCAGCCTGGCCCGCCAAACAACAATGATGGCTGCAACCAAAAAATAGCCGGGTGTTGTGGCGGGTGCCTGTGGTCTCAGCTACTTGGGAGGTTGAGGCAGGAGACTCGCTTGAGCCCAGGAGTTGGAGGTTGCTGTGAGCTATGATGCCAGAGCACTCTACCCAGGGGGATAGCTTGAGGCTCTGTCTCAAAAAAAAAAAAAAATCTGTGGTTTATGCATACCATGGAATACTATTCAGACATAAAAAGATGGAGATTGTGTATCTTTTGTTACAACTTGGATGGATACATATACACACACACCATGGAGTACTACTCAGATATAAGAAAGAATTAATTAATGTTTTTTGCAGCAATTTGGGTGGAACTGGAGATGATAATCCTAAATGAAGTAACTCAAAAATGACATAACAAACACCGCACTTACTCTAATAAATTGGAACTAATCAATGGGCACATGTATGTACGGAGGGTAGTTGAAATCCAACAGGGGAGAGGAGGAGGCATGGGGGCAAAAATCTGCCTAACAGTAGAATGAAAACTATTTGGGTGATGAGCACACTGATAGCCATGACTCAAGCATAACAAAAGTGATCATGTCCCAAAAAATATTTGCACCCCCTTAATATTTTTAAATAATAAGAAATACTTCTAATGAATATTAGATCTCTTTCCATATACATATGTCTTCTGTAATTTGTTTTTAAACAATGTTTTTTAGTTCTAGTGTACAAATTCTTTTGCCTCCTTGGTCAAATTTATTTCTAAGTAACTTATTCTTTTTTGATGCTATTATAAGTGGAATTATTTTATTAATTTCCTTTTCATATCTTTCATTGTTAGTGAAGAAAACCACAACTAATTTTTGCATGCTAATTTTATTAGCAACTGCAACTTTGTTGAAATTGTTTATTGCTTATAATGGTATTTTTGTTGTGGAAATATTTTGGCTTTCTTTACATATCTAAGTACACGTCAGTTGGAAACAAAGGTTATTTCTTCCTTTCCAATTTAGATGTTTTTATTTTTTCCTTATCTAGTTGCTCAGCTGGACTATGATTCTATATTGAAGTTGTTAGAGTTGGTACTTTTTCCTTGTTCTTTTTTTTCCCTTTGTTCTTGAGCATAGAAAGAAAGCTTGTGGTTTTTCCCTATTGAACATGATATTGTCTGTAGACTCGTGAATGGCTTTTATCATGTTAAGGTACATGTCTTTTATATCTAGTTTTTGAGTGTTTTTATTATGAAAGGGTGATGAATTTTTTCATATGCTTTTTCTACCTCAGTTGAGATAATCATGCAATTTTTGTACTTCCTGTGGCCAATAGAGTCTATCATATTGATTGATTGAACTATCCTTCTATTCAAGACATGAATCCCACATGGTAATAGTATATAACCCTTTAATTCACTGTTAAATTTGGCTTGTAAGAATTTTATTGAGGATTTTTCATCAGGGATATCATTTTTTTCTGGTAGTATCTTTATCATATTTTAGTATTAGTGTGACATAGGTTTCACAAAATGAGTTTGGAAGTGTTCCTATCTCTTCAAATTTTGGAAAAGATTGAAGAAGATCAATGTTAATTCTTGCTTAAATATTTGGTATATTTCTCCAGTGAAGCCATCTGGTACTGAGATTTATTTTATTCAGAAGTTTTTGATAACTGATTCAATCTTACTACTTATAGGTCTGTATTTCTTCCTGGTGCAGTATTGGTAGGCTGTATACATCTAGGTTTTCCAGTTTGTTGTCCTATAAATGGTCAAGGTGGTCTCACATTCCTTTTTGTTCTTGTAATGTTCATTATAATGTCTCTTTCATTTAAGATTTTAAATATTTAGCTAAGAGTTTGTTAATTTTGTGGCTATTTCCAAAACAACCCCCAAATCTTTGTTTTGTTTAGTTTTTCTGTTGAATCTTTTCCTTCCCTTCTGCCCTGCAAGATCTATATTTCAGGGTCTGCTGATAATCTTATCAGAGCTTCCTTTTAGGTGCTGAGTCATGTGTGGTGCTTTCAAAATTCTTTCTTTGTGGCTTTTGACAGTTTGATTATAATGTTTCTCTGTGTCTATTAGAATTTATTCCAATTTCCACTCCAAACTATATTATAACTCCTTTCTGCTAATATTAGGTTTTTTTCCTTCTATTTTTCTAATTACTCGAGATATAAAGTTAGGCCGTTTATTTGAGATCTTTCTTCTGTTTTACATTACTAAACACTATTATAAACTTCCTTTTTCTCTTGCTTTCTCTGTATCATATAAGGTTTGATGTGTTGTGTTTTCATTTTCAATTTTGTTGAGATATTGTCTAATTTCCCTTTTTCATTTTCTTTGACCTATTTATTGTATAAGAATATATTTTTAAATTTCTATATATTTCAATTTTCGTATTTTCCTCTGCTATTGATTTCCAGTTTCATTCTTCTGTGGTCAGAGTTATTTTGTATAAGTTGGATTTTCTTGAATTTTTAAAGACTTATTTTGTGGCTCAGCAAATTGTCTATTCTGGAGGATGTTTCAAGTGCATTTGAGAAAAATAAATATTCTGTTGTTGTATGGAGTGTTCTGCATACGTCTGCTAAGCCCAGTTGTTTTAGTATTAAAGTCCTCTGTTCCTTTATTAATCTTTTGTCTGATTGCTCTACCCACTGAGAAAGTGAGGTTTTGAAATTTCCTACTATCATTTTGTTGCTATATATTTCTCCTTCCATTTTTGTCAATGTTTGTTTTATATACTTGAGAGCTCTGATATTTGGTGCACGTATGTTTATAATTACTACGTTTCCTGGTTATTTAAAACACAATGTCTTTACCTCTTCTGTCAGTTTTGACTTAATGAAATTTTATCTGATATAAGTATGGTCACCCCTCCACTTCTTTGGTTATGATTTACCTATGTAAATGAATACCTATCTTTATTCATCTTTTCACTTTTAGCCTTATTGTGCTCTTAAAGCTGAAGTGACTTTCTTGTAGATATCATATACTTGAATCCTGTTTTTTTGTTTGTTTGTGTTTTTTAGGCATTCAGCCAATACATGTCTTTTGATTGAAGAATTTTATCTATTCACATGTAAAGTAATAACTGACAAGTGAGCATGAGTTATTTTCATTTTGTTTTACAACTATTTTGCTCTTTTACTTTCTTAATAACTTTTTTTGTGTTTGATGATGTTTCATAGTGATAATGCTTTCATTATTTCCACATTTCCCTTTGCTTATATTGTACAGATATTTTCTTTGTGGTTACAATGAGGATTACTTAAAATATTTTAAACTTATAATATTTTTTCAATAATTCATAACAACTTAACTCCAGTCATGTATAATGCCTCTTAACTTACATCTTCTCTTCTCCACTTTATATTATTTATGTCAAAATGACCTCTTTTCTATAATGTGTATTCATTATCATAGATTCATTGTGTTTTTTTTCACTTTTGTCTTTTAAATTAGAGTTAAAAGTGATTTAAGCAATGTTATAATATGAAGAATCATATATTTCCCTATATATTTAGCATTACCAAAAAGTTTATATTTTCATAGCTTTCTTGTTGCTGTCTAGCTTTTTTAGTTGCAATGTGAAGAAATGGAATCCCTTTTTTATTTTATTTTATTTTGTTCAGCAGGCCTAGTTGTGATGAACTCCCTCAGTCTTTGCTTATCTGAGAAAGTTTTAGTTTTTCCTTCCTTTTGAAGATCTTTTTTTTCAGACATATTCTTGCTTGGTAAGGGTTTTTTTTTTCTTTCTTTCTTTCTTTCAGCACTTTAAGTGCATCTTTTCCTTCCTTTCTGGTCTGCAAGATTTATATTACAAGGTGTGCTGATAATGTTATAGGAGTTCCCTTTCATGTGAGAAATCATCACTTTTCTTGTGCTGATTTCAAGATTGTTTATTCTTTGCTGTTGACAGTAGATTATAATGTTTCTCTGTGTGGGTCTGTTGGAGTTTATTCAGATAATCCTGGTAAATCAAGGATTTACTCTGGGTAATTTTTTCATGACTTTATGCTTTTGAAAGAGAGTACAGTTGTAAATAAAAATAACAAATGATGAATTTTTAAAGAATTATAAATAGAATTAAATAATTACTCTTAAAAAAAGATGTATAGTTTATGGAGAAAATCATAGTTCTGGAATTTGTATGTCTATTAAGTATCTCAAATTAAGGAAGTTTTGATTAGTATTTCTCTAAATAGGATATAGCTCCTTTTATTTTTTCTCTCTTTCTGGTACTCACATAATTCATGTAGCAATCCACTGGATGATGTTCTTTGAATTCCTTAGGCTCTCTTCTAACTTTTGACATTCCTTCTTTCTTTGTATTTCTCTTATTCAATAATTTCATGTAATTGTTTTAAGTACACTGGTTCTTTCCTCTTTTTTCATCAGTTTTGCTATCGAATTCCTTCAGTATATTTCTCAGTTATTGTATCCTTCAGGTCTAGTATTTGTTTTTTGTAAATACTTTCTATCTCTTTGTTATTATATTCCTTTTATTTATGCACAGTTTCCCTGATTTCATTTATTCATCCATCTGTACTGTTTTAGCTCTTTGTACATATTGAAGGTAGTTATTTTTAATTCCTTGTCAGGTAATTACAGATATCCATTTCCTTAGCATTGATTTCTATAGATGTATTTTGTTCCTTTGCTTTGGCCACATTTCTTTGTTCTTTTCATGCCTTATAATATTTTGTTAGATTTGGCCATTTGAAAAATGATCCCCAGCACCAATCTTTATGGACTGGATATGCACCAGAGAAAATATTAACTAATCAGCCTGGGTAGAGATTTCACTCACCCCTAATATCTTCCTGGGGATGCATATCTGGGTATGTGCATGCAACTTTCTAATTGAAGAGATTTGCTTCCTTCTCTAAAACTGTAATCTCTTATTCACCTTAGTCTTTCAACAACCTCAAACTTGTTTGCCTTCTTCTCTAAAACTGTAATCTCTTATTCACCTTAGTCTTTTTTTTTTTTTTTTTTTGAGACAAAGCCTCAAGCTATCCCCCTGGGTAGAGTGCTGTGGCATTACAGCTCACAGCAACCTCCAACTCCTGGGCTCAAGCGAGTCTCCTGTCTCAGCCTCCCAAGTAGCTGGGACCACAGGCACCCGCCACAACGCCTGGCCATTTTTTGGTTGCAGCCATCATTGTTGTTTGGCGGGCCAGGCTGGGGATTCGAACCGCCACCTTAGGTATACGTGGCTGGCACCTTAGCCACTTGAGCCACAGGTGCCGAGCCTCACCTTAATCTTTTAAGAACCTCAAACTGGTGTCCAAACCACCAATCCCATTACTGCTTTAAGTCAGGCAAGACAGCTCCTTAAGTCTAAAAAGCCAGTCTACTCTTCTGTTTGTTGTGAGAGAATCCATGAGTTAGCAACTTTCTTCTCATTAAGCTACACTGTGCCAGCAAGGTGGATGGAAGTACAGCAGGAAAATGTGATGTACTTTCTTACTTATGTAGTTACAACTCATCTTGGCTTTGCAATCACCTTGGATGTTGAAAATGCTCAACTAATTTTCAGAGTTCTCAAAAGGCAATTTGCATCATATATTGTTTTTAAGTTAGTGTCTTTGATGTCTCCCCAGAGGAGCATGGGCTAAAAGTTTCATATGTAGTAGTCATGTCACTCAAATCACACCAATAAATAACTTCTATAATACAAATTTATTAAAAAATCCAATATTTTAGCTATAATTTTAATTTTTAGAAGACATTTTTCTTAATTTAAACTTTCTAAGCCTTCTATAATACCTTCTTCTTAAAACAATTTTATTTCAAGTGAGAGTATTTATGCATCACAGTGCCAATATTCCACGGTAAAAATTTCTCATATTCCTCTGGAAAAGGATGAGAAAGCCACCTTTGTAAAATTAGAGTACAGTAGTTATAAAGAGAACACTTGTATTTAAAAATAAATTTCAGAGACTTTCAAATAGTCAAAAAAAAACTTATGCAGATTTGTTTTTAACAAATAAGATTATGACATTTTACTTGAAGATGTTTATCATAGTCAGACACACCTGCTCACAAGAGTAGCTTGTGGGAAAAAGAGTCCCTTTTCTTAAATAAAATTTAATAGCATGCTTTCTTAAAGACATAAATCAATAAAGTAAAAGTATTTTGTTTCATTTCCTTTCTTTAAAAAAAACATTTATTTTTCCTTCATAATATTACAGGAATTCACACATTTGGGTTACATAATAAGCCATTGTACATTTTAAATCAAAGTTGCAAGTGTAGTATTCACTCAGACTACGTGCATGTACCAGGTAGTTGTGAATTTACTCTCCTTATCCTCCCTACTACCACCTACTTAATTTCCATTTAGTTTTACTTTTATATGTGCTCTTTTCTTAAACCATTAGTATGATTGACTAATTTTAAAAATCATTCAAGAGATTTTTTAAGAAGTTGCACAGCAGTTAATATGAATATAGCATTACAAATATCTCTTCTCAGTGGCTGTGATTGACTTCTTATTCATTCATTGCCATTTTAATAGCTAACATATCATTAAAAAGGGAAGTAGTTTTCAAAACTTAATATATTTTGTAAAGCTATAGGTTGTTTAAAGTAAAAATGTAAAAATATTTTCTATCATTACTACTGGGGGTGTCAGAAAGTGATAAGATGGAATACTAAAGTCTTTAATTAATGTTAATTCTCAATAGACTTGTACTCAGAGTAAATTGTCATGCTTTTATCCATTAAAAATGGAGCTCTTTAAATGCAATTAATGAATTAAGCATTTCACAAGAATTACAAATAGAATTGAATAATTGATTTTCTTTAAACGAAGCATAGCTTTTGGAGAAAAACATATTTTGAGAATAGTTGATCAAAAATATGTTTCTGTATTCTTAAAACTACCAAAAAATAACAAATATTTATTGAACATTTTTATGAGGGAAAGTTATTTAGGCCTTTTAGAGATTATTTTTCTACAAACTATAACTTTATTTGAATGACCAGGTAATACTAAGACTTTTGAAAATGTAAAAATTGTAATAAATAAGGCACATGGAACTGTTATTTCTTAGCATGCCAGATATTTCATATGTACAGACTTCTGTGTAGAGTAAAATATTTCAAGAAGAAAATGCCTAATTTTCAATCATAACATTTATATGTTGAGCCAAAGAATTAGTTTCTCAAATGTATTTGTATTGGACACCCTCCAAGTGCCATTGCCTTTAGGGCTGCATCCATTGGTTAAGTGCCTAGGATACCAATAGAAGATAAAAACTTACCCTTGATTAATTACGTGTAAGAAAAAGTGTACTTATAAACCTGATGGATGGAAGTTTTGCATGTTTTAATAAACATAATTTTCAGATTCAAGGGGGTTTATCTAGCAGCAACAGCAATAAAGAATATCAATTACAGCTTTTCCCATTTAACTTTTCCAAGGTTTAATATCCTTTCGTCTTGCTTGCCTCATCTACATTTCTGTATGGCTGTCCATTTGCATATCTATCAATCTGTTGCTCTACTTACTTCTAAAGTATTTTTAAGACCACTCTGATATTTCTGTGAATTCCTAATGGTAAGAATGTATGGATGTTGTAGGATGTTTACTAATTTGGTAGGCCAGATGAAATAAGCTTTTTTAAAGTTTCTGATTAACAGAATCCACCCATTCTGTCTCTTAATTTTCAGAAAAACTAGTGCAAGTCTGACATATAATACAGCAGATCAACTGAGTGGAGTAGAGGAAGAATGGGAAATTTATTTACATCTTAAAGTTGTTCTACTTTTGTCAAAGGGCAAAGCAACATACAAAGAATTTTTGTTTTTAATATTTGAAGTTATTTTGGATATCTATTACTTGCAAATCAATACTTTGAAATTCAATAATAAAACAAAAACTTTTAAAAAGCTTGAAATTGATCCATTTTTCTCTCTCCTACTCCTCCACCTGGCTAAGGCAGTTTCAGGCTGATATCCATCTTCCTAAAATTGTTAAATTGCTTATTGTAATTTCCTTGTTAATTTTCTCCTCTTCCTTATTAATTTGACTTTCTTCTAACTTCTTAATCTCCACTAATAATTTTTATCCTTTCTAGTCTTGTCTCATCTTATACTATGTGAAATATCACAGGGCCACCATCAGGATAAAATGTCATAATAACTACAATGCCAAATCGTAGAACAGGACATCTTTCAGTGGTTGAAATGAATATTAAATCAATGGAAACTTTGACTAAAATGTGCAGAATCCTGGTGAATATCTTATAGGCTCAAATTCTTTTAGCTTATTTGTTACACATCACTTAACTCTTCATCTCATAGTAATTTTATTAGGTAGCATGAAGAACTGTGCACTGTTTCATATCCACGCACCTCACGCAGGTGTATTGCTGTTTGGAATCTTCACTTTAGAAACACAGAGGAGTAACTTCCATAGCACTTTTGAGGCCATGCTTATTAATTATAAAAGGAAGTTAAATACATACCGTAGTAATTGGTAAACTACCAACTGGCCTCATGATCAAGTAGAGCAAAGCAAACTTGCCTTTTAAAAAAATTATGGCTCCTCAAAATGTATATGAGTTTGCTTTAATTATGGAATAATCCACATTCTTGTTTAAAGAAATTTTCAGGTAGAATCTTTACTCTTTCGATGATACGTTTCAGAGGAAAGATTAAACTCTTTCAAAAACTATTACTATCTGAACCATAAACATGGAGACAAATGTAGTGAGGAGATAACTTGGAAAAAGTTATTCTGTTTTGATCTCTTTCAGAGATCTCTGTGTTCTTGTGAGCTTAAAGCATGTAGTTATTTCTACTCCTTAGTTTGCAAAGTTCTTTTTTTTACATACCCAAGGGACTCATAGATCACTGCTACAAAGAAAACAAAAGCAAGACATTTAAAATTACCTTATTTCAAAGAATACTGGCTAAAAGTCCAATGTATACAACATATGTAAAACACAGATGCTGGCATATATAACTGAGAACATAGTCAGAAAAAGCATTTCTTTAATTAATAAATAAGACATTAAAACATTTGCAGTTGGGGTAATATGCAAATTAAAATGCAGTGTTGTATACTCTGAATCTAGGATACTGCCATTTAATCTATTTACCCATAAAAATAAAGTCACATTTTTGTTCACCTATTACAGCATTATTCAAAAATTATAAAAAGCTTTCAACTCAATTTTGAAGATCATGCTTGGAATAGTTTGTCTTAATAAAAAAAACTATGTGATACATGTGAAACTCACTTTGGTCATCCTTAGGGAACATTTAAAAATACAGTAATTCTACAAAAAAGAGAGAATAAGGATGAATTTCTCAGCTTCAGAGGGTACGATTGCTTAGTTTGACAATGCATAAACTATATGTTACCTGAAAATAGAATGCATGCTACATTTATATGTGTAGTTAACTAGAATAAAATAGGAGTTAGATAGATTTAAATGAATTAGTCATGGAATTTCAATTGTTGTTTAAGTATTTTTATTAACATAGGACATATTATATATAATATATGAAATATACATGTATCACATATACACATGAATATGTAATACTACTAAGTGACAAAATCCAGATATGTAGTCTAGTAACTCTTTTTGAAATTATTTTTATTGCGGCTCAGCCCCTGTGGCTCAAGCAGCTAAGGCACCAGCCACATGCACCTAAGGTGGCAGGTTCGAATCCAGCCCGGGCCCACCAAACAACAATGATGGCTGCAACCAAAAAATGGCCAGGCGTTGTGGCGGGGCCTGTGGTCCCAGCTATTTGGGAGGCTGAGGCAGGAGACTCGCTTGAGCCCAGGAGTTGGAGGTTGCTGTGAGCTGTGATGCCATAGCACTCTACCCAGGGGGATAGCGTGAGGCTCCATCTCAAAAAAAAAAAAAAGAAAAAAAAAGAAATTATTTTTATTGGAATAGGATAGACTATGTTACTGTCACAAACAGAGGTGAAATCTTGGTGTAATCATACCCATAAAGTCTGATTTATATACGTGAGTGCTCCCTCACCTTGGAGCTAAACTCACTGGCACACACAATCTCCTAAGTCATAGTTACTGAGAAGGGAGAAGCAAAGTCTCTGAACAGTTTGTAGGAGATTTGGCCAGAACATGAAGCTTAGGTGTTCTTTGTCACCCAGTCCGTCAACCAGAAAGAGATGCAAGACCCACACCTTCGTGTAAGAGGTCCTAAGACATGGCGGGGTTGCATGGAGCATGGGTGAGCACTAACTTTCTCTGCAGAAACACATTATTTTAAAAATAAAATTTTTTTATATGATACACTAAGCAAATGCATCAAATATTAATAGCCAGTTTCTGAATATTTGTTTCATTAATTTTAATTTTCTTACTTGTGTTTTTCTGCCTTTTCACAAATATTACATAATATCTCCTACTTTCATAAGATAATTGTAAAAACATTAAAACTAGAAAGTATTGACCCCATTCATATCACTTTGGTTTTTATTGTGTTTAGAAACTACTGATTTACCAATTTGTTTTTTATACCTTTGGGGCTCAGTTGAAAATAACTTTATTCTTTTAGCATTCACTTTGTAACTGGATAAGATATGAAATGTAAGGTCATAGATACTTAATCAGGTTTTAATATTGAACAATTTCAGGATAGATAAACGTGTTCTGTTAACTTTGAATCACAGTGTTTTTAAGTTTATGTCAAAAATCATAAAAACAGGACAGTGCCTGTTGCTCAAAGGAGTAGAACGCTGGCCCCAACATGCCAAAGGTGGGGTTCAAACCCAGCCCTGGCCAAACTGCAAAAAAAAAAATAAATAAATAAAATTTAAAAAAATTATAAAAACAAACTTTTTTTTTTTTTTGGCAGTTTTTGGCCTGGGCTGGGTTTAAACCCACCACCTCCAGCATATAGGTTCGAATCCTACTCCTTTGAGCCACAGGTGCCATGCATAAAAACAAACTATTAAACAGGAATCAAAAGAAGATAAACTGTGTGGTGGGGTAGGGAATATGATGAGAGAAAAGGGGGGGAATGAGACTCATATAACTTCAGGGGAAAATCACTGACACAAAATGTCAAAATATGCATCTTTGACATAAGAAGCAGCTATAAAAATTGTCAATATGGATATTGTCAACCCTTTTTATTTCTCAAATAAATTTCTTCAAGATTCTAGATTTTAGACCTTTGTCAGACAGATGTCTATATTGCAACCCTTTTCCCCCATTACGTAGGTTGTCTGTTTGCTTGTTGATCATTTACTTGGTTGCGCAGAAGCTTTTTAACTTATCCATGTTTTATTTATTTATTAATTTATTTATTTTCCTGCTATAATTGCCATTGGGGTCTTTTTCAAAAATTCTTTACCTAGTCCAATGCCTAGAAAAGTTTTTCCTATATTTTCTTTCAGGATTCTTGTCGGTTCATAATTACACTTAAGTTTTTCAGTCATCTTGGATTAATTTTTGTGAGTGGTGAGAAGTAGGGGTCCTGTTTCATTCTTCTGCATGTGGCTATCAATTCGCCCAGCATGGTTTACTGACTAGTGTTTCTTTTCCCCAGTGTGCATTATCCACTGTCTATCTATCAGATTACATCAAGATATCCAAAGCACTCTTATGAGGCCTTATTTGAGCTTGAGTTACACAAGGAACTCAGAGAACTCTTTGATAAAAAAGGGTCAGTCTTACTCCCAAAAATCAGATGGAGAGGTAATTAGAGGGTTGGTTTCACTGTCACTGCCTCTGCCAATGCTTCTTTGGGGCACCGCTGAACACTTTCCTTACAATGTCAGTCTTCACATATTTTAGTATGTTTTACATATTTTAGCTTCTAAAACTATAGCTTTTTAATCAAGACTAACCTGGTTGACCACTGTTTCTGAAGTCCATCCATTATGTCAAGATAGATCTTAAATAGGTTTTTATCCTTCTCTGTATCTTCCTTATAAACCCCTTTACTGTGTGACTGTCCAGCTCCTTTTGTCAAGAAATAAACTTATTTTCTACCCCTTGAATCTCACCTGGTCTTGTTTCTTACTTTCGCAAACAGAACATGGTGGAATGATGTTATACCAGTTCCAAACCTAAGCCTCAGAAGGCCTTACACCCTTCTTCCCAATCTCTTAGAACACTGGGGCTGCCATATGAACAAGCCCCTGCTCGCCTTCTGAATGAAGAGAGACGTGTCACCCCACCCACGCACCCCAAAGTGGGAAGAGTCAGTCTCTACCCAACGCTTTAGGGAAACATGAGCAAGCCTGAGTCATGCTCAACTAACCATAGATTCAAGAGCAATAGCAAATGATAATTATCTAAAGCCACTATTACTTTGGATGGATAATTTACCCAAAAAGTTAACCTATATATATTTTTTGAAATAGAGTCTCATTCTGTTACCTCTGGGTAGAATGCCATGGTCATAGTTCACAGCAACTTCAAAATCTTGGGCTCAAGAGTTCCTCTTGCCTCAGTCTCACAAGTAGCTGGGATTACAGGTGCCCACGACAACACCTCTATTTGTAGTAGAGACAGGATCTTGTTTAGCTCAGGCTGGTATCGGACTCTTGAGCTCAGGCAATCCCCTGCCTTGGCCATCCAGATTGCTAACATTATAGGCATGAGTCACCACATCTTGCAAAAAGTTGACCAGTATACTTCCCTTTCCCACAAACCTTTGGGACACTTTTATAGAGTTCTGGAAAACAGTCCAGATTAACCTCTCCTCACATTGAGTTTTTTTTAGCTTCCCTCAGTTCTCTTTCCCACTATTGAACAGTCGTTTATCAGATATTTTGCTGATACTGAAACTACAGAAATGAAGAATCACAGTCTGGGACTCATTGCTCTCTTTTCTTCCTGTGCAAATTTGATGATATTCTCAATAGTTACCAGCATTGCTGCCAGAAAAGTACTGATAAAAAAAGCATTTAATAATTTAAAAATGTTACTGTGCCTTTTCCCAAGAGAAATAGAATTCATCAAAGTTACATTCAATCACATGTGAACCAGAGTAACTTCCTGTTACTGAACATCCTGCTACTGAACATCCTGTTCCTGACCATCTTGTTACTGAATATAGAAGTGGCAGACATCTTGGTGAACCACTAAACCTAAATTAGTCTATCAGAAGTATGACAGAATAGAGGCATCTTGGTAGATTCCAGGGAGCACAATGGATTCTATTCTTGTGTTTATCATACCTTATTCAGACCAGCCAATCTGCTGAACTTCACCAACCCTTAGGGTTCTTATCTACAAAAGAGCAAAGCAAATATCCCCTGTTTCACCAGTGGTCTGGATAGATAAAAAAACCCCAAGCACCAATCTACTATGTCTACATCACCTCTGACTATAGGCTTCCACAGATCAGCACCTCCAAAGGCAGCATGATTTTTGTCATATTCCATAGAGGACCACTGAGGGCCAAGTCCTCTCTGTCCCTCTTTGTGATTTCCCAAAATTCTGGGACTTATCTACTTCGTGGTCTAGTAGATATTTAAGGATAAAGGTGGTGTAGTAATTAAGAGCAAAGAGTAGCCTGCCTAGCTTTTCACCCTGACACTATTACTTTCTAGCAAAAAGGAACAGATGAGGAAAGAAAGAGATGACTTGTACAATGAATTACAAAAATACAACCCTTACAGAGGATTCTAATTGGCCTGGTGTAGATACTGTGCCAATTCATGAACTGGTAACAGTAACCTTGGAAACAGAGAATCAAAATTCACCCATATAGATGATTGTCTGTACTGGAGGGGAAATGGTTTGCTAAAATCTCCAGTTGCACAGAAGAGAAGAAATTAAGCTTAAACAAAGGTACACTTGGCAGTAAATAACACAAGAGTACCGTAATTATAAAGTGAAGGTGAAAGGTAAATTGGTAGCTAGAGGGGCACGTGAGGCTGAAGGAGAGCACATGAAATAAATGTTGTGCATCATGTGACCACCCAAAGCTAAGAGGAACTTAACATATAATAGATGAAAAGATTGGATTCAAAATGGTCTCAATAGGCAGAAGAAAAGAAGCCTAAAACAAGATATAATTCTACAGGAGCAAATACAAATTCCTATATTCTCGTTCAAACGGTTGGTTTTATATAAATAAAATAGTGGAAAACGGGATTTATAGCTGTTCTACTGAAAAAAGAAAAACATGAATTTTTATTTAGCTTCAAGATCAACAGGAACTGACAGCATGGCGCTGTTGCTAGAGAGGGTAATCCAATTTCAGGCTGTTGCACGGTGCAGAACAAAGGAGATTACGGTCTCCTTGTCCTCTGTGTTGAGCATATTAAATTCAGATTATTGTTTTCAGTTTGGGGTTCTATACTTTGAGAGTGACACTAATAAACTCAAGGGAATCCTGAATGAAACGCGTAGAGTGGAATAATATGTCTCAAAAATGACAGAAGAGACTGGGTCTATTTTTTATCCTGCAAGGATGGCTTCAGGAGCCTATGATAGCCTCCTTCATGTATTTTCAGATGTATCTATTTTAAAAGCAGAGAATTAATTCTGTACCTGTAAGGACAGAGCTCTACCAGTCGGTAGATATCAAGATAAAATGAATCTGCCTAATGAGGAGGATGAGACCTCTAACTGCAGAGTGACCACCTCTCACAAGAGTGGGTTTCTTTCACTGGAGGTGTTAATCCAGGCAAGGAGTTAGCGTGGGTGACTGAGAGAGCAAATACATTTGTAAAGACATGAATAAGAGTAGGAAGTTGTAGACACTCCTCACCATGGCAGCACTGCAGTTACAGTCTAAATTTTATTTGCTCCTGAAATTTTACTTCATGCTGCCTTTGTATCTTTCGTTTCCAACTTAATTTTTATTGGCTTTCTTGCGGTGTTACTGACAGACAATAAACCACACAGTGTACAACTTGATGTTTTGAAATATATATCTGTGACACCATCACTACACTAATTAAGTGAGTAACCCCTGAAAGTTTTCATGCTCTGGGATTTCCTCCCTTCCAAAACAAAATAAAACATTCTGGAAATGAAAATCAATGACTTTGAAAGTATCCTGGTAAACTCCCATCTTCTGCACGTCCAGGCAAACACCAAGCTGCTTGCTGCTAATATTAATTTCTTTGCATTTTTAGGATTTTATATAAATGTACTGATAAAAACATGTGCTCTGTAGTTTGGCTACTTTTACTCAGCATAATTATTACGTAATTTATCTGAGTTGACATATGTATGTATCAATAGTTCAATCAGTTTATTACTGAGCAGTATTCCACTGTAGAGATATTCCATATTTTTTTCATCTATTTACCTACTGATGGGCATCTGGGTTGTTTTCAGTTTGAGGTTAATACATGTTTTAGTACAGATGTGTTCTTCCATTACTTTTGAATGAATATCTAGAAAAAATTTGACTGGAGTATATTAGAGGTGAATGTTTAAAATTTTAAGAAATTGCACCAGTTTTTTTTTTCAAAAATTATTTTGCCAATTTATATTTCCATCAGAAGTGCACAAATATTTCAGTATTTATACATCTTTGTCAATCTATTACATTTGAGATATGCTAATGGATATATAGTAGCATCCTGTTATAGGTTACTTTGAATTTCACTTCTTGCAAATGATGTCAAGGTTTGTTTCATTGGTTTACTGTCATTCATTTACGTCTTCCAAGTGGCTAAGTCTTTGCTCATGTTTAAAAATTAGTTTGGTTTCCTATTATTTTACATTGTGTAAACAAGTTTTCCATAAGAATTATTAAGTGTGCATATTTTCTGCCCATGTGTGGCTTGTCTTATATTTTCTTAATAATTTTTTTAAAGCAGAGTTTTTAATTTAATGATGTCAATTTCTCAATTCATTTTGAGGACTTGTTATTTTTCATAGGTTGTGCTAAGTAACATTTATTCTAATTTTTCATAAAGATTTTTCTCACGTATTCTATTATATGTAATTGTTTTATATATGATGCATGGTATGATCCAAACTCCATTTTTCCATTTTTTTTTTCACATATAGGTAAAAAATTAATCCAGTGCCATATGTTTAAAGGATTATTCCTTCTATGCTGAAATGCCTCTATTGGTTTACTTTATAGAAAATCAATCATCTTTGTATTCTGTTACATTCATCTGTTTGACTATCTGTACTTGAATACAACACTGTCATTATACATAGCTTTATATTCATGGTGCAAACCACTCAGTCTTAATCTTTTGTCATTGTTTTTCTTTCTTTCTTTCTTTCTTTTTTTTTTTTGTGAGACAGAGCCTCAAGCTGTCACCCTGGGTAGAGTGCTGTGGCATCACAGCTCACAACAACCTCCAACTCCTGGGCTCAGGCGATTCTCCTGCCTCTGCCTCTCATGTAGCCAGGACTATAGGCACCCACCACAATGCCTGGCTATTTTTTGGTTGCAGACATCATTGTTGTTTGGGGGTCCCAGGCTGGATTTGAACCCTCTTGAGCCACAAGAGCTGAGCCTGTCATTGTTTTTCTTGCTCAAAGTAGTATTGATTACTCTAGTTCTTTTGCATTTTCATATGAATTTTGAAATAAGCTTGTCAATTTTACTAAAAATCCTAGGGATTTTGAGTAGAACTTCATTGAATCAGACTGATTTGGGGAAAACAGGCATTTTAATAATATTAGAGTTTCTGAACTATGAAAATATATATCTCCATATTTTTATATCTTTATTTTGCTTCAGCAATCTTTTAGAATTTTTGATTGTAAGGGTCTTGCATGTGTTTTGTTTTATTTATACCAAATTATTTTATATTTTTGGTGTTATTTTAAATAGTAATTTTGTGTTAATGCCAATTTCCAATTTTGTTGCTAGTATATAGAAATGCAATTCAAATGTCTTACATTTGATGTTTTACCACAGATACAATGTTTTTTTGTTGCTGTTGTTGTTGGATGTGGAAACCTTAAATATGAAATTTGTGAAGAAAAGAATAAAAAACCATTTTGATAAGAAGAGCATTATAGTGTTACATTAAAATTTCTCAGTGAGGTATAAATAAATAGATATATAGCTAAGATCTCACCCAATAAGCAACTTACAATCCAATTTTGCTTCCAAAAATTCCAAGACTCAGTTTATCAAAAAAGCTCTTTTGAATAAACAAAGTGATTTCAGAAAAATTTTGTTATCTTTTTTGCTCATTCTGAAACATGTTGCCCAAATAATTATTTTCTAACAAAGCTAAATGTTAGTTGCTTTCAAATAACACTTCTACATTCTCCTCTTTATGGTTTTTATCTTCCTGATACCCTGTACTTATTTGGCTTATATCTTTATTAATCAAATAGTCTATCATTTCCTTCTATGCTCTAAACTTCCCTAGTTGAGTATATTGGAAGCATCATTGTGTCAATTAAACACTGAACAATTAAAAAGCATAGAGATGGACATTAACTCATATAGATACTGGTTTGACAGTTCAAATAGTTATTTCTTACATGTATTTACAAAATGTATAAGAAATAATATTCTACTTTTATTCCTATGAAGAAAAGATTTTATTTTTATGTGATATGTAGATATAGAAACCCAAGCTAAACTTCAAATCCTTTTTCCTTATGGAAGCACCACATAATCTCAGTATTTTCTTTGAATAGCTATAGCTGTGATGTTCTGTAGTGCTGATTCTAAGTGCTTGAAGCCAAAACCACATTCCTGGTAAGCTGGATCAGACTCCAGTGTCGGGCACAAGCTCTGTTCTCAAGAAGTGGTAAGCCAGTGTTTCCTTGTTGATAATGTTATATTTTATGATCTAATCATAGGCAGTGACTAAATGGTATAATTATGTGTGAAATTGTAGGATTGACTTAATTCACTATGTATGTAAAGTAACACAACAATATAAGATATCAAATAGTTTGATTCTCTCATATAATACAGTGTAATCACAAAGTCCCGGCTTCTAAGGAAATTATCACCTATTGGCAACTTTCTTGCCTGGGTTACCTGGAGAGTTAACTTAACATCCTACTTCCCTGCGTCTATTACCTATGACAATTGTACAGACTATGGTTCTTTATTTCTAAAAGTATCTCCTTTTTCAACATCTTCTGAGTTGTAAATCTAAGTCTTAGACATGTCACCACACTGCCATTTAACAAAAAACATGATTTTCTCAAGGCTGAATATCATAAATGTTAATGCCTACATAATAGAGTACGAAATTATCAATTCATTTATTAACTTAAATCTCAGAATATTTCATTCAATTTTGATTCATGCAGCTTGTTTCGGCTAGATAGAATTGGACAGGAAAATAATAAGCATTGTATTTTATTACTTCAAAACATATTAAAATATTCTTAATAGTATTGAATACATTGTATATTACTTTTTTCATTTTTGAAATACTTTACTAAGAAGAATATAGTCCAGCTCTATCCCAGTAAATATAAAAGATGTAGAATCCCCATCTTCTTATGGCTGCACAGTATTCCACGGTATACTTATATCACAATTTGTTCATCCATTCATGGTTTGATGGGCATTTGGGCTGCTTCCACAGTTTGGCAATTATGAATTGGGCTGCAATAAACATTCTAGTGCAAATATCTTTGTTGTAAAACGATTTTTGTTTTTCTGGGTAGGTACCTAGTCTTAGTAAAGTATCTCAAGAATGGGGAAAAAAGTCTCCAATGTGCTCAATGCCATTATGAAACCAATATACAAACACTTAAACATTCATAGGAACGTAGGAATATAAAACACAAACATAGTCCAGAAAGAAGGAGTGGAGTGGAGAGGAGGGAAGGAGAAGAGTAAGGAGAGTGAGTGGAGGGAGGATGTCTGGTGGGAACTCACCTAATGTACACAATGCAAGGGCGAATTTCAAAACAACTTGGGGTATATTGTAAGTGTCTTACCACAAAAAATAACTAAGGTGTTGGTTTTGTTGATCAGTTTGATTTATGCGTGCTACATTGTATATCATTGCATTGCACCCCACAAATGTATATACTTATGATTTAATAAAAATTAAGTTAAAATAAATAAATTCGTTAAAAAATCTTGTTGACATTAAGTATGTAATAATATAATATAAAATGAGAATTCAGTACTAGTAAAAGAACACTAAGATGTATGTGTATTTAGCCTAATTCTCTACATTGCTTTGTGGTTCTTTCGGTGCTAGTTTAATAATTTGTCCTTAACTTATTTTCTGGATAAAACTTAGTTTAATTATATTTTCTAAAGGTAAAGGATTCAGAGAAAGAGGTAGAAGAAAACTAAACCTGCCAATAAAATAAGAAATGAAGATTTAATAATTAAATGGGCATAAAGGCGTTGTTGTAACATAGAATGAACCTGGCAAAGTCCTGTGTGATCTGGATTCTACCACTGTCTCTGCCTAACAAAACTGACATCATTTAGTAAATAGACAGTAAGTCAGTGTGTTATGCTTTTTAAATATACAGCATATTTTATAGACATACATGCACCTAATCTATATATAGATACATAAAACTTCATTCATTTATAAAATGATTTGCAAAGTAGATCTTATTCCCCCTTTATAGATGAGGAAAGATGTTTAGGGAAGTAAAGTAATTTTCAAACATTCCCACTAGGTGGTCTGATTCCAGATCTAATGCTCTCCATTCATCAGTTAACTTATTTTAGATTCAATATCCTCCCATGAAGAAGAAGAAGACTGGATCCAGAAATCCCTCAACTCATGCCACTTTGCAGATTCCACCAAGGGAATATCAAAAGTGTAGTTTAAAATCATGTGTATGTAACATTGGCACAATAAGTAAAACCGTAAACAGATCATCTGTCTGTCTTTGATAATAGCCTACGTCTCAGAATTTACAACACTAAAATATTTTATGTGCCTCAGGTTTTATTCATTCGGTTAAAAATATTTTCTTTGAATACCGTTATTATAGCCCAAAGAAAGTTGCACTATTCATTTCTAATTCTAAGAAATTATGCTGATATTCTCTTTCACTAGGCTTGAAAATATACCTTCTTCTCTCCCAGCCTGACTCGTATTTCTTTTATTAATTCAATATGGAGTTCATAGAACAATGCCTTTTATGACTATTAATTCATAACCTGTCTTCTCAGTTTTCAAGTGGAACTCCTCTAACTGTGAAAAAAGAGTTTCATATTAAAATCTATACGATATGACCCATGATTTTGCGCCTCAAGAATTCATCTGCAGAATTATAAGTGCATAATTCATGGTTAACTGTTCATACACTCCCATGCTTGATAGTATATATTCAAAGCATGTTTACAAAGCATGAAAATGCAAGTATTTCTGAATTAATTTTTGTGTGGGTCTTTTAGGCTGTTCGCCTTGATGTGTGTGTGTGTGTGTGTGTTTTAGCTCAATTTGAAAACTGAATTCACTTAAAAGTGAATCATTCATTAACAAGTAAAATGCCATTAAAAAATAAAGCTAATTAATAAATGGAAGTGATGGAAAGTGAAATTTTATAATATATTTCTTCAAGGAAATTTAAAAGAGATTACGTATGTGTATTACTTGAGGTGCCCTGCAGGCCTAGGACATCCCTTAGACTTTACTATCATCTCCTGAAGGGTGCCTCAAATTTCTCTTAAGAGTAAAAATATTTATAATATTTATTGATTGATTTTAAGAATTTAAAATCTTTTTTCAACCACCTTTTTTTACTTCAGTGTGAATACCTTCCTAATACTTTCTGAGAGCTTCTGCTTACCACCTTTATTGAATCAATCAACCAATGTTTATTGAGCAATTAGGTGCCAGACACCATCCCAGGCACAAGGCTTCTTTTCCCATGAAGGAGAGAGACAGAGGCTGTGGCTAGCAGAGGTAGGTGAGGCAGAAAGAATCTCTCTGCAGGACGGGGGTGAAGTTGGGACTAAAAGTAGAATGTTGAGAAGTTTGAATAAGACAATTCCTAGTGGAAGGAATGACAAGTGGAATGATACTGAGATAAAAACAAGCTTAGTATGTTTACAAAACAAAAAGAAATTCAGGGTGGTGAGAGGTGGGGAAAGGAGAGAGAAGTTTGGAAGACAACTTTAAATAGATATACAAGAATGAAATACGTGGGACATTGTGAGCCATGATAGAGTCTGAATTTGATTCTAAACATAAGGAAATTTTTAATCAAGGGAGTGGTTTGACTCAACTTATTTTTAACAACTATTCTGTTTGTTTTTGAACATGGACTGTTGGGGCAAATGTGGAGATGTGCAGGTGTAAGTGTTTCAAGTGAGATGAAGGAAGGTTGATCGCAGAGATGGAGACGGAGATGACAATATACGTGTTTTTAGGACAGCTAGCCTTGAGTTTTTGTCTATATTCTTAAGATATATTTTGGAAATCAAGTCAATGGAACTCACTAGACTTTGGGAAGGAGGAAGAAATTAATTAAGGACTTATTCAAGATTTTTTGTTTAATGTCCCAGTTAATTTCATTTACCATTATGGGTAAGTCTGCCCTGTTCTGGTCTTTCCCAGAAAGACCAGATCTTCCAGAACAGGGGATACTTACACATTAGGGACATTTAATGGGATGAATTAAGTGTCCTATATTCAACACAGTTAAGTTCAAGGTGACTATTAATCAGCCAAATGACGTGTATAGTAGGCAACTGGGCGTTTGAGTCTAAATTTCAAGGGAAACTTAGACACAAAAGTAGACAACTATGAATCATCTAAATATACACAAATGTAAATCCATAACCACAAACAAATTATATAGATAATTAAGCAGTAAAACAAAATTATTCCTTAGTCCAACCTTTAAAGGCCAGACATAGCAGGATTCAGAAAAGGGAATTTTTGAAGAAGGGCCGGTGACATTGAAGGAAAATGACAGACACGGTGTTTTGTGGAGTCCAAGAGTGAAAAGTTTTTCAGGGAAAAAGAAGCCAGCATTTTTTGGTGAAAAGTTGAATAATATCAGGGCAAAATAGTGACTATTGTCTTTGACAATATGAAGGCTGTCGATAGGGTTGAAATTACATTTTAAGAACAGACTCAACAAAAAGGAGTGTAGGCCCATGATGATATTATAAGAAAATTTGATGTTTGTGGATTCAAAGAGGATAGGCTGGGCTTCTTAAAAACAAATTTCTTATATTTCACATATCTGTGTCTAAAGGACATGTAAGAAGAATTTTCTATTCTAAATAGGTGGCTTACTTCTTTGGCATTTTCTTTTCCTTTTACTCTCGATATTCTTACAACTCAGTAGTTAAATTGGCACCCTAATTCTTAAGGGGAAAAAAATGATCCTCAGTCAAAGTCACAGGTGTTTATTTTCTACTCTATAATCCTGCACAATGACCATACTTGAAGTTTTTACCTTTCACCTTTATTTGCAAAAGCTTACAATTTAAGAAACCAAAATCACAGAGGTAATACTATTAGTAAATTAAAATTTTCATTATCAGTAACACTAATACATTCTTTGATGGGAGTGTTAAATTAAATATTGGAAACAATTTCCAGTTACCATTTAATAGCTACTGAAGCCAAAATTGGGAAAGAAAACCACATCATATATAACTAGATCTAAGTATGTCATTTGAATGCTATTCATAATACAACTTAAAATTTCTCTCTTGTGAGAAAATGGAGAGGTAATCAAGTATTGTTTTATTCATTACTCAAAGTTTCATAGGGAAGATGACTATGAGGAATATCCTGTTTATTTTACTAAAGAAAGGTAACATTCCTCAAAATCCTTTTTACATTTTCAATGTTTATACAGCATACTCAATATAGCACAATAAAAGCAGTATCAGCTGTTTATGGATGTACATGTAAGAATATATTTTAAAGGAACATCATAAAAGCTTTAGATCCACTAAAACAGTAAGATAACCATTATCAAACCTCACATTTGGGTTTCTTATTTCAACTTAATAAGCCATAATTTAAAATGTTATGTAATGTTAATTATCATTCCACAGAAGAAATTATTATTTATAGTTTAATAAATCTATGTGAAAAGATAAATTGGAGCTTGCGGTTCTAAAATAGGATCACTGCAGTTATCACAATCTGCACAATCGATCATTCTTTTTCCTCCAGGCTGGCACAGGGTGGAGGACAAATAATTTCTCGACAAAAGAATATGCTCCAGGAGTACCAGGATTCAGTTTCAATAACTGAGAAAATGACATGAAGGCTGTGTTGACCAGTTTGATGGAAGTATTTCAGATTGCATGTGAAAACCCCACACTGTACCCTAGAAGTACATTAATGTACATAGTTACCATTCAATTAAAAAAACAAACAAACACACAAAAAGAAGAAATATTTTAACTTAATTGCTATAATGGTAAAGTTTTCTTAAGAAAATTATGAGATTTTGAAGATACATATTATCGAAACCCTATCAGTTTATTTTCATCGAAACAGTTCTCTAAAACTGCTTACTTCAATTAAATATATTAATTAAATATGCATCCTCCATCTAATCTTGAATTAAGAGCATGAAAAATAAAACATGAATGGAAAGTCAAACTATGTCTTATCTGCTTTTTACTTTGGAGAGATTATCAAGAAAATTTTTGCTTATCTGCTTTTGCAAATTGTTTCAAACAAGAACACTCTCAGGTGGAGGTGTGTCTGTCCTTGTCTGTCCTACAAATAATCTTGCCAGTAGCTCTTACCTCCTTCACTTGGAAATCAGCATATGGTAAGCTAATGATATTAGTAGCTATTCTTTTTTTATTACTAAGAAAATACCATGAAGGCTATGTTAACCAGTTTGATGAAAATATTTCAAATTTTATATAAAACAAGCACACTATATCCCATGACTGCATTAATGTACACAGCTATGATTTAATACATTCACATTCTACTCTTAGAAAGATTCACTTGTATCCCTGTAAGATAAACCTCAGAAGTGATCCTTCCAATCCTCCTCCCTCCACCCATTCCCCTCTCCCATCTCCCTCCCCCCTCCCCATATTCTTAGGCTATTTGGTTATAGCTTTCATATAAAATGTATAAATTAGTTTCATAATAGGGGTGTGTACATTGGATACTTTTTCCTCCATTCTTGTGATACTTTGCTCAGAAGAACATTCTCTAGCTCCATCCATGTGAACATGAAGGACGTAAAGTCTCCATCCTTCTTAATGGCTGCATAGTATTCTATGGTGTACATATACCACAGTTTGTTGATCCATTCGTAAAGAATGATGAATTGAATTAAATTTGGTACACTTATTTTAAATTCCGTACTTTAATTCTTGATGGTATACTTCTACTAATTATTTTATTTCAGATGTTTTTATCATTATCACAATTTTATTTACTGTACAGTTTATATTTCCTATATCCATGGTGATGCTTGAATGATTTATTTTTTCTTATTGTTTTCAGGCAAGCTGTAGCATAGTTGAAAATGGGTGAAATATTCCAAAGACTTAGACACTTTTTATAATGATATAAATTTTCACTATTAAAAACACCAATGAGAAAGGCTGTTATAGAAGTGGAGATTTTTAATGATGTAATAATGTAAAGGGTCCAAGCATACATAGAAAAATGCTTGACTATTGGAAAAAGTAACATAAAATTGGCATTAGGGAGTACAACTGTAAAAAATTTACATATATAGACTAATTCATATTTGCTATTTTATCATTGCTTTTATTAATAGTACTTTGATAGTATTTATCTTAGGTAAACATTATGTAACTTCTAATCTTCTTTTTGAAAATTACCTTCAAAGTACTGAACACAATGTAACCTTAAAACACTTCTCTATATGAAATTTAGTATTTGGTATTTTCTTAGTTATTGTGTTAAGACATTTATATTCTACATTTAGAAAGTTTCACATGTACCCTTGTAAAATGCACCATAGGTGTGGTCCCACCAATCACCTCCCTTCACCCAACCTCTCCTCTCCCCTCCCCCTCCCTCTCCCCTTTCCTCATATTCTTGGGCTATAATTGGGTTATAGCTTTCCTATGAAAGCTATAAATTAGTTTCATAGTAGGGCTGAGTACATTGGATACTTTTTCTTCCATTCTTGAGATACTTTGCTAAGAAGAATATGTTCCAGCTCCATCCACGTAACATGAAGGAGATAAAGTCTCCATCTTTCTTTAAGGCTGCATAGTATTCCATGGTGTACATATACCACAATTTATTGATCCATTCGTGGATTGATGGGCACTTGGGCTTCTTCCATGACTTAGCAATTATGAATTGGGTTGCAATAAACATTCTGGTACAAATATCTTGGCTCAGTGCCTGTGGCTCAAGTGGCTAAGGTGCCAGCCATATACACCTAAGGTGGCAGGTTCGAATCCAGCCCGGGCCTGCCAAACAACAATGATGGCTGCAACCAAAAAATAGCTGGGCATTGTGGCAGGCACCTTTGGTCCCAGATACTTGGGAGGCTGAGGCAGGAGACTCGCTTGAGCCCAGGAGTTGGAGGTTGCTGTGAGCTGTGATGCCACAGCACTCTACTCAGGGAGACAGCTTGAGGCTCTGTCTTAAAAAAAAAAAAAAAATCTTTGTTGTAGTGTGATTTTTGGTCTTCTGGATATACACCTAGTGTGGATGTGGAGAAAAGAGAACACTTCTACACTGCTGGTTGGAATGCAAACTAATATGTTCCTTTTGGAAAGATGTTTGGAGAACACTTAGAGAACTAAAAATATACCTGCATTTTGATCCTACAATTCCTCTACTAATAGCTATTCTTAACCATTTGCAGATGGATCTTCCTGAAGCCACTTTCTTAGGATACTTCCAAGCCCTTGATTTTAGTTTGAAATTGAAAATGAGGTCTTTGGGATACCTTAAACTGTGCTGAGTGTCCAAAGTATTACCAACTCTGGAGACCTAATATTGGGGGCCCCAAACATAAATGATAAACTGTCAATTATTCTATCCTCTTCTCCAAAAAGATCTACTAGAAGACTATCTGGGATTGCCCCTAACTTGAATCAGAAATGGCAAATTTGTTCAGAATGTTTTTCAGAATGTCACATTTTTCTTTTATAAAAATCATTTTTTCTTATCCTTCTGGGATAACATCAGAATGTATCCATGTATTTTGTTTAATTGACAGAAGTTAAAATGCCATTATTAGCAAAATTACAAACTTAGAAATATGAATTTCTGGTGGAAGAAATTGGTATTTCCAAGTTCGTGTGGCAAGCTGGTGATCCAGCTCCCATCAGAACCAAAGTGTGCAGATCACTTACCCAGATCCCAGTACACCACTCCAGGCAACTGTTTTGAGTGTCTACTTTTACATATTCACTACAAGAACACATCTGATGAAAGTGTTCATTGCCAGACCAGAAATATCTGCAATTATAAAAGCCCCTCGCTTCCTAACCACAGTGGACATGAGATTTATGAGATTCGCTGCAAAGGGATTGCACTTTAGATTATTGCAATACTCTGTTGGCACTAAAAAATTAATGACACCAAAAACTGAGAGAGAGAAAGTAATGGAAACGCTTCATTGTTCAATAATCACTCTGGTATTTAGTATTTCAAGATGGGAAAGATTATTTCCAATACATCCTTCAGCTAAAATCAAAGAGTGCTTTACAAAAACGAATCTGAGGTGTTTCTTAACAAGAAATTGAAAAAAGATCTCAATATTGTCTAAGCAGTGGAAAAACAGCAGCCAACATTTCCTTAAAATGATATGTGATGAGATGTATTAAAAGCATCAGCTTTCTATAATTATGGTAGTCAAAAATTCTAATTATCTAATATATGTGTGGCTCTTTTAGAAGACTTGAAGAAAATAGAATTCAAATTAATGCCTAATTTCCTTAAATCATAAGCTTCCTAGTAATGTTAAAAATAGCATTGCATAGATTTTGAAAAATGGTACTATGGTATTAAATGCCTCGTTTATGTTTCATACACAGTTCTTAGAAATAGAAACTGAGTTTTGAATGGTAAGTTGGAATCAAACATGTAAGGCTCTGCAGGAACTGTGTTTTTGGATTAGGAACAAGTATAAGAGTCCTGGGGCAGAAAATAATTTAGGCTCCAAAAGTATTATTTAACATATTTGTTGCAAACTTTGGTTATTACACACTGGTACTTCTGAAGAAAAGGCATCAAGTTAATATTAAAAATGTGTAAATTCATATATTCTTCCTTCTACTGTGCTGTTTAGACATTTAGTCCTCCACTTCCATTTCAGAACTTTCTATCGAAGAAAACAGCAAACAATATGATTCAGACCTATTTAAATTTGCAAATACTTTCATTTAAGTAACAATAATTAAGTGATGTTGTTGTTTGAAGAAGACCATGAAGAAAGGTGAGTGAATCAATAAAATGTAGTATGTACATCTAAGGAAATATTTGTCAGCCTTCAAAAGAAAGGAAACTTCGACACCTGTGACAATGTGCATGAATCTTGAAGACATTACGCTAAATGAAATAAGCCAGTAACAAAAAGACAAATATTGCATAAGTCCACCTACATGAGATACTTAAAATAGTCAAATTCATAGAGACAAGAAGTCGAATGATGGCTTCCCAGAGCTGGGAAAAGGGAGATTGGGGAGTTGTTGTTTCACAGGTAGAGTTTCAGCTTTGGTAGATAAAATTCTGGAGATAGAATATGACCATAGTTACACAACAATAGGAATGTATTTGATGCTACAGAACTGTACACTTCACAATAATTAAAATAGTGAATTTTGTGTTATAAATATTTTACCACATTTTACAAAAGGGAAAAAAGGAAACTGTACTTAATTGCTGTGGGGATGTGTTTTCCCCAGGTTATAGAAAGATACTCTGCACTTGATATGAAATCTTCAGCTAAATAAATGTAAAACGTACATTTTGTTGCTTGATCATTTTGAATATTTCAAAAATATCTAGAATTATATCTTATTAAAACAAAACTACTTCCTTCCTGAAACTTGTAAACAATCGGAAGGAGCTGTAAACGGCTACTTTGTTTCCTTTCCTCTATTATAAATTGCTAGGAATTGTATCATCAAATTTGAGAAATCCAAAAATTTTATTTTAAGTCCTGTTACTTCTGGTAAAAACGTATTTGGTCTATGCATATACTGTGCATATAAACAGACAAAAATAGAAATCACTAAGAAAGCTAATTTGTTAGCTGTCACAGTACATATTTTATTAAACTGAGGGTGTAAAACTAACAATTGTGCTGGGTCCTTATCCTACTTGTTATTTGAAAAGTGATTTTTCACTAGAGCCAGGCAATTAATAAAAAGAGCATTCATTGTATGTGATATCATTTCATAAACATTTGTTCTTACTAATGCCATAGTGAAATCCCAAACCTTGCTTTAATTAAATGTTTTATTAATTAATGTAGAGCACAGGTAGTGTGGATGCAGCGAGCTGCTCTCTTACATCTCAGCGATCTAGTGTAAAGTACCGTCATCACAGGAAGGTTTATAACGAGAAATGTAAAACCAGGGTGGGGTTCTTAGATTATGACGTTAGGTCCACCAGGGGCTACTCCAACCTCCAAAAGACCATGAAATGTTCTCCAGCATCATAGAGGCATTCCTGGGCAGAGAAACCTCAAAGACACTTGGAAACCATTTCATTGGAGAGTGACACCTCTTAACAATTCTGCTGTACAGAGATTATTACAGTAGAAAAGTAAGGGAAACTGTAAGATAATAGAAATATGGATGCTCAATTATATAATTAGAAGCAAAAGCTCATATTTTAGCTCAATTTTCTCTCTCTCTCTTTTTTTCTATTATTAAATCATAGCTATCTATATTAATGCAATCGTGGAATACAATGTGCTGGCTTCATATACAACTTGAAATATTTCCATCATACAGGTTAACATAGCCTTCACGGCATTTTCTTAGTTATTGTGTTAAGATATTTATATTTTACATTTAGTAAATGTCACATATACCCTTGTAAGATGTACCATAGGTGTGGCCCCACCAATTACCCTCCCTCCACCCATCCTCCCCCCTCCCCTCCCTTTCCCCTTTCCCCATATTCCTGGGCTATAGTTGCTATAGTTCATATGAAAGCTATAGTTCTATATGGCTATAGTTCATATGAAAGCTATAACTTGGTTTCATAGTAGGGCTGAGTACATTGGATACTTTTTCTTCCATTCTTGAGATACTTTGCTAAGAAGAATATTTTCCAGCTCCATACATGTAAACATGAAGGAGGTAGAGTCTCCATCTTTATTTAAGGCTGCATCATATTCTGTGGTGTACATATACCACAATTTATTAATCCATTCATGGGTTGATGGGCACTTGGGCTTCTTTTATGACTTAGAAATAATGAATTGGGCTGCAATAAACATTCTGGTGTGTATATCTTTGTTATAATGTGATTGTTGGTCTTCTCTATATATACCTTTAGTTCAGTTTTTATTTTAGTTGCACAACCTAACCCTACCTGTCTTAAGCCATGTCGTGTTGCCATAAGGAAATACCCGAAGCTTGGTAATCTATAAAGAAAAAGAGATACATGGCTTATAATTCTGATGGCTGAAAAGTTCAAGACTGAGCATTGCATCACATGAGACCCTTGAGCATCTGCGTCCAAGAGAGAAGGCAGTGGGTTTGGGGTGAGATGCCAGGCAATAAGTTTGCTCAGGAACTAATAGACTGAGAACGCCCTTACCCCTGAGGAAGAATGTTAATCTATTCATGAGTAATCCACCAAATGAACCATTACGGGCCCCCCACCAAACTGGGGATCAAATTAATTACGAGGTTTGGAGGGGACATTCAAACTATATCATTCCATTTTGCTTACACCCACACAGGTAGATGACCATAACTGGACAAAAAAACTCATGGTGATTCTAATGTTTCACATTAAATCCCAACCAAGTTGTTTAAGGTGAACACGGCTCAGCAGTCCTTTCTTATCCTCCTAGTTCATTTACGTAATCTCTTTTCTAGGTTCGATAATTTCTTTTCTCAAAATTGCATCTCAGTTTCTACTTTCCTAACTCTTGACTAATCTCTTTACTTTTTAATTCACTGAGAAAACAGGGGAATACAGGCAACTGCTCACAGTATCTCGATATCCGTCTATCCAGGTTTGTGCTTCCCTTGTCTTTCTCCCTCCTGACCACACACCCCTCTCTCTGCACCTCTGTACTTCAGTCCTTGCCGTGGATCCCAGACTCAATGACTCCCTCTAGGTATTTACTCTGCTGTTCTCTTCTCCCTTCATATTAGGTTTCAAACCTCACCATTCTTATGAAAATACAAAATAAAATTTTATCTTAATAATTTCCTTCATTGATAACATGGAGAATCCTCAAAGAACTCAAAAGACCTCCCATTTGATCCTGCAATCCCATTACTAGATATCTACCCAGAAGAAAAAAAAATCACTTTATTATAAGGACATTTGCACTAGACTGTTTGTTGCAGCTCAATTTATAATTATCAAAACGTGTAAACAACCTAAATGGCCACCAACCCAGGAATGAATTAACAAGCTGTGGTTTATGTGTACCATGGAATACTATTCAGCCATTACAAATGCTGGAGACTTTAAATCTTTTGTATTAACCTGATGGAGTTGGAACACATTCTTCTTAGTAAAGTATTACAAGAATGGAGAAGCAATTATCCATATTAGAATTATCAATTCTAATATGAAGCCAGTAATCTAATACATGCCCACATAAGAGAAAAACTCAAGTCAATTCAAGGTGGGGGGTGGAGGAATGAGGAAGCCGGAAGAGGGGAAGAGGGGAAAACCTGGGGAAGTTCTGGCTGAAAGCATTGTGGGAATTAAACACCTTACCAGAGATCTGGAGAAAAGCACCAAGAACAAGTCCAAAGCTAAGATAGAAGAAAAGAAGACAAGGCTTTGTTTTGGTTTTTGATTTTCCTTTGGGGAGGTAAAGAGCTCATGTTAAGGACAGAGCTCTAGGTGGAAGCCAGCATCAGAACTAATTCTTTGTACCTCATTAAAGCTGAAATAATAAAAAAAATCAAAATTAAAAAAGAAAAAATAATAATTTCCTTCCTTGAATTTATATCCCTATCTTTTTAACTGCCCTGCACTTTAATTGTTTTTTAAAGAAGAATTCCTCTAAAAGTAGAATATATTGCTTTTTTAATTTCTCACCTCTTGTTTTTCTCTTCAGACCACACTAATCATGCCTTTGGTTCCATCTCAAACACTCCTTCCAATGACTGCCTTGCAAAAATTCAGGGATCAAATTAATTCCTAACCTTATAAAAATCATCAGCATAATGGCACAGCTATGTCTTATATTTCAAAATTCTAAATTATGACTTTACTTATTTATTTTTACAACAAATAAATTCAAAGATGAATTTTTAAAAGTTAATGATCCCTCATTTCATCCGCTTATATAACCTATGTTAAAAATCTGTTGTGTTTTCTCAAAAAAAAAAAAGACATATGAATGGTCCACAGATACACTTAAAATGCTCAATATCACTAACGAATACGGGGATACAAATTAAAACTACCATGAGACACCACCTCACTCTGTTAGAATGCTTCTTATCAAAAAGACATACAAACGTTGGTGAAGATGTGAAGAAAGGTGATCCTTCATATACTGTTGGTGGAAATGTAAATTAGTATAACCATTATGGAAAACAAATCAGAGATTCCTCAAAAATATGAAAAATAGAACCACAATATGATCTGGCAATCTCACTTCTGGGCATTTACCCAAAAGATTTGAAATTAGTTTGTCAAGGAGATAGCTGTACTCTCTCATTCATAATAGCCGAGTTGGAGAATCAACCCAAGTGTTCATCAAGCAACGAATGAAAAAAATGTGATATGTTTACACCATGGAATTTTACCCAGCCTTCGAAAAGGAGGAAAGTCTGTCATTTGGAGCAAGGTGACTGGAAATAAAGGACACTTTGTTTAGTGAAATGAGTCTAGCCCAGAAAGACAAACAGTACAGGGTCTCACTTACATGTGGAAAGTAAAACAATTGAACTCGTAGAAACTCGAAATGGAATAGTGGCGACAAGAGGCTGAGGGTGGGGAATGATAGCCAAAGAACACAAACAGAAAGCCTCACATAAGAGGAATTCACCTGATTTTTTGAGCTCTCTTGTACAACATGCTGAATATAGAATAACTATTAATCAACATCACCAAAAGTAAATTTCTAATGTTATCATCACAGAAAGTTAATATTTGAGGTGATTTATATGTTTGCCTAATTTAATAACTCAACATTGTATTAAAAATTATAACATTGGTTTATATTCCATAAATCTATACAACTATAATTTGTCCATATACAATAAGAATAGAATTAAAAATCTTTCCAGTATAGCATGGAAGGAAGATTATCTAACCTTCTTATATATCTACATTATCATATAGTTTTATATAATAATATATGTGTGTGTGTATACATATATAGTTTGGCTTGGTTTCAAATGCAAAGGGAGTCACACTTATCTGTTTTGCTCTGATTTTCATATCCCTTCTGATTCGTGAAGATTTAACTTAGTCTTTTAATGATTTGCATAACATTTCCATAATAAGAACATACTGAATTTCAAGCAATAATGCTTCTCTTGCTAGTTATTTCTAATATCTTTTAGCATTAAGTATATTCATACAGCTAGCACCCTTGTTTACATACATCTGTCTATTCCTAGGAACCCAAGAAATGAGAGCCTAAAACAAATGGTTAAGTGAAGGGGCGTTGCCAAGACTGACGTTCAGAGTGTGAATTGGGCAAGAGAATGAAGTGGAAGAACTGAGACCCAGTTCAATGGTAAGTTATTGAGCCCTTGCTAGGGGCCCACTTGCTCAATCCCCTGAGGCTATTTGAGGAACAGCTTGACTCTCTGTTCAGGGAAGAAAAGAGAAAGCATTTAACCAACAGATCCTCTTCCTTATTCATCAGTGATCTTCTGCGCAAGGCGTTAAGTCCTCAAATATCTGTGCTGAGTTCTGAACCAGTTTTCAAGTTGTACTGCACTATGGCATCAGCTGTAAATTTCTGGAACAGCAAGCCAGAAACTGCAAAAATAGGGCTGAAGTGAGACCATAGTCAGGTCAGGTTAATAATTATGTGGCTCTGGTAAAAATCACATGAAACTAATACACACAGAAGTGAAAAAAAAATGTAATAGTTAGGACTGTAGAATCTACAATGGTATAAGAATTGTTAGTAAAGTCCACTCTTTGTACCGCTTAGACTATCTCATGTGATTCCAGTTTCTTTCTGAAAGGTAGCTGGCTGCAGTCTCCAAGAAGATTTAGTGTATTATGGCTATTGAAATAAACGACAATTCTCTCCGCTTCAGAAGTAGCAGGGACACCAAGAAAATGTCAACATTTCATGTCTCTACTCCTTACTCCAGCTTTGCCTCATCCTCGGTCAGTTCTCCAGCTGCTGTGAGCCCTTAGTAGCCGTGCTCTCGGCAGGCTGTGTTTACTGTCCCGGTTAACCTGGAAGCTCCTAAGTGTGGCAGTGGGGCAGGAGAGCAATTACAAGTGGATCACGAGAGAACCGATCCTGGCTCCTGGACCTGTGCAGCACCATAGGTTGGGTGTTCATTCAGTGCTTTTAATGCCACATAACGGGTGTTCCCTCACTCCATTAGGATTCAGCCGATGCTTCTGTGTGATAAAGTAAGTGTTAAGACAGTGGATCTGTGGTCCTTTGCCCTCATTTCCACTTTATACCCCCGTCCAAATGGGGCCATTTATCTTAGACAATATTGGAGGGAGTGTCAAGCATTCTATAATGGAACGGTAGGAGCCTTGTAAATGGGGAAGGCACCCGCGTGTTTGTTGTAAATGGAGAAGACACCACCTCCCCCAGTGGGGATGGATTATTATCCTTTCCAGGATAGTGATGTAATATAAACACCCTCTCCACCAATGAGCTGACATATGTCCTTAAGAAATAGTGTCATATTGAGGGCTCAATGTCACTCTCCCTGAAGAATTTTCACTAAATAGCTCAGGTTTGGTGAGAAGTCCGTGCTGTTGGGCCCCTATGTTACATCCACACCCACCATCACGTTATCTCTGTTCATGTGCCCATTGTGGGAACAATTGATGTGAGGAAGGGAGCAGCCTGGTGGAAATGCCTGGGACAAGTTGTACTGTTTACCTAGTTGCAGAGTTTTCTCTATAGTGGACACTCTATGAGAGACCCAAAAATTGTACTGATTTTGTCAACAGTCTCACAGGTGCATTCAAATATCTCTTCCCCAGATAGTCTTACTGCAGCTCTTTGGATTCAAGAGCTATTTTTCAAATACAGCATGCAATGGTTACAGAACTATAGAAGTCGGCTTTAGAATTATACTGCTGAGACTTTCTATAAATCTGTGCAATTTCATTACCGTTCTTTGGACCTACTGCCTTTTGTAGCCAAAGTGATGGGGCAGCTTCCCCTGAAGACTTGTATTGCATGAGATATTCTCTTGCCTTTGGAACTGAAAATTAGACATCTTCTCAGTCTCTAGATATGTGGAGATAGGAGCAGTCTTCCCTGCTGGGGTATATATGTCCTCCAAACCCAAAGGCTTGCACCAAGTTTTGTCCTTTTACTTATTAGTAGGACATGATGCAAGAGATAATAATTATCAGCATTCTCTAGACAACTAGCTTTTGAAGTACAGAGGTGACAGGTCTTAATTTTTTTAAGTATAACTCCAAATCTCCAAATACATGTTCCTACCTTGGAGTTTAAAATGTTTGACACTTAATTCTTACCAGTGCTACAGTCCCACTATGCACCAGCCGTGCAGAGAGTCAGTAACATGGAAGAAACTGTGATGATATAAGGACTGTTAAGACCATCAAAATTTTTCTGGACTATATTATAAGAAGAAACAGGAGACTGCTCGGGGAGATTGCAATGGTTACTCTTTCCTTGGAATTTAAACTTTTGATTCTTCTTGTGGAGGAGTACTTTTTAATTAAAAACTCCATCGAAGTATAATTTATAATGTACAATTTGATGAATTCAAATGTATACAAACACACTTGATACCATCACCAATCAAGTTAATACACACATCCAACACCTCCCAAAGTTCTCTTGTATCCTTCATTTTTATTTTTATTTTTGTGGTAAGAACATTTAACATAAGATCTGCCCTTTTAACAAATTTTCAAGTTAACAATATCGAATCAACTACCCTAGGCACTATGTTGTACAGCAAATGTCTAGAATTCGTTCATTGAACGTAACTTAGACTTTACAGTCATTGAATAACAACTCACAATTTCCTCCATCCTCTAGCCCTGGGCAACTGTTATTATAGTCTCTGCCTCTCTGAGTTCAGCTATTACCGATATCACACCTAAGTGGATCAGGCAATGTTTGTCCCTCTGTGACCGGCCTATTTCACTTAGCACAGTGCCTTCCAGGTTCCTTCATGTTCGTCACAAGCTGTAGGCTTTCCTTCTCTTTCCTGCTATTTAATTATTCTTTTAAAAAGTTAAACTTTGAATTTCCATATATTTATTGATTCACATGCAATCATGAGAAATAATACAAATACAGGTACTGTGTATCTTTCCTCCAGCTTCCCATAGAGGTAACCATGCGACATTACAGTCAGGTTATCCATATTGACACAGTTCAGGGCACCACAAAGATAACTCATCTTGCCCTTTCGTATCATATCCTTTCCCTCTCACCCTCACCCTTTTCTTTACCATAGATGAGCACTAATCTGTTCCTTGCATCCCTTTGTGTTTTTAATTTTGGAATAAAGAAACTTAACAGAAGAATAGATCTATAATTATTTCTAAAATTTTGCCATTTCAAAAATGTTTTATAAATCGATTATAAAAGATGTAACTTCTTGAGTTTTTCTTTTTTAATACAAACGATCTTTTAAAAATTGATTTTAGCTTTACAGAAAAACCAAGAGGAAGGTGCAAACATTCTCACATACACCTGACCCTATACCTGCCTACCTTCTCCTGTTACCAACATACATACCCTACCACAGTGGTACATTTTGTACAACTGATGAACCTGTATTAGCACTTCATTATCACCCAAAGTCCATACTTTATATTTTAGTTCACTCTTGCTATTGTACATCCCGTAGATTTGAGCATGTGAATATGATGACATGTTTTCACCATTCCAATATCATAAATAATTTGAACATGTGAATATGATTATGTTTTCACCATTCCAACATCATGAATAATTTGAGCATGTGAATATGATGACATGTTTCTACCATTTTAACATCATGAATAACTTCATTGCCATAAACATTTTCCGTACTTCACCTATTCACACCTCCCTCCCCCCAAGTACTGGCAACTACTGATTTTTGTTGTTTTAATTTGTCTGCTTTCTTCATAGTTTTGCCTTTTCCAGAATGTTACATATTGGAATCATGCAACATGTAGCCATTGTAGATTAGTTTCTTTCAATCAGTAAAATCCATTTAATGATATGAATTCTCCATCTTTTTATGACTGCATAGTATTCCAGGGCATACACATACCACGATTTGTTAATCCATTCATGGGTTGATGGGCACTTGGGCTGCTTCCATGACTTTGCAATTATGAATTAGGCTGCAATAAATATTCTGGTGCAAATGTCTTTGTTGTAAAGTGATTTTTGATCATCTTGGTATATACCTAGTAGAGGAATTGCAGAAAGAAAGAGGGAGGAGGGAGGAAAAGGAGGGGAGGGACAAAGCCAGGAGGAGAGAGGGTATTTAGTGGGACCTCACCTAACGTGCACTATGCAATGGTACATTTCAAAATTATTAAGAATAGAGTATAAATGCCTTACCACAACAAAGAAGTAAGCGAGGTGATGGGTATGTCAATCAGTTTAATGTAAGCATTCCACATTGTACTCAAATCAGTACATTGTACCCCATAAAGGCATCAATGTACACAGTTATGATTTAATAAAGAAAAAAATGCATTTAAGTTTCATCCATATTGAAAGTGAGTTGATAGCTCACTTACTAGTGCTGAATAGTTCATTGTCTGGATGAATCCCAATTTATTTATCCATTCACTTTTGGAGGCACATCTTGGTTGCCTCCAAGTTTTGATCATTATGAATAAAGCTGCTGTAAGCATCTTTCTATAAGTTTTCTATGGGCATAGGTTTTTACTTCTTTGGGTAAATACAATGTAAGATATATGCCGATCATATGGCAAAAGAATATTTAACTTTGTTAGATACTGGGCAGCTATCATCTCAAGTGGCTGTACCATTTTATGCTCCAACCAATAATCAATGAGTGTTCCTACTGCTGCAAATCCTCACTAGCTTTTGATGTCTGTTTTGTGGATTTGGGCCATTCTAATCGATACGTAGTGGCCTCTCATTGCCTGGTTAATTTGCATTTATCTGATGACTTACCGAGTGGAGCATCTTTTCGTATGCTTATTAGCCATCTGTATATCTCCTTTATAAGATACTTATTAAAGTCCTTTCCCCAATTTTTAAGAAGATTTTTTTTCTTATTCTTGAGTTTTAAGTGTTTTTTTTAAATATTTTAGATAGCAAATATTTTTAGTAGATACATCTTTGGCAAATATTTTATCTCAGTTGGTGGCATGTCCTTCTCTTGACAGAATATTTATCACAGAGTATCAAATTGTCATATTAATGAAATCTACTTAGCAATTATTTCTCTCATAAATTCATATTGTATCTGAAAGACTGTCACCAAATCAAAGCCCATCTAGATTTTCTTCTATGTTATGTTATAGGGGTTTTATATTTTTACACATTGCATTTAGGTTTGTGATCAATTTGAAGTTAGCTTTTGTGACAGGTATAATGTCTGTGTATAGATTCTTTCCTGTCTTTTTTTCTCTCTTTCTGTCTTCCTTCCTCCCTCTCTCCCTCCCTCCCTCTCTCTCTCTCTCCCTCCCTCACTTCCTCACTTCCTTCCTTCCTTCCTTCCTTCCTTCCTTCCTTCTTTCCTTCTTTCCTGTCTTTCTATCATGTAAATTTTAACTTGTTCAAACATGTAGGGTGAAGGCTAGGTTTAGGACCCAGCTTCAGGTGAAAATTATGGTCAGGAGGGCTTGTGGGATGAAGAGGTTTCAGGACCATCTTTTATGTCTGATGTTAGTAATTTTTTCTCTCTAGTCTGTTTTTCACAGATAGCTTCACTGGAAGCTTATTGATTTCACTGATCTTTTGAAAAGAACCAGATTATGATTTCATTGATCTTTATTGATTTCCTGTTTTAAATTTTGTTGATTTCTGCTCTAATTTTTAATTCTTTCTTTCTACTTACTTTTGATTAGAGCTTCTCTTCTGATTTTTTAAGTTTGAAAGTTTAGCTGACTCATTGTAGATCTTTATTCTTTTCAGAGGTATGAATTTAATGCCATAGACTTCCCTCAAATGCTTCTTTTGCTGCATCCTATGAACCTCAATGTTTTTTTTATTTTTATTTATTCCAAATATTTTTAAATTTTTTTGAAATTTCTTCTTTGACTCAGGTGTTATTCAGAATTATTTTGAATTTTCCCAGCTATCTTTCTGCTATTTTTTCTAGTTTAATTCCATTGTAGTATGAGCACACACATTATTTCTATTCTTTTACATTTGTTAAGATGTGCTTTGTGGGTTAGAATGTGGTCAATCTTGATGAATATTCTATGTGAACTTCAGAAAAATACATATTCTCCTGTTGTTGGATGAAGCAATCTATAGAAGTCCAAGATATCCAGTAGATGGATGATACTGCTGAGTTCAACTATATCTTTACTGATTTTCTCCCTACTAGATCTGTCCATATACACTACAGGGTTATTGAAGTCTGCACTTGTAATGGTGGATTATCGATTTTTCCTTTGTTTTTATATCAGTATTTGCCTCACATGTTGATGCTCTGTTATTGGGCGTATTCACATTAAGAATTTTACATCTTCTTGGAGAATTGCCCCCATTAAAAGTTTGTTATTCTCTGCATTATCTCTGACTAATTTCTTTGTTTTAAGGTCTGCTGTTTGAAATTAATAAAATTTCTCTGAGTTTTTTTGGGTAAGATTACCATAATGTGTCTTTATCCCATTTACTTTTAATTGATATGTGTCTTTATATTTAATTCCTAAACCTTTTTTATATTCAAAACCAGTACCAGATTTCCTTCTTTGTAAGGCTGAATAACATTTTACTGTCTGTAAAATATCACATTTTCTCTATTCATTTATTTTTCAGTGGATTTTTAGGTTGTCTCCATATCTAGGATAATGTGACTAGTTCTGTGATTAACATGAGAATGCAAGAATCTCTTGTGGATCCTGATTTCTACGCTTTCCATTATAGACCCAGAAGTGAAATTATTGGATTACATGATAATTCTATTTTTAATTTTCTGAGGATATTCCATACTGGTTTCTTTAATGACTACACGATTTTTCCATCAACAGTGCAGAGGGTCTTAATTTCTCCACATTATCAGCAACATTTTTCTTTTTCTTTTCTTTTCTTTTTTTTTTTTTTTTTTTTGGTGATAGTCACATTAACAGGTGTTAGGTGATATCTCATTAAAATTGCAGTTTGAATTTTCCTGGTAATTAATGATGTTGAACATCTTTTCAATATTTTTGGCCACTTATATGTTTTCTTTAGAAAAATGTATATTCAAGCCCTTTTCCCATTTTGCACATTTTTAATTGGGATAATTGTTTTGTTTTTCCTATTGCACTCTTTTGTAATGAAAACACTCAATAAACTAAGTATAGAGGGAATGTACCTCCAGATAATACAAAACATATGTTACTATGTTACAGGTAACATCATATTTAACAGTGAAAAATTGAAAGCTTGCCGTTTAAGATCAGGGACAAGAATGTCCACGCTCATCACTCATTCTCAACAAAATGCTCAAATTATTGTTTCGTTCTCTTGAAACAGAGAGAAGGAGAGAGACAGAGAGGAGAGAGAAAGTTACTCAAATTGTTTTTCTCTAGAAAAATGTGACTGAACTCTAGACCTGAATTAGAAGGTATGTGAATAAGCAAGTCATATGCAGCCTACTTAGCAAAAGTAAAAATTTGAGATTCAACCTGGATTTATATAAATACTCTTACAATGATGAGTCCCTGTCAGAACAAAGATAACAATCTTCACTCACATTTCATTACACCTACATTTTCCTGTATTTCAAAAAAAATTATATTCAGCTGTAGAGAAAAGGAAAGACATTTGCAATCGAAACCCTTTAGGAAAGCATTGTTTTGGTTATTGATATATGATGCAAGTCCAATTGCCCAATAACGAAGATTGACTGGATGAAATATTTATATAAATTATGATTTGCCAACGAGTGTTACTGAAGTCCTGGAAGCTTTTCATAATGTATTTTAGCTGATGCATAGTATATGTGTTAGAATTTTAATCTTGGCGTGACTAGTGTTCAAGTGCCTTTAGCAAGATTGAATAAATTAGGTATAGAAATAATACAATTTTTCCAGATATTGGAGAAACCACATACTGCCAGTGAAGTAACATTTTCCCGTGGATTTTATAAGGCTTTAGATATCCATATGATTTCATTTGGAACTTAATTTAGCTATTTTAAATGCCTGTTCAATTCCACAATATGAGATTTACCAGCAGATAGTCTATCATACTGATAAAAATATAAAGAAGTGTTTAGAAAATTTATCACTCTTTTTTTTCTAATTTTCAAAAAAGAGATTTAAAAGGTAGAATTTTTTTCTTACATGGATGAACTTATAGTGGAGAAGTTGAGGTTTTTAGTGTACTTGTCAGCTGAATAGTGTAGTCAGTGCACATTACAATGGATAGTGTAAATTGTACACAATTTTTCATCCAGTACCTTCCTCCCACCTTTCCCTTTCTGAGTCTCCAATGTCTATTATGTCAGTCTGTATTACCCTGTATACCCATTGCTTAGCTCTCATGTTTATTTTATTATTATTATTTTGAGACAGAGTCTCACTATGTTACCCTCGGTAGGTAGAGTGTCAAGGCATCACAGCTCATAACAATCTCAAACTCTTGGGCTTAAGTGATTTTCTTGCCTCAGCCTCCCAAGTAGCTGGGACTACAGGCACCTTCCACAATGCCCGAGTAATTTTTCTGTTGCAGTTGTCGTTGTTGTTTAGCTAGTCTGGGCTGTGTTCGAACCTGCCAGCCTCATTCATGTGGCTGGTGCCAGAACCATTGTGTTACGGGCACCAAGCCTCTCATGTTTCATTGGGAATATGCAATGTTGGTGTTTTGTTCCTAGATTACTTCAATTAGGACAATGGACTTCAGTTCTATATAATTCGCTGCAAAGACATTCTTTCATTCCTTTCCATGGCCAAATAGTATTCCATATTTTATATGTATATATACACACATCACGTTTTCTTTATTTACTCTTCAGTTGATGGATGCTTGGGTTGATTCCTCATATTTGCAATTGTGAGTTATACAGCAATAATATACAAGGGAAGGTGTCTTTTTTATGGAATGACTTCTTTGTCATTGGTGAGATCCCCAGTAGTGTGATTGCTGGGTTGAATTGTAGGTCAGTTTTTGGTTCTTTTAGAAATCTCCATAGTGTTTTCCATAGAAGTTGTGGTATCTCATTGTGGTTTTAATATGCATTTCTCTGTTGCTTCATGATGATTATCATTTTTTCATATTTCTTGGCCATTTGTTTTTCCTATTTTGAAAAAATGTTCTTTCATGTCTTTCCCCCCACTTTTAATATTTTTCTTGCTGATTTATTTGAGTTCCTTACAGATTCTGGATATTGGTCCTAGGTCAGATGTACAGTTTATGAATATTTTCTCCTATTTACTCTGTTGTTTATTTATTTTTGAGACAGAGCCTCAAGCTGTCACCCTGGGTAGAGTGCCGTGGCATCATAGCTCACAGCAACCTCTAACTCCTAGGCTCAAGTGATTCCCCTCCCTCCACCTCCCAAGTAGCTGGTACTACAGGCACCTGCCACAATACCCGGCTATTTTTTGGTTGCAGCCGTCATTGCTGTTTGGTGGGCCTGGGCTGAAATCAAACCCGCCAGCTCAGGTGTATGTGGCTGGCGCCTTAGCCGCTTGAGCCACAGGTGCCGAGCCTGTTGTTTATTTCTTTTGCTGTGGAGAAACTTTATAATTTAATTAATTCCCTATTATAGAATCAATAAACACTAAATCTGAGAAAGTCATGCTTCTATAAGAGTCTCAAAATATTTTTGTATATAGGTATTTTATTTTATAGGTCATAAAATATGTATACTTAGTGATTAAAAACAAAAGGTGTTGGGGCGGCGCCTGTGGCTCAAAGGAGTAGGGCGCTGGCCCCATATGCTGGAGGTGGTGGGTGCAAACCCAGCCCCAGCCAAAAACTGCAAAAAAATAAATGGTGTAAACACCTAATATTATTTTCCCCCTCCTCCTATGATTAGATACATAAAATATATTCAAAATCACTGTATGTGACCATTCCTCACTTCCTCTTGAACATTCCTTGGTTCACTCTTCCCTATACAGCTATTATTTAATTTTCTTTTACTATTATCCAATTGACGACCAGCATCTCACCTTCCCTATTTGATTTTTCCTATATAATTAAGTGATTTAATAGTCTATACTGAACTGCATCTGCTTCATCATATTTTCATTAAAGAAACATTTCCTGATTGCCAATTGCACGAAGGAAAATCAGAGAGGCATTAAAATAAACAGCCCCACAGTAATAGTGGGAAGAGAAATATACATTTAGAAACACTAGAGACCAATTAAAATGCAACAAATCAGTAAGCCCATGATTATGTGGTATAATCAATATGGATGAGGACAAGGAGAGTGAAAAATTATGGAAAATAAGTCTGGGATGCAATTAGGTCTAATTACATTCCCTGATAATGAGCCCGGTTGTCCAGTGGAGCTTTTACATTTGTGGTCTGAAGTCATGAAGATATAGTTTACCCCCTTATTCATACTATACTATAGAATACTCTAAGGACAACCCTGTAAAGGATTATGTTATCTAATAGAGATTCTTCTGAGGATCATTTCTGTCCCCTTGAGTGGGAAGTGAACAATTTTGAGTTTTGTGTAAATGTTTTGTCCATGTTATACTTTTCTTAAAAGTTAATGTAGTGGTCATGTAAACATGAGATCATTCTGGACATGATAGATGAAAAAATAGCCCGTTCTTATATTGTTTTAATTTCGAACTAGGACAACACTAGTCCAATTTATTTTCCCCATTAAGTACAAACCGTAACAGAGATTGGAAACTGCATTATCATAATCGTGTGAAAGTAACATTTAAAAATTACCATTACTTTTAGAACCTCTTTGTTTTTATCAAATAGATACTACATAGAATGTATTAAAGAAAAAAGAGTTTAAAGTAAAACAAAAATTTTGGCCTTTCCATCTCCTTCAAAAAATAGAATTTCATGTGGATCTGACTGCCCAGAATGGCCCAATATTAACATAGACACATTCCACACTTGAAACCCTGTACGAATCACAAATTTACCTTTATGTTACCCAAGTTAAATGTACTTGCTTGATTAATGAGGAAACATATTTGGGATTTTGTGTTCCTTTGTATTTTTCCAAATATTTCTCAAAAATGGTGTATGATTTTATACTTTTATTGATAAGTATAAATTATCAAGAATGAGACTGTTTCTTCTCATTCTTATCAAATCTGAGTATATTTTAAAATTTTATTTACGTGACTAATAACACCTCATTGTTATTTTATTTTGCATTATTTAATTGCAATAAAATTTAACATCTTTTCAGTCTTTTTTTTCCGGTTATATTTCGCTATTGTTCTACCTATTTGTATATTGAGCTTCCAATCTTTATCTTACTATTTTATGTGTTCTTGCTTGTTAATGAATTTAGCCAGTTAGACTTCATATTTTATACAGGTTTTTGTAATTACTTAGAAAAACTTAATGTTACATCATCAAATTATGAAGATAGTAACATTTTTTAAAGAATTAGATGATTTTCCCTCAGATGTTAGGAACATGCGCTCTCTTAATGAACACCGTATTGTTACATCAAAAATAACAAAAGACTGTACAATAAATAACTAATTTTTACATTTGCATTTTAAATATTAAAAATAGCCAGAAAATTGTAGGCTTGTTGGTACATTAAAGTTATAGAAGGCCAGGCCAAATTTACATATATGACAGAAGCCTACTCCCATTACTAAATTTTGTGAATTAGTAAACAACCCAGCAAAAGCGATTAAAAATGATGACCATATCACAAAATGTATTCTGTTGACAAGTATAGTTCAATGCCAATTCTTTGATAATACTTAGGTATACATCAGTAAATTTCTTCTAACACATTTTGTGAAATAGTCTAGTGTGAATGATAATGAGGTCTCACTCCGGTTCTTGGCTAATGATTTGCTGCTGAGAAACGGAGAGAGACAGCTAGATACGCATTGAGAATTGTGAGGTTTGCAAGCTGTGGAAATGACACTTAGCAGGTTTCATTTAATGGGGGAACTATTTTATCTTTTTTTGGAGTAGGATGCAACTTCATACCTGTCTATAATCTTAAAAGCCTGTGGTGCAACAATTGTCACTGTAACTGAAAATGAAATATTAATGAATGAACACATTTAGTGGTGATAGCTAAATATATCTATGACTGAAGAGAAAAAGTAACTCAATAGACAAAGTATCTGTGTTCACAGGTCTATTTTCTAAGATTTTATATTTAATACCTATTTTTAGTTCTTCTGTGGAAGAAAATTTTGTGTGTTTACTTTCATCCGATAAAGAAGTATTTGCAGGAATTTTCAATTAAGAGCAATTCATACAAAGTAATTAAAAAAATTATACTGTGGTCCATAGTAGATGTTTAGGAAAATTATTTCACAGGGAACCCCTATGATGGGCATTACCACATAATTATGCTTGAAATTTTGAAAAAAATAATTTAATCATAAAGAATTATTGATGAGGGAAAAATTAGGATAGAGATAACAACAAATAGATTGACTAATGGTGCATGGTACCAGCTAATTACAGGCTACAGGAGTTTTAAGTTTCATCTGTCCCTTGCCTCCCATTATACAAGTATTTAAAATACCTCAATTTTTTTTTCCTTAATGAAAAACAGGGGTTATCTAGGAATAAGTTTTTAAATATTCTTTCTAAATTATTTTTATTTATTTATTTATTTTTAGACACAGAGTCTCACTTTGTGGCCCTCTGTAGAGTGCTGTAGTATCATAGCTCACAGCAACCTCAAAGTCTTGGTCTCAAATGATCCCCCTGCCTCAGACTCCTGAGTAGCTGGGATTACAGGTGTCTACAATAATGCCTAGCTACTTTTAGAGGTCTCTCTCTTGCTTAGGTTGGTCTCAAACTCCTGAGCTCAGGCAAACCTCCCACCTCTGCCTCCCAGGGTGCTAGGATTATAGGTGTGAGCCACCATACCTGGCTTTAAATACAAATATTATGACCTCATTTTTTGAGTCATTGATACATGGATTCTTCTATGAAACTTCCCCTTTTCCCTTCCCTTCCTTTCACTTCCCTTCTCTTTTCTTCTCACATCATCTTTCAATCTATTTACCTCCCCTAATCTACTCCTATTTTCCATATTTCATTATTTAAAAAAATGTACTGAATCCTGGAAAGATGCCAGGAATAAAGAATTCAAAAATAACATGCTGGCTCGGCACCTGTGGATCAAGTAGCTAAGGCGCCAGCCACATACACCTAAGGTGTCAGGTTCGAATCCAGCCCAGGCCTGCCAAATAACAATGATGGCTGCAACCAAAAAATAGCCGGGCGTTGTGGCGGGCGCCTGTAGTCTCAGCTACTTGGGAGGAGGAGGCAGGAGACTCTCTTGAGCCCAGGAGTTGGAGGTTGCTGTGAGCTGTGATGCCACAAAACTCTACCCAGAGGGACAGCTTGAGGCTCTGTCTCAAAAAAAAAATAAAAAACCAAAGATAACATGCCTCAAATTTGGATAAATTGAATACATGATTCTTCCCCATAATCCATCAGAGTTCACTGTCCAGAGGAATAATGTTACATTTGGAATCCCAAGGATAGTCTAAGTTTATTCCAGTTTTCCAATATAACTATAGTAATGTTTTCTTTTATTCTTATATGTGGTCTTCATGGTCTGCCATCATGAATATTGGACACATGGTGCCTGGGGCCTTGCTTTAGCAGGTGTAATTTCAAACAGTGCATTCGTTTCTCTTCTCTCTACCACTTCAACCTCAATAGATTTTATACCCAACTTACTTCAAACAAGAGAATTCAGAGATATTAAAATTGCATTAATAGATGGTAAATTCCCAACTCAATATGAATTAATTTAAGAATTTGTCTTTAAAGTAACCCCTGACTGTAAAAATCTTTTTCCTCGTGTGTACTGTTGAGAATTATTTAGGTTTAAGTCAGAAAAAAAATCAATCAGTGATAGAATTAAAAACATTTATTCCACTATTAAAGTTTTAGTAGTTGCTTTCTAATTTTCTTTAGTGTATTAAATGCCTGTGGAAGAATATTTTCTTTTACTAATTTGAAAGAAACTAAACAGCAGAAAAACAGAAGAAGGCTTTGAACTCATTTGCACTAGTTTTGTTTTCTAACACATTAAAATTGATAAATACAAAAAGTGAAAGTAGATTAATATCGAATTTTTAAAGGTTTTATTCCTTAATCTAAACAGATATTGATTCATTTGAACAATATTGAATATTTGAATTGAAATATATTATGAATACATTTGCAATTATTTAAACATCGGCATCAAATACATTTGCAGCATACACATATGCTTCAAAGAAGTTACAATGAATAAGACAAACCGATGCAGTAGAACCTCCAGAGTGGACCATCTCCCGACATTGACCACTTCCTTAAGTTGATCTAATTGTCATGGAATGACATTCACCATGCACCACACATACGTATCAGTACAGTAGAACTTGTTCCTTATGTTGACCAGCTTGTTACATTCCCTAAAATGATCAACTTATTCAGGTTCTACTGTATTAGGCAATACTGAGGGAGTAAGCTTTCCTTTAAAAATTAGTTCTGGCTTGGCACCTGTGGTTCAAGCCGGCTAAGGCACCAGCCACATACACCCTAGGTGGCGGGTTCGAATCCAGCCTGGGCCCGCCAAACAACAATAATGGCTGTAACCAAAAAATAGCCAGGTGTTGTGGCGGGTGCCTGTGGTCCCAGCTACTTGGGAGGCTGAGGCAGGAGACTCGCTTGAACCCAGGAGTTGGAGGTTGCTATGAGCAGTGAAGCCATGGCACTCTACCCAGGGGGATAGCTTGAGGCTCTGTCTCAAAAAAAAAATAGAAGTTATTTCTGCTTGCGGATTCTTCACAAACATTGAAGACAAATTTTACCTCATTGTTGTGGAATCAATCATATTGCTTCTCATTCAACATGAAATTTTATCTCCGCACACCTATTTCACACAGAAAGGAATATAATTCACATCCTCTTTAAAAAGATGATTACGTGTGCCATAGTATTTTGGTTTCTTAGGTTTTATGCTTTGTCCAATTTTGTTGGTTAGATATGGTCATCTACAGTTTTCAAAGTGGGATGCATAAGGATAATAAAATCTCAGTGTATATGTCTTATTTTTAGAGAAGCAAGAAAAATAGATTAATCGTTAGTCTCATCCATTGTAGTACTAGGACAAATATATCCAGACCACTATTTACTTAAACAGTTGATTAGTGAAGAAAAATGAAAAAGCTTTAGTGAGCTTGCAAGAAGTGAAAATGGGGTCATAGAAACAAATGTCTTTCTCAGACCTGGGGAGCATTCATTTCTTAGAAAAACTCCTAAGAAAGAAATAATTTGGGAAGGAAAGTTCTTCAGCCTATATTTATTTACTTGTCAAAAATGACATATGAACATACCTTCTGCTTTCTACATGGAAAATTCAAAGGGAAAAACATTAGCTTTACTATGTCTATTATGATCCCATCAAATCTTGAAAATTTCACGATATGAATGTGATTATAGGTTTTATGTGTCTATAATTTAATATGAAATGAAAGATTATATTCTTAACATCCTTAAATAAGACATTTTATTGAATATTTTATACATATTTGAAGGAAACTTTCTTTTCATTAATCCATTCATTCAAACCATCTACCACACAAGCACATTTAGGTTCCGGTGAGAACTGGTAAATAAATTATGATTTACCCTCAACTCTAGAAACTAACAGTTTGTTCATTGCTTAGCAAACTGTTTGTCATTGTAGGTACATCATCTTGAAAAAAAAGGACAAATTCAATTTGTTTCACAGAGATTATTGGAAAAATAAACTTCAGCAATTAGTAAACTTACTTAATTTTAGAAATAAGACATAATATTTAGAATATAAATGTGTTTCTCACTTTGCATGATTCAATGTGCATATTTCAGTTGACACTAGTTAGTTAAATAACACCAGTCCTCTAAGAATAAAATTCAAATTCCAGTTACAATATGTTAGCTATAATTACATGAAATATAAACTTTTCTTCTAGCACTCTGTTATACAAATTGTTACATAAGTAACAAAAATGCATCAATCACATACGGTCATGTACCACATAACATTTCAGTTAGGGATGTGTCTTCTATATGATGGTGCTCCCATAAGATTATAATGAACCTAAAAATATTCCTATCACCCAGTGATGTCATACTCTTGCAATGTCATAATGCAATGAATTATGTATATGTAGTGACACTGGTGTAAATAAACACACCACATTGCTAGTCATATAAAAATGTAGCATACATTATTATGTGCAGTATATAATACTTGAAAATGATAATAAACAACTATGTTGCTGGTTTTCAATATTAACACTGACGGTAAATGGTATAAATGTCTCACTTAAAAGCTATAGACTGGGCTTGGCGCCTGTGGCTCAACTGACTAAGGTGCCAGCCACATACACCTAAGGTGATGGGTTCCAATCCAGCCCAGGCCCGCCAAACAACAGTGATGGCTGCAACCAAAAAATGGCCAGG
>NW_003852430.1:7393155-7429624 GCF_000181295.1 Otolemur garnettii | reverse complement strand
CTTGAGCCCAGGAGTTGGAGGTTGCTGTGAGCTGTAATGCCACAGCACTCTACCCAGGGGGACAGCTTGAGGCTCTATCTCAAAAAAAGAAAAAAGAAAAAACTATAGACTGGTGGAGTGGAATGAAAAACATGATCTAAATACAGGGTAGACATAAAGTTCATGTGCAATTTAACATAGTTTAACATAGTAAATTACACATGAACTTTATGTTGGCCCTGTATATGTTTTTATGTCTACCCTGTATATATTTTCTACAAGAAACCCATTTAATACATAAAGATATTCCTAGACTCAGAATAAAGAATATTCCTTGCAAATGGAAATCAAAGAAAGCAGGAATAATTATTCTTTTCCCAGATAAAATAGACTTTAAATCAAAACAGTACAAAATGACAAAGATGGTCATTATATAATGATAGACAGATTAAACCAAAACATATAAAAATTCTACATAGTATATATGCACCTAACACAGTAGCTTCTTAATTCATAAAACAAAATACCACTACCAAAATTAAGGAAAGAAGTAAACAGGAACATCATAATATCCAGGGACTTCAGTCTACTGACACCTAGGCAGATAATCAAGATAGAAAATCAACAGAACAAAAGATAAAGGGAACTCAAGAACAAGTGAACCAAAGAGACAGTTACAGAATGTTCTACCAGAAAACTCCAGAATATGCATTCTTATCAGCACAAGGGATGTTTTCCAAGACAGATTATATGCCAGGCAAAAAAATAAGCTTCAGAAAAATTTTAAAAGTCAAAATCATACCATATGCTTTCTCAGACTACAGTGGAATAAAAGTAGAAATCAATTCCAAGAGGAAATTTAAAACTATATAAATACATGGAAATTAAACCATCTGCTGGTGAATGATCCTAGGGTCAATGATAAAATTAAAATGGAAATCAAAAAATATTTCTAATTGAATGACAAAAGTGACACACACTAGAAAACTCCCTGGAGTGCGGGAAAAGCAATGCTAAGATGGAAATTTACAGAACTAAATGCTACATCAAAATACAGGAAGACTACAAACAAAAACTCAGTGTTACACCTCAAGGAACCAGAAAAAGAAGAAGAAGAAAAAAACACAAAACCTGAAGCTTGAAAGAGAAAAGAGGCAATGAAGGTGATAGCAGAACCAAGTGAAACTGAAACAAATGAAAAGACAAATAATTAAGCAAATGACAAGTCGGATCTTATAAAAGATAAATAAAATCACTAGACCACCAGGAGATGAACAGAAATTGAAGTTCAATCAGAAAGGAAAAAGGAGACACAACTGACACCACAGAAATACAAACTATCATCTGAGACTACTATGAAAATTTCTATATGCACAAAACAAATGATGTGGAGAAAATGGATGAGTTTATGGAAACATACAAACCCTCCAACCTTCATTCAGGAGGAGATAGAAATTCTGAATAGACCAATAGATGAATACTGAGTCTGAGACAGTAATAAAAATACTTCCCTCCTCCAGAAAGCTCCAGCACAGATGGATTACCAGCTGAATTCAGCCAGACCTACAAAGAACTGGAACCTATTCTACTAAAACTATTTTGTAGTATCAAGAGGGAGAGAATGCTCCCTAACTCATCCTATAAAGCCAGGAAAGGACACAGCAAAGAAAGAACAATACAAACCGATATCCCTTATAGATACAGAGGATAAAGTCTTTAATAAAAACACTAGCAAACGGAACCCAAGAGAAAATAAGAAAGGTGATTCATCCAGGGATGTAAGTATGGTTCAACATACACAAATGAATAAATGGGATTCATCACATGAAAAGAATTAAAGACACACAAAAAAGGATCATCTCAATAGATGCAGAAAAGGCATCAATAAAGTTCAGTACTGCTTTATAATAAAAATCGTCAACAAACTAGGCCTAGAAAGGATGTGCCTGAAAATGACAAAATCTGCGTATGACAAACCTAAAGCCAACATCATACAGAATGGGGAACATGCTAGGGAATTATGTCCTAAGGACTGCAACAAGACAAGAGTGACTGTCACCACTTCTTCAACCCAGTACTGGAAGTTCTAGAAATATTAACATAGGGCATCCAAATCAGAAAAGAGGAGGTCAAACTATCTCTGTTAGCTAACAATATGATTTTGTATCTAGAAGATCCTAAAGAATCCTCAAAAATACTCCCAGAATTGATAAATAAATGCAGCGAAGCCTCATGTTAGAAAATATACACGAATCAGTAGCACATATACGTACAACAATCAAGCTGAGAGTCAAATCGAAGGCTCAATATAATTTACAATAGCTGCAGAGAAAATAAAATGTCTGTACTAATTTTATACTAATAAAATGCCTATACTATCCAAGGAGGTAAGTGATCTGTACAAGGAGAACTGGAAAACACTGATGAAGGAAATCATAGCTGACACAAACAAATGGAAAAACATCCCACGTTCATGGATTAGAAGAAGCAATGGTGTTAAAATGCCCATATTGCCCAAAGTGATTTACAGATGCAGTGCGATTTCCATCAAAATACCAACATCAGTTTTCACAAACAATTGAAAAAAACAGCTTTAAAATTCATAGAATCAAAGAAGAGCTGGAATGGTCAAAGTAATCCTAAGCAAAAAGAACAAATCTGGAGGCATCACATTACGTGACTTCAGTTATACTACACAGGGCTATAGTAATCAACATAGCATAACGCTGACGTAAAGGAGGACACAGATCAACAGAAGGGAATAAAGTACTGAGAAATAAACCCAAATAGCGATGACTATTTTTTAACAAAGCAGACCAAAACATACACTGAGGAAAGTAATGCAATTCAATAAAAACTGCTGGGAAAGGGCGGCGCCTGTGGCTCAAAGGAGTAGGGCGCCGGTCCCATAAACCGGGCGTGGCAGGTTCAAACCCAGCCCCAGCCAAAAATTCAACAAAACAAACACAAAAACAAAAACCGCTGGGAAAATTGGACATGGCCATGTAGAAGAATGAAATTGAATCCCTATCTCTTATCGTACACAAAAATTAACTCAAGTTGATTAAAGACTTAAATGTGACACCTGCAACAACATAAATTCTAGAAGTAAACTTTAGGAAAAACTCCTCTGGACATTGGTCTAGGCAAAGATTTATAACAAACACCCCCAAAGCAATTACGGCAACAACAAAAACAAATAAATAGGACTTCTTAAACTAAGAAGTTTCTACACAGTAAAGAAAACAATAGAGTAAATAAACTACCTAGAGAATGAAAGAAAATCTTCACAAACTACACATCCCACAAAGGACTAAGGATTCATGTCCAGAATATAAAAGGAACACAAACAAATCAGCACGAAAACGACAAACAGCCCCATCAAAAAGTGGGCGAAACACAGACAGAAGTTTTTCCAAAGAAGATACGCAAATGGCCAAGAAACATATCGAAAAATGTTCAGCATCGCTAATAGTCAGGGAAACACAAATTAAAACCACAATAAGATATTACCCTACCTGAATGACCAGTTTTTTCATATATAGAATAGATTTCTTGACTTATAATTCATGTACCACACGATTCACCCATTTGAAGTTAACAATTCCATGGTTTTTAGTATATCCAGAGTTGTGCAAACGTCACTAATGTCAATTTTAGAACATTTTCATCTCTCTGGAAAGAACCATGTGCTCATTAGCAGTCACTCCTAATTACCTCCCACTCCTCCGACCCCAGGAAAACATTCATTTACCTTCTGTCTCTGCACAGTTTATAGAAATGACACCATACAACATGTCACCTTTTATGCTTGGATTCCGTCATTTAGCATAATATTCTTAAGGTTCATCTATGTTTTAGTTCATACTGGTACTTAATTTCTTTTTTTTTAAACTTAGTTAAGAATATTATGTGGTACAAATGTTTTGGTTGCATGAATTGCACTTATGCAGTTTGAGTCAAAGTTATAAGTATGCCCACCATTCAGGTAGTGGGCATGGCCCTTGTCAGGTGTGAGTTTACCTGCTCCCACCCTCTCCCTCCTACCTGTTTGCTTTCTGTTAAATTTTACTACCAAATGTGCACATGGGTATTGATTGATTCGTTTCTGTTTAATAGTGAGCACATGAGGTATTTGAGTTTCCCCTCTTGGTCTCCACTTCCATCCTGGTTATTACAAAAGATATTAGTTCACCGACTTTTTTGCTTATGGCTGCATAGTACTCAGAATGATCATTGTACAAAAATCAAAAAACAATAGATGTTGATGCAGATGTAAGAATCTAAGTTATTACAACCTCTATGGAAAACAGTATGGAAATTCCCCCAAGAAGTAAAAGCAGACCTACCATTCAGTCCAGCAATCCCTCTGCTGTGTCTACCCAACGGAAAATAAACCGTTGTATCAAAAAGATACCCTGACCCAAATGTTTATTGCAAATGTTTATTGCAGCAAAATTCACGATTGCAAGGATAGGGAATCAATGTTAGTGCCCATCAACAGATGTGTGGACAAAGAAAAAGTTGTATAGTATATACATGCCAGGGAGTACTCCTTGGTCAGAAACGGGAATGAAATAATGTAATTTGTATCAACTTGCATAGAACTATACACCACTATCTTAAGTGAAATATCTCATGAGTGGAAAAATAAATACCATATTCTCTAACTTATAAATGGGAACTAAATGAGATATATATATATATATATATATATGATCAAAATGAGGTATAGTGGATGCTGGAAATTAAGAATGGGGGAGGGTGAGAGAGGAGTGAGGGATAAAAAGTTACCTATTGAGTACAATGTACACGACTCTGGTGTTGGGTACACTAAAAGACCTGACTCGAACATTATACAATTCCTCAATGTATTGATAACAAAAAATGCATATATGCCCTAAATCTATTGAGATAAAAAATGCTAATGTGAGGGGGGGAAAGTGAGGCATCCTAAAACCTGGCTTGGTGATAGCTAATAGGGCTCCTGGTGCTCCTGAGTTTTGTTAATTAGTTTTATTATTTTGTCAAGTGCTTACCCCAATGGCTATTTATAGAGCTCTATGTAGACTTTTTGAAACTGTGAAGTGTTGCCCAATATACTTCTATGCTGAAGTTTTATTTTGTACAAATGCTCTGTCTCTTGGAATCTTAAAAAGCAAGTCACAAAATTCAGGTAGCTAGAAGAAAATTTATTTCCTTTGGGTGAAAGCATCTAAGAATAGAACTTTTTAAGAGATAGATTGAATGGCAATTAAGAGCTGCATCACGATGTGATTTTTTCGTGTCGGTTACTGGGAAAACATAAAGAAACATATGCTGCCAAGTCACACCAGAGACTCATTGCAAAAGAAATGCCACAGCTGATAGAAATGCTAGCAAGTAAATTATTCTCAGAGGAAGGACTGGAGCTGGTACTTAAATACAAGTTGACAGAGATCCGCAGGCGAACCTCCAACTGCTCATGATCAAGTGGCATCCTGACTTTAATTGTGAGGTAGGAAAAATAATGGTGAATTTTAACTATCTGAATGCGATTATATTGAGTGAAGCATAGAAAATACAATCAACAAATACAATTTTATCAGCGTATACTAGATATAGATGGGTGAAAAATCTCAATGACAACTCTGAGTACAGTATAATGAAATAGATCAGGAACAGCTGTGTGTGCTTCCTCTAGAAAAATGCGAATGTGGAAAGCCTTTGTTGCCTATTTAGACCTGCCTCTGTTTCCATGACAGTTGTTTTTGTGGCACTTAGCACCCTAGTCTAGATATAGAGTACCCAAAACAATGAAGTCCAGGAGGAATTCATTTTAAAAAATAGTCATTGTGGGTGGCACCTGTGGCTCAAAGAATAAGGTGCCGGCTCCATATACTGGAGGTGGTGGGTTCAAACCCAGTTCTGCACCCCCCCCAAAAAAATAGTCATTGAGTTCTCACTAATATCATGGATAATTTTCTCAAATTATTGAAATAGCAAAAACTGCAATGGTGCCATTAATCCTATCAAAAGAAGGGAGGAGGGGGCAGCACCTATGGCTCAAAGGAGTAGGGCGCCAGCCCCATATGCTGGAGGTGGCAAGTTCAAACCCAGCCCCTGCCTAAAACTGCAAAAAAAAAAAAGGAAGGGAGGAGGTTCCAGCTCCATCCATGTAAACATAAACAAGGTAAAGTCTCCATCTTTCTTTAAGGTTGCATAATATTCCATGGTGTACATATACCATAATTTATTAATCCATTCATGCATTGATGGGCTCTGGGGCTTCTTCCATGACTTAGCAATTATGAATTGGGCTGCAATAAACATTCTGGTGCAAATATCTTTGTTATAAAGTGATTTGGGGTCTTCTGGATATAAACCTAGTAGAGGAATAGCAGAACAGGAGGTCTATTTTTAGATCCCTCATGATATCCAAACATCTTTCCAAAAGGAATGTACTAGCCTGTCTTCCCACCAGCAGTGCAGAAGTGTTCCCTTTTCTCCGCATCCATGCCGACATCTCTGGTTATGGGATTTTGTGATGTGGGTTGATCTTACTGGAGTTAGATGATGTCTCAAAGTGGTTTTGATTTGCATTTCTCTGATGATCAAGGATGATGAGCATGTTTTCATGTGTCTGTAGGCCATGTGATCAACAGCTTAGATACCTGCATTTTAACCACCCCAGGAGCAAGCAGGTTTTGCAGTGCCACCTCCTAGGACAAAAGCATCACCACATCTGACCCTGAACACTATGTACTGTGTAACACCTGAGCACCACCCATACTGATATTATAACCCCCCTCTCCCTGCTGTCTTTTCATCACACTAATATGGCAAACATTCCTTTCTGAATAATGCAGCTGCCCAAGTTTCCTGGGCCTAGACTTTAGCATTCAAGTGTTGCTGGATAAAGTCAAATAAGTTCAATTATAAATTCATGATTAATAATTTCAAGTTGAACCAAATTGGCAATATTGCTCTTTTTCTAGTAATAATTGGCATATGTGGACCCCTGTATACGGACCCTCAAAAATTCTACAGTCAAGAAGGAGAGGAGGGGGGAAGAAAGAAGGAAGAGGTGAAAGAAAGGAGGGGTATGATAAACTATCACCTAACGGGCACAATATAGGGGTATAGGGCACATCTCCTGGGTGAAGGACGCAGCTACAACTTGGATTGTACATAACAAACCCAAACAATGTAACCTAATTGTATGTACTCTTATATTAAATTGAAACCTAAAAAAAATCTAATCTCAAATCTCAGGCCTTGCTTCATGAGTTTATGAGTATCTTCTAAAGATCCACAAAAATAGCTCAAAACCTTAAAAGAAAGTCATATAAAATTATCTGTATCTGTAAATACCTTGTCGTCTTTTCTTCCTATTACAAGAGAGAAAAAAATTCTTACAAAAGAATGTTCTGTGAATCCAATGTACTCTGTTATTCAATAATCTCACACCATTGAAGTCCCTTTCTCTTTTTATATTCACCCTCTGTCTGTACTGAAATTCTTCCCATTGGCTTTTACAGACTCAAATCATTACCATTGGAAACACATACCTCACCATAGTCATTTTCCCCTTCCTTCCAGCTACTTTGGTAGCTTTTTATTCCCTTTCTTAGCCCATACTGTGGCTAGTTTGGTAAAAGGCTGTCTCCATGTTCTCAACTTTCTGTCATTCCGTTATTCTCTCTTTACTGGTAAGGATATAAGTCCAGCTGCTACAACAGAGATCCAAAATTAACGAAAGCTTGAACAAAAGTCAATCACTTTCCTCTAATAAAAATCAAAGCTGGCATGTAGCACCCTTCTACTAACATGCCAACACACAAGTCCCTTCTCCCTTGTTACTCATATTCAGAAAGTTGTGTCTTTATCTGCTTGGGCAAATATGTCCCACTATTGTGTCCACATCCAGTCACTGGGTAAGGGAAAAGGAAAAAGGGAAAGCATTTCCAAGAATTTCTATTTCCTTACTGTGAAGCAGCACCACGATCCCATTTAGCTCTCACGGTAATCAGAAAATGTAGGCTTAATTTTCTAGCTGCACGGCCAAACATGTTAAGTTCTTTTACTCTGTAGAACAAGAGGAGAATGGATATTGGGGGACACACAAAAGAATCTGCCAAATATTCCATTTTTTTATTCCCATCACTTCTCCAAAATAATGTTAAGGTTAGTGATCATGTGGATGAATCAAAATCTAGCGACCATTTCTTCCATCTTCCCCTTGTTGCAGCTCTCAGCAATAATTGGCAGTTTATTTATTGCCTTTTAAAAATATTCTCTTAGCTCAATCTCTATGACACAATAGTTTCCACGTTTCCTCTGATTCCTCTGCCATATACTTTTGAGATTCAGTTTTTTTCTATGAAGTGTGGCAGTTTATGGATAATACTAGAACATTCTTTCCCACTACATCCTACCTTTAAAAAAATGTACTTATATCCCTGATTTCAAACACTACCTCTAAGAAAATGTCTTACATATTTTTCCTGTTTACATATATTCTGTGATTTATGTCACCAAAACCTGGGCAGCTTTCAATGCTCCCCAACTCACTTAGTGACCCAACACACTGTCAGGTGGAATAATTCCAGTGCCCTATTGATTTCCAATAGGCACTTAATGAATATTTTTGAAAGAATAAATAAAATTAATCCATGGACCAATGAAATGATAGCTCATATATTTAGGGGAGTCTTTTGTTTCATACTAATATGTACTTTGTATTTATTAAAAATAATTAAAACAAGGCCTATGGACATAAAATATTTCATAGGATCATGCAACTGAAAGAAGTAAATAGGTTCAAACAAGATCTGTTTGTATTTATTTATTTTTATTGTTTTTGATACAGAGTCTCAAGTCTCAAGCTGTCACCCTGGGTAGAGTGCTGTGACATCACAGCTCACAGCAACCTCAAACTCTTGGGCTTAAACAATTCTCTTGCCTCAGCCTCCCAAAGTAGCTAGGACTATAGGTGCCCACCACAAGGCCTGGCTATTTTTCTGTATTTGTTGTTGTAGTTGTCATTGTTGTTTTAGCTGGCCCAGGTGGGGTTAGAACCAGCCTTGGTGTATGTGGCCAGCGCCCTACCCACTGAGTTCTGGGCCCCGCCCATCTATTTGTCTTTAAACCTATGATCTTTCCACCATGTTGTATTTTCTATTCCTGATGGAAATTGAAAGAAAACACTGACAAGAGAAACAGAGCAAAGGAAGACAGGAAGGAAATTCATTTTATAGGAGAAAAGGGAGAAGATTGTGGAATTTTGAACTGGAATCATTGGGAAATGATTAGTTTGTAAAAAGAAAGGAGAGATAATGAATTCGTTTTGTTGACCTAAGGAGTTTAAATTGCTGAAAATTTAGATGAAGATTTCCAAAGATTATTTAGAAGAGTGATTATAGATATACATCCTAAGAGTAAAAATTGGAGCCCCAATGTAGACTAAAAATGCTAACTAAAAAAGTATTCAGAGAAAGAAAAAGGAACTTTTTTGCAATTTTTTTTTCCTGATTCTTCTAGCCACTTTGCACTTGCTGGACAAAAGTCGTACTGCCCAATTGTCATAAAGGCTAATACTGGCGATTATGTGGAAAACAACATCCGACCTCACTGGCTTCCCCAATCTCCTTTGATCATATAGGGAGAGAATTTCTTCTCTTTGGGGGGGAGTTCTTTCTTTCATACTAATATGCACTTTGTACTTATTAAATAAAAAGAAGGCCTGCAGACACAAAATTTCATAGGATCATGTAACTGAAAGAGTAAATAGGTTTAAACAAGATCTATTTGTCAGCTATGACTGTTATTCTAGATATATTCATTTTTTATGATTCTTCAGGGTTTTTGAAATGAATATTTAGTATAATAAAACTGGATTGTTGAAATCCATGCTATTCTCACTGGAATGTGTACACTGGTCATTCTTGTACCCTTTTCTACTTTACTCCAAAGTCAGATGCAGAAATTGTCCTTGGGTGTCAAGATTTTGACAGTCTCTCTGCTGCAGATATGAGACCGTTAGAGGGTAGAAAAGCATTGATAAATCTGAATTCATTCATAGTGTGGCTATTGGAAGATGAAGGGACCCATGTGATCATTGTAGAGCTCACAGCAAGGTTGTCTGAAATTGAAATGTCTTGATGACTAGGAATACATCATGTTCATTTAGTTTCTCCAATACTTAGTCCATTATCTGGCAGGTAGAGGTGCTCAATATTTTTGCTGATTTGAAATGAACTGAAGTAATCCAACATCTTGTATCTCACTAAGAAATAGTATGTATAATTTGAAGTCCAATTTCTCATACAATAAGAAAAAAATATTTCGCTTTAACTGAACCATGATTTAAAAGGCAGACTATTTTGGCAAAAACTTTTAAAGGTCATGGAACAAAATATATTTTGGCATTTACAAAGTTAAATCTTGGTACCTGTATTTTCTTTGAAAGTCATAATTGAAAAACTAAAAGAAAAAATTAAATAAAGAAAGAACAAAAAAATGAGCACAGGAAAACTGCTTCTAACTGTTGCAAAATTGGGGGGAGTCTCTTGCTGTTCAACTGAATGCCAACAATTTATCACTATTATTGTAGTGATTGTGTCTGCCTTTAGGGAAAATCCAAAGCGGGACTGAGTATTATACTACCTCTGTGTGATCTCTGCAGGCAAATATATCACCATGTGGCAGAGTGCCATGCTGAAACAAACTGCCCTGCACAAGTCTGAAAAATGATAACTTTTAATCCCTGTAAGATGTATGGTGGCATAACACTTTTAACTGTTTTCCATTCCCTGGTTTTTAAAGCAATTACACTGTAGGCTGCAGGGCACATTGCTAGATGCATTTTTTTTTCTTTGTCCTCAAAACTTTCCTTTCCCTGTTGAATATTTTTCCAATATAAACATTTCCTAAATTGCTGTGGAAACTTAGTATGAAGCACAGAATTTGTAAAAGCAACTAGCAAATCCAGGTTTTGAGACAAAGCAAGAAATAGTTGGTTAACCTGGGATACATTTGTGAAGACATAACTCTCCCTCATATCTACTCATCTGCTCTTCCAATGAGAATTACTTGAAGGTAATTTCAGTGTATCTTGATGAACTTGAATTGTGAAATTGTTCAGTAGATCGTTGACATTTGTCAAGGATATGTACTGATTGTTTGGGAATTCCCAAATTCCTTAACACCAATATAGTAAATACTCTTCCCCAGAAAGTAAACTAAAATTGAAAAGTATTTGTGGATGTCCATTAAATCTTTAATGATTCTGTGAATAAACAAAGTCACTACTAAACACATTTAAATACATTTCACTGAGTTATATTTATCTTCTCTGCCTTTACCTTTGTAAAATGGGCAAAAGATTATGAAAGCTAAATTGTACTGATGAATACAGAAAAAAAAACTGTATAAGGTAGGAATTGCTTAATCTAACTAATGAAAGTTAAAACACACACACGAATGGTGCCCAAAACTGTAGGCATTTTAAGAAAGGAAAAATATTGTATTACATTTATAATATTCCAGTCATGTTTGATTTCTGCAATTACAAGAGGTGCTCAGGGGTAACCTGTATTCATCTTTTGTTGTTGGTATTTATTCAGTACTACAATTCTTGCTCCTTCTCTCTAGCCCTTCAATGTTTCAAATGGGTGACTCAGCAGAAGTGAAAGTTAATTACATGCCAGGGAATCTCAAGTCCATTATAATAAGTTGACATGGAAAAATTCCTGCTTCAGGGGAAAACGTGAATAAAATGAGGTCATCAACTGGGAGCTAGTAGTGTATGTGAATGTATTAACCTTTGCTCTCTACTGGTAGCTGCAGTTTCCTACTGATCTGGGCCTCCTTCACAGTTTCTAGAGCTCTTTGCTCTTCAGAGGACCTCTTATAATTATTCACTCATTTAAATCCTTCACTCAAAACATTATTGAGCACTTCTAAATGTTTGGCACTGGGTGAACCAAAGAATGGTAATGAGGCATTGAATACATAATTTTAAAAATTCATTCTAAACATTATGGTATGTTCTTTGAATGAAAATCTAGAGTAATAGGAGACAAAGTAATGGAGGTATACTTTAGACGAAGTGGATTGGAAAAGCCTTTGATTATCTGACATAACTATGGAGACATCCCTGTAAATAGCTTAGAAATGGCTATTTTCATCAGAATACAAACATGTTTTCTCTAAGTGCTAAGTCAAGACGTGTTGCAAAGATGCCTCTCTACTCAAAGTGACTCTTTCCTCAGCCCAGCCAAAACTTTTTAATACTTCTAAAAAGGACTGAAAATATTTCTCCAAATTAATTCTTCTTAATTTTTTTTTGTATGACCAATAATTTAAGTTATTACTCACTCAACAAAATAAAGCATTGGCAATATTGTATTGATATGTACCCAAACCATGTATTAGTTTTCCCTTCCTAGTCCCTTTCTATACCTGCCTAAAATCCAATATTGTTAGTACATTGCCCAAAAGATTTCATAGACAAAAGTTACCTGAGATGCCATCTGTCCAGTTCAATGATCTTCAAACTACGAAGGATAGAAGAGACTGTGAGTTCTCTTTTCCTCTATTGGAAAGTACCTCCTGGACAATTAATAGCTGACGATCAGTATGAGATTTAATTGAAAAAAGAAATGTTCTATGCAGTAGAAACCTTCATAACTGACCACCTCCCTACATTGACCACCTCCTTAAGTTTAGTTAATTTTTGTAGACCAAACATGAGTCACATGTGTATAAGTAGTATCAATACGGTAGGTCTCATTCCTTGTGTTGACCACTTCCATATGTTGACCAGTTTTTTACAGTCCCTTGAGTGGTCAACTCACAGAGGTTCTACCATATATAAAGCTATTAATTTTACTTCACTGTATTTCTGTTTGTTTAAACAAATGAAAGAATTAAAAGAAAGATTAAGATGTCTTTCCCTGACTCAAAATACTTTATGACCTAGAGCATCATTAGTTGCTCTTTCCACTCACTCACTAACTTTTCACTTGGCCCCCAATAAGTTGTTCCTTACAGGCAATACATTCACGATGTGACACAGACTAAAGTGACATAACATAAAAATATAAAAGTTGTGTCCAAAATAGATTTCCTCTTTCCTTAGAGGTTAATATTTTTGACCTTGTGGTACTTTTCAAAATTATCCCAGAATAAAATGCTTCCCATGAGGGACAATCTCATTGGATATGGAAAGAAAATGCATATATAAAAACCACCGATGAAATCAACTGTACTTCTATTACAAGCCCAGAGGCAAAACTAAGGAAGTAAAAAAAGGCAGTTAGCTAAATCTGCCATCAATGTGTTTCACTGTGCTTTTATTCTTTCCAAAGACTCAAACTAATTAAGAGTGCTCAGAATCTGTCAGAGATTTAAAAAAAGGAAAAGGTCTAGATAGAATGTTGGTGCCTAGAAATCTTAAGAGAATGCCCCAGCTGACACATGGGCAACTCAAGACAAGACAGCTTATTGACTAAAATTGCTAAAATCACCAAGCTTATGACAGTTTAGTAAAGGTAAAGAATTTACCCTTGATAACTTCTAGCAGCTATTTGTTCTGTTATAATCAGGAAATTATAATAGGTGGAGACATGCTTCCTGCTATTTAGAGCATAGGAGCCTTTGAATTTGTTTTTAGTCACTGGTTTGTCACCAGATGAGGAAAATCAAGTACTAAGTAATGAAACAGATTTTTGACAAGCTTATAAAAATGTTTACATTGAGTTGAACATAGCCATTCAAAACCAGTTTAATTAACATATATTTTTCTAATAAAACTTTTATTTGTGAATTATTTTAATACATTTTGTTTAATTTCTAAATTAATTCTAAGACAAATTTATTTTTATTGCTCAATGGTTATAAAAGGTGATCTTCCTTGTATTTTGAAAGCAAAAGAAAACGTGTCTTTTTTTTTTTTTTTTGAGACAGAGCCTCAAGCTGTCCCCCTGGGTAGAGTTCCGTGGCATTACAGCTCACAGCAACCTCCAACTCCTGGGCTCAAGCCAGTCTCTTGCCTCTGCCTCCCAAGTAGCTGGGACCACAGGTGCCCACCACAACGCCCGGCTATTTTTTGGTTGTAGCCGTCATTGTTGTTTGGCGGGTCCGGGCTGGGGATTCGAACCCGCCACCTTAGGTGTATGTGGCTGACGCCTTAGCCGGTTGAGCTATAGGCGGCGAGCCAGAAAACGTGTCTTATTCTTCATTGCTGCTATTCTTTTGAGAAATAATCCTATTGCTTTCCATGGTATCATTCTTAACCCACACAAAAGTCAATATCCAAGATGACAAGGCTTCCTCACATATTCTCATTGCAGTGACATATCCCTCCCTCCCTCTCATGGTTAAAATCTGGTGCTCTTTCCTCAGTTTTAGTCTTCAGGCATTGTGTAGCATTTTCTGACTTTCTCTGTTTTGAATCGTTCCTTTTCCTTCTGCTTCATGGTTCTGGAATGTTCTTTTTATCTTTTGATCTAATCTGCCAGTTCTTTAGCATCTTCGAAGTCCTCATATGTAAGTTTTTAAATGATCAAGTCTGCTCACTGCTAAGGTTTGGAAACCTCAGAAGAATTCCCATATCCATCATCTTTTTGAACCTAGGATTCTTCCCTAAATAGAATAAATATACTACTACTACTCATAATAATAGTATCCGGTTTTATTTACAGAATTGCTGGAAATGAAGGGAATAAAAGTAGGCTAAATAAAATTGTAAATTTTAATCATTTACAAAGATATGTTGAACTATCCCTAGCCAATTAGAATTACCTCAGCAAAGGTGTGTCTGTGATGCAAACTGGCCAATCAGAGACCTCTGTGGAAGCTCTTTTCCTAGTGGTCAGGGTAGATGTTCTCTTTCTATTGCAGTCAATAGGCCAGAGAATGTGGTCTAATTAGACCTATGATACAGAGGAAGACTGAGTTTGTGAGGGACAGAGTCCAATGATACCACTTGAATCATACCCTGGGATGATTCAGTGATATGGAATGATCAACTTTTATATCTTTAAACCTATTTAATCTTTAAGTTACTAAGTAACAATTGATTAATAAATATTTTCCTCTTATTCAATTCATAGTGGATGTGCAACTTTACTCCTATCAGGGTGGGAGTGATGATTTCTTTTTATAAATATATTTTTATTACTGATTAAGAAGTAACAGAAGACTCTGAAGACACTTGCAATCATTAAGCCTTCTTTAATTAAGCTGAACCTGGGTGAGCAAACAGCCCACATCCTCCTGCCTCTGGTTTGATTGCACTTTATCCATCACTGATTCCCTCCCTTTTCCAACATGTTTATGCTTTGTTGAAATATCACTAAATCCACTATGCTTACATCAGATATCATTTCACTTTTTAATAAATCCTACCTTGTTTATAAAACCAGATATCCTCCCTTCCTTCCCAGTAATCTACTTATTCCTCCTTTATGTCTATCCTTGTTCCAGTTATCTAGAAGCCTCTCATGCTCTCTAATTAAAATGTAAGATCTCTGAAGGCAGGGATCTGTATGCACCTTCGTAGCATTTACAATGCCCACAGAATGATCTGGAGATAGCTGAAAATCCGTCACTATTGGCTTGATTGATTTAAATCAATTTTTTAGGTAAATGCAAAGGTTTTTATCTTTGATATGTTTAAAATTCCCTTTCCCTGTCTGCATGAAAACTATGAGGAAAATCATAGGATTAGTGTGTCAGATAGAAGGAAAGTTCTGGAGCTCTTTTTACCTTCCAATTTTTAAATGTATTGAATATTCAATAAACTGAGAGAATCTTCTAAAAAAAAACCAACTGCCCACTCTTCCAAAATAATGTGCTCACTTTTAAAAGATATTTCTCTTTAATATAATTATATATACCTACTGTGCCTTCTAGGTAACCTTTAATTTTTCCCAAGTATAGTATTAACATTAGAAGAATATTAGTACCCCAGACATTTCAATATATTTATAGTATCTCTACTAAATTATCAGGTAGATGTAAGGGTTCTCCTTAAAGTTAGAGCATTAAGTTATCTTTGTACTAATTCTTTCATAGCTTGACATAATTTAGTATAAAAACTTAAGTTGAGCAGACTAGAGGCATTCTTAGCTTCCTAGTCAATGCACAAGACTTTGAGAGCGCTTCCCCTCCACCAAGAATGACTTTCTGCTAGAATAGAATCAAACTACACAGGATGCCTTAGGCTTCTCTCTTATGTTGTGTATTCCTTACCCTTTATTGTTCACGGGATTGCAAAGTAGAAAAATCATTTCCACGTTTTTGTCTATAAATTTTAACAACTTCCACCATTTATTCTATTACTAATATACTTTGTATTATAATTATAGAATGTACTATCTTTAAACTAACAAATCCGGAATCAAATGGTGACTTACACCCACCAGTTGTCTGATATACTGCCTACTAGGTAGTTTAGCCATTTTGAGTGTGATTTCTTACCTGTAAAATAGTTTTAGTCTTAGCATGCCAAGCATGAAGTAGAGATACTATTACACAGCGATTTTTATTTTTTATTGTTGGAGTTACACAAAACCAGGTTACACTGATTACATTTGTTAGGTAAAGTCCCTTTTAGAATTGTGTCATGCCCCCAAAAGGTGTGTTACACACAACGAACCCTCACCCCTCTCTCCTTCCCTCTCTCTGCTCTCCCCTTCCCCCCCCCCCATGTGCTAGGTCATCAATTGTCCTCATATCAGAGTTGAGTATATGGGATTCTTGCTTCTCCATTCTTATGATGCTTTACCTAAGAATAATGCGTTCCACCTCCATCCAGATTAATACAAAAGATGCAAAATCTCCATCTTTTTTAATGGTTGAATAGTATCCCATGGTATATATATATAACAGTTTATTAATCCATTCGTGGGTTGGTGGGCATTTAGGCTATTTCCACATTTTGGCAATTATAAATTGAGCTGTGATAAACAGTAGTGCAAGTGTCTTTATGGTAAAATGATTATTTTTCTTCTGGGTAGATGCCCAGTAATGGGATTTTAGGATCAAATGGGATGTCTAGCTTGAGTTCTTGAAGGTTCTCCAGACTTCCTTCCAAAAAGGTTGTATTAGTTTGCAGTCCTACCAGCAGTGTAAAAGTATTCCCTTCTCTCACATCCATGCAAGCATCTGCAGTTTTGAGATTTTGTGATGTGGGCCATTCTCGCTGGGATTAAATGATATCTCAGGGTGATTTTGATTTGCGTTTCTCTAATAATTAGGGGTGATGAGCACACAGAACTTTTAAATTGCATTGTCAACATCAAATTTAAAAATCTGGCAATGTTTTTGGCCCCAAATCTACATATAAATATTTGATTTTAAAGTGTTGGAGCAATCTCAAAAACATAAACAAATATGGAAAAGTGGTGCTTTGTCTCTTGTTGTAGGGTAAGAAGGATCCTAGTAAGAAAACATCTCTGCCATTGGGCATTTTTGTGCTGTTCAATTTTCGTTAAATTCAATCCTGTTTCCCCACTAACCTGTATGGCACATGAAGGCAATGGCCATGACTGGATTAGTCCTGGCTGTATCTCCACTGTCTAGCATATCTCTTCACACATAGTGGGAACTCAATCCATTTATTTAATAATCTTTAATCTAGTGAGCCAAGAAATGGAAATTTTCTAAACCACAACACTTGCCTAAGAAAAAGGAATAGCAAGGGGTCTTTTGGCAGGCTGAAGAGAATACCTTCGGGTGAATGTTTCCTAAATGCGTTGGAAACAGTCAGATGGATCTCGTGGCTGTCACTAAACTCCCATATTTATCTGAAATATGGGTGCCCATAATAAAAATTACGTCATGCAGCTTCTTTTACAGGAGAGGGTAGTGCTCTGGCTTAAGTGCTTGACAATGGGCTATTTATTAAGGTAACTGTAAGATTCAGGGAAGTGAGTTTAAATCCTCTCCTAGCAGGAGACAATCCTATCCTAACCTCTCCCGCTCCCTGCTGGTTGTTTTGCTAATATGCTCACTGAAATGGATAAATCATTTGGAACCATGAAACCACTTCGGGAGTGGAAAGCCAGTACTTCTGAGTTCTTCATGGAGCAAATCCAGCATACCAATTCTGGGAAGCTATCATGTAGACTCTATGTTAAGGGATGTCTTAGACTAGGGTATGCTGCTGCGAGGGGAACCTTCAGACTGTATAATTTATAATGAACAGAAATTTATTGGCTTATAAATTCTGGAGGCGAGTGCCCAAGACCAAGGTCCTGGGATCCAGCCTTCTTGCTGTGTCAACACATATCAGAAGGTAAGATGTAGGGAGAGACCGTGCAATGAGGAGGCTGAATTTGCCCTTTTATAACAGCACCCGTCCCACTCAAGGATGCAGCTGCTGTGGCCTAATAACCTCTTAAAGCTCCTGCCTCTTGATACTGCCTGAACAGCAATTAAATTTCAACACAAGCTTTCAAGGGGACAGACATTCAAACCACAGCAAAGGGTATTGATTTATAGCCTGTCTAAAACAAACTTAACCATGAAAGCTGCGACCACTTTTGGTTCTGATAAGCTGGGTCAATCAATCTCATCTGTGGCAAGATTTAATTTAAACTTATATTTATCTAAAAAACGATGTATGTAATCATCTGTCCTTATACATATAAAGTGAGTTATATTGGAAGCAGACTTGCTAAAGGCAGATAGACTTCCAGTAATGTTATTCACTGTGTGTCTATAAACAAATTATTTCAAATCCTCTTGGATTTAGATTGACTCGATTTTTTTTTTTTTTTTTTTTGGATGGGGGAACAGAGTCTTAAGCTGTTGCCCTCGATAGAGTGCTGTGGCACCATACCTCACAGCGACCTCAACCTCTTGGGCTCAAGCAATTCTCTTGCTCAGCCTCCCAAGTAGCTGGGACTACAGGCACCCACCACAAAACTGGGCTATTTTTAGAGACGGGGATCTCCCTCTGGCTCAGGCTGGTTTCAAACCCGTGAGCTCAGGTAATCCACTCGCCTTGGCATCCCAAGTGCCAGGATTACAGGCGTGAGCCCCCATGCCCAGCAGATTGACTCAATTTTAAAGTGAGAGAACTGGATTCATTGGGATGACTAGAAGTTAGAGAATTTGAGTTTGTTCAAAATATAGGAGAAAGATGAGGTAAGAACTATGGAGCCAGGATATCCCTGAAGATGAAGTACTGAGCTGGCTGGGAAGGTTCTAGCCATCCATGAATTGGAATAGAGGAAAATGAGAACCCTGTTTATTCTTACTGAGTAATTAATTTCTTCACACCTTTTTTGCTTTGCAGAGGTATGATTTATGTTCACAGTTTCAAACATTGAAATACCAGGTCCAGAGATATAAAATACTGCCGTGGTAAGTCTGGTTTTACCTGTGCTCCTTCCAAGAAGCCATGGTTCTACTAAAATATTCAATTTCTGACACTTTCTAGTCCTACAAACATTGTATAATTTAAACAGTAATGATTACACACCATTTATTCTAAGAGTAGAAAATACTTTTTTTAATATACTAAACTTCTTTTACTATTAAGGTAATCCTTGGAATAGAAACAATTCAAAGGGAAAAAGGAGAATAATAAAGGATCATGAAAATGACAGTGGAGAGGCTCGGAGCCTGTGGCTCAAGTGGCTAAGGCACCAGCCACATATACCTGAGCTGGAGGGTTCAAATCCAGCCTGGACCCACCAAACAACAATGATGGCTGCAACCAAAAAATAGCCAGGCGTTGTGGCGGGCACCCGTAGTCCCAGCTACTTGGGAGCAGAGGCAGGAGACTCGCTTGAGTCCAGGAGTTGGAGGTTGCTGTGAGCTGTAATGCCACAGCACTCTACCAAGGGGGACAGCTTGAGGCTCTGTCTCAAAAAAAAAAAAAATGACAGTGGAGAAAGCAAATATAAACCTTAGAGGTGAGAGGGGAAAAGGCAGAAGGATTACGAAAAATTACTATCTTGTAGGAGGGTTCTTGTAGGCTGGAATCAGACTTTCGAGGAGGACATGCTGTCCAGATGGAGGACAGGTGGAGGACCCTCAAGAGAAAATAATAAGGCTGGGTCCGTAATGTTGAAAAAAAACCTGCAAAAGTTTTATTTTTTTTTTTTATTAAATCATATCTGTGTACATTAATGCTATTATGGGGTACAGAGTGCTGTTGCTATATACAATTTGGAGTACTTTCATCCAACTGTTAACATAGCCTTCATGTATTGTGGTACATGTACACCATGGAATACTATGCAGCCCTAAAGAAAGATGGAGACTTTACCTCCTTCATGTTTACATGGATGGAGCTGGAAAATATTCTTCTTAGCAAAATATCTCAAGAATGGAAAAAAAAGTATCCAATGTACTCAGCCCTACTATGAAACTAATTTATAGCTTTCATAGGAAAACTATAACCCAATTATAGCCCAAGAATATGAGGAAAGGAGAGAGGGAGGGGAGGGGAGGGGGGAGGATGAGTGGAGGGAGGGTGATTGGTGAGATTATGCCTATGGTTTATTCTATAAGGGTACATGTGAATCTCTCTAAATGTAGAATATAAATGTCTGCAAAAGTTTTATAATTAACTGCTGAGGCTTAAAGAAGTAACACTCAGGTGATACTGACAGGAACAGGCAGCAAAGAGGTAACAAGTAAGATGGTCCCTTCTCTCTAGAATCCCCTGTAGTAGAATCGAACTCAAAAATTGAAATATGACTGATAGATTCCTAACCCCCATATTACAACCTGCAGTATGGACGGGGGAGGACAGCTTTGAAGCTAGGAGACAATAGCTTAGTAATTGGCACAGAGGAGGTGTGAAATTATGGAAGACGATATATCACAGGAGGAAGATTCATATTTTATGAAAATATGAGGCTTAATTCAGTTCAGAATTTCTAAGAAACATGTAAAATATTCTCATGTCTTTTTAATCAAAAAGAATATATGAGTTATTTCAAAAAAACTTCATTTTTCTTCAGGGAGAAAAAACTAGAGATTATTAAATGTTATTGAGCAAAAGTTGATATTTTAGTTCAGAAAGAAACTTGATATAGGGCTGTGAATTAATACATTTCCTTTTTAAAAGGTGCTACTGATTAAAAAAGACAGTGTTAAATCTGTTATTTAAGCTAATTACTGTCAACTTCTTCAAACAGAAGTCTATTTGGAATATCTTATATATTTGACATTCTGGTGGGGGGGTGCTCTTTTTCTTAATTATAAATTAACTGGCCAAAGATGAATCCTCCCTATTCTAAAATTCTAAGTTTTTCATCAGGGAGCAAGAGATATGGTATAAGAAAATTAAGATTGGAATTAATTGTAAAATGCTCCCTACTTTAGTTCCTTCTAATCCTCTGTAACCCACCTATTAATATTTTTTATATTGATAACTCCAGAATTCCAGATTACTCAGAGGCGAAATGGAAACACGTATTGAGTAGAATAGACAGAGGGGAAAAAAAATAGCATCATTTGCCATGTCCTATTTTCCTATTTCAATTTTCCTGGGAAGAATATTCTCTAGGCATTTTTCTATCCAGAACAATTTTGTTTATAATTAATTTCTTTCAAAGTATGACTTGATTGCACTGGTTCCGTCAAAGGTTGTTTTTAAACTAGAACAAACGAAGGGAAGAGAAGTAAGGTTTAGAATATCACTCAAGGAAGAACGCTGAGCCATCAAAGTTGACTTTCCCTGAGAAGAAAGGTTTGCTATAGATACATAATTGTATCTAGTTATACTTATCCCGGTAATATGCAGTTACATAGTTATAGTACAGTCAGATTAGAGTACTCTTCAGTGCTTCATCACCTGTGGGTGCTTATCTCATCAGAGGTCACATCGTCTTTATGGTTGTATTTATTACACTAGGCAGGTCAGTGCCTTTCAAAGTCATATTTGGGGACAAAGACATTCACATATATATAAATTGGTTATAATGTGGACTAGACTTATATACAATTTGTCATTGTTTTTGTTCCAGATTACTTCTTATTCAGGCTGTAATATAGCTTAGTGAGCGCTCATCTTAACTGCAGGTGCATTCTCAGGTTTTTATCTGCTCTTATGTTTTTTTTGGCCAGGGCTGGTTTTGAACCCACCACCTCCGGCATATGGGGCCAGCACCCTACTCTTTTGAGCCACAGACACTGTCCTGCTCTCAGGTTCTTAATGCATCCTATTGCATCTTCCTGACCCTACTGTAGCTCACTTTGCATTTCACTAGTTACTGTTACTTTCCCTGGGATAGCCAACCTTAAAGCAGGGTAATTGTTACCATTTTTGTGCTTTTTTAGTATAGATATGAGTTCTATTTAGTATCATTTTCCTTCAGTCTGAAGAACTGCCCTTAACATTTCTTGAAGGCAAGTCTGCTCAAAATGAAGTCTCATATTTGCCTTATTTTAAAATATCTTTATTTCACTTTTTAAAATTGGTTTATAATTTATTTTTGATTTTAATGGATTTTATGTGTATTTTCAAAGTATAATCAAGGTATAAGATACCTATATGTAGTAAAATGGTTATCATAGCAAAACAAATGCACATTATTTTACATTCATTTTGAAGGATTTTTTATCATAAAATTTTAGGTTAACAGCTTTATTTTTCTTTAAGAATTGTAAGCATGCTATTCTAGTTTCTCCTGGCTTGCATTTTTTCTGATGCAAAGTCGATGACAATTTTCATTTACAGTTTCTCTCTATGCAGTGGATTTTCTTCCCCCTGTGGCTATTTTGAGATTTTTTTCTTCATCAGTGATCCCGGAAATTTTATTATATTTAGCCTTTGTGTAGGATTCTTTGTGTTGATGTTACCTGGACTTCGTTGAACTTCTTGGCTATATGGATTTATGGTTGACATCAAATTTGGAACATTTTCAGTCAATGTTTCTTTAAATATTCTCTTTCCCTCCCCTCCAAGCTTTCTCCTTTCCAGGACTTCAATCCCATGTATGTTGCCTGCTGTTTTCCTGCAGATCCCGGAGTCTCTGCTCAGATTTTTCTTAGCATTTTTTTTCTGTTCTTCAGCTTGGATCGTTTTTATTGCTGTATTCATGTTTGCCAAGTCTTCCATCTACACAATCTAATCTTCTATTAAGCCCATTTAGAAATTTTTAAAAACTTAGATACTATATTTTGGGGGTTGTAGAACTTCCATTCATCCTTTACTTTCCATTTTCCATTTCTCTCCCATGAGGTTCATTTTAAAAATTCAGATCCTCAGCTTGGCGCTTGTGGCTCAAGTGGCTAAGGTGCCAACCACATATACCTGAGCTGGCAGGGTCGAATCCAGCCCGGGCTCGCCAAACAACAATGACGGCTGCAACCAAAAAATAGCTGGGCATTGTGGTGGGTGCCTGTGGTCCCAGCTACTTAGAAGGCTGAGGCAGGAGACTTGCTTGAGCCCAGGAGTTGGAGGTTGCTGTGAGCTCTGATGCCATGGCACTCTACCCAGGGTGACAGCTTGAAGCTCTGTCTCAAAAAAAAAAATTCAGATCCTTGAACATATTTATAATGACTGTTTTAAAGCCTTTGCTGGCTACTTATATCACATCTATCAGTTCTGTGTTTGTTTCTTTTTACTGATATTTTTCTTTTTCTTTTCTTGAGATAGTCTCACTTTGTCACTCTCGGTAGAGGGCTATGATGTCTTATCTCACAGCAACCTAGAACTCTTGGGTTCAAGTGATTCTCTTGCCTCAGCCTCCTAAGTAGCTGGGACTACAGGTACTCACTACTATGCCTGGCTATTTTTTGAGACAAGATCTCCATCTGGCTCAGGCTGGTCTCAAACCCATGAGTCCAGACAATCCACTTGCCTTGACCTCCCAAGCTCTAGGATTACAAGCATGAGCCACTGCATCTGGCCTTACTGATATGTTTCATCTTTACTGGTCACAGGTTGTTCTTTATTCTCATGTCTGAGGATTGTTTTAAACTGAAGATTGAGGTTTGTGATTGTTATGATATTGAATGTAATGGTTTTATTGTTTCCCTTGTAGAGGGATATGTTTTGTTTTGACAGGCATTTGATTTAATTTAATTGCAGCTTACTGAGATTTTTGCACTCGTACATTACCCTCGCTGCATCAGAGTTGAAAATGCCTCTAGGCACAAGCAGGGATGACCCTAAACCTCCCTTACTTCCTTCCCATCTCTCAAGAATCAGGATGCTGGAATACTTGTTATTCTACATTTGAAAACAGTTGTTTTCTTGTATGTTCCCATTTTGTAGTTGTTACAACAGAAAGTCTAATCTAACATGGATTCCTTTGTCACAGAAGTAAAATGGGTCATTATGTTAACGAGATTAACTTTTCCCCAAGGTCTTAAGAATAACACGTGAAGATACAAAAGATTCAATAACGCAGACCACTCGTGTCCCAGAGAGTCTCAGTAAAAATTAAGGCTATCAACCAGCGTCTCTTTTTATTCTGTAATTGAAACTTAGTGTCATTAGTTATAGGTTATTGTGTAAAAATTATTTCTAAATTTATATTGAAGAGAGTCGTGGGGCTATCCTCAGACAGAGTGGCAACAATTTTGTTTCCAGTTGCAGAAAAAGGATGACTAATGATGGGGCTGGAAAAAGAAAAAAAAAGGAATAAAGAATCCCCAGATTGAAGCCATTGAAATTATACTTGACATTTGGGTCATACTCAGACATTTGGAAAAGAACAAAGTGAGATGGCTGTGAAAGCTTAACTGAAAAATGGGGACACAAATAAAGCAGCTTCCCAGGTGCATGGGATGGAGCACAGAGGAGCTCCGGGTGGGCACGTCCCAGACTCACCACAATCAGCAGAATTTGTATAATTGTGTCAAGAGGGCTTATGTAAGCTTTCATTAGTAATAAAAAGAAGTCAGAAAGAGCAAGTGATGTTTGGCTCATGGCAAATTAGAAAGACAATGTTAGTATTTTCAGAAGATACGGAATGAGAATATCCTGGAGATATAAACTATCACAACCTATAGCCTACGTCCTCGGAGCTCTGACCTACGATATACACAGTAAAGGAAGGCACAGCTTTAGAGGTCCTCCATAATGATATGTGCTGATCGTTTTCAATAATTCACACGTATTATTGACACACACACACCAAAATCGCATGCTGATATGTTTGGTGTTATGTACAGTTTTTAGTTGCTTAATTTCAGAGAAATAAAATGTTATTCTAGCCTCTTAGCCTAGGGAGGCCCGACTGAATTAGGTCACTAGGAATAGAAATGGAAAGAAAAGGAGGAGAGAAGAAAGGAAGTTGGTAGTGATCAAGCTGTTTTCAGGAGGATAGGAACTCATCATGGCCACACCATCAGCATCACGGAGTACGGCACAAACTACTACATGCTGAGAGCGCCCCTCCTGTATTTATTCACACACTATTGTTAAACCATTTGTTTGTGTTGATGTATGTTGGTTTAACTCACATTTTTTGTTAATAGTTTCAAGGGATATTAAATAGAAAATCGGTAACTAATGCTTAAGCACATTGAATAATAAAAGCCTCACAACTGCAATAATCTAAAAGGGGAATGGCTCAATATCACTGTTTTCACAGGATCTGTTAGCGGCTCAATATTTAAATCAAAGAAGGCTCATGTTTTTCTTTAACTGTTATCGGTATCACTTATTATGGTTGCATGGACTAGAGTTGAGCCTGAGTTCCATACAACCTGAAAAACACAATTGCTTACGTTAATAATTGATTAGACTAAGAAAGTTTAAGCTGAATGCTCACATTTTGCCTCATAGTTAAATACAAAAGGAAATTACTCACAAACTGACTTGTTTTGAAGTGTTTTGTGAGGTTCTCATTGATAAAGTTTAATTAGCAGCAGTATAATCAAGATAAGAAATCTCAGATTTCTTCTAATGCAGTTCTAGACCTGGGAGGAATCTTTGATTCTTGAGAAAAGCTTAGAATGACCACTAGTCCACTTCGCTTAATCCGTCTGAAGTTGCATTACCCACATGCATTCCAGCTCTGATCAAGGCAGCTGTGTATTAGAATATATACAAATGCGGCGAGACCTCCGACACAGCTCTTCATGTGTGTTCTTTATAGTCACTTTTTTCTCTGTGCTTTTAAAATAACGTACTTATGCCTTGCCATATGGTTACATTCTCTACACTCTTCTAAAACCTAATACAGTCCTTTTCTAATGCAAAAAACATCTTTTTCTCTAATCATTGATCTTATTCCTGCCTTGTGCTTTCACACATGTAAATTGGATATATTTTAAAAGTAGTTTATATATATGTATACATGCTATAAATACATGTTTGTGTATATATATATGTGTGTATATATATAATTTTGTCTTCAACATGTGTAATTATCAATTTCTAGTTTTGCTTCCATATAATTTTTGGTGAGCCACCGGTTCTAAATTCCTTTATTAGTTCACTTGATACCTTTTAATTTTATATTGAAGTATAATTTACACATATAACACATGTAGATGTTGCATGTTCTATTTAAAAAGTTATGAAAATTTTATCTACCCCTGTAACCTTGTATCCCCTGCCAGGTAATTTTCCCAATCATCCAAGCAATGACTTCTCAATATTAATCAAAAGTAATTGGTTTTACCTCTTCTTGGAAATCATCTAAATGTAACCAACCACTCAATACACACTTTTAGTCTGTTTTTATTAACAAAATTCTTGTGAGGTTAATCGTGATGGTTTTTGATTCATAATTAATCTATTTTTACTGCTAAATTATAGTCAATTATATAAATTTACATAATTCGTTTATTCTCTCTTATTATTAGACATTTGATTTGTTTCCAGTTTTGTGTTACTATAGATAAGAAAATTATGAATATTCTTGTATAGGACCTTGAATGAACATTTATTTTCATTTCTTTTTAGTGAATGGATTAATCAAATATATTAGAATTCCAAGAAATTGCTGTGCTATAATTTTGAAGAATAGCCAAAGAGTTCTCCAATGCACCTACATTTGTTCTTCTGCTAGTAACATAAACTAATTCTGGTGGCTCCATAGCCCAACCAACATTTTATGCTATCAATCTTTTAAATTCTAGAGGGTCTCTGACTGTCTCTGCCTATCTCTCCCGTCTTTTAACATCCTCTAAGTAACTACTGTAATTTCTACTCCTAAACATTTAAAAACATTCTAAAACGTTCCCCTAACTTTCTATAATTATTTCAAGTATGTCTTTGGTAACTTAAATTTTTGGAAGACAATATCATTCTTTATTTATTTAGTAGTGTCATTCTTTTCACCTCCACACAACTAACAAAGTACTAAACATCATCAGAGGCTAAAGTGTTAAATTTAACATATTAGACAAAGAAGAGACATTACTTTGGCAAATGTTTATTTTATAGCTACTGTACAGTATTTAGATTGTACCTGCTATACAATGCCATGCTAAATTGGCCTATGGCTGAGTTCAGAGGAGAAGGCTGATCTAACTCTGAATCCAGAGTACTTTGTGCTGGGATGATAATCTTGAGAAATTGATAGGGAAGATGTTTTTAAGTCTGGTACCTCTAGGAGTTTAAAAAGTGAGGCATTGCAGATTCGAAGGTCTCTAAAGAAGAGCACATCATTAGGAATGCTTGCCCTTCTGTGGCATCCATTCTTTGTCCTACACGGATGTTCATGATGACTTTTGACTGTAAGAGACAATCTCAAAGTTTGATGTGTTTCCTAGTGAATAACCTCAAAGTTTTATTGAGTGTGTCATAAGGAAAACAAGGGATTGCTTTGGCTGTGCCTGAAGCTCTATATTTCAGTTAATATAGAGACGTTATATTTGAGTTCTTTTACTATACATGTTACTATATTGTTTATTGTAATAGGCCCTGAAATAAAAAAGAAAAGTAGAAGCTTGTACTGTGAGGAGCATCTCATAAGATAAAGACATTACTGCCTTTACAAGTTTTAAAAGTACCACAATTAATCTCAAAAATTCATATGTATGTCAATTCTATGTGGATTTTTAAGTCTTTTTTTTTTAGACAGAGTCTCACTTTGTCACCCTCGGTAGAGTCCTATAGTGTCATAGCTCACAGCAACCTCAAACTCTTGTGCTCAAGTGATACTCTTGCCTTGGCCTCCCAAGTAGCTGGGACTACAGGTGCTTGCCACCAATGCCGGGCTATTTTTTGTTGAGGTTGTCATCATTGTTGTTTAGCAGGCCCAGGCCGAGGTCAAACCTGCCATCCTCAGTGTATGAGGCTGGCACCTTTGCCATTGTGCTACAGTGCAGAGCTTGGATTTTTAAGTCTTAAATTATCAGATCAATGTATATTACTGTTTTTTAACATATCTTTTCCGACTGCTCTTCACATCTTCTCCCATGTGATAAATGGCACACAGACTATGAACCAAAGTATCAACTCTCTACCTGTCAAATTTGGAGTTAGAATAGTTTCTTTTATTTATGGAATATTTATCAGGAACTCAGATCATGCTAGAAATTATGACAATTGTATCACAAGCCTGGAAGATGAGTAAAACATTGTTTATCACGGTGCTCTTTCCCCCTGAAAATCTATTAACTATTGCCTTGATTTATCTGTCTCATAAATCTTGGAGAAGATGTATTTGTAAATATATTTTTCATAATCAACATAAAAAGACACGTCTTGAAATTTGGTTAAATACCTCATAGCATGTGGTATTCTAAACTCAGATGCATGATTCTTTTTCCTAGGGTATGGACTAGGATCTGGCTTTTTTTTTTTTTGCAGTTTTTGGCCAGGGCTGGGCTTGAACCCGCCACCTCCAGCATATGGGGCCAGTGCCCTATTCCTTTGAGCCACAGGTGCCACCTAGGATCTGGCTATTCTTAAACACTGACAGTGGTTTCATTGCTTTGCATTTCGATGCCTCTGACTGAAGTCAACACAGAATCTTTATTGTCACTGATTCTTACAAATGTTGACCTCTTCAAAGTACAAAGGTTTTGCAGGCCACGGCATTGATAATGGACTTTTGCATTTGCAATTCTCACAGTTTTATTGAAGTTCTAGGAGGATAGGGAAGGCAGAAATGTATTTATGACATCACCTTATGCCGAAGGTTTCATGACTGAGGTAGCATTTTCACTCATTATAGAAAATATCTTTCCATTCTGTCAAATGACCTATAAAAAAAGTGCATAGGCAGATATTACCTGGTAGCCACTTAATCACTTGCTATGGCATTGGAGTCCTTGGGACTAGAAATCGCGTCCCGGAGTCATAAAGGTGCGGTATGTTATATGGATGGTAACTAAAAGCCAAATGCTTATAATATCCACTATGTACAATTCTGGAATAATAGCACACCCTGAAGGTGAATTTTTTTGCTGATGCTGAAGATCAGAATTTTTGGAAAACAAAATAAACACTGAGAAAGAAACCTGTAAATCCATTTCATAGCACTGACCTGACAGGTCAGGCCTATGACAAGATGTTTGTGTGCCTATGGCTTTGTATTGCAAACCTTGAATTCACTTTTGATTCCTTGTTTTTCACAATTTCTGGTAGCAAGAAATAATATTACAGAATTTAATACCGTTATTGTCCATACCATGATATCTCAGAGGAGTTATGGATAATCTTGCCCTCGTAACCATTACACTATGTTATTTCTGTGCATTAATGAACATAACAGTACTATTGAAAAGAAATTTATGGTTTACATATTATAAACTATTATATTATTAAAAATTACTATATGGTGAGCTCATCACAAAGCAGTACACAGTTTGGAGTACAGCTGTTTTGCCTTTTATATTGAGGTTAAAAGGGCCTGGGGAAGAACAGGGATGGTTTGTTTCTGGTGTTTTGAAACTAATTATTAATGTGGATTTTTAATCTATAAGTAGAAAATAGTAGCACTTAAAACCTATGAAAATTATTTTTAGAGCTATCTGAAAAAAATTGCTTTGTTAAAATTTTCAATATCCATATATATGGATCCCGAATAACTAATTAAAAATAAAATAAATATTCTGAGAGTTTATGGGTGTGGCTTAAGAATGTTTTATTGAAGGATAATGCTCATAAAGTGTCATGAAGCAACACAGGAAAGGGGAGCAAACCAGAGTGGAATTGGTGGGGAATGAGGAAAATACAGCACAAGAAAAGACACGGAAACAAAGGATGGGACCGGGAGGTCTGACGGAGCTGATGGCTGCAGCCAGCCCCAAACCACAAAATCAGCTTTATTTTATAGCATCTCTATAGGGTTGTCCAGGGGGAAAGTAGCATAGACAAAATGGAGAAATAGCATAAACAAAAGACATAGTTTTGGTCTTACAGTACAATTGGAAAATGTAAATGACTTTAACAAAGACAAACCATCTTGTTAATGGTTAACAACTTCATTAACTATGATAAGAAGTTAATGAACTTCATTAACTATGATAAGAAGTAAGAAGGGTAAGATCACAAGGATCTCAGCATAGTTGACAAAACAAAGGAAGAACTACATGACTTAGTGGTTACTACTTCATCTTGTTATAAAGAAGGGAGAGATCTCAAGGATCTCTGCATAGTTACCTAAACAAAGAAAGGGTTAGGCGACTTCTGGCAGAGGGAGTATGAAGAAAGGAAAATGGCTATTTCAGGGTAGATGAGAGGCAGTTGGGGGTTCATTCTCTGAATGTTCCCCAGGCTGTGAGGGCTCTGCCATCTCACAGCCCACTTCTACAATAAAGTACACAAACCATATGTATACAACTCAATGAAGTTTCACAGACCTCCACCTATGTGGAATGTAGGGTGTATTTTGTACACTAAACATTTAACTCCCTGATATACAACAAAAAGTTTGAACCTTTTATTTGGCAAGTATGAGAAATGGGTTTAGTTAAGCAAATATGTAGTTTGGGGGGCTAGCTAGACTCCAGGTGTGATGGTCAGTTTTCTGTGTTAACTTCAGTAGGCTGTTGTACCTAGTAAATCAATCAAACACTAACGTCAGTGAGGACGTGTTATAGATGCAATTAACATCTACAATATTAGATTTTATTAACATTATTATTAAGGAAATTCCCCTTAATAATTTGGAAGGACCTGATCCAATCAGTAGAAAAGTCTCCAGGGAAGAAATTTAGCCCATGGACTAGGGAATGAATTCAAGGATGTGTAGGGGATGTATTTATATCAAATTATAAATCAATGATGCCTCAGTGCCACAGAAGCTTTGGTTTCAGCTGTCCTTATAGAGAGTTGGGGTCTTCTATGATGCTGTGCTCTCCTGATTTCTCCAACTTTTCTTACTATTCTCTCTCAATCCCGACTTCTCTGCATGTCCATTTTCCTGTGTTTGCTCTAAGCAGTGGATCTCACAAGAATGAACCTTGATGGGTCTTCCCACTGTGTGCTCTTTTCCCAGACAACTTATGTCTCATTGTGATTGTAATTATAACCATAGGATGATGACTTCCAAATTTAGTTCATTGGCCCAATTCCCTTTTCTGAGAAGTGGATACACGTACATAACTCTATGACATGTTGACTTTAATATCTTCAAGTGCTCAGAGAACCAACAGGTCAAAACCTCCACCCTCCACCTGTTCTTCCAATGGCTGCCTCAGGCACAGCTGCTGGTCCCGCACAAACCAAGAGCCTGGGAAGATCAGAGCAAATGCACACACTCCAATAAAGAAAAGTGTGGAGGAATAAAAGTGTTGAGCACTAAACATGGTTATGCTCCTTCCTTAGCATGTCTGAGTTTTAAGACCAATCCTTTCACACTAAAAACCAGGTTCTTAGCAAATATTGCAGTGCTTTTTTTTTTTTAATGAGTCCTTATATATACTGTCAAAAGCACAGATAATTTCTTATTGTGTATACAAAAATATATATAATTGTGTATTGTATATAATACAGATGATAATAATAGTGAACCTTTTTGAATATTATTTTAATTGATTCTTATAATAATTTTTGAAATAGGTAAAATTACCCCTATTGTTTAGATAAGGTAATGCGGGCACAAAGAGATAAAGTATTTTCTCCAATATCATACAATAAGACTTTAGTGCAGCTAAGATTTAAGTACAAAAGTATGTGACTCTCAATTCCATGTGCTTTCAATTTTATGAACCCATAAATTGATATCCCCTTGGCCAACCTATGATATAGACTTATAGATTCATAAATAACTTAGCTGATAGCAATTAAAAAATAAATCAGGCATTCACTTTATGTGTTCTAGAGATTATAACTTTACATATCTTTTCATGTAAGATAAAAATGGCATCGAGACATGTAATTATCAAAAATACTATATTCTGTGTAGTCGCTCTCTCAGGCTATCTTTTTAAGTCTGGGTAAGGTGCCTGAGTTACACTCCTGTGTGTGTGTTTAATGATGTCACAATTTCTTTCTGTTCTTTATAGTCTTCGTTCTTAGATTCTACAACCAAATTTCTACTTTTATTCATACCATTTTAAATAAGATTCCAAACAAGCTCATGTAAAACTATCATTTACTGACTACTAACTTGCTTCTGCAGGTCATGACTCAAACTATCCTGTAGAGAAGAAATGAGAACAATACTTTTCTTCATTTTTTCTTACACTTAATTGAAACATATTCAATAAGATTTTGTAGTTAAAAGGACCTTTTCCTCTCACAGTTTACAAATTGCAAACACCTCAGTTCTCATTGTATAATAAAAACTGTCATTCTCTTGCTCAATATAGTGCTATGTGAAAGGAACAAGACTCAAATATTTTGATTTTGAAAATATGTGAGTTTTTTTCTTAGTTCAGATGGTTTAGTGATTTCCAGATTTTTTTTACATCTCCTTTATAGAGTTATATTATTAAAAAGCATTTTATGAATTTTTCTTTCAGTTGCCAGTCAGCCTTGACCTCCTCTTTTTTCAGTCCAGGGAAGGTTTAAGCAGCAGCTCCTTGCAGAACATCAGGCAAATCTGCCACTAACCTATCATTTTTCCTAGTACTGAGAGGGGATACTGGAAAAGGGTGAGGTCTAGGAGAACAGGTCTTCTCAAGGAGACCACAAGGATACACCGGCAGGGTCTTCTCCATGGTGACTGAGCTCTTGGGAATTTGTGAACTTAACTTCCTGAAGCTGGGAAATTTCCAAGTTCTGTGAAATCCTGTAGTTATATAGGGGCCGGAATAGCATCTCCTGCTTGGTTCAAACTGGCCAGTGAGAAGGGTTCCACTTCATAGTAACTATTGACTATTGATAAAAAGGGAAAGACCAACCCAGTTGGGGAGCATGGCCATTTGGAATTCTTCTATGCCATAAGCTCCCAGCTGGTAAACAAAACCCTTCTTCTTATAAACGGTGTTTGGGTGCTCTTTCTCTCCATTGGGGCTCATCTTCCTGCAACAGTACCAGCTGTCAATATACTTTCTTTAATGTCCTACCCTACATCCTATCTGATTCTTTAAAAATAATTTCCAATAAGCCAAAAAGAACACAAAAGTGAATGGGCCAGTAAAGATCAGAAAAATCAGATTCTAGGCATATGTATAAAAGGTTGAAAACATAATCTGTGGTCAAATTGTTTATGTCTACTTATCAAATAAAATTTATAATAGAATTTTATATGTTACGTTAGTTAAAAGAGAAAATTTTTTTGTTTCTGCTGCTAAAATTTCAACAAAATAATAATAAAATATAGTAGAATTATACCCATTTTGACCATGGATTTAGATTATGCCACTAAACTAGGACATGAAAAATAGGAAAATAGTGATTAAACTAGGACTTAATAATACCAGAATGGATAGTATAAGGAAGACAATATGCAATTTTAGAAGCTTAATGTGTCTTATATACCTGAGCCTTATCTGTACTTTCCACACTTTGTTAACTCTGCTATTGAAAAATTATTTTTAATTACTGTATTTGACATTGTCTGATTAAAAGTAAAATTTCTACACAGATTGCATTATCTATTGAAAGATTTCCTTGATCAGTTACACATTTCAGTCTTTCTAATTTGTAAATATCTATAGAGTCAGTTCAAGTCATAATGCTTCTCTATTGGAAATATCATACTTCTCTCTATTCAAAAGCTAAGCTGTTCCTTTAGAAAGTGGCGTACCCAGCATGCCACATCACTTGCTCCCCTTAAAAATAATTTTCTTCATATGAAGGAAATGATGAAAATGTGTCAAAAGTAAATATGGTGTACAATTGTTAGACTATCCACATCTAGGAAGCTTTCTGGTCTTTCCTGATCTCACTTCAGAAAGAATTGATTTAACTGGAATGACTCAGTTTTTATATCTCAATGAATAATTTGGAATGTTTTACCTTTTTAATAATTGAGTGTGTATCAAGTAAATTAGCCACATGGGACTCTGGATCAACTGTTTCATCCCAGTCTGATTGAACATGCTAAAATCCTTTTGTGACTGTTCGATTCTTTAAGCTCTCCTGGTCCTGTCTCAGCTTTATAACCTGAATAACAGCATCATTGCCTACTTCCTTCAGGGAAGAGGTGTTTTAATGGCTGTGAAATTCTGCCTTGTTTTTAAATGTATAATTATAGGTTTCATGTTTGCCTGAAGATTTAATAATTTAAAAGATGCTTTTCTAGTAATCAAAATGAAATAATTTTTCCCGATAATTACCTCAGTCACTTTTAAAAAGTCAATGATGAACATATTCATGCTGTGAGATATAAAAGGTAACTAAATAGAATTTAATATTAAATATATTTTCTCTCGGATATCTATTAAAATAGCTATTTAAATTTAGTACCTTTGAGACACTGATATTTTCTTAATGTAATGCAATTGGTAGCATCCTTTTCACTTCAGGAAAAATAAGACTTTTTGTTAGTTTCCTTTTCTCATCACTTGACTTTTTTTTTTTTTTTTTTTTGAGACAGAGCCTCAAGCTGTCTCCCTGGGTAGAGTGCCGTGGCATTTCAGCTCACAGCAACCTCCAACTCCTGGGCTCAAGCGAGTCTCCTGCCTCAGCCTCCCATGTAGCTGAGACCACAGGCGCCCGCCACAATGCCCGGCTATTTTTTGGTTGCAGCCGTCATTGTTCTTTGGCGGGCCCAGGCTGGATTCAAACCCACCACCTTGGGTGTATGTGGCTGGCGCCTTAGCCACTTGAGCCACAGGTGCCGAGACATCACCTGACTTTTGTACAGAGAATGTGTGATGGAATTTGACTCTAGACTTCCACATAATGAGGGGAGAAAGACAGGGAAGGAACCCACTCCAAAAATTTCCAGAGCAGCTTCATAGTTGGAACTCCATCTCTGCAGAGGCAGAACTATCTCACTCTTATTAACTAACGTAATATATAAAATTCTAGTATAAATTTTATTTCATAATTCCAAGACTGTTCAAGATAAGACAATTTGATATTATGAGGGAGCATAGTACTAGAGAATTCCTATAAGAGCTGATACAGAAGAGCACATAAAAAACAAAAAATAGATCTTACTCCTAACTTTTATACCTGGAACACAGGGCTAGGTTATGTTCCCTGACCTAACCTAAGTTTGGTAAATTGAGGTGTGGAAAAAGATACTCAACCTACAAGTTGGTATTTGGCTGTGTCTAGGTAAGCACTGGGGAGAATATAGAAGTAAGAAGAGATCTAGGGGCGGCGCTTGTGCTCAAGGAGTAGGGCGCCAGCCCCATATGCTGAGGGTGGTAGGTTCAAATCCAGCCCTGGCCAAAAAAAAAAAAAAAGAAGGGATCTAGTCCTTTGGTCCTTTAAATTATGCTAATAAGAGGAGGGTGTGTCTTTGGAGGTGGGACTAGGTAGACAGATGTTTATGGGAGTGCGGGTGGTAATAGGTAATATGACTATGAAATGACACAAATTCTAAGGTGTGCTCTTTGAACTATTAGGCACAAGGTTTTGGGTTATTTTTTTGAGACAGACTCTCAATTTATTGCCCTTGGTAGAGTGCTGAAGAGTTACAGCTCACAGCAACCTTCAACTCCTGGGCTTAGGTGGTTCTCTTGCCTAAGCCTCCTGAGTAGCTGGGACTATAGGCACCTGCCACAACACTGGCTATCTTTTTGTTGCAATTTGGCTAGGGCTGGGTTTGAACCCGCCACCCTCGGTATATGGGGCCAGAACCCTACCCACTGAGCCACAGGAGCCACCCTAGGCACAAGGTTTTGTTGGCAATAAGAATATACAAGGTTTTTGGGGGGAAAGGCCAGCAACAATGTCTCATGCCTATGATCCTACCACTCTGGAAATCCGAGGCAGGAGGACCCTTTGAGCTCAGAAATTAGAGAACAGCCTGAGCAAGAATGAGACCCTTTCTCTACTAAAAATAGAAAAATGAACTAGATGTGGTGATTGGCATCTGTAGTCACAGCTACTTGGAAGTCTGAGGCAGGAGGATCACTTGAACCCAGGAGTCTGAGGTTGCTGTGAGGTATGATGACATCATGGCACTCTAGCCTGGGGCAATAGTGTAAGACTGTGTGGGGTGTGAAGGGAAGAGAAAGGAAGGGAAGGGAAGGAGAGGGGAGGGGAGGGGAGGGAAGG
>NW_003852430.1:7362171-7393087 GCF_000181295.1 Otolemur garnettii | reverse complement strand
AGGGGAGGGGAGGGAAGGGAAGGGGAGGGAAAAAGAGAGAGAAAGAAAGAACATACCAGGTATCATTCCAGTGCTTTGTGGTCTTGAATAAACAACCTGTTTGGAAATCCCACATCTCTGTATGTGTGTATACTACTTCTCAGCCATAAAATGGTGATCTAGTATCTTTTGTGACAACCTGGGTGGAACTGGGAAGACATTCTTCTAAGTGAAACATTGCAAGAATGGAGAAACAAACACATGTATTTAATAACGAATTGGAACTAATCAGGCAATGCTTAAGTGCATATATGGAAGTAAATCTCCAAGAAAATCAAGCTTGGGAAGGGGTTAGGAGCTGATGGGTAAATTCACACCTATGGGGTACAAGGCACAGTATCCAGGTGAAGGGCACACTTGTAACCTTGACTCAATCTGTACAAAAACAAAGTATGCGTGGAGAGCAGGCTGTAAAATCACAGGGTCCTTTACGGCCTGGGGAACATTCAGAGAATGAACCCCCAACAGCCTCTTCTCCATTCCCAAAACAGCCATATTCCTTTCTTCCTTTGCCAGAAGTCATGTAGCTCTTTCTTTGTACAATTAACTATGCAGAGACCCTTGTAATCTTTCCCTTCCTTCACCTTGTCATATGCTAACAAAGTTGAGTAGTAACCACTAAGTCACATAGTTCTTCCTCAACTATGCTGAGACCCTTGTGATCTTGCCCTTCTTACTTCTTGTCATATAGTAATAAAGTTGAGTAGAAACCATTAACAAGACGATTTCTCTTTACTGAAGTCATTTATATTTTCCAATTGTACTGTAAGAGCCAAATTATGTCTTTTCTTTATGCTATTTCCCCATATTGTCTATGCTAATTCCCCCTGGACAACCCTATAGAGATGCTATAAAACAAAGCTGATTTTGTGCTTTGGTGCTGGCTGCAGCTATCAGCTTGGTCAGACCTCCCGATCCGATCCTTTGTTTCCGTGTCTTCTCTTGTGCTGTATTTTCCTCATTCCCCACCAATTCCACTCTGATTTGCTCCCCTTCACCGTGCTGGTTCTTGACAAGTATTTAAACAAAACATGTGTATTCCCTAATATTCTAAAGTTAGAAAAAATAGTCCCACCTCTTACAGGAATGGGCCTGTATTAGCTCCTCTAATTAACTGTGCTAATTTGCTGAATGCAGTCTTACAGAAATGAGACGCCATCATGGAACTAGGCCATTGGTCCTTTTCTTCCTCTGTCAGGAGATCTAATCAGACATTTGTAAAACAACCAGAAGGCATTTCCTGGGCTCTTTTTTTCCCTAACTATCAATTCAGTAGCACTGCTGGTATTTTGGCAGAAGACAGTCAGGGAGAAACCAGGGAGTTGAAACAGGAATTGTAGCTTTCTATGGGTGGATGTCCCAGGAGACAGTCCCTCTGCCCCAGAAAGCTCTAATAGCTCTGCTGTGGTTCCAGCTACACCAGGGTCTAGCTTCTGTCTTTTTAATAGATATTCTTCCATTGTCCCTTCTGTCCTAGAGATGGTTGCAATTTACTAATCTCTGGACTCAATCACTGCCCTCTAGCTTCTCAGTTTTTCCATCATTTGAATAATCAATTTGTTTTATTCAATTCATTATGTTTGGAAGTGTTAAAGTAGTGTTTATTGCATTCCTGGACCCTAAATGATATGATTACTATAAAAAGTATACAAACCTAGGTCATTTTTATAAAATAATTATCTTTTTTCTTTATATCTAGGTTTTGTAAAATACAATGTTATAATTTTTAAAATATTTGCCTAAATTTATTAAAATTATTATCAATGTTAGGCATATTCTTTTCTCTATAACTTACAAGTTATATCTAACATATATTAAAATAACAGCAGAAAGTGAATCCAAAGAACAAAAAAAACCCATAAAATGTTTAATTCATGGAAATAATTTATGAAATATTCCATATTCCATAAAACATGTTTAATTATTAAAGATATACAGTGTTTATACATGAAGATACATAATTCTAATTCTGTACTGCTGACCCTGACATTAAAAAAAATTATTAATTGGTTGAAAACTAAATCAATACATATACATTGCAAAATAGAAATATATATTAATTTGGATACTTTTCTTGCCTACTTATTGAGTTTTTGAATCCATAGGTAAGGGTAATAAAATGTTCAATGATGCATTTAAAATTGTTAATGCCTTTTTTAATGAACTGTCCAAATACAGATTTATCTACCAGACAGATTCATGTTCACCATTTAGAATGAACTATAATGAACACATTTATCTGTATCTTGATCTCCACTGATACATTTGACTAGACAAGTAACCTTTTGAAGCATCTCTGATCAGTCTACATTTCAAGCATTATCAGTTACCAAGACTGCGCAGTCTAACATCATCTATGATGAAGATTTATTCTTTCAAAGATAAAATTTAAAAAAAAATGAAAAGCAGGGAAGAGAAAGAATTTGGTGGAAATGAGGATTTTCATTCTAGTTCTACTTTATAAATATACTTACTTGATGCATGGGAGTTAGTATAAATTGTTTGCTTTGCTGATTACCCTAACTGCAATCTCAGCTGCTGGGCACAGGTATGTACCTCGGGAACTACTCCATCAGGTATGCTGGGCAGGCCTGCACCTACTCCACCTCCTCATCTTAGTCCACCAACGGATTTTAGAGAATATGTCCTAATGGTAACCTAATTCGGGTGTTTTTTCCATTCATAACCATAGTGAATTCTCTATGATAATAATCCAACACAAAAATGCTTTTTATAGCCCGTGCACTGATGTGACCGGATGCTGGAGTAAAAGAATAAGCATAAGGCACACCCAAGGGAACATAACAAGGTCTTTGCAGATCTTAGAGAAAATATAAAATATTAGGGCAGTGCCTGTGGCTCAGTGAGTAGGGTGTGGGCCTGTATATCAAGGGTGGAGGTTTCAAACCCAGTCCTGGCCAAACTGCAACAAAAATTAGCCAGGCTTTGTGGCAGGCGCCTGTAGTCCCAGCTACTCGGGAGGATGAGGCAAGAGAATCACCTAAGCCCAAGAGCTGGAGGTTGCTGTAAGCTGTGATGCCACGGCACTCTACTGAGGGTGACAAAGTGAGATTCTGTCTCTACAAATATATATATATATATATATATATAACAATGTCTTTGTGATTTGCAATGCATTCTAAAATTCTTAAAGTTTTGTAAAATCAGATAATTCTAATGAGAATATCAATTTCTTTTTATTAAGTCACATGAAATAGCTGATCTTTGACCATTTTTGACCTAAAAAATTTAAATTTCCTAAATTTCAACATGATAGGTTTCTAAAAACTACAGCAAGATCACTTGTTAAGCATAAGAGACTTAACATATATGTAAAATTGCCTAATACCATTTATAAAATAAAGATAATCAACAAATACCTATGAAGGTAGACAATTAAGTTAGTGAACTCACCCTAGAAAAAGTGCTACATACCTCATTGCTGAATGTCACTAAGGTCATCTTTGAAGTACCCGCCTTGTGAAGTTATGCACGAAAGGCAATACCTAGTCCACACCTCAAAGCATTTTTTCTAGGATGAGCTCTCAAATTTAATTGTCAGAGCTCATACTACTCTGATGGCCATTCCAGAAAAACATTCCAAAATTTCTTTGCAGGGTGAACTAGGCACTGGTACTGGGGCCTAGCTTCCCAAGGGGAATGCTTCAAAAGTGACCAGAGTTATATTCAGCAATTGGGTATGTCGCACTTTTTCTAGGATAAGTTGTCTAACTTAATTGTCCAATCTCTGCATGACCTGAATTCACCTGGACTCTAAAATACTGAACTACCAAAAAACATAGATTTCCTAAGGCATTAACTTTTCTCTCTACTGACCTGATGCTCTTGGAAGATTTCAACATGAGTGTCCAGTCGAGCAAACATATACAGGTGAAGAATCCTTTCATCCTGACCACTCCACTCCCAGCAACATGCTCAATTACACAGGAAAATGTCTGAATACTTTTCCCAGAATTTTCACCAACTAGTTTTGTAAATTTTAATAATTCTGATACTGTATTTCAGGTTCTTGGTCTCAGCGATTTGAAGAATGAATCCACGGACCACAGGATCAGCAGTAAGGCAGGATTTATTCAAACCAAAATTACAACAACTACAAAGAACCAAACCTCCTTGCAGAGAGAACCCAAGAGGGGAACAAGCTCTCCGGCTCCCTCTTTGAGGTCTGTTCAGATCTGTCCTGGGCTCTCTGCTCAGGGATTTATATAGTGGCAGGGGGTTGTTTTGTAGGAACTCAATGTTGACTCTTAGAGCTTGGGTCCTCATCAGTTACAGCCAGTTGTCCAGTGAGCTTTCAGGTCTTGGAAACTGACATGAAATTGACCAGGCAAAAGTCCACCTGGAGGAGAGAGCAAGGTGCCAGTGTTTTCCTCTGGTCCTGTCCTGTGGATATCAACCTGGTGGTTCCTCCATCCGCTGGAACAAAGTCAACAGGTCCAGGGTGCCACCTTGTCCTTAGCCAACATTGCTCACTTGGAAAGAAAAGTGGTCAACCTGACCAGTCTTAAGTTTCTTTTCATTCTTTGGGGAAAAAAAAGAGAAAAATGAATGTTTCACCATGTTTCTGTTGTGAGCAGCGACTTTGCTGGCAAACCGTCACTTATTTCTACCTCCTGAAGCATTCTTTTGAACTAATTTTTCAACTGTATTAGGGCACAAGAGTGCTTGATTATTTTTATCTGATGCCCACAATGATAATACATGTTCATCTGATTTTATGTTACTGTGTCATTCATTTAAGACAAAAGCTAGCAAACTGTTTTTAACAAACACTGCAGAGTTACAGGTTTAAATTTCAGTTGACTGTTCTGGGTATGTTTCTCTATGCTTTTTATTTTCACAGTTCTCTGAGGGATATGCATCCACCTGCAGTCTACATAAATGCCATTAGCCTGTCCACTCGTTCATGACAGAAGCCCGAGACTCTGACACTGTCTACAGTTGGCACAGCCTCATCTAGAGCTGTGACAATTGCTGTAGCACTCCTGCCTTGGCTGGAATAAAACTCCAGTGCTTAAAATTGACCCAGAAACCTATATTTGCTCATTATTGCTGCTGTGACTGCTGCTGAAGGAACTACAGAAGCAGGAAAAAAAAAAAATCACTCTTCCCTTCCTCTCTTTCAGACTCATATCAGCATTTTCTGTTCGCACAGCTGGGCTGGAAATCAGTTGCCCAGGGATCATGGGATGTGCAGTTTGCTGGCATCTAGCCCTTGTATTTTAGTGGAATTCATGGAAGGATGAGAATGAATCTGAGAGCCCCAAAGCAAGTATCTGATGTTTTGCCTCTGTGATTCTTGAGCATCTTACCATTGGGTTCATATTCATCTTCCACACATGGTACACTACCTACGCACTCACCTAATAAGGCAACTACTCTTTGTACAAATTAAGTTGCTCTCAAAAAGCAGGAATAAACAACCCCCAAATTTCTACATTTTTCAGATTTGTGGCTATTTTGAGAGCTAGGTATCTTCCTGGTGTTTCTTCAGCTATGCTCCTTTCATTTATCGAACAGGAATTTAATCTATTCAAAGTCACAAATACTGTACCTAATTCAATGATTGGTGATAATATCGATGCTGCTTATGAATGATCACGATAACAAAGTAACAAAGGAAAGTAACCCCGTGTGAAAGCGAGTAGACAAGTAAAAAATAATTCCACATTATTATTTAATTGAATATGTAGACTTGGACATGTTAGGTGCATTTGTTCTCAATACCGTTTTCAAGTTATTTGAGGCGTTAGGAAGGAGGAAGTGAAAAATAGACTAAAGTTTAGTTTATGCAGATTTACAATATTAATTTTAGTAAAACACCTACAAGTCAAATTGAAAGTAGTGAATTCATAAAAGGAAATTAATTTCTGACAACCTAGTGTGGTACTTTTCATATTATTAATATCCAGACTTTGCTTTTTTTATTCTGAGTCCAACCCTATCTTTGGTAGTTCGTTACTCTCAGGTATGTGCTTTTAACCAAGGACTACTGTTTTCTTAGATGTCAGAACAGGAGTTGTTTGTGCTGTTAATAACCTTAGTACCTTCGGGATGTTACTTATGCGTGATACATAATTCATGAGGAAGAGCTGTACTCAACAAACACTGCAACAGTATTTCAGGGATACGTAACAGTGCCAGTTTTTCCCACTGTTATCTGCAACAATTCTAGAAATTTACCTCTTATAAGTTGAAGACCATTGCTTCCTTTTTTGGCATTAGTAGTGAAAGCAAAAATGATGTCCTCCCCATGTGGTGCCTGACAAATATCTTACCAATGTAAAGTTTGAGGAATTTCCAGTTAAGCAGAAATGTTAACGTGACTTCATTCAGGAAGAATTTCATCATTTATCTGCATACATCTGATACTGTCTCTCCTTCCTTGAAGTGTCTTAAACGTTATGTTGAATACCCGAATCGGTCACATTGATAAGAATGTATCCCATTGTCAATATCTTATATAAATTTCATATGGGTATATTTGCTTTTTTTTCCACGAACACATTTATAGGCTGGATATTGCCTATGCTTGTTACTCATTAACCTCTCACAGCACCTAAAGTATGTTTTCTTATTAAATGACATGTAAGGGGATGAAGTGAATATAAGAATAAGTCAAAGGCATAAGTAATTGTAGATATTTTATTTGACCCACATTTATTGAGTTCCTAGTCACTATGGAAAAACTGCAATTTTCATGTTAGAGATACAAAGCAGAATTTTTTTAAAAAAGAAATTGGTGTAGACAGGAAATCACCCCAAAAGTGAAAATTCAAAGCAGTTAGTATCACAATAGAGAAACACATAAAATGCAATAGTAAGAGCGTGGAGAATTTGTGAAGGATAATGTTAGAAGCTGGCAGAGGTTACGAGGCTGGAGTCTGAACTTCAGTTATGTAGACAATCTTACGCAATTGCTTTTATTTTTGTAAAATAATCCCGAGGTCATTGGTAATAAGACTCATTTATATGTGCTGTTTTGTCAATATTAAAGAATGATTTATTCATGTTAAGGCTCTATTTATACTAAGTGTAATGACACAGTTGATGATAATTAGGGAGCTTTTAGGTATTAGTTTTTTCCTGAAAGGGAAGACTAATAACATAGCTATAGGTAGCGTTCACTCTTATTTCAAGAGCAGATTTATTTATTAATTTGTTTTCAATCCTACCCACAATACATCCCAACAAGGAAGGCTCAGAGTTCTGGTCGTAGTTGTGATTCATTCAAGCAACACCAATGAAATCAATCTCTGTACGGGTTCATCATCTGTTTTCATTTACTCCAAAGGCTACACTTAAGAGGTAATCCAGTGTGCCCCCGTTTAAAAATTACATGTTGCATGCTCTCATAAGTCAGCAAAATTGTGCCGTTTAGTCTCAATACTGGCTTGATGTAACAATTTATTTTCATAAAAACACAAAAAGGAAAGTTCATAATCCTTTTAATAAAGGCATATGATTTCCTTAATATTTGGAAATGATTTTTAAAATACTTCGGAATTTTCATTGTATAGCCCTGTTTTGGCCAGGATTTTAGATGAATTAGAACAGATTCCACTAAAGTGTTGTTTGAGAAATGGGGATGTCTAAGTTCCAGGTTTGTTTTTCGGATTTTTTCCCAAGTGTAGAAACTGCTCTCAAACCCACACATGCCTGGCCTCATCAGTTAGAACAACAAAGTCAAACTGCATTTCACTTATATAAACAAGTTCTTAGAAGAAAAGCCTCATACCAGCCTGACTGAGAAAATTATCCCAGATGTGTTTTCCAGCTACACCTGAAAATTTTCCTCAGTCCTTCCATTCTCCTGCATTGGCAACCTCACTATTGGGCTGCTGTTTCTACACCTGCCTGGCCCTTTGTGGAGAGCTAGATTTTTGCAGGATAAACGTTGAGGGCCTCATTACTGCCTCCACGAGAGGACAGTGTCCTTCCTCCACACACAGAGTCACTCCCGGCTGCCCAGGACCACCTGGCAGTGGACGAGTTGAAGTGGCAACCACCAGCCATGTTAGCCTCTGTTCAGGGCCTTTCTGATTGCAGTTTAGAAAGAAATTTGGAAATGGAAACGGAAAACTGAAAACGACCTTGTACAGACTCTCTCATAGCCAGAGTTACGGACGCAAATTAGAGCTCGCTAATGAAATACCTTCCTAAAAGATTTGGGGGCGGGGGGGGGGGGCAGAGTGAGGTTGCCTCTTCCACCGTTGCTAGCAATGTGGCCATGGAGGTGTGCAGTGTTCCCGAGACTATGCTGTACTCACTAGTTTGGGGGTTGCTGACAGGTAAGTGTACATAGTAGCCTCTTGACCCTGAGATTACAGCTACCTGGTGTGCACCTGAGCCTGACCGGGTAAGGGCAGCTTCCTCATGCTTCTCCATTCTCGCGGTGACAGAAGGCACTGCTCTTCTGGCTGGATAGCCCATTAAGCGGTGTGTTGTGAGGGTTAATAGCTGGATGTTCAGCCTACAGTCTTTCCAGCACCTTCCTGTTCTGAATCCTCTTCTGAAATAACTAGCCTGGCTGCTGTTTCCTACAACTGAACTATGACAGACGTCCATTTTGAGTCTTACCCCTGGCTGCCCAGACCTAGCTGGCTTCAGACCTTTTCCGCTTCAGTTCCCTATATTTGCAGCTGTTGCCATCGCTGATGAACAGTAAACTCATTTAGGTAACCTCATTCCCAAACTGCTTTCATGTGGCAAAGAATATTGGTGTATTATTCCTGAAATAGTTCTGGGGCACCTAATGTCTTATAAGCAGAGATCTATTCGCTTCAAATCATTAAAGAAGGAGGAAGTCCTCTACTTCACCTGCCAGTGTTCTAAAAACCTACTTTATTTATTGTTCTAGAAGTGACCTCCCCCTGGAATGGTTGCCAAGGACAGTATCACTTCTTTTCAGCTGACGCTTAACTTCTCACACATCAATTTTCTTCTGTTCTCAAGATAATCATTATATAGACTGACAGGTGCACAATTCCTATATAAAGACTATCCTACACCTACATAAATTAGCTAATGTTAAAATAAATGTTTTGGGTTTTTTTGCTAAATTCATTTTAGGCAAGATGATGTATTCCTTCCATACAGGGAAAGGAATTATTATATAATTCACTTACCCATATATCAGATTTTGACTCCTCAAACCCATAGACTGTTATTTTCCTAATTAATGTGGTACCTTGTACACTTGAGTGTTTAATGTTTTAACTTCATAATGGAATTGTTTTGAGATTTTATTCTTAGTTATTGATATATTCCCTACCTGAATCCTCATGCCTTAGCTGGAATGTACCTTTTATCAATGGGTTCAGGCTCTCAAGATACCACACACTGGGTGGCTTATAAATAACTGAGATTTATTTCTCACAGTTTGGAAAAGCAGCTGCGAAGTCCAAGATCAACACGCTGACAGATTCCACATCTGGTAAGGACTCTATTTCCAGTGCACAGACAGCTTTTCACTATAGCCTCACATGATGGGGTCTCTGGGGTCTCCTTTACCGAGGCAGTAATCCCAATCACAATGGCTGTGCCTTCAGGACCTAATCACTTCCCAAATTCTTCATCTCCTAATACCATCCCCCCAATGACTGGAATTTCTACATGGGCACTTTGGAGGGGCACCAATATACAGGCAGTGGCTACCTAGTATATCTATTTATAATTTGTGGTAGATTAAAGATGGCCATCAAGTCTGAGGGATAGGATCTAATTTCCTTTCCTTTGAAACCAGTAGTGTCTTGTGGCTTGCTTATCTAATAGAATGCAGAAGAAGTGACATCTTGGGAATCTGAAAATACATTATATCAAACCTTATAGACTCTACCCAGATTTTGGGAGACTCACTTCTGGGTATTTCCTCTTGAAGTCAGCTGCCATGAAGCAGCACAATGACCCTGAGACCGCCATGAACTCAGAAGCACAAGCTTTGTGGGCCTTTCCAGGGATGAAATGCCACATGAGTGTAGGGGGCTGGAGCGGGCAGACTGAGACTGGCCAAGAGGCTGTGAGGCTCAGAGGTGCAGATAAAGCAGCTCTCTGGGAAGGGGATACTGCCGCTCTCTGTTTTCCCAGCCGATTCCTCAGTGATCAAAGATTAGCTGCACCAATGTCTTTGCAAGCTTCTGGCTTCTGATATTGTAAATAAAATTTAAAGAATGGTTGTTTTAAGCCAGCAAGTGTTGACATGGTTTCTTCATTCAATGCATATCTTCAAAACTTTTACTCCATGTCGTGTAATGCAAAAATGGCCATGTTAAACCACAGGCAGAAAAAATCACTAGTCTAAAATGAAAACGTGGCCTAGTCCTGATGATAAAAGCAAGTAAACAAATGGTTAGCAAAATATCTTTGGAAGAAGATATCTTACAATATCAGAGAAATATAGTGTTACAGGAGAATAGACGAACACATATGTTACTATAACTGGAAAGTGGAGTAAGGGAGAAGAATAATAGAGAAAGAGTTATCTGAATTGGACCTGTGTATGGCGATGGGAATCTGTAATGCAGACAGAGGAGTCAGGAACAGTTCAGGCATAAGCAAAGACCGAAAAGGTAAAGTGACACATAGTCCATCATGTCAGTGAAACATGGACACGTAATATACAGCGTGCACAGTGGGGATGGGAGGAGTTGAGTCTGAAGGAAGAGAAAAGTTAACAATAATGAAGAACCTTGTGGGCCATAAATAGTATCCTGTAGGTAACAGAGAATTCTAAAAGAATTTTAGAAGTAGTCAAACCCCTGTAAAATATAGTCCCCTAAGTATTTAACAGTTCAGATATAATACAAGTATATTTCTTGTTCAATTGAAAAGTCTAAAAGGTCCAAGGCAGGTCTAAATTAACTAGATCTGGAAAGACGGAAGAGAAACGGTGCTCTTCTCTGCTCGCTCAGTCACAGAACCAGTGACATAAACCCTGCCGTCCTCGACATCTACATCCAGGGGCACTCTGGGAGTCCAAGCCCAGCAGACAGAAGGAAAAGTGTATGGTCAATCGACTTGCAGTTCTTTATGAGCCAAGCTTGGGAGTGCCACCTACTGCTCCCCTCCCCCACATTGCCCTGGTTAGAACTCAGTATCAGGGCCACGCCTCGCTGTAAGAGGTCTGGGAAATAGAATGCAGCCAGGTGCCCAGAAGGAAGAGGAACCAATTCTCCTGAACGGCGAGCATTCTCTGTCACAAGGGCAAAAGTGATAGATCTTGACAACTAATTAGACGTGGAGAAGTGTGCCAGGGAAGGTGTTCAGGATGGCAGGCAGGTTTCACACCCGGGTGCTTATGATTTAATTAGAATATGAAGGACGGAAAGAGAATGTCTTATATAAGTTTTATTATCATTGGATCATGGTAATAATAATAACAGGTTTCTATTACTTCTCCATTTTTTCTTTTCTTTTTTAAATAAGAAAACTGAAACTGTGAGGAATCGTGTAATTTCCCTCAGGTCGCACACCTACTACGTAACAGGCCAGGTATCTGATGGGTCTACTTAACTTCAGAGCTCGTATCTTTCCCCACAACATCCTAGTTAGAGCATTCAAGAAAAAGCTACAGATAGTCATGAAAAGGAAAGTTAGATATAAATTTGCATGCCTTGAGGGCACAGATAACATTTCAAACTGGGCCAATTTCTGAACTCTCCAAGGGAGAGCTACAAGACAAAGGTGCTAAGCTTAGTGTCTTAGTCCTGAATCACCCTGGGACACAACTCCGGAGTGGACACCGCTAAAGGAGACACTGACAGGACAGGTAAGAGTCACTACCTCAGAAAGCTGAGAAAAAAGTCGCAGGAGCATCCTAGATGCGGGAAATCTCATACTAGAATTTCTGAACTCCAAGGGCAATGTGAGGCAGCAGAATAACATCTATGGACGTAGTCCTCAAATCCCCAAGTCGGAGTGTAACGTATATACAGCTTGATGATCTGCCAGGCAGCACTAAAATCAACAAAATAAACCCCAGCAACTTACACCCAGGTCACTACCTCCTATCAAAGAGTTTTCACTGAGCACTAAAGCATGCTCATAAACATTTATCTTTTATTACTGCCTCTTATACCAAATTAACTATCAGCTGGTATCATGTCTGCCTTACCAATTTCCACACCATCTCTCCACGTAGAGGATGACAGACGACCATGTGTTCTCAAAGCCCCTGTTTTCTTCCTCCGAAGCCCATGCTGTTTCCCAGACTCCTTGGAGTTGAGTTTGACAGGGGCTGAGCACTGATCAAGGCCACGTGAGCAGGCACAGACCTCGCCCATGAACATTTCCCTGTGTGTTACACCTCCCTTTGTGCTCTTTCTGCATCTACTCCCTGCGTATAAATGATTCCAAGATCCTGAAAGATATCAGAGCCCCAAGATAAAGTGAATGCCATACATCCCTCGACTGTAATATGAATAAGAATGACACACTTTAACACACTTAGGCTAATAATATGCTGGAATTTTTTTATTACAACATTTTATTATTTTTTATTACAGCTGCTAATGTTACTTCAACTAATGCATGGAAGGATGGTGAAAATTCCTGTAGCACAGACATGAAAGCAAATACAGTTTTAACGAGTTTGACCATATTATAAGATGTGTGGATTTTACCCATTGATTTTATTCCCAATTTGGGATATTTTTCTTTATGATCTGTGTTCTAGCCCAACAGTCCCCTTCCCTCCATTCTGCTTTCACCAGTGACTCCTCCCCCATGAACATACCCACCAGGCATTGACGTGACCGTGCCCTTCCCAGGCTCTCATTATGGATCTGCAGAAAGCCTTTTCTGAGCATGGGATACCAAAGCTATGAAGAAGGGAAAGAAGTATGGGAGATAAGAAGAGAATTAGAATTTGAATGCAAAATTTATAAAAAAAAAAATAAAAGAGAGAGAGAGAGAGAGAATTACAAAAATGGTGGCACAAAGGTCAAGGAGAAGTGGGAGTTGAAGAAGCAAGGCCTGATCGGCAGAGTCAGACGCTACAGTGTAATTGGCTAGTTAAACAAATTGAAGAGCTTGAATTTACTGAATGAGATCAGGAATGCCAAACAACGTTAGAGAATATTTATTTGGGACCTAGAATGTGAGTCTGCCGTGCAGAGTACTAGCCAGAGAGCTGAAACAAGAAACAAGGAACCAAGATTCTGCTTTCACAGAGCTTCCTTTCTAAAGGGGTGGCTCTTAATTAAGGTGACCAGACGTCCCACTTTTGATGGGACAGTCCTGATTTTTAACAATTTGTCCTGCGGCATTTTAAAAAAGTCCTGATTTTTGGACAAAATGCACAACAATCTAGGGAAGGGCGGGACAACAGGAAGGGAATATTTGGTTCAGCAGCTGAAAAGGTTAATGTAACTCCATTTGGGAATGAAGAGGTTAATGTAACTTCATTTGGAAATGAAAAGGCTAATGTAAACTCCCTACTCCCCTCCTGGGCAAGGTCACTCAGGTGGACCACTGCCCTATTCCTTTGAGCCACAGGCTCCACCCTATTTATAATTTTTTTTAATGTATTATATTTGTAAATTGTACTTATGTTGAAATTAAAAAAAATTACGATACTATTTTTGAGTTCTATGAAAATTTTGGTTGCTCCATATAGACCAAATTTTTAATCAAGAACACACCCTTCCTCGCCCCCCACCCCCACCCCTGCCCCACCCCTGCCCCACTCCCAATCAATGGTGTCCCTCTTTACCAATGTTAAAATCTGGTCACCTTACTCTTAATGAGAGCTTATTTGAGACATACTCAGTTTGGTTGCATCCTTACTGAGCAGGAAAGAAGTGATCCCAGCAGAGTAAAAGTGATACAGGGTTGGGGGGGACCCCAGCCAGCTTGCCAGCTTGGCCTGAGCTAAGCAAGAACCTGCTGCCTCCGCCCAAGGGTGTTGGTTCAGCAGCAGCTGGCAGAGGAATCAGAGGGTTGGGGAGGGGGGTTGGGGGGGGTGCAGGAGACTCCACTAGTGGGAGGGGCCAGACAACTGCTGGGGTGACACCTCCAGGTTGCCAGCTCCAGGAGCCCTGTGGTGTCCCCCCTCCAACACTGTCTCCCTTGCACTTGGGACTAAACCAGAACCCTCATTTCACAGGCCTGGTCATTTTCATGTAAGTTTCCTAGGCTTGGGAAGGAAAGGATTGTATCCATGCATTGTTGGGATACATAAATACCCCTAGACAAAGGACCCAGGAGGTGAGTTTTTATTCCCCTTGGGTCATCTTCCCTGAGCTCTGGTGCTTTTTTTAACTGTATTCTTTTCTGTAAAATAAATCCTGTCTTACTCATTTCTTCCAATCCCAGAGACCAAAGACCTACTGAAGAAGAAATTCCTGTAACAAAAGGACAGAGAGTGATGTGGCGTATGAGTGTATAAGTCATTGTCAATACAGGCAGCTGGAGGGCAAAGGAAAGGAAGAAGGCTGCAGAATGAGGCCAGAGGTCAGAGGCAAGGTCAGCACTAAAATCAACAAAGGAGGCAAGATGTAGGGCTCTATAAATAAGGATTAGTATTTAGAGGGTATTTGTAAATGCATTAACAAATCATCAGAAGGCTTAATTAATTCACTTTCTGTTAAATTTTATTTTAATAGGTTTAGAGGGTGCAAATGATTTTTTGTTACATGGGTGGATTATTCATTGGAGAAGTCTACATTTTTACTGTATCAGTCACCTTAATAGTGTACATTGTACCACCCTACCTCCCACCTTCCCCCTTCTGAGTCTACAGTATCCCACATGTTTCTCTGTATAACTATGCATGCCCATTACTTAACTCCCAGTCGAAGTGAGAACATACAGTGTGTGACTTTCATTCCTGAGTTAATTCCCTTAGGATATCCACCTCCAGTTGCATCCAATTTGCTGCAAAAGACATTACATCCTTCTTTTTCTTGTCTCAGTAGTATTCCATTTTCTTTATCCACTAAACACTTGATGGGCATTTTGGTTGTAAATTATGCTCCTTTAAAAAAATTTTTTTCCTTCTACACTTTTACACTTCTGGGGAATAAAGTTTCTTGCTCTGAGCCTGTTTGATGTTTCCTCATGATAAGATTCAGGTTATTCGTTTTCGGCAAGAATACAAAAAAGTGAAATGATGCCTCCAGGAAAGTGAAGCCACAAGTGAGGAGGCCTGTGAGGTTGATGTGTCTGACTGTTGGTGACAATAACTTCGATTACTTTCTAGGGTGGTGGGGAAGTTTGCTGAGGTCTGTGCTGGTGGGATTCCGGAACTATAACTTCTGGACAGCTATTATCTATGTAGATGAAAGTTATTGATTTTTTTGTGTTTAACTGCATAGTTCTTGCCAAATTGTTTTATTGTTTTTATTATTGTGTTAATGTTTGTCAGTGTTCCCAATGATTATCTTAACTTTCCAAAAATCACTATCATATCATGTTATTTTTTTTTTTTTCTCTCTGCAGTTTTTTGGCCGGGGCTGGGTTTGAACCCACACACCTTTGGCATATAGGGCCGGCACCCTACTCCTTGAGCCACAGGTGCTGCCCAAGATATTTTTCTTCTTCACCAAATGTTTTGCCTCTAACTGATCCACCTTTTTGAGTTTCTTTGGCCTATACACACACATATATAATATCTATCCATCCATGTATGTCTATCATTCATTTTACATGACTGGATTTATTTTTCTGACAGCCTGTCCGTATGTATGTATATATGTGTGTGCATATATATATATTTGCTTATTTATTTGAAGCTGGACAATTAAGTTTGGGAACTTGTCCTAGAAAAGTCCAACCTCGTATGTTGTGGTTGTAGCAGTAGGTTTTGACAGTAGCTGTCATGAGTCTTCTCTACATCTTATCCATGTTTAACGTCAGCAGTTTTGTCCTGAATTACGTGAACCTCTGTACCCCTCTTTTTAGGTTGTCTTAACTATCCTGTGCCACCTGTATTTCAAACTGGCATGGAATGCAGCCAGCCATTATGAGGAGATATGTCTTACTGTTTGTGACGGTAACTTCTATTACTTTTCTAGGGTGGTGGGGAAGTTTGCTGAGGTCTGCACTGGTGGGATTCCGGAAATACAACTTCTGGATGGCTATTATCTATGTAGATGAAAGTTATTGATTTTTTCGTGTTTCGCTGTATAGTTCTTGCCAAATTGTTTTATTGTTTTTATTATTGTGTCAGTGTTTTAGTCATCATTCTGATGACTCTCTTAATTTACCAAGACCTCTTTTCTGTCAAAAAAGGCAAACACTGCTTTTCATTCCTGTCACTTAACCCAACTCTAACAGCTATTTCTGTTTTCACTCTACCATCTTGTAATCTCCCACTTTTTCAATTCTTAGTCTTGAATTAAGAAGAAAAAAGACAAAAAAAAAAAGAAACCCTTAAAGCCTAACTCCTTACAAATGTGATAAATGAAGTGAAAATTCTACTTTTTTTTTTTTTTTGCAGGTTTTTGTGGGGCCGGGTTTGAACCTACCACCTCTGATATATAAGGCCAGTGCCCTACTCCTTTGACCACAGGCACCACCCAAAATTGTACATTTTTGTTTACTCAGACTACTGCTTTAGAGGCTGGGTTAGGAGTATGTTAGGAAGAGTGTTACTCCAGAATTTATCAGTTCTTTTCTTGGCTGTCACATTTTCAGTTTTATGACATCAAGTTAATATTTATTTGATACTTGTGAATTTTGGGCTTAAAATATTTTTAACTTTTCTTATTGTGATACATTGAGCTGGAAGATTTTGTGATTTGATAACACTCTATCATTTTGATATCAAAGTCCTAAATTGATAGCTTAACAATGTCAGTGGCTGGGGGTCAACCGCAGGGGTCAGGACAACTTAGTAATAGACATATGGAGATGATTGGTTAGGGCACTTTTCTCTTTCTGAAAAATAATTATGAACATACAAAGGAGAAGTAAAAATTGAAGCAAGAAAAGTCACAAGTTCAAATCACTTTTGCTTGTTTTAACATTGGAAAGATGCATGCAGGCTGCAGCTTTGAAGACAAAAGGTAAGGTAAATTTTAACATAAACGTAAAAGCCACTTATATCGTGGTCATGGATTTGTGGCCTTTCACAATGAGTAAACTCTAAACTCTTAAAATGATTCATAAGAATTAATGTAGGAAAAGGTGGCACCACGACCTGCGGCCTTAGCCCTGGAAGTGTTGATGTTGCGGTAGATGGAGGAACCAGCTTGATTTCCCCCTGGACACCTGCGGGGTAGACACTGGCGCCTTGCTGTCTCCTCCTGACAAGGACCCGAGCTCAAAGAGTCAACACTGAGTTCCAAAACAACCCCCCTGGCACTTTATAAACCCCTGAGCAGAGAGCCCGAGACCTTAAAGAGGGAGCAGGAGAGCTTGTTCCCCTCCTGGGTTCTCTCTGCCAGGAGGTTTGGTTTTTTTATATTTGTTGTAATTTTTGTTCCTTGAATAAATCCTGACTTGCTATTGATCCTGTGGTCCATAGATTGATTATTCAAATTGCCCGAGACTAAGAACCTGAAACTCCAGGATCAGAATCTATGTACCAGCCAGGCACGGTGGCTTATGCCTGTAATCCTAGCACTCTGGAAGGCCAATGCAGGTGAATTGCTTGAGCTCAGGAATTCAAGACCAGTCTCTAAAAAGATAGTCAGGTGTGGTGGCGGGTACCTGTAGTCCCAGCTACACGGGAGGCCAAAGCAAGAGAATTGCTCAGCGCGAAAGGTTGTCATTGCTGTGAGCTATGATGCCACAGCACTCTATCCAAGGCAACACAGTGAGACTCTGTCTCAAAAAAAAAAAAAAAAAGAATCAGTATACTATAAAGCCACTATACAACTAAAAACTTACTTATTCTTGGGTGGCACCTGTGGCTCAAAAGAATAGGATGCTGGCCCCATATGCCGGAGATAGTGGGTTCAAACTCAGCCCCTGCCAAAAACTGCAAAAGAAAAAAAAAAACAAAACACTTGTCTATTATTTACTATGAATTTGTGTTCTTCCATGCTTCCTTAACTATTTGGCTAGTCTATCCTGGGAAATTTTCAGGATAAAATATGTATAACATAGACTTTACTATGTTGAAGTAAAGACTAATTATTTATTTATTTTTTTGTTTGTTTTAAAGCAAGTTTCAAACAATTCATGGTGGTTCAAAAAGCCCTTGGTGCGAAGACACTATATGTTGCCGCGAAGAATTTTCGTGCAAGAAGACAAATAAACAACAATAAAAACTAGAGCCAAACCACAGAAACAAAACCCGCACCTGTCTAGGCCGGGGTGGTAAATGTGCGGTGGCTGCCCTCGCGCTGCTCCCTCTGCCGTGGTATCCATCACCCACTGAACACAGCTCTTTTTCAAGTGAATAAATGTGTGATCTCAGGACCCCTCGTGACTCAGATCTCTGTTATCATTTTTTACCCACAATTGAATTGAATAAATAATTAAAATGAAAGTCAATTTGCCAATCTTGGTTGAGATGAGTGGTTCTCAGCCTTGTCTGTGTGCTGGAAGCACCTGAGAATCACCTAAAAATCACCTGTGCTTGTTCCCCATCCCAGAGATTCTGACTTCCTTGTCCTTGGGTGAAGCCTGGGCACCACTATATTTCAGAACCCCCTTCCTGGTTTTCATGATTCTAAAGAAAAAATGCAGACTCTCTCTCTCCTGACCATCATTAGGAAGCTGTAATTCTTTTCACCTGTGCCTCAGTAGCCAGTCCTGCAAGGCAAAAACTTTGTTCTTCTCATGAGACCTAGTTCTTACCAGTAGCCATGATGCCACCGCAATTGATATGAAAAAGCCCTTCTGGGTCTGAGGACTCTTGAGGGGGGGGATAACTCTGAAAGAAAGCCTTCTTCCTGCCTGGGTTTTGCATACACTGTTTCTAGAGTAATTTTTAACATTAACTAGTCTTCAGTAATGTCTCTCTACATACAGTCAATTCAGGTACCTAGAGTTAAAAGGATTCCACCTAGTTATTTTCTTCTTTTTACAGAAAAAAATACATCGAAGGTCGGAGCTATCAATGATTTGTCAAAGGTAACAACCTTGTTAGTGTCAAAGCTTTGTTGAGAATTTAATTCTCCTTCTAACTCCCACCATGATGGTTTTCTGAGTTAAATATTAATATTTCTTAAAGCCTCAGCTTTTGTTCTATACCCACAAATGGTCAAAAACAAAAACATCGGCCACTTTTATTACACTATGATTCAACCCTCTCCCCAAACACCATTCACTAACTTAGCAGAAATATTCTAAGTAATAAGTGCTCTGGTCAGCAGGATTTTTTCCAAAAAATATTCTTATTGACTTGCAGTACTAATGAGAACAGTAATGTTTTACCAAATCCTTCTTTTCTAAATACTGATGTCTCATTGAGATGTTTCCTTCTGAACTTTGACAGACTACTCTGAACTTGTGAGTTCATTAATACTCAGTTCTCATTTTCACAAAACATTGTCTTATTCTACTAAATAATTTACCCTGGAAAATAATGATACTCTAGATAATAATTGGCTCAATGAATTCAGCAGAGACTAGAGATGTAACTGATCTGGGGGAAAAAAAAGAAAGAATAAAACAAAAATGAACCCAAACCGAGATGTAATACAAGTTGGCATTTCATTAGTATTCAAATTAAAATTCTCTTTTTATGTAAATTAAAAATACATTGACAAAAATACATAAAATAATACATTGATGTTTAAAGCTATTGTTTGGAAAAAATTATGATAGTAAGTCTTCTCTTAGGACATAACTTACTGCCACACAGAACCACATTCTCAAGGCCAAATTATATACATAAATTAATATTGACATACAAAAGGAGTTTGACAAAGAACCATCAGTACATGAGACATTAATGAATGTTAAACTTCTCTAAAATCATCATTAAAATTGAAGCTGTAAGTAAGAATGCTTTTTGGGCAAGGTTAGAATTCTTGTTTGAAACTAATTGTAACAATTTTTAGTGGAAATATTAACACTGAAATGAACATTTTTGTTATTCCTTAGATGTTTTAATTCTGGATTAAAGCCCATCCATCCAGGATTGCTAATAGGCAGACCAATAAGAAAATATATATTAAGTGCTTTATTCAGGGACTAGCAAATAACATAATAATAGTAACATGTATATGATACCAAAGCACCTGCCTTCGATATTTATTTATTTTTATTTTTTTTAGACGGAGCCTCAAGCTATCCCCCTGGGTAGAGTGCCATGGCATCACAGCTCACAGCAACCTCCAACTCCTGGGCTCAAGCAAGTCTCCTGCCTCAGCCTCCCAAGTAGCTGGGAATACAGGCGCCCACCACAATGCCCAGCCATTTTTGGTTGCAGCCATCATTGGCGGGCCCGGGCTGGGGATTCAACCCCGCCACCTTAGGTGTATGTGGCTGGTGCCGTAGCGGCTTGAGCCATAGGCGCCGAGCCTCGATATTTATTTTTAATGAAAATATCTAGATAAAAAGGTGGAGAAAAAGAAAAAAAAATGATTAAAATTATAGATAAAAGAGTAATTACTAAATAAAATTTCATGTTAGGGTGTAAAACAGCCTCATCAAAGGAAAAACTCAGTGTTCTCATTAGCTATGTAATCTTAAGCAAATTTCATCATTTGAGAAATACAAATGTTTTAACAAAAATGTAGCTTTCAAAATAAATTAATCAAATGTGTGGTGTGGATTTGCAAGATAAATAGATGGACTTCTTGCTTCCAAATATCCGTATATCCAGCCATCCCAGTGCCTAGCATTTGAAATGGTATGTTCTGTCCTTTGGGTTAAACCTCACTTTATCATTGGCGACTTTTCTTGGAAATGCAAAGGGCTCTGCATGGATAATGAACTAAGGGAATGCATTCTTTCTGATAGGAAACTGGGGGTGACTTCCTGGTGGAAGAATTCCTGAAACAGTGCAAAATGAAAACACCACACCGCAAAGAAGGAAAGAGCGTCTGGAAGGAAATAACAAGTTCAAAAGGAGATGAACAAGGACATCTCAGACACAGTATCGGACTGTTCCAGGACTTCTCTATTTATCAAAGAGCAGTTTTGCTTAGGGAGCACAAAGATTTGTCTTAATTGTCTTTTGTAAGGAAAATTGTTTCCTGACCTTCAGCCTTGGCTCACGTCTGCTTGAGAGATCTAAAGAGTCACGAGAATGGCATGTGAGTTGTGACGTGAAGAGGACAGCAAACTGACCTCCAGAAGAGAATGTACACGTGAGGGGTGGCAGTACCAGGCCTAAGGGTTACGGTAAGGATTCTCGAGATTCCAAATGTCTCTTGACACTGGAGGCAAAGGTCGTGCTCAAGGTCTGCAGTTTTGCAAAAACAAATGCAGAGAGACGCTCTATCTGACCTTCTCATGTCCTATCATTGCTAATGTCTGATAAGCATTCCTGTTTTATAATGATAGATACAGACACGAGCTTTGCTCAAGAAGACTCCTCCCTGAGTTTCTCAGTCCCCCAGCACAGACTGTGTCAAGTCTCTTCTTTCCTCATGCCAAGACCCCTTCATCTTTTAACTTTTGGTTTGTTCTAGAATTGAGTTAAACAGAAGCAAGATTACATCCTGAACATATTACTTAAATATGAGCTATGCAAATACATTATTATGATTTTATTGAAATGTATTGACTTTAGAAAACAAATGCATTTTACCTAAATGACATAAATATTTGACAAAAGAAAAAGCACATATATAGTCTATGTGGACAGATGAATAATATATTAAAAATAGAAACAGACAAATACCTATACCTTAAGCATTTTCCTCACCATTTAACAGTCTTCTGCTCTTACAGTGTTTCTGAAATAATGTGCCTTATTACAACAAGATTTCAAGAGATAAGATGTTACTCCCTCCTGGCTTGGCGCCCATAGCACAGTGATTACGGCACTAGCCACATACACCAAGGCTGGCGGGTTTGAACCCAGCCCAGGCCTGCTAAACAACAACGACAACTGCAAGAAAAAATAGCCAGGCATTGTGACAAGCCCTGTAGTCCCAGCTACTTGGGAGGCTGAGGCAAGAGAATCACATGAGCCCAAGAGTTTGAGGTTGCTGTGAGCTGTGACGCCACAGCACTCTACCCAGGGGGCAACATTTTTTTTTTTTTTGAGTGTCTCAAAAAAGAAAAAAAAAATGCTTCTCCCTCCTTTACTAAAACATTGCCAGCCTTCTTGAAACACATCTCTTTATTTTAAATGAACCTGTCCATAGGTTTTCTCAGTCTATAAAAGTAATATTCCAATATATAAAGTAGTAAAATTTAGAATAAAAATTTAGAATAAAAATAAAATTTAGAGTAAAATTCTCTAAAAAAACTGGAATTTTCAATGACCAAGTTGATAAAATAAAAATCTCACCAACACCAACATAAGAGCTTGAGGTGGAGATGTAGAATGAAGCTTTTGGTCCTCATCATAAATGCTAAGAAGCACAATAAATGATACACTATTCCAATAAAAAGATCTTAAGAATTCTTAAGCTTAGGTTGAAATACTTTCTGTATAAGGTCACGATGAGATCTACATAAGTAAAGATAGATAGATAACATAGTTTTGTGACAAATACATTGGAGGTAGCAAATAATTCAATGTATGCACTGTAAACATTAATAATAGTAGCTTAATTTGAAAAGATTACTAGTAGTCTTGATGATCAATAAGGATAATGCCAAAGCATCTGGTTTAGATATTTATTTTTTAAGGAAGGTTGGTAAGCTCAATGGAAGAGAAAGAAAATAAAGAAGTGGTTATTTCAACAAAATTTATTACCTGGTTGAAAAAATATCAGTTTTGCCATTAGTTAGCTAATGTTAAGCAAAGTTTCTCATTTGGGGAAATGTGTGCTTTAACCACGACACAAACACCTCAAATGAGGTAGCATCTCACTATGACAACCTGGTCAAATGCTACCCTTTGATCTTCAGCCAGACTAATTAAAAAACCTCTGTATCCCAGGAGTGAGTTTCAGTTCTAAGTGTAACCAAATCTTCAAGGACATGAGGACACTTTACCAGAACTCTATGCAAGGTCCACTTGACCCATCCAGAATGCCTGTTCTCTTTTATTGAACATTCTAGGTAGTAATAGTACATGATTCTGCTCCTTTTTCCACTTTTCATGTCTGTTCATCATCTCTGATGATGAGGAGCAATAAGAATATATCATTCCCACGCTGTTTATTTCCTCACCAAATGCAAATTTCTGCATGGAGAGGCACTGGAGCTACCATTCTCAATCAGAGGTTGGCGCTTGCATAAATTGGATGTGTAAGCAGAGGCCCTTTGCTTTTTTTTTTTACTTTGCTTTCAGATCTTATCTAATATAAACATATATTCAGAGGTTATTTTATAACCTCTACTCAAAGGATATAACAGGATGGCGGAGATATAAAGTGAATCTTGATAGCCAGTGGGTCCCCAGGCCTGGGACCTTTTTCTTCTGGTCTCTGAAGTCATCAGGTCTTATTGAGTGTTGGTGTCAGCAAAGCCAGTGCCTGGCCATGCTACATAGGCTCTGTAAAGAGTGGCCTGACGGGCATTATTATAGGGGGAAAATGATCCAAGCTCTTTATTTTAGACCTCAGACACCAGAGCATGCTGCCTCAGGGCTCAGTTACCTTAAAGCTTTCTAATTTAATCCACAATCCCAACATTGAAAGAAGATTGTTTATACATTCCTGGCCATCAAATGTTACTAATTAAGTATCTACTGGTCCATCTGAAAGGAGAAACAGTACCTGCTACTTAAAGCCTGGGAAAAGCCAAGGACGAGAGAGATTTCTCCCAGGAATGTACTCTAGCTTAGGGTGACCAGACGTCCCGCTTTTAGCGGGACAGTCCCAACTTTTAACAATTTGTCCCAGGTCTGCAGCATTTTCAAAAAGTCCCGATTTTTGGAAAGAATGCATGAACGGGCCGGAGAACAGGAGGGGAATATACAGTTTTCGGCTGCCATGTGGCTATTTTGCCAGGATATGAGTTTTATATTACTTTTGTTAATTTTATAATGTTAAACTGTAATAATAACAAATAATTGTTGAGAAGTGAATATTGAGAACTGCTTATCAAAGTTTGCATTGTTGTCAGGCCCCACCCCCACCCCTGCCCCCATCAATGGTGTCCCGCTTTGCCAATGTTAAAATCTGGTCACCTTACTCTAGCTACAAATCAGCCCCATCAGACATTGTTTGTGTTTGGCTTAAATAGACATAATTTTGCCAAGCCCATTCTAATTGTCTTCTGGAAAACCATCACCTAGGGGCTTCAGATGCTGGAGGAAGGAATAGAAGTGAAATAGATCTCCACTTCTACCCGTCAGAAGAGGGTCCAGAACTGAGAGTAGCTGAGGAGTGAGAGAGCTGGGTAAGCTGGGGGAGATGATGGACCCCGAAAAGGCCAAATATCAAAGGAAGCGCCCGTCTTTGCTCTCACTACATGGGAGTTTGTTCTCTAGGCTTCTGTTTTATTTTGTCCTTTATTTTCTTCAAAAAACCCCAACTCAGAACAGCCACAAATTCTAGTGTTAGAAGATTAAAATAATGTAAATGCATATGTAATGGAATTGGGTAGCTATTAAATGTCTTTGCAGAAAAATATCTGACGACAAAATCATATTCATGATACACCCTTTACTCAAAAATGCTGGTTGTGTAAGAATTAATATAACGCAAAACTTTGAAAGTACTCTATGTATGCTGGCTATAACACATAATTTTGTAAAAAAATAAAAAGTATTTTAGGAAAAATAGCAGTAGTATCTTTCACTGTGGGATTCCATATTTCTTTTTACTTTTGCTTTTTTAGACTCAAAGAAATTTTGGTTTGAGGAAAGAAACCCTTTTATGGCTTGTTTTTGCTTTAAGAGGTATATCAATTTTCCTCTAGGCACTCACAGTATTATGGGAGAATTTGACAAAGAACACAATCAATATATATTTTAATAATAGCGCAGGGGCAGTAACAAAGTCAAGATGATGTGCTCTTCCAGAGACAAGGGTGACTTGGGCTGGGTGGATTAGAAATGTGCTCATCCAGGAAGTGACATGGGAATTGAAATAAATGCAGAAGTGCTTTGTACAAGGTAATGTATTTATCCCGACAGACTACGTAATATATGAAGTTCTGAAGAAAGACCTTGCTGGTGGTCCTCCTCTAACCAACATGTAACTAATATAATTGACTAATCTTAGTCAAGTTTGGTGCTATAATTCATTAAAACAATCCATTTACCAACACCCACGTTAATATTATATTTAGATGCAAGCATGAATTCTCAGACAATAATAAGAGAACATTTGCTATATGGAACAAAATGTAATATGACTTCAGAAAATTTAATGGTGAAATGTATCAGTTTTATTTTTGAAGTAAATTCAGATGTGTAAAGTGAAAAAAAAAAGGCGGATGTTGATTTCATTAAGTAGTATGATCAGTATTAAAAAGACCTGAAACCCTGCAATGGCATTTAGAAGAAGCTGGAGAAAGGACTATTCCTAACTAGTTCTATTTATTTCACATATACACTTTATATATTTATGCTGAAATTAGTATTTAAATATAACACATGTTTCTGATGAAATGTGTAAGAAATACATGAGCATAAGATGAAATTTAAAGGCCCCCAATATTCAAATCTTACTCCTTGGAGATAACCACTGTTAATAGTCTCTTTTACAATTTTAAGAAATTTTCCACGGGTATACACACCTATACACACAAGCTCACACACCCACATGTAGAAACACAGACACACATGCATAAATTCATCTAGCCAAAGGATTATATTATATAATACATCTTGTTCTACGATGTTGGTTGACAGTAATTACTTAGAAAGAAAAAAAATATATAGAATGCATTCTGTAACAGTTCCATTGAGATTTTTCTCCTCTGTAATTTTTTTTCTTTGCAGTTTTTGGCTGGGGCTGGGTTTGAACCTGCCAATCCGGTATATGGGGCCGGTGCCCTACTCCTTTGAGCTACAGGTGCCGCCCCTCCTCTGTATTTTTTAATAGCAGATTTATTTGTGTAAATCTGCCATTGATACTCCTCTAGTTTCTACGACTAGTTCCTTGGCCCTTAGTCATATGTCAAATGTTACCTCCCCAGAGTTCATCTCTGTGAACCCCCACTACCCACTAGAATGTAAGCCTTTATCTTGTTCACTTTGGACTACAAGGCCTAGAATTAAGCTGGCACATAGTGAACAGTAATTACTTATTAAGTAAATAATCAATCAATCACTTAAATTAATCACTTTTGACAAAAGTTTTTCTAGTTATCTGAGGATTACAAGTAATTTAAAATACCTATGATTTAAATACATATTAAAAATTTTCCTGGAGTCAAATGGCTGGATTAAAAAAAATGTACATTTGAAAATGTTGATAAACATTGCCTTGCCTTTTGAAATTCATGAAAAAAAAAGTATATATATTCTCAGATATATGTATATATATATAATATTCTCATCAGTAGAATATAAGAGGGTTTATTTCTTGGTACCCTGGATAAAACTCATTGTTATCAAATTACTTATTCTTTGTCTACCCAATAAATAAAAAATAGCTCACGAATTTTTATATTCCCATTGCATTTGTCATGATAAATTACATACCTTTTCATATTTTTTTCTGTTTATGTGACCTGCATGTTCATACACTTTTACTAATTCTTTTTTGAGTTATTAGACTTTGTCTTAGTAATTTTCCAGAGCTATTTGTGCATGAAAGAAATTCTTCTTAACCATGTGAATTGATAATTTTTTTGAAGATTCCTTTTTGATTCTACATAGGTGATTAAAGTTTATATAGGTAAATTTATTAATATCATCTAAGTTTTTATGCATTTTCTGTATTTTGTCTTAAATTATTTCCTTAGCCAAATCAGATATTTGAATTTAAGATAGGAATGATAGAAATAGATTATGAACAAGACTGTAATTGCACCCAGAAATAAATGTCTTAAATGTAAAGAAAATAAAAGTAGAGTAGTAAGCATTTAGAAGAATTATGCCTGCTAACATTCAAAATAATCTTGTTTTTTTTTTTTGAGAGGAGTTTAAAAATAAGAGAATGAAAAATTTTAATACCTAAAACTTAAGTTCATATCTCAAATGAAATTACCAACAATGTTTTTAAAAAGTCTTACTATTTCTTGGAGATAAATTTATAAGAAAAAGTTAGAATTTCCAATGCTGGGAGAAAAAAATTTTTTTCTGAGAATTCATGTGGCTTAGAGGTGGTACAGGTAATACACTCAGAACAATTTTAAGCCAGTAGCTTATTTATATCCTGAGCTAATCCACAAGGATTTAGAATGGCTTATAAAAACACAACCGACAAAATAGTTAAACATAAATAAAATATCAAGATCAAGAAAAATAAAAAAAAAAATCTGAATAGGAGAAATAGACAAAGGGACAAAGAGAACACAGATCAGCAGACGTAACATCCAAAGTGGCTGTTGAACTTGAGATCTAAATTTGCTCTAGCAAAAGAGAAATGGTCTTAGTTACATGGTTCTCATTATCTCTGAGAAGAATATATACCAGGTCTCTAGGAGAAGCAAAGCTATTCCTAGACCACATTCTAAAAATATATTTCTAATGTAAGTAAGCAACACGTCATTTGGGACTTGCTACTTAAATTTGTTACTAGGAAAAAAATCATGTTTCCCATGATTCATATTCATTTAAAAGTTTATTTTTTTTCCATTTATAGCCATGACATGGCATTTTACCTTCCACATTACCCAGTCAGTCATTGATTCCTATTTTCCTGTATCTCTTGCAGTGGGTTGGGTACTGCTGGGCCTCACAGAGCACATACAGGTAAGTTGAATTAGTAACTTTAAATAGAAAATTGCAGCATGTAAAATTCTATTTTCATAAAAGGGTCTTAATTTTGCTTGCTCTTCCTCAGGAAGAGATTTAGGAACTGATGGTGAAGATCTTGATGTTCCAGATCCAGAACCCCCTATAGAAACTCTCCACCCATCTCTGTCACATCACTCATTTCATTTTCTACACCAGGGTTACGACTACTTAAGTCGTCGACTGTCTCCTACGTAACGCGCATTTGATGAAGACAGAAGTTTATGACAGTGCTCAGCCTTGCTCAGTAAATATGTTGACTAAATAGATTTAGAGGTCCATGACATAAATTTAAGTGGGCAATTTTAAAAAAGGGAAAGAGGCAAGGTCAGAACTCAGCATAGGAAGGCAAGATGCCACGTCCTCTGTCAAGTACTTACCACTAAAATGTTATTACAGTGGCTGTCTCTTGTAGCGACAGTATAAGAGATTGAAAATATGTACATTTTATTTGCTACCTATTTAGATTCTCTGCTGTTGACCACAGTTGAACTCTTGAAATTCGGAGCAATGAATTATATTTCTGTGCCAGAAGCTATCAACATTGGAACATGTTTTTCTCTGGCACTCACAGTTTTTGGGAACCGATAACTAAGAAGTGAAGATACGGTGCATGGGTCCTAGTTTGTTGAGATCAACCATGTAGAAGAGGTAGCATGTTAATCCAGTGTTTACCAGTAGAGAAAACAAACAAACAAAATAATAAACTTTACACATATAGGTAAGTTGAAAGTTGGAATGTCAGTTTTAATCTTTGGGGAAAATCTTTTCTGATCGTAAGAACTGTGTAACAATGTGAGAAAGCCTTCTATGAAGTCATTAAGTCAGTAAGGATTCAAGCAGAAATCAGACCTCCAGTATGAAGCAGGACTTTCCCACAGTCTTGAGACTTTGGGCTTTTTTGAGGAGTATAGTGTTCACAGGTAGGGGGTAAGAGACAAAAAGGAGATTAATCTATTAATCAATTTGCAAATAATTGTGACTTAGGACCAAGAGGGTCTGTTTAATACACAGCTGCTCAGAGCATAAATTAAATTAATTAAAAATCAAATTCATCCTCCTTGTGTATTCTTTACAAGAATGCAAAGGCCCATCAATGTCTTTGATTAGATGATTAGAAACTCACTTAGAACCTACTAAGGTCTTTAGTTTAAGAAATACTAGACACGGTTCTTCCAGCCTCTTGCCAGTTGCAATCTTAATGTTTTCACATCTCATAAGTCATTCACTATAGGGAAAAGCTCCACGCTGAGGTCCTGATAACTTTGCATATGTCCATATTGACCATGTAGGCAAGGCTTGACCACAGTCTAACCCAGTGTTTGCAGATTGCCTGTGAGAGCAATCAAAGATAAGCAGGCTGGTGACAAGTTGTCACAGACTATTCTCTTACTTCTTGCCTTGCAAAACTGCCATAAGGCTGTTTTTACCTATCTCCCTGGTTTTGGTTGAACAACAGATTTTGACCTTATCCTCCTTTAGAGTACAATTGCAGGCTTTAAACTACTTGGCTATGAGTTAAAGATGACTCTTCAGTATCAGAGTAACCCAGCATTCATGCTACCTGTCAACTTGCCTCTCCAACTTGTCTTCCTGGGGAACTCAGGATGCGAGGAGTTAACATCATGATGATCTTGTTGCTATGTGTACAAGTAATAGACTCTCAGAATCCATTTGGCCTCATTTTCTCCACACTGGCTGGACTGATGGATATGTGGGGAGGCTGCCTGCAGCTGCAGCAGTGGCCCCTGAGGCCTCTGTAGCTCCACGATGCTGTATAGTGGCTGCTTCAATGTTTTAGATTTTATATTCAGCAAGAATTACTGTCTTCTCCAGCCCCTTTCCATTCTGCCTGCTTGGACTTGGTTAGCAAGCTCTGAACTGTATACTTTTGATGTAATGAAAATTAACTAAGTGCTCCAATATGCCATACTTACCTCTGATACATTTCCTTTCCATCTGGTCATTACAATATAGCCTTTGACCTTGCTACACCTTAGAGAGGGAAGACAGTGTGTTGTAGTCATCCTTTGACACCAGAATTACATCCTAGGATATTTGTGCACATATATGCCTGGAGATAAATTACCCCTCTTTTCCAATCTGAACACCATCTTGATTTTAACAAAGGTTGTACTTCAAGTTTTGTGTACATATTAAGTATGTGATTTCTTCTGCTTTGACATCATATTGAAATGCACTATAACTTTTAAAGATCTGCTTCTTTAAAAAGCATAGAGGTTCTTAGAGATCTTTATAATTCTTGCAGCATGAGAAACTTGCAAATATACCCAAGAGTTCAAATTATGTAAAAGTACGTCATACATATAAGTACTAGACCTGTCAGATCTTGTATTCTGATAAAATTCAAAGACTATTTTCTTTAATAAATATTTCTTTTTTTTTTTTTTCTAAATTCATTCAGTGGGAAAAGGCGTATAGCAAGATGGCCATTTCTCAATCGCTACATTTGTAGTTTATAGCAAGAGAAAAGAAGGGGCAGCATATCAGGGCAGCCGAGCTGTCCTAGCTGCACCTCGACAGCTGTGAAGAAGGGAGGATCTAACAAGTACCTGAGGTTGTTTACAGCCAACACAACATCACCATAGCAACTATCTTCTAAGAATACTGTCATGCATTTGCTGGAAAATATTTATATCTCTTATTAAAATAGTTGTATGTACAATAGAGAGATCATACTTAATCATTGCATGAAAATCATTAAATTGTAATACGTTCATAAGCTTTGATACTCAATCTTTATATAACAAGTATATAAAATGCATAACTATATAGAGAAGATGCTATTCTATGTATGATAAAGTAATATGTTCAAAACATAATAGGAGTCAAAAAAACAAAACAAAAATAGGAATCAAATATATATTTGATCTATAGATATAGATATACATCTAAAGAGTAAAAGCTATCAGAGAGTTAACCTAGTTGTTACTAGATCTTTTTTTTTTTTTTTTTTTTTTT
>NW_003852430.1:7316107-7362105 GCF_000181295.1 Otolemur garnettii | reverse complement strand
CCCAAGTAGCTGGGACCACAGGCGCTCGCCACAATGCCTGGCTATTTTTTGGTTGCAGCTGTCATTGTTGTTTGGCGAGCTCAGGCTGGATTTGAACCCGCCACCTTAGGTGTATGTGGCTGGCGCCTTAGCCACTTGAGCCACAGGCGCTGAGCCTTGTTACTAGATCTTAATTGTGTTATCTTAGGGAGAGAGTACTAACACATGAATGAATTTTAAAGTTTTGCCTGTTTTTCTTTTTCAAATTTTATCCCAACATGTATATATTATGAATGTTGATAACATTTTTTAAATTTACACACAGAAAAACAACTCTTTCCTCTTCTTCTTCTCTAAATTTGTCCCTCCTTCCTCCTCTTCCTCTTCCTTATTTTAATTTTGGTATACTTTCTTGTGTGCTTCAACATAGCATATTTTTTGATAACCACAATCATCAAAAAGAGACATTCTAACACTCCCCCACATTCCCTCCTTATAACACCTTATAGTCAGACCTAACTCCCACCTCTAATCCCTAATAGCCAATAATATTTCTGCTAACCCTGGAGTGTTGCCTTTTCCAGAATGTCCTAGGTATCCTGAAACACAATTTTATTCCACTTAGACCCATTTTTTAAAACCATTTTATCATGGTTTTAAATTTAAATTGGGTTTCTGAAGCATTATTTGTCTAAAAAATAATTATTTGCTAAGAAGTGATTCCTAGACTCAGAATTACTGATGCAAGGAGCATGCCCTTTAACTGTTTCATACTCATGTCAAATTGATTTCCATGGATGTTGCGTCAAACTTTGCTCTGTCAAAAGCATCAGGAACTTAAAATATGGTAGTAACTCCATCAACTTTCTATTGCACTGTCCTAGAAAATAATTATTGGGTAGGTGGAAGAGTGATACATAAATTAGTGAGCTGAAATTAGTGTTTCCTGGGCTTGAGTCAGGGATCAGAGAAGAGAGAACTATTTATATTCTAGTCTTCCTTGAGAGAATATAGTTTTCTGGATATCAAATAAAGCATATGTGGTCTCTGGTAATTTTTTCAATCCAATACCTTTTCCCGTATATATAAGGAAAACTCTTCCCAGATTCTGGGAATAGGGCATCAGTCATGGTTTTTGGTATTGTGATTGTTTATCCCTCACCATTTTCGGTGTCATGTCACAGTTTTCATGGGAATTCACAATAGACTGTCTGAGGAGCTACTAGGAAGTACTATTTAAAAAACCTGACGTTCTTATTCTTAGAAAACATGATTCAGTTGTCTCCAAGTCCTTGCTTGGTTGCTGAGAAATTCTTCATCAATGAATTACAACAAGGAAACTCTTGTGGAAATCGGCACATTTTTCATGGTTGTAAGCTTTCCATCATATTGTGTTTTAAGAGTGGTAGAAAGATGTAAACCAAGCATAGCCAGTTAACTTTGACCCATACTAGAAATCTTAAAAAAAATTCCAACTACTAATTTGCTTAATTGTTTTAAATGCTGCATTTAAAATACATCTAAAGAGTATATTGGTGTCTTAGTCTATTCAGCTACTATAACAAAACACTATAGGCTGGGTATTTAAAAACCATAGGAATTTATTTCTCATAGTTCTGGAGGCTGGGAAGTCCAAAATCAAAGAACGGAGAGATTCTATGTCTGGCAAGGGCTGATTTCCTAGTTCATAAATGGTACCTTTTCTGTGTCTTCACATGGTGGAAAGAGTGAGGGGTCTCCTTTATAATGACACTCATGTTTATGAAGGCTCTACTTATGACCCAAAGTCTTTACCTCCTAACATCATTTCCTTGGGGATGAGAATGTCAACGTATGAATTTTATGGGGGCATAAACATTCAGACCACAGAAATGGAATGTTAACCATTCCAAACAGAGTCAACAAAATCCTTAGTAATGGGAAATATTGATGAAAGATTAATATATTCATATTTGCGTCATGTTGGTTACCAGAGGAATTGGTTTCTAAGGAAATCAGATAATGTGCTCTCTATTTGGTGATAGTAAAACTACATTTAGATCATCAATGCCTACTTGTTGAAAAAATCCTTTTTTGAAGTGAAATCACTTACACTTTGTTACAGAATATTTACATGACATAATAGCATGACCTAGGGAAGGTAGACTATATATTTGTTCCTCAGTATGTCTAGGCCCTAATTCTTTAGATCTGTGAATGTTACCTGATATAGTAACAGGGACTTGGCAGATATGGTTACAATAAAGATCTTGAGATGAGGAGAGTATCCTGTATGATTTGGCTGACCTGATGTAACTACAGGGTAAGGGATCAGAGGGACAGAGGGTGATGTGGATACAGAAGGAGAAAGACTTGAGTTGCTATACTGCTGTCTTCGCAAATGGAGGAAGGGGACATGGGACAAGCAATACATAAAATGTTCTCAAAACTAAAAGAGACAAAGAAGCTTATTCTACCCTGGAATCTATAAAAGGAGGGAGTAGGACCATGCTGAAACCATAGTTTTATCTCTGTGAGACTTCTTACTTCCATAACTGTTCACTTACAAATATGTGTGGTTTTATGCCACCACGTTTGTGTTAATTTGTTACAGAAGTAATAGGAGACCATTATATTACGTGAAAAAAATTTCTATTATAATGTTTCAGGCTAAAGAAATCGATGCTGAGGGATAGAAAGTCTTCATGATAGAAATGAATCATGCTTAAAACTTTGACTCAAACTGTACAAAATCAATCCACGTAACCAACAATTTTGTACCCCCCATAATATTCTGAGATTTAAAAAATTAGAAGAAAAGAAGAAAAAGGAATTGAATGACTAGGGTGAATCTAAAAGACATATGAACGGGAATTGGGTCTAGATGTTCATTTAACAAATGAACCAGTATCATATTTGTAATAGAAGTTGAAAGAATGAGGCGTGTGTGTGTTGTTTACCCTGGGGTGAAATACAGCGGGCAGCAATTGTCTATAGAATGCTCTTATGTTATTCCTTTGGTAGCTCTCTCCTCCAATCTGATCTCAGGGGAAGTTTTCTGAACCAACATCTGTCAATCATACTACCTCACACTTTTTGCTGATTGGAGTTGCAATTGAGTAAAGCCAGAATACTTGCCTAAAAGTTGGGAGCTATCCCATGGAACTCAGGATAAGTGAAAAACCATGGTGGTGAGTAAAAATGTGCTTTGAGGGAGAAGTTTTAGAGTGTGAGATTGTGTTTGTTACAGAGACAGCAACCTAGATGTACGTATGGTAATTTCAGAATCACTTGCAAAGGAAAATCAAAAGGCGATGGGAGAGAAAGTGGTTCATTCCACTAAACAAAACAGTTATAAATGCCCATAATAACTTCAACAAAAACTTTCAAACTTGTCAGAAGGAAACATATAATAAAGTAAACACACTTTATTAAGTAAGCAAATGAATAAACATGAATGCTAGAAAAATAACATAAATTCAGATGATGAGACTAAAGCCAATTATTATTTTATCTTTATAAATATAAATAGATTTGCTTAGCTATTAAAAAAAAGAAGATACTCATGTTGGTTAACCAGTCAAAACCCAACTGTATTTTAGGTGCAAGAAACTTAAAAATGAAGTAACTCAGAAAGACTAAAAGAAGAAGGACCAAAAAGAAAGCTGAAGGCAAAACACTTTTCAAGAGTCGGTGATTAATAGTCAATAATACATAATTCTGGCCAAACACTAATTGGTTAAAAAGGATTTTATAAAATGAAGATTTGATTCACCTTGAAAAATTTAAAGGCATGACCTATGTTCAAATAACTACATTAAAATCATAAAGAAAAAGTCATTTTCTAAAAAACCCTATTGCTTATATTGATCTAATTGACACAGCTCTATTGAGTATGAAACTTACACTTTCCAAATACCCAAAAAACAGTCACAGCATTTGACCAAAAAATGGTCAGTACATTCAAAACTGTAAAAATATTGGAGACATTATGCTTTGTTTATAATTTAGTAAGGCAACACATTCGTCAGAAAATTCGTAAATCAAGCAAGAATGAATAATTGATGCACTGATTTGACTTCTTTGCCTCTCTTTCCTTTTGCTTCAGAACGTGAATACATAGAGCTTTTCAGGAAAATTGTCAAATAAAAAGGCAAGCTGCAGTGTAGCGTTTCACATGGCAATGTTTATAATACGCTACAATGTTTTTTAAAGGGGAGTACAATTATAAAGGTGTGTGCATGTATCTCAGTGTATACGCACAGCTGTTTCTGAAATTACGTATCACATTTGTTGTTTTTGGACAGTGAACTTGGGAGAATGGAAAAATAATAGCTGGAGACATATTTTTCACCTGAATTTTTTACCACGTGCCTGTACCATCGATTACCATATGTAACGAGTTCTAAAAGGGTTTTAAAACTGTTTTATGGCATACAGACACTCTTTGTAAGTACAAGCATGCATGGAAAGTACCTATCAACGTGTTGGTTGTCGATATTTCTGTCTCCTGAGAGGATAAATAATGTTTATTTCTTGTTTATATTTTACGGGATTATTTTCCTTGTTAATAAAAAGTAACTATCGTCTTTACAATTGGAAAAACCAACTATAAAACTTTTTTCCATTAAAAAAAAAAAAAGAAAAAGACTTCAGAGACCTGGTTTCCCATGAGCTCTGGAGAAGTTTCTAACCACTTTAACGTAGCACTCAAGGGCCTTTACGTTGCCACTCAAGCTGGATTCCCGCACTAGTTTCTGCCTTATCAACTTCCGTTTATGCAGAAATTCATGGCTCTAAATTTTCGTAGTTCATTGATAAGTAACTTCATGCCATTTTTTAATGTTGTTTCTTTTGCATGGAATAAATATGGTTTTCATTACTCTAGGACTTAAAAAATTCCCTTTATTTACAGGTTAAAATCACTCGCCCTTTTCTGATTTTCTTTGTAACACTAGAATTCAATAAAGAAATATTCAACAGTACTGTGATTTGTGTGTGTATGAAAGAGAGGAGAGAGAGAATGCAAGACAGAAAAAGATAAAATTAATAGTGATCATTCCATTTGTCTCTAATATAATAAAAGAGATTGAGGATAAACATTCAATTTTAAACTTTCCCAATTTATGAAGAATTTTGTTTGCTCAGATAGTTGATATGAGTTAGTGGGTAATTCGACCTTCTGATAGCTTACCATTGACTTTGTGACTATGATTATTACTAGATTAAAAAAAAACACAAGTGTGTAAATCTAGAGATCATTTTTAAACAGACCTCATATTTGCTGGCATAGAGGAATTCAATCTAAAATTCTAACAAAACTTTTGTTCAAATAAGTCGTAATTAATTCTGAAATTCTGATGAGAACTGGCCTAAGAACTGGTTGATAATGACTCACTTCATTAAATTCTTCATTTGATACAGCATTATAAGCATTAAAAGAGATGGCTTAAATTGAAGCTGCTTTTTCACACTAAATTTAGAAGAATAAAAGCTTTTGCCCAGTGTGATGACTTACTTTTGGTCATTCATTTTAATGACAAAGAATATTTCATATGGCTTCCACAGTGTTTTAATTAAAAATTTTATATTGCTTCTTTATTATCCAATAATAAATTTTTGTTGGAATTTCCATCAAATTTCAGTTTTGAGATCTACTTCCATTAAAGTGAATAGAGAGCCATGCTGCTAAAAGAAATAACTGTTTTGTTTCTTAACAGATGAATTAGCACATTTAGGTCACCCTGTGATTTCTGAATTAATAATTTTTGGATGACGTTTAGCATATTTGTAGCTTGGGGAAAGTACTTAATATCTAAGCCTCAATTGCTCTTTATTTAAATACTGGTACTCACTTCATATGGGTCCTATTAATTATTTCATAGTATAATTATCATGAGCGTGTAGTATAACAGTAAAATAATTTGATACCATAATAATGATTTCTATCATGAGCTTCTATTTTATTGCTTTTTGTGTAAAAATTTGGTTAAAAATCTATTTATGATTTAAATGATGAGATGAAACTTTTGAAAAATATTTACAGAATCACCATATAATGATAATTTCTCAAATTACTTTGCATACGTAAAAGAAATTAAAAAAAATTGTATTAGTTAACGACAATCCAGGCCTGCAGCTGTGTCATTATCAAAAGTTTGCATAAAATGAATACTCTTGTACATAGCAACTAAAAATTCTGGAAAACTCTGAAAAATTAATTATGACAGAACCAGAAAACCACTGAAGGCAGGCAGAACTGGAGGGTAAACAATCCTTGAGGAGGGATTTTCATTGGGTTCTATCTGAGTTTACATAGATTTTTTTGCCTGAAGTCAATCAGAAGATCCAAACTATATTGAGAAGTCTTATGCCGGAATGCAAAGCTGTCAGAGGAATTGCAACATTAGAGGGATATTGATGAAAGGAGTGTCAACGGAGAAGATCGCCCACAAATCTGCACATGAACTTGGCCTACATCCTTAGTTATTTCATCCCATGAAATATACATTCATAAAGGATTATTGAAATGCTCTGTGGACGGCAAGCTGTGGAAGGTTAGAAGAACTGATCCAAGATTTTAACCACTGTCCTGCTGCAAGAAATGCAGAGTGTAGAGTTGGTGTCCAGCCAGATTAACTACTTGATAGCGCAAAAGTCACCATTCATCGAAGGAAGCTAACAGAACCCAGGGGATAAATAGTACCATGTTCACAATGCCAGGTGTGCTGGCCTCACAAAATAAAAAGAAGAAAACAAATTAAATATGTAAATTAGGAGGAAAATAAATATTCTTCCTCAGATAAAAGAAAAAGTGGGCAATATCAGTCCTGAAACTGCCCAAAGGTTGAAATTAGAAACAAGATATCCAACGCAGATGTTTGAAAAATGTTTTGATTTTTTTAGGGTCTTTTTTTATTTTTTATTTTTTTAAATATATATATATATATATGTATTTTTATAGTTGGGGATTCATTGAGGGTACAAAAAACCAGGTTACACTGATTGCTTGTGTTAGTTAGTGTCCCTCATACAATCGTGTAAAAATGTTTTGATTTTAAGGTAAATATTTTCATAGAGAATGAACAGTTGGGATATCTCAGCAGAGAAATTTAAACCCCTAAAAAATGAAAGTTCTAAAACTAAGAGGTAAAATATGAGGTCTGACAATTAAGTCTGCAGACTCATCCTAGAAAAAATGCTACAAACCTCACTGGTGAACATCACTAGGGTCACCTTCAAAGTACTCCCTTGGGGAGCTGTGTACCAATGCCAGCACCTAGTGTGCCTTTAACTTTGGAATGACCATAAAATTGTCATGATATTATCTTTATGTCCTAAATGCCATTAAAATGTCTTCCTTTATCTTTTCTTTATCTTCAGATAAAGAAAAAAGTCACTGGAGGACAAATTAGAGTAGTACAGAGGGTGTTATGATAAGTTATGTGTTTACTGACTAAAAACTCCCTCATAGACAGTGCTATGTGAGCTGGTGCATTGTCATGATGGAATAGCCATGAGTTGTTGGCCAAGATTTAATTTAAGATATTTAATTCTTTCTCTATTGATGTTTACTTGGTCTGCTATGATAATGATTTTGACACTGAATTCAATGAAATTTTGCAATGCTTTTTCAATTCTGCTTCTTACTGTCTACCCGGACATTTTTCCAGCAGTGATGCTTTCTCTACCCTCAACAAACATTTAATCCATCTGGATACTGCTGTTTTCTTCATGGAATTATCTCCGTAAACTTGGGCTAACATGTCCCAGATTTCATTTCCACTCTTGCCAAGTTTATTAAGAAATTTGATGTTTGTTCATTGCTCTAATTCTAGCTCCAGGCTTCTCAGCATAGCAAATAAATACACACAACAGTAATGAACACCACTCACTAAGACACGGCCACATATTGACACAAACACAGGTGAGAGCTCTGATACATCAAGGTGATGAAACTTCACCAAGTTCTTTGTACATTGCTGCCAAGACAAGGGCACGGTGGCCAGTTCATGAACTTAATTGCCAGACCTCATATGTGAATTTAACAGCTCACTCCATTGCCTTAACAGCAGATTGATGATAACAACAAAGAATGGCAAGTGAGTGAGGCTGGAGATAGAGGACTAGAAATTATCCTGCTTGAAAAGTAGAATAAAAAGTTTTTGTCTTTTTTAAGTTAAAGGAATCTCAGCAACCTATGAGGCAACAAACATTAAGTGGTCATAAGTGTGTGTGATAATAATCTCAAAAGAAGAGAGAGAAAGAAAGAGAATAGATTATTTAGAATATTCTTACAATTTTTCTGTAAGTTTAAACTTACATAACACTACATAGAAATAAAAAGCATCACAAAACAAAAAAAATTATATTGCTTTTATTTCTTCTTTTAAACAAAAACATAGTTTAACCATCTCATTCACCTCTATAAAAATTAAGACTTTGGGCCATTTAGTAAGATGCTCTATTGAAAACTAAATTACTGTATTTACAGTAATAGTTAAAATTCAATTTAAGTTTAACATGTATATAATAGATGATGGCAGAGTTAATTATTCACATTCATAATAATCTTAGAAAGAGACTAATCTTCCTATAATTTTATTTCCAAACACAGAGTAATATTGAAAAGGAAGAGGAAGACTTAATTAAGTTTTAAAAATAGATTCTGAAAAATTAACTGCATTTGCTAATTAATTTGTGATGCGTAAAACTGTCCTACTGAGTGATATTAAATAAATACACTTTTGGTATATCAATGGCCTAAAGCCTTTATTTTTTCTAGATTTAGACAAACCTGCTCCGGAGAGTCTGGCTAATTTTAAAGAGAGTTGAGAATCTTAATTTAGGTCACATTGCTCAAGGATATTACAAAATGGGGTCCCAGGCTTTCTTTGAAATTTACGCATTAAGTACACAGACTGTCATACTCTCACACATACACACAGACATCCAACTACAGAACAATTATGTAGAGAATTTAAGTTGATCTGACACAAAACAACTGAATTCCTTCAGCTCTGCAAATTTATTGTCTCTAAAAATGCAATTTATTAAAGAAAATGAAGGCCTTGGAAGTGTCAAAAATATTGCTTTCCCCCAATTTAGGAAAGCATGTTTTCAAGAAGATGTTTTCCTAAAAATATATTGAGTGTGCTTAAAATTATTTAATGTAAGTAACTTGTAAATTTAAGATAGCGGCATGAAAAATATATGAGTATTATTTTACAGCATTAATGTTAATAGATTCATTAGCTTAAATTTATGTGTATGTGTGATTATAAGTCAAAGTAAATCAAAGTCGAACTTGAGTACATAACAATGCAAACAATAATTTATCATCTAAGAACACTTGTGGTTATTTTGTGCACTATTCACGTGTTTTGAATTATATAAATTATATTAAGGATATGCGTGTTAAAAATGTGAAATTGTACAGAAAATACCAAGTCTGCCCTTCTTATAGCACTGCATCTATTCCATTTCATTCTCCAGATATATGCATGATTAACTATTTTCTGTCTAATTAGTGTGGAGTAGCCTTAACTCCATCAGAAAGTCAAAGTCCATCTATATTGAGAAGAGAGTTCAAGGCCATCCGAGGAATTCCAACATCCTGGGGATAGTGTTGGTTTCATTTTCACAGACATTCTAAATTATGACAAACTTTTATTAATGTGTGTGTGCATACATATGTATGTGTTTGCACTTGTACTATGTATATTATTATTTACCTATGTATATTATATTTACCTTAATGAAAAATTACTAAATGTTATTATGAAACTTGTTTGATTTCTTAATAATATATCAATGTCATAGATATCATAATATCCATAGTCCCTTGTCTGTATGTCTGCTTTTAAAATTATTGTTCAGCATTCCATTGTATACATACAATATATTTATGTTATTCCCCATTGACAGAAATTGAGTTATATGCCATCTTTACTAGTACTAACTTAGAAGGAAAGAATCTACTTCTTCATGATTCTTTGAATGTAGGTGAATTAGAGAGTCAAAGAGTGATGAATATTGAAAATTTGCTTCGAAAAGATGAATGATTCATAATTCATGGCTTATATGGTACCATTTGCCGTATCTCTTAAAATGCTGAATATTGTAGAAATGGTCAGTATCTCAAAAGTTCAAAACAATGATATTAAGCTCTTTAGTTTTCATTTTTCTGTAACTGAGTATTTTGTTAGCCATACAGCTTTACAAGGTATTTGTGTTTTAAGGTAACTGTTATTATGAGAGTCAAAAAGTTAAAAAATTAAGACATTTATAAACTAAAAATGTTACAGTAAGCTAAGGTTAATTTATTATTGAAGCGAGGAAAAAATAATAAATTTCATGTTGCTTAAATGTACGATGTTTATAAAGCCTGAAGGAGTGTATAGTAATGTCCTGGGCATTCATGGTCACTCTCCTCACACTCAGCGGACTCACCCAGAGCAACGTCTAGTCCTGCAAGCTCCTTTCATGACAACTTCCCTGCAGGTATATTACATGGGCAAGTTCCCTTTTATACTGTATTTTTACTGTACCTCTTCTAAAATTAGACATGTTTACATACACAAATACTTGCTATTTTGTTACAACTACCTACAGTATTCAAACAGCAATAGGCTGTACCATATCACCTAGGTGTGTAGCAGGCTATACCATCCAGGGTTGTGGAAGTACACTCTGGATAGTCACGTAATAATGAAATCCCTTAATGGTGCATTTCTCAGAATGTATCTTCCCTGTTAAGGAAAGCATAGTTGTATACAAAACTAGTTGTGTTCTTATCAGAATTACGCCATTAGAAAATACAATCACAAAAGGAGACCATTTATAATAGAATATTTGGAAATGAGTCTAGATTCTGAATATGGGTAAATACATTTTATAATTTGTATCTTGAGAGTGAGAAAACAGCATATTTAAAATATGGCATCAAAAAAGCACATGTGGTATTAGACCACGGATGTCAATTATTTAAATGCAGGTGACTGTACACATCCATAGCTACATAACATTGTGGTGATTCACACATTAATGACAGTCAGATCTATTTACTAAGATTTCAAGTGATTTTTAATTTCTTTCTCATATTATTATGCATTCAATTTTCAACCACTTACTATACTTTATTCACATAATTGAAAACTAGAAGGCAAGTATAACAGCACTAGTAAAAATCAAAACACAAAAGCCTTTAAAGTACTGTGAAAATGTACTACAAAGATTTCTTTTTATTCTAAACAATTAATGTGCTTAACTGTTTGTTTATGATGAGTACTGTAAGTTACATTGTTATTTCTAAAAATAAATTTCTTTCCAAGAAAATGAGCTCGTGCTATTTATCTTTAAGATGGATCTGCTTCAGAAATCACAGTGGAGAATTGCCTATACGAGAGAAATATAGCAAAGTTCTTTGCAGGCTGAAAACCAGGAGTCTATTGATGAGGGAAGAGTTATCACAGAAGAAAATGTCACCCAGACAATGTCATAAATAAGTTGAGGCTGTGATACAATTTGGGAAGTCATCTATGGTGAATGGATAATTGATACCTTAGGATCCTGCCAAAGAAAAGTACAGAAAGAAGATAGCCAAGCCTGTAAAACCTAGCAACATTGACATTCAGAAGGTCCAAAGAAATTGTATATCAACAATGTATAAAATGCTTGAATGTAGAAGAAAATTGTGTCACTTCCTAGGACTGTAGTGGCAGCTTCAGATCTCACACCCTTATTGGGGCCTTCCCCAAACTCCTGGGCACACTCACCCTTCTGCCTAGCCATGAACTTCCAGGGCCTCGGCCTCCACGTGTTCATGATAGGATGGAGAACCTTCACGGTCCCCCAATTAGCCCTCAACCAATGGCTGTTGGGAAGTTCGTGTAGAAATACCCCTTCACCTTCATCTCTTGGTTTAATAATTTCAAGGTATGTATTTTGTGCTAGTCATGAGAGTTTTCCTACGTGATTCAGTTCTTGTTACACCACCGTGCTATCTGGTTTACTCACGCACACTTCCGGGGCAGGTGATGTCAGCAGGATGGCTGACTACAGTTGCTTTGTGCTCGTCCCTCCCCTCTACCAGAAAGATCAGAACAGGAGGGGGCACCTGTGGCTCAGTGGGTAGGGCGCCAGCCCCATACACTGAGGGTGGCGGGTTCAAACCCAGCCCCAGCCAAAGTGCAACAAAAAAATAGCTGGGCTTTGTGGCGGGCACCTACTCAGGAGGCTGAGGCGGGAGAATCACCTAAGCCCAGGAGTTGGAAGTTGCTGTGAGCTGTGACGCCACAGCTCTCTACCAAAGGCAACAAAGTGAGACTCTTTTTTCCAAAAAAAAAAAAAAAAAACAGAACTAAACAATTACATTTCAACTGGAGTGACTAAGGAAGTAACCTGGAAAGCCCCAATGCAGTCGCAAAATCCTTGTGAAGTACAGAAGCACCACAGAGAGGTGAGGGAGTTACCCTGCCTCAGGCTCTGCCATACCAGGATGAGTTTATAGCCAAAGGGGCTTGTTCCGCAGACATCCCCATTGCTGCCACAGAAATCCCAGGGTCTTACTACGGGAGAGTCCCCCCCCCCCAGTCCAGTTTAGAGAGTTGCCAGGAGTTCAAGCAGCTGCATGGCTTGGAGGCAAGGACTTCTTGCACTCGCCACTCCCCACTTCCACAACCTAAGGTGCTCCTGTAGGATTCCACCTTGAAACTAGACCTCCCAGTTAACTAGACACCTATAGCACCAAACATATAGGTACTGAAACGCCAGATTGTAACACACAAGTGCATACAAAATGCGAACGCTTACAATGTGTCAGTTGAAAAAAAGAGAGAAAAAGAAGAGAGAGAGAGGCCTGGTGCAGGGGCTCAGGGCTGTCATCCCAGCACTTTTGGAGACTGCAACCAAAAATAGCCAGGCGTTGTGGCGGTGCCACTCCCACAACCTAAGTCGCTGCTGTAGGATTCCAGTTCCCCAATTATCCATTTCTACCTATATCAAATCATATATAGATTAGCCACTTGCTACTCTAAAGCAAGTTTCCGTAATCAGCTGCAAATTATTAACTTTAAAATGGGCTCAGGGTTTTTGCCTAATCGTAAAGAAAACAGTCGTATTTCCCCATAATGGGCATAATTTGAGTCCAGGAGTTTCAGGCTGCAGTGAGCCCTGATCATGCATTCTAGCCCGGGCAACAGAACCAGATGTGTTTTAAATCAATCATTCAATAATCAAATACAAAATCATTTTAAGTCACGCACACTTCATTGGTTACCTCCCCTTCCCTAGCTTACACAGTTCTCCATTTACTTATCCATGGTTTCCTTTACTTGGTTTCCTTCACTTGGCTCCTGAGTTATTTGACACTGGCATCCTTGTCTCAGGATCTAAGTCTGGGGAAAAATCAAAACAGCACAGGGTTTGCAAATAAACAGTAAGGACTCACTTAGGACAGATGGGAAGGCTGATAGTTTGCAAGCCAATACTGGCCCCAGAAAAGAGCTGTCAGTTGTCAAATATTAGTTCCAGTGTTGAAGTCTAAGGTAGTGGAAGTGATGGAAACAATAAAGGAGCTTTTGGAAAAATCTATAGATGCAGAGGGAAATGTTGAGTCCTTCTTTGTCATTCAAGACTCTATGTGGAAAGTTACAGCACGTGTCGACCTCCACAGATTAGACCATGGGTCCTTGCTTTGTATTCTAGGCAAAGGAGGAATAACTCCAGCCTCCAACTGAATTCAGAGTTGGTGGCTTGTATTCAAGTACTTATTATACAAGCCCATGAAATGAGATGGGTAGAATGGGCTTGGACAATTCTTGAAATCATCTCAAAACCACAAATTAGAATGTTGGTGGTGGAATGTGGGTCAATTTTAAAGCTTTATGCTCATAGAGGATTTTATACTGAAAATTATTTTCTAAGCTAAAGATAACACAGTTAAATCACACTCTAAACTGATTAAAAGAGCAGCTCTAGAAGATTTAGAAAAAGCAGGTCACCTTTTGACATAAATCAGTGTACTAGTGGCAGTAATGTTTGTTCTTCCAAACTAAAAAAGCTTTATAAAAAAAATTAATAACTTATGTCTTGGGCTCTCCGACTAGCAAGGGGAAAATATTTAGGAACTGGCTCGTAGTATTTACAAGTCAATGGAGTAATTAGATTCTCGTAGTTCCTCCTTATTTTAATTATTTTAGAAAACATTTGCCTGCTTTACAAACAATGCTATCCCACTTACAGGCAAGCTATTTGAAAAGCAGTTTACAAATTAAAATCCTTAAGGCTTTCTTAGATTATGGAAAAACTTATTACTCCTATCCAAAAACCTCTGCTGTTTGGAGCACAATATGCAAATGTTTGCTTCAAAATGCTATCACTGAATTTTTAGACTGGTACTCAAAGTCTCTTCTCCTAAATCGGTGCTTCTTTTTAATTCAAGAACATGCTGACACTCAGATGATAAAATATTTCTTAAAAGAAATGGTTGGATTATTAATTTAGCTATCATCATGGGGAAATACGACCGTTTTCTTTACGATTAGATAAAAACCGTGAGCCCATTTTAAAATTAATAATTTACAGGTGATTACGGAAACTTGCTTTAGAGTAGCAAGTGGCTAATTTATATATGATTTGATATAGGTAGAAATGCCTTCTCTTCCCAATTACCAAAGCAGACAAAAGTGGCAAAGTTTCCACTCCCTGCAGTTGGCCGTCCTAATGGACGGCCTCTAGCTCACATTCTCTCTGTGCTCTGTCAATTTTTTGATACCCCTTAGGAGGCTTCCAACTGTCTGCCCTACCTTTGTAAAATGAAGACTAGTGGTACTCATTACGGAAGAATCAGATGAAATGGTAATCTGGACCACTAAAAAAAAAAAAAAAGAATCTCTACTTAGGAAATAAGAGGACTACAGTGTTGAAAACTCTGACGTGTCATGAAGAGTAGCAATGATCGTGCTTGCTTCGGCAGCACATATACTAAAATTGGAAGGATACAGAGAAGATTAGCATGGCCCCTGCGCAAGGGTGACACGCAAATTCATGAAGCGTTCCATATTTTTACCATAAAAAATACAAAATTTAAAAACAAAAACAAAAAAAAAGAGTAGCAATGATCTCTGTCTTATGGCTTTAAATGTGCTCCCCAAAAGGAAATTACCCGAAATAGAATAACCCACAATCTGCACAGAAGTCGTGGCTTATTGCTGATTCTTCTTCCATATCAGTTTTAAATTGTGGTTCCAGTGACCCCATTACCTTTTAGACAATTGATACATCCCCTGCAGTCCATTGCTACAAAAGCCAGTTGGCACAACTGATCCCATCAGAAGTCAATTGGACTGGATGTGTGGGACATTATGCTATATTTTAGGGGCCTTTGAAATAAGGAATCTGTTTTATAAAGTATGGTGAAAATATGTGAGCCGAAATAAGCTTTTTTAATATACAGTTTATGAAAATTCATCCTTTGAAATTTCCACCTGTGGCCTACCTTCCTGGAAGTCAACTTTCTGGAAAAGAGCAGTACAGCCTCTTAACACTCTTCCTCCGAGGTAGGTAATTGCTGGTAATTAGCCAGGTAGCATCAGCAGGATTTCCTAGTAGAAAATGAGGCTTCCACAATCATGCAGCAGGGCTGAATAGGCATAATTTCTTACCTTCCTGAAATAAATCTCCTCCAGTATGATTTCCCTAAATACTTGAAATATCCAAAGGGAGGAACGAAATCTGCATTTTAGTGATGTCGAACTCTCTGTGTACAGAACAAGGTCATATCAGAGGTGACTAAGCGTGCCCTAACTTTAGGGCAACATGTCTAAAAAACAAATATAAAGACACGTTTAATCCTGTTTCAGTCCTGAGTCTGCTTGCCATAATGTCAGGGTTGAATAAAACGCTTGTCAAGGAGACTTTGGTTTGTGCCTTAAGGAGACATCAAGGATGAAAATGAAAATAGAGAAGAAAAATGAAATAATACTGTTGTCGTCACACGATTTCAGAGATCCTATTTCCCACAGTTTAAGAACATAGAAAAGAATATGATTTATTAAGATCGTGAAATGGCGAAATAAAAATATCATTTGAAGTTGAAATCTTGAGAATTGATGCGGGATCATTCTTAAACTCACAGCCTAGAGCGCAGGGCCTTTTACACACTGGTTGATGCCCTCTCTTGGCAGTAACAGTCAATTCCAGATTGCTTTAGGAAGAACTATAAAAATGTAAATTACCGAGACCTGATTTGGTCTTATTGCCTTTGCTAAGTTCTAACACTTAAACTTAAAATATATGGCTGCTGGAGCTAATTAATACTGCTTAATTTGCATATTCAAGAGTCTTCTCATAATACTCCTTCTCTCTCTTAACTAATATGAGATGACTCTTTCAACACTCACGAGACCATTTAGTGAACTGGATTGAAATTTGTGCCTTCATTTAGAAATGTTTAAAAATTTTTTGAGTACCATGTTCTAATTTGAATTCTCTTCTGTATCCTTTAGCGGTTTTCCTCCCTAATAAACAAAAGAGGAGGGTTGTTTGGTATCAAATCACACAATTTAAATAAAAAGTAATGTCTTAAATTAGCATAACAAAAAGTTTTAAAGTCATTGTATACTCCAAATGATTCAATCATGCATTTAAATATAGCGAAAAGTAGGCCTAGAATATATTTTTGAAAATAGGCTATGAAATACCTACCAGAATAGATTCACAACACAGCAGAAATGGGATTAAAATGTTATTTCATTGGAATAAGAAATTATTTACTTAATATCAACATTAATTATTCTTAATTTTAAGAGTCTCTGATTCTCAGGTTACTTGATTTTTCAATTAAATAAAAATCAGTAATGATGAAGGAATTAATAACATTACAAATTATGAAATGAGACTCACTGGATATACAATTGTATATTATAAAAATTAAAACGTATTTACGTGTAGGTGCTATCTAAACAGAAGAAGGGAAAACAGGTAGAGAACTGATGGCAAACACAAGATCTGATAACTCAAATCTAACCTGTAATATTTAACTTTTCTTCCTAAAACCCATCAGTATGAAGGTTCCTATTTGTTTCTTTTAAAAACTTGGAAAACTACCTCAATTTTGATCTTACAAAGCTAACAATGCCCTTTGAGATGTGACATGATACACTTGTTACAAACCCCACAGAAATATACGGGGAGAGTAAAAGGCAATCCTATTGAAATAGGTCCCAGGCTACACCTGGGGACTCATTGGCAAGAAAGAATACAGTGTCTGTAAAAGCTGATAGCCATACATAACCTATAAATAACGACGTTAGAGATATGTAGCCAAATTTACCTTGACACAGTTGTGTGAAATTTCAATTTTTAATTCTAATGGTTTTAATAGCCATGCCATCCAAGTATACAAATTCAAGACAAAATCTAAACCCGAAAAAGAATGGAAAAGGGTAAGACAATTGGTCCTTACTTGTAGACTTTAAATATAGTTGCAAGTTTCAATTTTACAATATGTCCCCTAATGTACCTGGATCTCCAAAGAGTAATTAATTTTTATTGCTACCTTCCACTTGAAGAATAGAATGGCCCCTTAGACTCTGTCTTCAGCAAGTTATTTTCCTCATCCTTACTAAATTATCTTTTTCAACACTATTTTTTGTCTAAAATTAAATACCTAGCTTTTTATGAGGCTACAATCTCTCAATTTCTACTTTTTTTTTTTAATGTTCAAGCACATTTTGTGGAAAGAGTATACAGTTTTGGTAGAAATCATTTAAGAATGTGGGGCTTTTAAACACTAATAGAAGGTAAGTCATCACTCATATATTCCTGCCAAAGTCACATATTTATGACTCAAAGACACAGCAGGAAAATTCAATTAATTAAATATTGTGGCATATTGCAAAGTTAAAACTAAGTATAATTATTGGAGCATATGAAAGAAACCTCCATTGTTTTTATAAACTCTTGTTGCCTGTAGGGAGCACTTTCACTATCAGCCACGTGAAAGTTCTGGAAGCAACGTGACCACCTCTGGCTTCTGAAGTGCTCACGTAGAGGTGTAGGAATATCTGCTGATGGTAGACCCCAGCAAGTCTGAGAACCCCATGTACAGAAAACTCTAGCAAAAGAAGTTGGGGATAAACACTTGATAGCAGCACCTTCCTATACTAAGTGTCTGGCATCAACTATGGTTAGGAATAAGCATGATCCATCCTTTGACAGCTAGATATCATAATTGGGATATTGCTTAACATTGTCACATGAAATTGTCTATTTGCAAAAAACAAACTTATAATAATAACTACTGATAAAATACTGACTGCTCATACATTTGTTTATGTGACTTAAAACAAGTTACGTGTTAGCTGATTTGAACTTAACAACATTCCAGTAAGTTAATTAGAAACTGAAGCCTGAAAAAATTAGGTAATATGTTCAATCCACACACTTAGAAAGTACCAGAACCAGCGCCAATGTAAAGGACTCTCTACTGGAAAGCCCTCACTTAACATTGCCATAGGTTCTCAGAAACTGGCGCTAAGCAAAATATATAACACAACTGTCTTTTTCTCATCAATGTCATAACACAATGGTACAGAATGAAATGACATTTTGAAGCCCTTGCCATACGCCATTCCCTTCAAAGCCATAGTTTCCAAGAACCCACAGAAGATAAGTGGGGGCTCACTGTATATCTTGATCTTTCCCTAACTGGATAAAAGCTTATATTTTATTCCTTTGAAAAGCAAATGATTCCATTTCAGGAAAGTCTAATGATTAGAAAATTTCACCTTTTAATGAATGTTTTCTAAATGAATAAGCCTTTTATAACTAAAGGATAAAGAACCTAACATTAAATTCAATTAAAGATTTTCTTTGCTAGTCAGAAAAATAATGGAGTTGGTACCTAAGTTTATGAAAGTTTATGTTTCAACTAAAAGTAAGGATTCTATTCAATGAAATAAACGCTAACCAGGCCTAAGTGAGAATTGCTATGAAATAATCAAATAGAATTAAGTTAAGAGTAGGTGGTAAACATTTTATTTCATTTATTTATTTATTTATTTTTTCAGAGACAGAGTCTCACTCTCTCACCCTTCGTAGAGTCCTGTGGCATCACAGCTCACAGCAACCTCCAGCTCTTGGGCTTAGGCGATTCTCTTGACTCAAGCCTCCTGAGTAGCTGGGACTACAGGTGCTCCCCACAATGCCTGGCAAGGTGAAAATTTAAAAAAATCAATTATTGCTACTCCTAATATCATCTAAAGAGATATATATGATAGTAGCAAAAATTGCATATAAGATATGAATATAAGATATCTCCTAATATCATTAAGGAGATATATGATAGCAGTAAAAATTTCATATAGGATAATGGACTAAAAATTTAACAAATGTGCTATTAGTTTAGATATCTAATATAAAGCTATCAAAATAGACACTACTAAAGGGGCTTGTCCCATGGGCTGAGAAAGAATTCTTAACTCAAAGATAAAGATAGGTTTTGAAGCAAGAAGTTTATTTTCCTTTCCAAGGGAGGAAGGAGCGTAGTGTGGAAGGGAAGAATAAGGCTGGCCCTGAGAATGAGTGGCTCAGGTTTTTATTGGAGTTTTAAAGAGGAGAGCAGACATTACACAAAGGTAACAAAAGATGATTGTCTTCCAGAGCAGTTGTTGGAATGAAATGACAATGAAAGGTGGTTGTTTTCCAGAGCATTTCGTTTTGGTTGGGCTAGTTTTATCTGACTTCTCAGAATGCGGTCTGGAGGACGCTGTGGGGTTATGTGCCCTATTCTGGTTTTTAGTGCTCTTCCAGTTCTGCAAAACAATTAAAAAAAAAAAAAGCTAAAGTGGTCAAGCAAGAAACAAGCGATAGGGGCCAGCACGCTGTGTGTGCAGTGATGTCTTTGTGTCAGATGACTTACTAGTCATGCCGCCCTTCAGTCACTTTCTTGAGAAAAAATAAAAGTGTCATTACCTACCTCCAAAAGAGAAAGCCAAAATGCTTCAGTCTGCGTCATTTGTAAGACTATTCTGTAGATTGAAAACAATAGGATGGCTGTTCCTAGGCTGAAGCAATCTCTCCAGGTGACCTTTATCCTCTCTCTCTCTCTCTCTTTTTTTAGAAACTCTATTCCATTGACTATCTTTTCACTCTCCTGAATCTAATCTCTACTCATTTCTTCCTGACTGTCTAAGTAAAAATTATACCAACAAAGTTAAATAAGGAAAAGAAAAAAACCTTTAGGGTGTAGCAACAGAGAAGAGGGACCAGAGCTCGGCATTAGCTCCCCTAAAACAAAGAACAGGAGCCTTTCTAGGAGCTCAGCTGAGAGGGGACATAGGCCCTGTGTTTGCTAAAGGTCAAAGGAAAGTGAACTTTGTGATGTCTTCAAAGAGGAGGTAGTTTTGCAACTGAAAATGAAGCTGTTCTCTCTTCTTAATTTGAAAAAAGAAAAAGGAAGAAAAAGAAAAAGAAAATAATGCTGTTGGTTGGGTTCTTCCTCTTCCCCAGAAGACGGGGAGATAAGGACCCTATCTTTCTCCAGCACATTTCAAAGGAATTGTTGCCCTGTCCTTGAGAAAGAGAATGTTGGGTCATCAAACCAGCAAGAGGCTTTTAAAACAATTTACATCTCAAAGGGTCAGAGAAAGAATTTGTAAATACAAGCTATCTAAAGTAACTGCTCTAAGAGAAAGGAGGAGAGAGACCTCTGGGGTTAGGATCCCCAGATTCTGTAAGGGCCAGGGTGAGAGGGAACCCGAGACCTAGAAGCAGGGGGACGCCTGTCTCAAGTTTTGTCAAGCTAAGGGAAATGTTATGGCTATCTTGGTCACATCAGCATCTGAACATACGCAAGTATTTCCCTTCTTAGCGCGGCAAACAAGTAAAAAAGTCACAAATCTTTCTTCGACTTCTTGCTCCTTTTCTTTATTCTTCTCTTCCCTTCCCTTCCCTTCCCTTCCCTTCCCTCCCCTCCCCTCCCCTCCTCTCCTCTCTTCTCCTCTCCTCTCTTCCCTCAGTGATGCTTGGGAGGAAATGGTGGGGCTGAGTGATCTGCTCTGATAAAAATATTTTGTCTCTGAATTTCCTAAACTTACCATGCATGATAGTAATAAAAACAGACAGATTTAGTCATTTTTACTATTCTTTTACAAATAATGCAGTCTTATTGCCTCCGTGTTGGGCAGAAAAGACTCTCCAGTAACTTTGATGCCACTGACTTGCTTTTCCTTCCCAATCAAACTTCTTAAAAAGTACTTTTTATGCTGGGTACATTTCTCATCATTTATTCTCTTCCTCCACTCAGTGAAGTTACTATCCCACTGAATTTTCACTTTTCTATTACCAATAATTGTCTTATTCATAAATCCAATTGGTATTTCATAGTCCTTACCTCATCTGCTCTCTCAAAATCATTTGGCTGAGTCTGATGTCATGGAACTCAGGTTCTTCTGCTACAAAAACCTCCCCTTATAAAACTAATAAATAAAGGGCTACAAGGTGGGAACCACGGTCGGGTGGGTGTCGTTCCCTAGCTTTCTTTTCTATAACTGCAGTAATACTACTCAGGAGTCATATCGCTAAGGGTCATAAAGACTCTTTCTTAGTTTTCTTCATTGTGCCCATAGATAATGTCACCCCTATGAAACCCAAGGCTAGTTTTTGAGATTTCTTCCAGGACCTGCACTGCAGTGGACTGGCTGCCCCACCCAGATCAGTGACCCATCCAAGGAACTGACTCAGCTGGACGCACACCCAAGAACTGACGCAGCAAAGATGGTAATTTCTACCCCGCCATATGATTCCACCAAACTTAGTCCATTAGAGCAAATTGCTTAGTCCTTTCCCTACCAAACTGTCTCAAGGAACTCTTCCCAAATTCTCAGGAAAATGGATTTGAAAACTGCCTTGCATCTCCTCACCTGGCACCTGTGATGTGAAACTCTCTCCTGCTGTGACCTTGCTGTCTCAGTGCACCAGCTTCCTCGTGAGCAGGGGACAGCGAACCTTTAAGTCTGTGACACTGCTTCAGTCCCTGCTTACGGTTTTTGGTGGTATCTTCTTCCTTTGCATGGTCTTTAAATGCCCATATTCCTCCTTCAAATCCCCTTTTCTTTTCACTTGAAATACTCCCTGGATAACCTTGGCCTTTCTCATAGACTTATGCTATAAATATTAAAATGACTCCAAATTATAATTCCAACTCTTGTCTTCCTTCATAAGCTTTAGGCTCATACCTCCAATTATATTATAAACCTCTCCCTTAGCTGTCTTGAAGTAATTTTAACATAAATAAAATAGACTTCCCAATCCCCGGAGTTGCTTACCATTTAGGGACAGCTCTTTGGTGCTGTTTCTCTGGTTTTCTCTGTCAATTTTTTTATTGCTCTTCCATTTTTCTTATTTCTATAAATGCCCTCTTAATCACTCTTTACCATAATGACTATTGTTTTTGACGGGCTTCAACAACTTTTTCTTTACCCAAAGATAAAGTAAATATTGAAAGGAAGGGTTTCCGATGACACTCAGGTCATCAAGAATGATAACTGACAGCTCCGATATCCATTCCAGAAAAAGAATAACAAAACTGCTTCCAAGTATGGGCTACTTGCTGGTGTCGTGCAAAGCTTCCCAAAGGGAGGGCTCCCAGGGTGGTCGTAGTGATATTCAGCAATCAGGTACATAGCACTTTTTCTGGGATGAATTCACAAACTTAATTGTCAGACCTCACATATAAAACACGGAGAACCCTTAACTTTTTCTTTGGCTGTAGTAGGAGGAAATTCATCCAATTTATTGGTTACCTGAAAAAATTAAGTTCAATTGAAAAAATATAGGATGCATAGATATTAGTACTGGTTGGGCATATGGCATGAATTCACACTCACTCCATTTCAGCAGTAGCAGTTGTGTTATAAACTGAATGAAGCCTCTGATACATATTAAGAATAGATAGTGTGGATCACAGATTTTTTTTCTCAATTAAATAAAAAATTAGCATAAATTATCTTCAGTTTTTTCATTTTCACATAAAAACAAGTATAAAAAACCTACTTAGAATCTATTCTTCACGTAAAACGTTACAGTGAAAGCTCATTCTTACTGATTTTCATTTAAAATTGGTATTATTGGCTTGGCGCCTGTGGCTCAAGTGGCTAGGGCGCCAGCCACATACACCTAAAGGTGGTGGGTTCGAATCCCCAGCCCCAGGCCCGCCAAACAACATGATGGCTGCAACCAAAAAATGGCCAGGCGTTGTGGTGGGCGCCTGTCATCCCAGCTACTTGGGAGGCTGAGGCAGGAGATGCGCTTGAGCCCAGGAGTTGGAGGTTGCTGTGAGCGAGATGTCATGGCACTCTACCCAGGGGGACAGCTTGAGGCTCCGTCTCAAAAAAAAAAAAAAAAAGAAAAGAAAAGAAAAGAAAAACAAATAAAATTGGTATTATTTTGATAAAAAGGACATTGAATTAAATATCCTACTGTATAGTTGACACTTTTATTTTCCTTTTCTACAGACTTAATTTATTGGGATCTGTGTCCCTTGAAGGAAAAGTATATCTAACATATTGATAAGGAATGAAAATCACGCCTCGGAATAATAGGGGATGTGTTAAACAGTCTGATTGCAAAATGACACCAATTTCAAGATTTTTGAAATATATGTATTTCAAAAATATATATATATTTTTTTATTTTTTTGCAGTTTTCTTTTTGGCCGGGGCTGGGTTTGAACCTACCACCTCTGACATATGAGGCCAGTGCCTTATTCCTTTGAGCCACAGGTGCCGCTCGATTTTTGAAATATTTTAAAAAATTTATCTAATATTTTAGATAGTATGTGATTGGAAACATTTCAAATTAAAGTGCAATTTTCATAGGTTTGCAATTGTACAATTAATATTATAAGACCCGTATCTATAAGAAACAGGAACCCAGCTGGCGCCTATGGTTCAGTGAGTAGGACGCCGGCCCCATATATGGAGAGTGGGGAGTTGGAACCCAGCCCCAGGCAAACTGCTGCAAAAAATAGTCGGGTGTTGTGGCGGGTGCCTAAAGTCCCATCTACTTGGGAGGCTTAGGCAAGAGAATCGCCTAAGCCCAGGAGATGGAGATTGCTGTGAGCTGTGATGCCACAGCACTCTACCAAGGGCGACATAGTGAGATTCTGTCTCTAAAAAAAAAGAAAGAAAGAAAAAAACGAAATGGATACCCAGGTGCATACTCATAACTGATTTTTCAAAGGGTTTGCAGCTTCTCAATGGCAATACAATTTAGGTTTGGGGATGTAAGAAAAATACTGCTTCTGAATATGACTGGATTTCTTTAATTTTAACTGCTAATTTAGCTTCTTTAATTTTGTATCCTGGCAGATAATACATAGCCAAGAAAGAAAGTTAAAAAAGACCATTCCATGCTCTGTTGAAAAATTATTCTAAAAAATGTCTTGAAAAAGAAGAAATAAAAGTGATGTTGACTAAGATTTTATTTGATACATCAAATAATGCTAATGAAAATGTGACGTAATTTTATCTAATCCATGAGACATAGTCATAAGACTATTTTGATTCTTCGTGTTAGGAAAGTTTGGGTTTCTGTAACTATGAAAACACAGTTGTTCTAATAAGAAACAAATTTCTATTTCTCTGAACAAACATATGAAGCTCTAATTTCTGAGTTAACACCCTTCCTGAGGAATGAGAGAAATAAGGACTCTTCTGAATGACGTGTGAGCATTAAAGATGTGGGCTGTCATCGGGCAGCAAGAAGAAGGGAAATGAAGATATGAGACAAGGCCTTCGACCTGGTCGCAGATAATGAACCACAAATTGGAGCCACTGTTAGGAACATATTGACTATAAAATTGACAAAGTTCAAATTCTATGGTTCCTCTTTTGCAAAGATTTCTCCCTGGTAAATATCTTATTAACTTGTAAAAGTAAGTTATTGGTTAAAATAGTTGTCTCTTTATGCTCTTGGGCGGTGTTGGCTTGGCCGCAGGTAATTCTGGCATCCAACAACAGAGAAATTAGGTTTGGATACATTCAGTTACAGCTTAACAGGTACAATTTTGCAATATGTGATCACCTCTGTATTTAATTAAGTTGTTACTGGCTCTCTTAGGGTAAGAATGGTTATTGTGTCCCCTAACCTCAATTTCCTGACACGGAAACTCCTGTGGAGCCAGAGAAAGTAATATGAACACACCATATGGGGCCAAGCACAGGCAAGTGGGGAGTGAAGTGGAAACAGGGTTGAAATGCTGGGAACTCCAAGGGGATCTTCGGAAGGTCTTCCAAAAGTTACAGCTACTTAGTGAAAGAAAATTTAAAACAATTCTACATATTGGTCTGATATTACCAAAAATGAGCTGTTAAGTTGAAGGCATCTTTCTCAACTATCAATAAAATAATTTTTAATCAATTATGCTAAAGAAAAATATTTTTATTTTCTCAATTTATTGTTATCTTATGAATAAGCTGTGAGATTCTGTAGCCCAGTGTAGAAAAATGAGGGTATTATAATGAGGATGAATGAGACAGCTAAATAATTAAAAATTGTGTTATTTTTCCATATTCTATGATGACATCCATACACGTTATTTGTCATTTCAATTAAAAATTCATGAAATATTTCCTCATTCTAGATAAATATTAAGTTTTGTGCCTACTCTTGTGTTCTTTTGCTTATGTACGGTACTGGAATTTGTCAGAGGCTCTTGCTTCACTAACTGGGTTCTGTGGCTTCCTGACCATCTTCCATGATATATGTTGCTCCAGTCTTTCTCTATCCATCTTCCCCAACCTTACTGCCGACATTCCCAGAAGCCATGGAATTAGGATGAAGATAATCTCAGGTCCAGAAGAATCCATTAACTCTGTAGCGATCCCTAAAGGAAGAATTCTCAGACTATGGATTGTTTTTCTCTGGGGCCAGGGATGTATGATAAACTAGGGTGGACGTAAGGCATTCACTATTAAATCTTATCCCATCCTAAATAGTAGTTATCTGTGCATTTCAGCTATAAATGTCTGCAGTTTGTCTTAAAGTATTGATTCATGTTAGAGATTTTTTTTTTAAAATTCCCCTATGATAACTTCCTGTAATTATCCTAACTCATGGAGAGGTTATCTGACAGTAGATTATTAATGTTCCTCTTCTCAAGCAAAGGCAATTTGAGACCATATACTTGTATTTATTTGTCATTAAATTCTTCCCCCCCAAAAAGCAAAAATAAAAGGTGTGTTTTCAAGTCCTTCATGGGGATATATACCTTTCCCCTTTTTTGTTGTGTGCCTGTCCACCCCCCAAGTTATGAAATCATTGTTCATAGAAATTGCTGTGTGCTTCTCATAATACAGATTTCTATCTGGCATTTTAGTTATAAGTTAAATTGACTAAATTCTCTAGTTAGCATGTAACTAATAGAGGACAGAGAAGACATCTAAATTCTTTGTAAATAATTAGAGGTCAAAAATGTTCATTAAGACACGAGCTTAATTTCACTGCTCAGGTTCTTTATGTGGTCAGATGCCAGTTAATAAAATAGTGATTAATCTTTGCTTACATAATTACATTTGATTTTATGAAACATTAATTTGTTTGATTGAGTTATATTTTTATCACTTAAATATTTTTTCTAGTTTTGAATCTTTCAAGAATTCAATACTTTCACTTCTTAGTTATCTGGTAATTTAAACATTACAAAATGTCTGAGGATCTTTTAACAAGTAGAGAATAAATACAATCCAATATCTTTTGCCATAATTTTCACCAAAAGAAATAAAATATTTGTAACACTTGACTTTATCAAATATAATCTATAAAGTATATGAAAGTATTTAATAAATTTAGTTATACTCTTGATAAAATATTTCAAAGTAGCAGTATAATGTGTAATAAGAATATCAATATTTAACTTTAAAATAACTAAGAAAGTTATAATAGATTATATTTTATTCATAGTAGATATATAGATTATATATAATTATAATGGGTTATATTTAATTATAAATTATAATGTGCTATTTCTATAGCATATCACTAGTTGCACATTTGCCAAAATATTAAATGGATGAGACTGATGTGTTAAGAATATTTCCCAATTGAAATGTTATAACAAACATTTGTATACTATAATCTTTGTGTATACTATATACACAATCAATTGTCCCTAGGGCACACCGAAGCTGAGTCTATTCTAAATAACACAAAACAATTCAATTGGCCATGACTCAGATGATGATTTGAATTGACAACTTTGTATATTTTTAGAAATTATTTGAGATTGAGCAAAGGACAGAAAGAAGATTTGAACATTTTTTAAGTGTTTGTAACTGAAGAATTTTCATTGCCTACACAAGGCCCCAGACCCTCGTGCTGGCTACAAACTCTTCAGTACTGCCTTCCATTTCGTTTTCTTTTATATTCCTTTCAAGGATTTCTTTTCTTTAACAAAACCTTCTTGCAGGCCTGCAAATACACCATATTACTACTACCCTTTCTTGTAATTCTAAAGGAAAATGGGGAAGGAGGAGCTATCCTCTTCCTTTGTTTTTCGGCAGACTATATTTTGAATGCTTGTTCCTCTAGAAACTCACGTCGAAATTAATCCCAAAGTGACAGTATTCAGAAGTAGAATCTTTGAGGGATGATTGGCTCACCAGGGCCCTCATGAATGGATTGATTCATTAATGGGTTAGTGCATTAATGAGTCAAAAACTTCATGAACTATCCTGGAAGTGGATGTAGTGGCTTTATAAGAAGAAAAAGACCTTAGCTAACATGCTCAGCTTCCTCAACTGAGTGTCTTGAGTGTGCTTTTTCAGGACACTTTGCAGAGCCTCCACCAGCAAAAAGGGCCTTAAGAAATGTGGCCCCTCGCCAGCCACAGTGGCTCACACCTGTAATCCCAGCACTTGGGAGGCCAAGGAGGGTGGACTGCCTGAGCTCACCAGTTCAAGACCAGCCTAAGCAGAGCGAGACCCAATCTCTAAAAAATAGCTGGGTGTTGTGGCAGGTCCCTATAGTCCCAGCTACTTGGGAGGCTGAGACAAGAGAATAGCTTGAGCCCAACAGTTTGAGTTTGCTGTGAACTGTGACAGCACAGCACTCTACCGAGGGCAACAAAATGAGACATTGTCTCAAAAAAAAAGACAGAAAAAAAGGAAATGTGGCCCCTCAACCTTAGATTTCTAAGTCTCTTCTCTGTAACTGTAAGAAATAAATCCCTTTTCTTTATAAATAATCCAGTTTCAGGAATTCTGCTATAAGCAACAGAAAAGGAAATGACACTGGCCAAATAAACTTTTCAGTATGGCTTTACACGTCTCCACGTCTGCAAGACCACACTCCAATACTTCACATTCTGATACTTTGTGTTATTCTAAACAGTGTTTGCCTCCTTCAGCTTCCTGCCTTGTCCCTAATCCTTTCCCTCGTCCATGACATCATCTTGATTTCCAGAGCCCATTTATTTTCCCCTAGTTTATTTACTTTCCTCACTTTTTATCCTTACAGGCTGGATCACATTCATGTATTTTCGAGCCTCCGATCCTCCCTACCTTGCTGCACTCGCCTGAAAAAGGTTTCCCTGGATGAACTCTATAATCTGCCTTTAGTGTATATATACCTGATGCCGAGTACCTGTATAACTATATAAAAATTATATAACTCTGTAAATCAGCATCATTGGAAATTTAGACTTCAACGTCTTCTGAATCGTTGGTGTTTACGAAAAATCCTTTTGTCTTTCCTAGCTAACTGTAGAATTGCCTGTCTTCAGCAATCTCTCCAACCTTTGCCTTCCTTCATAAGCTTATTTCACAGTACCCACAACATTCATCTGCAGTATATTTTCTGGCTTCCTTTCTCTGGCTATAAATGAATGAGTAAAGTTAAATTCAGTGCATGGACTCCTTTAAGTTCAAGATCCCAGTAACAAAGTTAACATGTTTGCTATAATATTCCTTCCTTTTTTTTTTTTTTTAGTGTATGAGAAAGACAATTATTTTCCTCTTGAATTCAACCAATTAATCTGCAGATAATAGCTCCTTAAAACCACTTAATCCTTCTCATCTGCCCAATCTTCTCTTCCACCACTTTGGGTTACCATTTTTAACCTTCCAAATGTTTTCCTTGTACCTAAACTCTTAACAGTCCTCCATTTTCCCACTAACACATTCATTCTCTACTTTGCTGCCAGAGTTATGCTCTTACTACAGGAGGCCTTCTTTATCTGTGGTTTAATTCAATAAACCATGGATGAATAATATTCAAGAATAACAATAAAAATAACAACAGAATAAGGAAAATGAAAATAAAAATACAGTATAACAATTCTTTGCATAGCATTTACATTGTATTAGGCATTATAAGTAACCTAGAGATGATTACAATATAGAAAGCATGAAAATATTTTGCCATTTTATATAAGAGACTCAAGCATCTCAGATTTTAGTGTCCACAGAGGTCCTGGAACTAATATGTTACAAAGACCTAGAGATGACTGTAATGAGATGTGATAACTCATTCTTTGCTCAAAATTCTTAATGTTTTCTCTTTTCTTTACATATCAGATTAATATCAGGGTACATGCAATTAGGTTACATTGTTAGTGTTTGTTAGTTAAAGTTCAAGTTGCAGTTGAGTTCTTCTCTATAGGTGACATAGACCCCTACATTGTTCTCATAGGTGAAGAGTTTACCACACCTTCCTCCTCCGTTCTTAAATTTAAATGTTTTTTCTCTCATGTGGGCATGTAACTGTTCATCTGCCGGTTTCATATTAGTATTGAGTACATTGGATACTTGCTTTTTCTTTCTTGTGGTAGTTTACTTACAATAGTTCTCCAAATCCATCCAGGTAAATACAAAAGATGTGAATTTATCATCTTTCTGTATAGCTGAATAGTATGACATGGTCTACATACGCCACAGTTTATTAACCCATTAACGGGTTGATGGGCACTTGGGTTGTTTCCGTATGTTTGTAATTGGGAATTGAATAGCCACATGTAGAAGACTGAAGCTGGTCCGGCACCCCTCACCACTTGCAAAAATTGTCTCTTGCTGGATAGAAGATTTAAATGTAAGACATAACAGAATAAAAGGTCAATGTTTTCTCTCTCTCTTTTTTTTTTTTTTGCCATTTTTGGCTGGGGCTGGGTTTGAACCCACCACCTCCAGTCATATGGGACCACCCCCCTACCCTTCTGAGCCACAGGAGCCAGCCTCAGTGTTTTCTCTCTAACTTTGCTTACAATGGAAATGTCCTGGCATTACTCACAGGTCCATCATGAGTTGAGCTCATCGCTCAGCTGCCTCCAGCCACACGTTTTGCATTTCTCACATGTCTCACGTTATCACCTACGTTTTTGCCTTAGTGCATGTTGCTTCCTCTGCCTGAAATGCCTTCTCCCAGTCTCTCGGGTGAACATTTCTACATGTCATTCAGAGTGTGCCTGTTCTGTAATGTTGACCCAGACAGTCCCTCTTCAATGCTCTTGGCCGCTGGTTTGAGTCTCACACACGTCTTTGTGTTTTACGCCATTTGCTTCCATTCTGCCTTTTTTGTGTATCTGTGTAGTGGAGGGTTAGATCCATGGACCCAAGATCACATTAATTTGAGATTAAAAAAGACTTATTCCCCAAATAGCTCATCAAAAACCATAAAAGGATCCATTAATTTTCTTCTAGTTTTGTTTTAACACCTCATATAAAATTGCTAAAGTTATCATACTCCGTCTTTAGTACACTGGGCAAAATGAACAGCCCCACTTATATATGGGGCTGTTATAATGCCATAGTTACTCCACGCAACTGGTATATTTCACTAGGGAGTAGGTATATTGAATAAAATGTATCAAACTATCAATTTAATTCTTGGCATCACAGATGATATTGAACTGTCTATGACCTGTTGGAATGTGGTAGGCAGTGACAGCCTTTCTAAAAGATGGTTTGAAAAAATATGTTTAGATATTTTATTATAAACAGAAAAAAATCCTTATCATATTACTCTTATTCTTAAAGCTATTCATTCATAATTTTCATTCATTTAGTGTATACCTATTGAGCAACAGATAGATACAAGATTCCAGTGTTAGTTCATGATTATAAGCTGGTTAAATAAAACAGTTAAGGCTAACTGTTGTGCTATTTGACACTTACGGTCTTTAATTTTGCCATTCTAGTTTCGAATACAAAGTGGCAACACTATGACATATCAGATGAGGAGAAAGTAAACACTTTTGATCTAAGATAACCATTTGCAAGTATGTGATAGACAAAGACTAACTTATGTAGAAGTAAAACTCCATTGGAAGTAAATTAACAAAAGTAAAATGTCTATGAGATTTATTCATAGGTTTCCATTTAGTCTCCACATGGATAGTTAGCAGATCAGTTACTAGCCAGTATATATCCACATTATAGCAGACGGAAACTTTCCAGTTACTAGAGGTCTACAGCGTCAGAAAAAGTGCAGTCATTTTCTGTTTGGAAATGAAGGGAAAAAAATAACTGTTCTCAAATATTTCCAGTGAGTCATTGTGCTAGCCATTGATATGATGGATCTACTGTTTATATTATTATACTCATTTTGTGGACAATGATTCAGTCAGAAAAGAGGCATTCCCAAGGACACACATCCGATAAACACCAGAGCTAGACTTTAAATTCAGCGCGGTACTGGGCCTCTTACCTTGTTGCTGCATGATCAATAGTCCTAAGGTTGATCAGGGCTTCACCTGACCAAGAATGCAGCATGGTCAAACAATTTCCTGCTGGAGAAGCACCAGTGGGGTGGTAAACCAATGCAACCTGGAATCAGAGCAAGAAAGCCTAATAGCTTTTAAGAAAACCACATTCTGTAGTTAGCGAAGAATAAAATGTGAGCAAGAGTCAGTATGACTATCTCAGCCCTCAGATGATAGGAAAACTGAGACAGAATCACATTTTGAACAGACTGAATAATATCACTTAATGGAGATGTCAGCAAGAAGGATTCCATAGATGACGAAATGTGTCCATCTAATGGACTCTCATGACAAGTTGCTAGGGAGGATTATTTCAGAAAAAAAAATAATGCTACCCTGGATGAATTAGTGTCAGGATTTATCCCTCATGCTTTTACATTTATTTTGTAGGAATTTAAGCCCTCAAACCTGTCTAGGAAGGTCTCTTTTTCTGCCTTAGAGCAGAGATAAACTAGCACAAGATCAACTTCCATCATTTTCTATGCTCCTAAAATGTTTTTTGAGACTCGTGGGTTGAGCCTAATCTAAAACTGACAAAGGGATATATATATATATATATTTTAACTCTAGGATTTGTTTTCTTAGATCCCATATTTGTATATACATACTTCTTAAAGTAATTTCAATCTTAACTTGTTTTTTAGTTACCATAAAGGAAAGAGATCAGAAAGGGCTATGTACAGTTAGAAACTCTCTGCCATCCTTCCCTGATTCATTCATTCAATAATGTTTGAATGTCTATTTGGGGCAAGTGCTTGAAATATAAAATTGCACAGAACAGATGTGCTCCTTACCTTTGTGGAGAAGCAGTATAAGGGGGGAAATACCCCCCAATTAATATATTAAAAATACAGATAAGTTTTATCTCGGTACAGATTCAATGATAATCCTTCCAAAATATCTGCTGGCATAATACATTTAAATGGAAGATGAATTGATTTGCTGTAGGAAATGTTAGCAGAGACTGGCATTAAAGGGAATGTGTAATGTTTGTACATATCTTCTGGCAAAGCTTAATACAATTCTCGGTATCAAGCTTTTGTCAGTTTCGCTTTCTTGGTATCCATCCCTACGACGGCCTGGTAACAGCACCTGGCTTTTCTATAGGGAATTTCTAGTCTTCCTTTGTACACAGCTTCAGTGTCAATCAATCCAGGTGCCTCGTGTTCTTTTTGCCAAGAAGCAGTAAAGAGACTGGGGAAAGAACAATTTGACTCTATTTCTGGACATTTTAATCTTGAGTCTAGGGCATAAAGACACAGATAAGTAAGAGCTAATTTGTCCACTGACAGGACCCTGAAGAGTGGGCCCATTAATTCTGCTGCCCACATTCCCTCTGCAGCTCTCTTCTCTGAATTTTCTTCAGCCAAAAATCCTGCCCTAAGCGCTGAGGGTACAATGTTGAACAAAAGAGAGTGATCTTTGCTCTGACACGGCTTTAAATATGGGAAGGAAGACAGATATTTATCAGATAATCCCCCAAATAAACTAATTACAAACTGAGATAAATGGCCCAGGGAAAGATTGGAATTGAGTATAAGTTGTTGCTTTAAATTAACACTGTAGAAAGCCTTTGGCCTTTGCATCTGTCTTGCTAGGAGGAGTTTCTAAGGTTTGTTGGGAATTACAGTTTAAGATGGTTTAGGTAGGTGGATACACATGAATCTACACAGAAATCCCCAAGAAAGCATAAAGCCAGTGGCTTGCATCAAATGTTTGTGCTTTCCAAAGAATCTGTATAAACAAACTTTCTTATTCAATAGAACACTAACATCTCCAAAACTAAAATGAATTTTTAAAGGTGAAGCAATTAAATTACTGTTAAGCTTATATGGAATAAATATAAGGCACTTAACATTTCACATTATTTACTTAGAACATAGGTAGCTTAGAGATAATTGAAGACTGCATTAAGGTGAACCACCTGCCTTTATGATTGTGGTAGATGTTGCTTCACAGTTGTAACTTTTCTATCTAAGAGTTATGTTTCCTTTGGAAAAAAGTCAGTCATGGTAGTAGGTATATTTATCTATAGACATCATTTTCCATGGCTTACAAAGCAAAATCAAAACTACTAATAAGACTGCCATGGCAATCACAACAACAATAAAAATAAACAAATGAGACTTATTAAAACTTAAAAGCTTCTGTACAGCTTAGGCAACAACAACCAAAGCAAACAGACAACCTACACATTGGGAAAGGATATTTGCATATTTTGAATCAGACAAAAGCTTGATAATTAGGATCTAAAGAGAACTCAAATTAAACAAGCATAAAAAGAGCCAACAATCCCTTAGATCACTGAGCAAGAGAGATAAATAGAACCTTCTGTAAAGAAGACAGAGGAATAGCTAACATATGAATAAATACTCATCATCCCTAATTACTAGAGAAATGCAAATCAAACCCACACTGACATATCATCTAACCCCAGTGAGAATGGCCCACATCACAAAGTCTCAAAATTGCAGATGCTGGTGTGGATGTGGAGAGAAAGGAACACTCTTAACTGCTGGTGGGACTGCAAACCAATACAACCTTTTTGGAAGGCAGTGTGGAGAACACTCAGAGAACTCAAGCTAGACTATAGAGGATTAAACATCATACTACAACAGCCACCAATATCATAACTCATCTGAGGAATTACTGAGAACAAGACATTCTCCTGGCAAGCCTGGAAATCTCTTGTGACTTGGAAGGTAAGCCACCAAGTAACTCAGTAATCCTGGAGGAGCAAAGTTCACTCCTGTAGTAGTAAGGCTAATGTTAAACATTAAGCATTTTATGGCAGTTCCTTGAAGGATTAGTGGAGAAAAATTGCATGTAGTATTTTGGAGATCATTTCCCTTGCCACCCTTGAAGATCATTTCCTTGAGTACATACTCTCTTGGCACCTATGGAATCATTTCCCTGAGTACGCAGCCCCGGCATGTGTTTACTTTGTAATCTTTCCGCCCATTATGTATCTTCTCAATAAAATACGTGATCATGACACTAGACCTCTCATTTGATACAGAAATCCCATTACTGGGCATCTACCCAGAAGAAAAAAAAATCCTTTTACCACAAGGATACTTGCATTAGACTGTTTATCGCAGGTCAATTTACAATCACCAAAATGTGGAAACAGCTTAAATGCCCACCAACCCAGGAATGGATTAACAAGCTGTGGTATATGTACACCATGGAATACTATTCAGCCACTAAAAAAGATGGAGACTTTACATTCTTTGTATTAACCTGGATGGATGTAGAACACATTATTCTTAGTAAAGCATCACAAGAATGGAGAAATAAGAATCGTATGTACTCAATTCTAATATGAAGACAATTAAGGTTCTAGTACACAGTGGGGGGTGGGGTATGGGGAGGGCTGAGAAAGGGAAGGAGGATGAGGGTGGGCAGCCAAGGGATGTGGTTCACCTTTTGGGGGCAGGACACAATTATCTTGAAGATAAATTGTATTTACTACTTACAAAGTTTTTCCATGTTTCCTTACAAAAGTATACTTATGAGCTCTATATTAAGTTTGCCAGTTACAAAAACATGAGATAGCTTGGATGGTTTTTTGATTTTATATTTAAATATTTACAAAGTATTTTCTCATGGTTTAGATTTTCAAATCATTTTGCCTTGATTTTATAGACATATTCCCCCCTTTTTAAAAAAAAGAATACTAATTAACATAGTTCAAATTGGAACATAAGGCATTTTATCCCCAAGTTTTGCTAAATATTCAAATTTAACCTAACACATTACAGACCCGAAAGATACTTCAGGCATATCAGAATGGCTGAAACAATTTATTTATGAAAAGTATCCTTTAGCACTTTTATTGAAAAGTATTATGGTGCATTGTGTAATGATATGAAATAATTATAATACACGTAATTCTAACTTGTCATTGTCATTAAACACATCTTGTGAATATGTGTACATTTCATTAAATATTTTGATAAAATACAACTTTTATTTATATAATGAAGAGCCTTTTATCTTTAAGGCTATACCACAAATGATCCACTCTTATGTAATAAAAGATTTCATTTTCCATGTTCCTTCATTATATAAGTTTTCACCACAAATTTTTGTAAAAATGTTTTGCAGCTGATTCTTTGACTATTTTTTAGGGATTAATAATTGGAATTACAATGACCTTTGGGTATATACAGATGTGGGATTGCTAGATGAAATGGTAGGTCTACTTTAAGTTCTTTGAGGTATCTCCATGCATTTTCCATAGAAGTTTGGAAGTTTGCAGTCCTACCAACAGGGTAGAAGAGTTCCTTCCTCTCTGTATCCACGCCAACATCTATTGTTTTGGCACTTTTTAGTATAAGCCATTCTCGTTGGAATAAGATGAGATTAAACCACATTCTCACTATGGTTTTAATTCCCATTTCCCTAATGATTAGAGATGTTGAAGATTTTCATGGGTTTGCTGACCATTGGTACACATCTTCGTTTGAAAAGTTTCTATTCATGTCTTTCTGCCACTTTTTTTTTTTTTTTTTTTTTTTTGAGACAGAGCCTCAAGCTGTTACTCTGGGTAGAGTGCCATGGCTTCACTGCTCACAGCAACCTCCAACTCCTGGGCTCAAGCGAGTCTCTTGCCTCAGCCTCCCAAGTAGCTGGGACCACAGGCGCCCACCACAATGCCCAACTATTTTTTGGTTGCAGCTATTATTGTTGTTTGGCGGGTCCGGGCTGGATTTGAACCTGCCACCTTAGGTGTATGTGGCTGGCGCCTTAGCCACTTGAGCCACAGGTGCCAAGCCTCTGCCACTTTTTAATGGGGTTGTTTGATTGTTTCTTGCTGATTTGCTTGAGCTCTCTGAAGATCCTTTCACAGGTTATCAATCCTTTATTAGATGTACACCATGAGAATATTTTCTCTCATGTAGGTTGTCTATTTGCTCTTTTGTTTGTGTTCTTGACTATGCACAAGCCTTTTTAATTTAATCAGGTCCATTTATTTTTATTGATTGCTTTGGGGGCCTTCGCCTAGGCTGATATTTATAAGTTTTTCTAACATTTTCTTCTAGGATTCTTATAATTTCCTGCCTTAAGTTTAAGTTTTTTACCCATCATGAACTAATTTTTGTGAGTGGTGAGAGATGAGGATTCTATTTCAGTCTTTCACATGTGGCTATTTTATATAAAGGACACCTGCATTCAAATGTTTATAGCAGCATAATTCATAATTGTAAAGACATGGAAACAACCAAAGTGCCCACTAAACATGAATGGATTAATAAAATGTGGTATATGCACACCACAGAGTACTACTCAGCACTATTTGAATGAAGAACACACTTACAACTTTGGCTCAATCTGTACAAAAACAAAGTGTGTAAACAAAATGTGTGTACCTCATATTCTGAAACTTAAAGAAAACTTAAAATAAAAAGAATAGTAAATGAAAATAAAAGATTGTCATCCAAGCTAAACAAATTGGGACTAAAATTGTTGGAGGTATGTTTGTGTAATTTGGGATTTGGGGACAAATTTAATTGCTTCCAATTCTTTCCTTTTTAACTATATGTCTTTACTTTCAAATAGAATTGCTTTCATCTAATGTATAGCCATATTTCAATAATTATTTAGATAATGTCTATATTATCCATCCTTTAAGACTACAGATTTATGTTCCTACGGTTTTTTTAACTCATTTTTTTAATCCAATGGACTAAGAAGATTCTGTACATTCTAAGCTCCTGTGTATGTAGAAGTGTCTTCCCTTTGGTATTACAATAGTGAGGAGAAGTGAATCTAGCTGTTTCTCTCACTAACCTCTCCACTATCTTCTGTTGTTTAATACAGCGGAAAGGAACCCTGAGGACAGGCAGCATTTTCCTCTAATAAAATGAAAAGTTTTTTCTCTGGACTTCTACCATGCATTTTCTATATTTTATTTGACCCTATACCAGGTTTTGCCTAAGAATGTATCTTTTCTGAACTTTCTGATATTTGAAGGGCTACTTTAGATGTATAGAATGACATTTGTCTTTCATAGAGAAAAATCATTTTCTAGTGAATATACTTTTTTATTTCTATTCCATTTGTTTCTTCTCTTCCTCAAGAATATTTACTAAAGCTCTATTTGATTTTTTTCTTGTTGTAACTGTCACCTTTAACTGTTTTCATCTACTTGTCATTTTCTCTTTATTCTTTGCTCAAGTATATTCCAAACAAATTATTTTTGTTTTCTACAGTTCAATTCTATATGTTTCGTACAAAAGGAGTTGCTCGTCTGCCATTATAATTTGTGGTTCCTCTTAATTTTCCTTAACTCACTTAGCTTTTAAAAAATGTTATCTCAGTTAAAAAAAAAAAATGTGTCCTCCTATCTTTTCTTTGCATCCTTCATAAAATTCATTCCCCTCCCCACTACTTTTTCTTTTCTCTTGCTGGTGATTGGCATGATGAAATGACTATCCTGATTCCTCCCTCAAACCCCACACCATGCACGATATTGGAATCTCCTTGAATTAGTACTATCTCTGTGCATGCATTTAGAATCCTCTTCTCATATCTGATGTAATTTTGAGGCTAAGGTAAACTGCTATCAGCAGTTCAGGAATTCAGCATTTTGAAAGAAGCTGGGCCTAAAGCCAGCAGTTTTCTCAGTTTTCTTCCGATGTTGGCCACACTGTTTCTTCCAAGTCAGTTCCTCCTGTGTCCTGGAATAGACTATTCCTGCTCTAGATTGTCAGGGGTCTCTGAGACCCTCAAGCTGCTCAGTAGACCTGGTTCAGTCAGGTCTGAGTGATGGAGATAAAGGCGAGTGTGGAAATGAAGTAGCTGGGACTCCAGGGCAGCAGAAAAAGAAGTTTTTATTTAAAGAAAAGCATAAACCTTTTCCAGGAGGGTGGAAAAGGGTTTCTCTTGTGAGTGAGAGGAGGTGCTACGCAAGCAAAAATGTCTCATCCTAGCTCCCGGGTAGTTATGGGTAGGAGTATTTCATTGGTTGTCTTGGCCGCTTCTCATTGGTGATAGGTCACCCGAGTGGCGCCATGTGCCCTTTTACCGTCTCTTTTCAGCCGTGATTGTTACCTGCTCTTCTCCTGACAATCGTATGATGGTGTCTTGTGATACTGGTGACCTTTGCTCTGTGCACTATTCTGTGACTGTGACCATGACTCTACTTTGTGTCACAGCTGCAAACTGCATTTTGTGGAGAACAGGACATAGTCGGTCGATCGAATCACAGGTTTCCCAAACTCATTGTTTGTTGCAGGCCCTGTTTAACTTTCATAGCCAGGAGGCCAGAATTTTCTATCCCTACTCATAGACCTAGAAGGTGCTTAACAGGTATAACTTTCTCGATTCAACAAATATTCAGTTAAACCCCTTTGACACCAGACACTACACCAAATACTCGGGATGCCGTGCTGGACACAATAGACCTGACTCCAGCCTTCAACGAGGTCGCAGTTTAGTGTGAGAAATTTGATATCGAATCTATTATTATATAAATAACTAATATCTAAAATAGACAAAGGAAAAGTTTACAGCGATTCATGCATGATTTAATGGGAGAAAGAATTGGTCTATTGTGGGAAATCAGAAAGCTTTGTTGAATGATCGACTTTTAACGAATGTGCAGGAGTAACCAGGTAAAGACAGAAACTAGGCGTTTACAAAGAGGAAACTGTACCCACCAAGGATCTAAGGGAGCTTTCTGCTGGGATCCTGAGGGCACGCGCATGGAGCATAATAAACAGAACAGATTGGCAAGAAACGAGGCTTATCAGGCATTCAGGGAATAGATCATGTAGGGATTTGAGGGCATTTGGGAGGCCTGGCCAGCTATGCAAACAAGTTAGGGCAACATCCTGTAGGTGGAATTTGGGGATCTACTTAGGCTTTTGTGAATCAACAGACTCATTTAATAGTGTAGTGCAGATATACCTTTGAGTTATAAAACTGTGACATTGTTAATTTTACTATCATTTAAAATTAATTTTCACATGTTAATTCATAAGTTACTTTACTATTTTCAAAAAAAGTAAGATATAACCATTGTCATTTTAAACAATATGTAGCAAAGTCAGTTGAAGTGATTAGCCTAAATTTTCATAAAAGGTATCCGACATAGTATATAATTTTTAAATTAATTTTTTCTATTACTGAAGACTAATGCATAAAAAATGAGTTTATAAAATCTCAATAATAAAATGATTGCAGGTTCATTAGGGCTGTGCCCTTGTTTTTTATTCTATGGAATATGCAACTTTCCTCTTCCTCATAACTATTCCCTTTATCAGTTCAGGAAAGTAGCTTAACCAGCCTGTTTCTATTTTCCTTATAAAACAAAGTAGGGTAATAGCCCTCAAGAGTGGATATACAAACTAATTAGGTGATGTTTTCCAAAAGCACAATGCAAATATTAATAAAATGCATCTAACATAAATGTAAATTCATCAACAGAGAAAATGGCAAGTGTAAAAGATGAAATATTTAAGAATAATATGTACATAATATGTATGTGAATATGGTGGGAAAAAGCATGAATTATTGTTGCCCCATGCTTTGAATACAATGAAAGAGCAATAAAATCTCCTTTAAAATGATTTTATGAGTGATGAGGACTCTCTCACTGACCAAAACTTGCACAGGACTCCCTTTTGATGAGGCTTCACCCTTGGTGTTGCCCTCAAGTGTCCTTACCCAGTTATAGCAAGAATTTTACCAGTTAGTATAGCAAGAATCTTCTTTTGTAATTTTCTACTGACTGTGCACTCATTTTACTCATTGACTATACATCCCCAGCTGTTTGGTCCTGTATTTAGAGTTGAATCCTATCTTTCCTTCCTATTACAAAAGTCTCTACACTGTATTGCAATGATACTCAATAAAATCTTCTTCACCTTTTTAACAAGTGTCAGAATAATTTCTTTTTCACACGGGCAATTCCCTTCTGGCAACTCTTTCACTGCTGCTACTTTCCCACTCTCTTTCTTGGAAAGAAAAAAATATATAATAGTCTAAATCATGAAAGTTGAAATCATCACATTTTTACTTTTGAGTGACAAAGTTTGTGTTTACCGTGGGAAATAATTAAATATTAGATAAATACCTAAAATAGATGACTTTTAAATATGTCATGATTTCTGGGTACATATTTAATTTAAATTCAACAATTTAGAGTAGAAAAATAAATAATTCTGTATATGCAGGAGTGAAAACAAACTGATAAATTACTTATTTCTTAAAATATATGCTGGTTAGTTTTACACCTATCTGATCACACAGACAGGACTTACATAAATGTTATCACAAATAAGTTATGTTATGACTGACCTTGATAAAGACATATCATTTTAATTTTTTACTCCCTTAAACCATTTCTTTACATACTGGCAATCACGCAGAAGAAATTTCATGTCATGTGTTTTCTCTTATTATACAAAAAGACACCTCAGAAATTGTATAAGTATGGAAACATTTCAGTGTGTATCTCATGAAAGCAGTATTTGCATATGCCAGATGAAGACTGTTTAATTCAATTGTTTAAAAGCTTTGGTATTAGAACTGTTGTTTTAAGATTTGACCTGTATGTGTGTGCACGTGTATCAGGACACTACAACTGAAAATAATTTTTACTGTTTAAAGACACATTTTAACCTTTATGTTTTTATTTCAATCTATGAGTAGAAAACAAAATTACTTAAAAATAAAATGCTGTTGTTTATATTTTCTGAAATTTTAATGACCTCCTTTTTTCAGCTAAATAAAATTTTTTTGTTTTGAGAGTCTGTTGCCCCAGGCTAGAGTTCTGTGTGGTCAGCTGACCTCAGAGCAACCTCAGACTCCTGGTTTCAAGCAATCCTGCCTCAGCCTTCTGAGTAACTGGCACTATAGGTGCCTGCCATAGCACTCAGCTATTTTTTTCTGTTTTTAGTAGAGATGAGGTCTTGCTCTTGCCTAGGCTGATCTCTAACTCCTGAGTGTAGAGGACGCCAAGAGACAAATGACCTCTAAGCAAGAATTTATAGCTGAGGGGTGGACTCTCAGTGACTTGTCCACAGGTGCTCCTTATGGAGAAGGAGATTGTGCTGGGCGCAACACCTGAGCTCAAGTGATCCGCCTGCCTCAGCTTCTCAGAGTGCTGGGATTACAGGTGTGAGTCACCATGCCCGGCTGCTAAGTATACTAAGTAATTTTTAAATATATATATAATTATATAATATGTACATACAATCAGTTTATAATTCATTACAAAATTTTTACCAAATGGCAAGAATGGCAGTTTAGCTCAGTTGATAAATTATTTAAAACATATTTTCTAGCATTATCTTTCAGAATTTAAAAATTGATCATTGGTAAAATGAAGGAAAATAATCGTAACTTAGCCAACAGCATCCTTGATAGATACATATAATTTAATAGATATTTGTAGACTTCCATAAGCTGTCTATTTTGTAACTAGACTCTAAGTTGCATTTCTTTATCTCTAAATTATTTCTATTTAATTTATTTTCATGTTCAATTCAGCTTATCCTCTATTCCTGGCATAATTTATACAACCCCCCAAAGCCCTCACTTCTTCCTCATTCGTATAATGATCACAAATCTCGTTAAATAAAAACTTTGCTTGTAAGTTTAGGTATTCCATAAATGGCATCTCCTCCAATTGAATGTTTTTCTTTTAAGTTTGAGGGCTCTACCTCTGCCAAATAAAATTACCAGGCAGAAAATTGATCCCACTTCAGAAATATGAAGTTATTAATCTACCTTTGTTTATTAATCTAATCAATATTGGCCTCAAAAACTCTTTTATACTGGGTTGCCTGTGGTCTTTAAGCTGAATGAATTCTTCAACCCATGTATTTCTTCACCTCTTTAATCATTTTATATTTTCATATCTCCCACGTGTTTTCCCCTAAAATGTGAAGCATTGAAAGAAAGAAATAGTAACATAATGAATGCAGTAAATTTACACTGCATTACTTATGTCGTAAGAATAATAGATCTAAGTTAAATGTCAAAATACCAAGTATAGACTGTCTTTTCAAGAACATCCGTGTCATGGGTTTGATTTACTATACATGGTGCCTTTGCACTTAGATAGAATGGCCACTAGAGTGCTGCAAGTATCCATTCAAGTTTGAGTCCCTGCTCTCCACAGACATTCTGCCAGTGAAAAAAAAATAAAAAATAAAAAAAACCAATAAGGCTGATAGATCTTTGGCACTTATGGTCCACACTCAGTAAAGAAATACCAGGAATCATTTAAACCTTATGTAGTTTTATCTGCTTATACATGGATACTAATAACTTTATTGGGGTGGATGCAGAAGTTATACAATATGATTGAAATAAAGTCAGTCTTTCTGTTAACAACACCTGATTTTCATTCTAACATCTTACCATGAGAACTTTTAAAAAATATTTTAATGTACAGACTTATGTTTTTTAATATGTATCCTTTACATGATGCTTCTTAATTTTTACTCATGCAGAATATAGGTCATCCCAGATTATGGACTTTGTCTACATTTCTCTTTTATGATCCATGTTGATTAGTTTAACTGTCCATTCATAATATAAATGAATACATTTTAGAAAACATTTAGTCCTTTTTGAATGTTTTATGGTTGAACTTTGAAGTTCAACCTACCACCTATAATGAATTTTCTGTACTTAGAAGTGAATTTTTGGAGATTCAGGCAGTATTTTATTAATCGTCATAGCTGTAGTGTATACTACATATCTTAACAAACAAATCTGAATATTCATAATTTAAAAATAGATGAATAAAATATATTTCCTAGCAAACATCATGAAAAGCACCTGCCCTAGTATCTAATATTTTATTGTCTGTATCGTTTACTGATACTCATCTGGGATAATAGCTTATATAAATGCCTATTTCCTTTGTTAGAATTATAAACATAGAGTAGTGATATTTTCATTTTAAATATAAAGGAAATCAAGAGACCGAGTTTTCTTTATATATTAAATTATTGATAGATATCATATTGGAATTCAGATCTTCTGATTGAGAACAGAAGGATGTGAATGGTGTACTTTGTTGTGATATAACCTCGAATTTGCAAAAATCTCTATATCAAATCAGTTTATATATCTCAGAAAAATGCTATATTTTAATTGCAATCTATGACTGCTGCTACATAGCATATAAATAACAATAGTTAGGTTCAAATTAATTAAAGTACAAATTTTTTAAATAAGACCAAGAACTAGTATTTTAACCAAAGTCAAATGAATAAATAAGAATTCATTAAGATCCTACTTCTATTTGTCTCAGAATTAACACACACACTCAGGTGATTGCACTTGAGTGATTGCCCAGACAGTGAGAATTGGTGAGATACGCATATTCCTCTCTTCAATAAAACACCCAAATCTATAAATAAGTCAAACAAACCAGCATGAAAAAAATCAAACAGTCCCATAAAAAAGTTGGCAAAAGACACAAACAGAAGCTTTTCAAAGAAGAGAGACTAACGGCTAATCAACACACAAAAAAAATGATAAATGTTTCTAATCATCAGGGAAATTCACATGGAAGCCACATGAGATATAAACTAACTCCTATGAGGATGACTTTTATCAAAAAGTCCCCAAATAACCAATGCTGGTGTGGATGTGGAGGAGAAAGAACACTGTATGTTGTTGGTGTGACTACAGACTAGCGCAACCTTTTTGGAAAATAGTATGGAGATACCTCAAAGAACTAAAAGTAGACTTACCATTTGACCCAGCAATGCCACAATTATTTACTCAAAGGAAAAAATTCATTTTATCAAAAAGACGCCTGCACTTGAATGTTTATTAAGCACACTTGAATTGTTTATCTTCACAATTGCAAAGACGTAGAATCAACCCCAGTGCCCATCGATACATGAATGGATTAATAAAATGTGGTACATGTACACCATGGAGTATCACTCGGCCATCAAAATGGTGAACTAATCAATCAACGTCCATGTGCATGTGTGGCAGTAAAACTCAATGGAAAGAAAGCAGGCAGGTGGGAGAGGGAGCAGGGGAGGGTTAGATTCACACCTAACGGGCATCACACACACTATCACTGCAAACTTGTCTTAAACTGTACAAAAGCAATTCATATAATGCAAACATTTGTACCTCCATAACATTTTTACATTTAAAAAAAACAAAAATCTCCATGTCTTCCCAATGCTCTCAACTACCCGGTTAAGTTGGTTGATGCTGGAGGCGAACCTGTAATTTCAGCCTCGTTTTCCACAAAGCTAAACTATGTGCACGCATGGTCATACAGCGTGGGATAATAGATATTGGAGAGAACAAAAGTAAGGGGGGGAGGGGGATAAGGATGAAAAATTACCTAATGGGTGAAATGTCCACTATTCAAACAATGAGTACATTATTGTGTGCATTAAAATGTACACTATCAAGCAATGGGTACATCACCACTACATAATATATCCAGGTAGCAAAACAGCACTTGTATCCTCTAAATAATATTGAAAATAAAAAGTCCTTTACAAATACTACCCCTTAAATTCTCTTCTGCCTGCCTCTATATTAATCATCTCATCTCATTCTGAAATAATAATTTCCCAAAGGAGCTCAAACTTCAGTTTATTTGTAATATCTTCTATAAATCCTAAATGAAATGTAATTGCTTTCTTATTTGGAATCCCACAGAGTTTATAGATCTAATTTAAATATTATTATATGTATTTCTCTCTTTTTGACAATTAGTCTGTTTTTTCACATGTATTTGTCTCAGACAGTTGACTAAATGATTCATTCATTCATTCATTCATTTATACCTAAAAGTATGCATCCATAGGTGAATGAGTAGTATACCTACTATGAGTATTCAATGAATACCTATTATGACCTCAGACTTCACCTAGGTCTTGATAGTAAAATAGTGAAAAAGACAAAAATCCTGCTTTCATGGAGCTTACCAGTGTGCAGTAAAAAAGCACAAAGTCCAGTTAGAAATAAGTATAAACATAGGGATTTATAGTATAATTGCACGATTGCATGAGATGCATGCTATGGAAAAATTGAAGCAGTTGAAAGGAAGGGAGAGAGAGAGGAAGTAAAGGAGGAAAGGGAAGGAAGGAAGGAAAGAAAGAAGGGAGGGAGGGAGGAAAAGGAAGGGAGGCAGAAGGGGAAGAAGGAAGGAAGGAAAGGAAAGGAAAGGGAAGGAAGGAAGGGAGGGAGGGAGGGAGAGAGAGAGAAAGAAGGAAGGAAGGAAGGAAGGAAGGAAAGAAGGAAGGAAGGAAGGAAGGAAGGAAGGGAGGGAAAG
>NW_003852430.1:7255025-7316037 GCF_000181295.1 Otolemur garnettii | reverse complement strand
AAGGGAGGGAGGGAGGGAGGGAGAGAGAGAGAGAGAAGGAAGGAAGGAAGGAAGGAAGGAAGGAAGGAAGGAAGGAAAGAAAGAGGAAGGGAGGGGGTAGGGAAAGAGAGAGAGATGGCAAGCTGTGAAGATAGCCATCACTTTATTTGTTTAATGACCCTGAGGGATTCTAAAGCTTGAGGCCTAGAGCCTTTGCTTGATTAATGCTTTCACTTCTGGCCAAAAGCCTATTAAGACCATATATTAAGAAAGAAAGAGATTCACTTAAGATTTTATGTTATTTAGTGGACCAGAACAGTTTTTCTTCCTATACTAAACATTTTAAAGCACAGGTCTCAAATATCAGACAGGTTTTTGACTTTCTTTAATTGGTAAAACTCAGAAAGCCTAGCATCTTTCTGGAATGAAAATCATTTCCATCAGTCATTCTTTGCTCTGAAGAACAAAGTTCTTGTACTGAGTTCATCCAGCTGGGCGTCAATCTTCCTTCTTTAGTTTGATCTGCACCTAATTGTGAGGTTGACTTTTTCCACTTTCATTAGTATTAAGACAACTGAAAAAGATTAATCCAAATGATGTAAAAATCCAACTAACTAACACCATATTCTTCATTTATGTGTACGAGTGAGAAGTATTTTCAGATTAAAAAACAGTCATATCCATACACTTCTAGTTTCAATGTGTAGGTTAAAAATAAGAATCAATAGAAAAAATGTGTTTCTGAAAGTCAATATAACTACTATCAGTCCAGCCAGAATCATGTATTGTTCTCTTTGAGACAGAATACTCTTGTAATAATATCGCATATTCTGCACTTAAAGGATTTCCTACCTGTCTTCTCACACATGTGCGTAGAAAATACTGATCATTTTAAATGTAAACTAAAGAATGTCTTCATTTATGTCTCTGATGAATTGGACAGAGCTAACAGTACTCTTAAAACATATGCTAGAGAGGCTTGGGATGGCTTTATGAGGAAATAACATGAACAGGATAATTTTGTTTTTAATTGTTTTTATTTCAAAATATTAATTAAGGGAGTATAAATATTTTTACATGGATACTTGTCTTTTGCTTGCACCAGGGCTTGTGTGTGCCTGCCAGCAGAATTGTGTTCATTGTACCCTAAATCATGTTTTACCCCCCTCCAAACCTCTCCCTTTCTTGGTTTCTCTTGTCCTTCATATTGCTACGTGTAACCATCACTCAGCCTCCACTTAGTGAGAACATGTGGTGTTAGTTTTTCCTTCTCTGAGATACATCACTTACGATAATGCTCCTCAGTTCTATCCAAGTTCTTCCAAGTGAAATCATTGTATTCCTTTTGATATCTGAGAAATTCTCCATGGTATATGCATACCATGTGTTCTTTATACACTCATGAATTGATGGGTACTTGATTCTACACTTTTGTAATTGTGAATTGTGCAATGATAAAAATTCGACTATAGATGTCAGTTTGATAAACTGAATTCCTTTCCTTTGGGTGGCTACCCAGCAGTGGGATCGCTGAATCTAATGGTAGGCCTGCATTTATTTATTTTTACTGCTTTCCATAAAAGTTGCATGAATTTTCAGTCCCATCAACAGTGTATGAGCATTCTTTTTTCTCTGCATCCACATCAGTATCTCTTGCTTTTTAACTTTTTAATAATGGCCATTTTGAAAAGGATGAGGCGATATTTTATAGATTTCATTTGCATTTCCCTAATGATTAGTGATTTCTCCACCTTGGCTATTTGTCTATTTTCTTACCCAAAAACCCTTTGCTCGAGTTGTTTGCCCATTTTTTTAATGGGGTTGTTCATTTTTTTCTGGCTGATTTGTTTGAGTTCTTTGTAGAGTCCAGATATTAACTCCTTGTTGGTTATATGCTTTGCAATTATTTTCTCCCATCCTGTAGGTTGTCTATTCATTCTGTTGATTATTTCTTTAACTGTATAGAAGCTTTTTAATTTAATTAAGTCCCATTTATTACTTGACCTTGGAATCACAGTCATAAATTATTTGCTTTGGCTGAAGTCTAAAATAGTTTTTTCTACATTTTCTTCTAGAATATTTGTGGTTTCATGCCAGACATTGAAATTCTTTTGACTATCTTGAATTACTTTTTGCATATGGTGAGAGAAGTGGGTGCCATTTCCTTGTTATGCATATGCCTGTCCAAATTTCCCAGCACCACTGATAGAAAAGGACTTCCTTTCTACAATGTATCTTGTCTGCTTTGCAAAAAATTAGTTTGTTGTAGGTAGATGATTTTATTTCCAGGTTCTCTATTCATCTATCTTGACTTTTATACCAGTACCATGCTGTTTTAGTTACTTTAGCTTTGTAGTATAATTTTAAGTCAGGTAATGTGATGCCTCCAGATTTGATGTTTTTCCTTAAGATTTCTTTGGGTGTTGCTGTGGACCATTTTTTCTTGTTGTTGTTCCAAATCAAGTTTAGGATTATCTCTGTGTATCTGTAAAATATGACATGTGTATTTTAGTGGGGATTGCATTGAATCTCTAAATCACTGTGGGCAGTATTGAAATATTAACAATGTTAATTGTAGCAATCCACAAGCAAGGGATATTTTTCTATTCATGTGTGTCATCTGTGATTTCTTTCAACAGTGTTTTGAACTTCTTCTACAGATTGTTTTCTTCCTTGGTTAAATATCTTGTTAAGTATTTTATTTAGTTTTCGTATCTATTGAAATTAGTACTGATTCTTTATTGGCTGATTAGACACTCCAATTGACGAGTGTTAGGATATAAAGATGCTACTAATTTGTATACATTGATTTTTAACCAGAGACGTTGCTGAATTTATTTATCAATTCCAGGAGAATTTTGCTGAACTCTTTAGAGTTTACCAAATACTAGACCACGTTATCAGCAAACTGGGGAAATTTTACTTCCTGTTTCCCGATTTGGATAATCATTTTTTTCCTTCTTTTGCTTTTTTGCTTTGGCTTAGAGTTCTAATACTATGTTGAATAGAAGTGGTGACAGTGGGCACTCTTGTTTAAGTTCTTAGGGGAAATGCTTTTGTCTTTTCCCTATTCACCATGATGTTGGCTGTGGGTTTGTCATATATGACTTCTATGACTAGTTTGTTTGGACTTTTAATGATGAAAGAAAATTGGATTTTTAATGATAAAATCATTGGATTTTGTCCAATGTTTTTCTTTTTCTACTGAAAAGATTATTTTGTTTTTGTTTCTGTTTATGTAGTAAATCACATTTTCCTGATTTGCGAATGATGAACCACCCCTGCATCCTTGGGATGAAATCCACTTAATTGTGGACTATTTTTTTTAATGTGCTGCTAAATTCAGTTTGTTAGTATTTTTGTGGTGTATTTTTGCATCTGTGATAATAAGGGATATTGGCCTATAGTTTTTGTTTATGTTTTGTTCTTTCACGACATTGGGTGATGTCATACTGGCTTCACAGAAAAAATTAGGGAGGATTCCCTGCTTATCAATGTTATGAAATAATTTCGGCAGTGCAGGCACTTCCTGGGTTGTGAAGGAGACAGGTTCTATAGGTTTGTTCCAAAGTTGAATTTGTATATAGGTTGAAATAGGTACATTTACCTATTACCTAAAATAGCCTCTGTTCATAAATGTGAGTCAGATGTTTGTAACTCTGTATGTAAGTGGGATGTTTGTAATTGGGGGACTACCTGTATAAGTACCAGCTCTTGTCTGTAGGTCTGGTAGAATCCATCTGGCCCAGGGCCTTTGGGAAATGTTTTATTACTGCTTCAATCTCACTATTATTAATTTGTTCAGGAGTACTATGTCTTCCTAAGTGAGTCTTGGTAGATTCCAGAAAGTTGTCCATTTCCTCTGTATTTTCTAATTTATGTGTATAAAGAAAAAATTGTATTCAAAAGTTTTAGGGTAAAATGTTGTATAAATGTCTATTAAGCTCAATTTTTCTACAGTCTCTTTTAATTCCAATATTTCTTTATTCATTTACTTTTGATTTGATGATCTAACCAGTTATACCTGTGGAATGTCGAAGTCCTAGTAGTTAAGATGCTGATGAGTATTTCTTTGCTTAGATCTAGGAGAACTGCTTTATCAATCTGGGATCTCCTGTATTAGGTGTATATATATACCTGTAGGAGTATTATATTTTCTTGTTGAGTTATTCTTTTTACTGTCATTGCCCCCTGTAGCATCCTGTCACTGCATGAATCAAAACAGTTGGGACATGGATTGAAGGTACATGCCTACCAGAGGAGGGCTTCCCATCTGTCTTCCAATAGCCCTGAGAAACCTCTCTCTTGGCCTTTTACTGAAGCCTGATACAACAGGAGTGGGGGCCTACATGCTAGGATCACATGTTTAATGGTTGCTAACTGCTCTTTCAGCCCTGGCTCAACTCCCATCCTGTTGCCCTATGAATGTTACAAAGTATAACGCTTGCTAATGCTACCATCTTACCTCATTAAGGCAGGCATCTGCTTGAGGGCTTGTCTCTGGGCTGCAAAACATCTCCATGTGGGCTAGGCGATTGTCTCACTCCCAGTGCCTTCTTCAAGAGCCAGTGGCTGCTTTTATAGGCCTGGTGCTCAGTCTCCTACACTTTACCATTAAATAGTGACCATATTTGACTTTTTTACCATCGTTAAAGTCTAGTTTATGTGATATGAAAATGGATACATCTGTTCTTTTGGGGTTTCCGTTTGCATGAAACATTTTTTTCCATACTTTAATCTTAACCCTGTGTAAATCTGTATTGTTTAGATGTCTTTCTTGCATGCAGCAAATACTTAGGTTGTGTTTTTTTTTTTTTTATTTATTCAGCCATTCTATGTCCTTTAATTGGGGAAGTCACATAATATTTGCTGTTAAGATTTATATATGGGATGATGTGCTGTTCATCTTGTTTGTTGTATGATACCTTATCATTTTGATTTCTCTCTTATGCTACTGTTTTATAAGTGCTGTAAACTATAACTTTTGGGTGATTTAATGCTGTCTGGCACCACTTTTGAGCATTTCCTATTAAGCCAGGTCTAATAGTGAAACATTCTTTTAGTGTTTGCTTGTCTGAAAATGTCTTTTTTGTTTTTCATCATTCATGAAACACTATTTCAGGATACATGTTTCTTAGCCGGAGGTCCTTTGTTTTAAGGAGACTAAAAATGGAGGCCCAATTCCTCTGACTTGCACAGTCTCTTCTGAAAAATCTGCTATTGGACTGGTGGATTTTCCTTTTTATGTTATTTATTGTTTTAATTTTGCAACTTGTAGAATTTTATTCTTCATTTTGACTTTGGCCAGGATGATGACTATATGTTCTTTAAAATCTCATTTGCTATGCTATGCGTCTTCTTGAAGTTCAATGACATCCTTGCCTCTGGATATCTGAATCTCCAATGATACTAAGGAAATTCTCCCCAATAATTTCCTCAAATGTGTTTTCCATGCTTTTTGCTTTTTCTTCTTTTACTTCTGGGATACGTATAATTCATATATTGGTTCATTTCATATAATCTTATATTTATCTGAGTAATTATTAATTCTTTATTCATTTTTTCTGCATCTTTGACAGAGTAGGCTAATTCAAAAGCCTAGTCTTCAAATTTTGAAATTTTTCTGTCAGGTCTAGACTGTTAAAACTTCTTACTATATTTTTAATTCTCTAAATTACGCATTTCTTTAAGTTCTGTTTTATTCTTTCTTATGTTGTCTACCTTTTTAGAGAGTGTTTCATTTTTTAGTTCATGTCCTCAGACTTTTTAAGCTTATTTTTATTGGTTTTCAACTTTCTATTCAATCCCATCTCTTTTTTCTTTGCCATCCATATTCTGAATTCTATTTCTAACATTTTTTGACAATTTCATTTTGGTGGAGTCCATTGCTGTGGATGTATTGTGACCTTTTGGTGGTCTTCAACTAGCTTAATTTTTCATGTTTCCAGAGTGTTTTTTGCGCATTCCTTCTCATCTGAATTCACTTCTCTTAGCTCAGGACTAACAGGTCTGCAGCAAACTCTACAGAGTAAGAAGAGGTTTGTAAGTAATGCCTTTGTGTCCTACTCCAGAGGATTGACTTGGCGGGAGAGAAGTGAATACTCTGAGAATGTCTAACAGCTCTTCTCCAGGATTGTCTCCATCCTCTGTGGTTTTCATGGTCCAGGCTAATGCTAGGGGATAATGATTTGGATTATTGAATTGGTTCCTACAGCACTGTTGAAAGCCTAGGTGGGGGCTGTGTAAGTCTCTCCCCATGGAGGTGGGTAGGACATTAGTGGACATCCAGAAGGGTCACAGGACCTTAGGAATTGCTTGGACACATCACAGACTGAGAAGTGGGTTGTAGGTACTTGTTAGGCACCTGGGCACATTGCGGGACTTCAGTCTGCAGACCTCAGCAGAGGCTTGGGTGCACTGTGGGACTTTGGCCAGTTCCTGTACAGGTTCTGGGATAAATGGTGGGAGATCTTCATGTGGAGCAGTAGGTTGGTCCGTAGGCTGCTGTTGGAAGCTTGGACAGGGGATGAGGTGAATCCCTCTCCACTGAGACTGCATTTCTGGGAGATTTTTCTGCTCAGGTCTCTCCACAGTGGTGGCAGTTGCTGTTTATTAAGACTATTTAGGCAATGGCTGCAAGTATAAGGGCTATGGACATTCACTCCATCCCATATGGATATAATGGCAGTATGCAGTGGGGCAGAGGGGGAGGGCACTTGTGGCCAGTAGGTGTGTGGTAGAGATCTGGATGCCAGGTATGGCACTGTGAAGTGTTTGGTGCCACGACCTCCCTGCCCAGCTGGCAGGGCTTGAGGTCATGGGAGTGTGCCCTTCAAGGAGCACACAGCAAAAAGGGTATGGCCCACCTAAAGGCAAGCAAGTCTACAGGGCATGATCTACTATATGGCATTCAGGGCTCAGGGAACCACCTGCTGGCCAGCACATGTAACCAGAGGGCATGTCTTCACTCAGGACATACAGGTTTATAAGATCATGGCCCATCATGGCCATTCAGGCCAGGGGCATGGCCTACCCTCAGGGCCCATGGGAGTAGGAGTCTGTGGGTGTATGGCCTACTTGATGGTATACCTTGCTAATAAGCATGGCCTGCAGCATGGCCTGCCACTTGGAGCTCAGATCCATGCAGACATAAACTTACTCATGATGTATGAATAAGTCTGGGGTAGGGACCAGAAGACTTGTCCTTCTAGTGGGTGCACAAGACCATAGGGATGTGGCCTGCCACTTTGTACACAGGTTGTCAAAGTGAGAACCTCTGCTTGGCACCCAAGGTTGCAAAGCAGGATACCAGGTATAGCAGTGTGTGGGGTAGGGGCTTGTCCCTCTGATTGTTGTACAGGGCTACAGGGGCTGAGCTGCTGAATGGCTGGGGCTCTGTCTTCACACAAGCCCAATTTATAGTTCACAACCTTCCACTAGAATGCAAATCACTCACAGACAAAAAACATGAGCTATTCACTTTTATAACTCTAGAACTGAATCTTCTTACTCTACCTAGAACGTACCTTATCTCTTTACCTCTTTGCCATCTCTTGTAAATGTACTGTCATTCATTGACTCTGAGCACAAAGACACTCTACATCTTGAAAATATGTGCCAAGATTTCAGCAATCATCTCCTGTCGTACCTATGTACCTTTAGACTTTGTCATCTATCCTGAGTGGTTGTGTATTGTAATTATTTCTGTAAAGTAAATCCATTTCTTGCATTTAGTACATGCTTTTCATATGAAAGATAAATGTATCTTGAATGAGTGAACGAGTATTTGCAGATGAGACTTTATTATACACAGAGATTTCTCTGCATTTATACCTATCTTATAAATTAGCTATAAATTTCTAGTGAATGAACTCCAAATTTGTGAGTGATAGGGAAATTAGTGTTAAGTATTACTAAATGAACTATTTTTAAAGGCCAAATTCAACCCCAACACACTCCTGGTTATGGTGTTGCTGATAAACTAAGAAATATATTATTGCATTTTAATAGGTTGAAAAGCAATCAAAAGAGGAATATCTTATGACACATAAAAATTATATGGAATTAAAATTTCACTGTCCATAAATATAGTTTTACTAGAACACAGCTGCAACCCACTCATTTAGATATTGTCTGACTGCTTTCACAGTAGCAAAGTTGAATAGTTATGACAAGTATGGCTTATCAAGGCAAAAATGTTTACTGTCTGGCTCTTTGCAGAAAAAGTTTGCTGACTTCCTGAATAAAATAAAAACAGGAAGACAAATATTGATGAAGTATACGATATTTGTGTTTTTATGTATTGTTTGCAACAGAGTGTCCCACTTATTTCTTTAACTTCCATAATGCGATACCACATTTTACGTGATTATGTTTCTTAAACCCCACATACAGCTGTGATGTATAGTCCTCACCTTTGAGGGGCTAAAATACATTAATTTTATTATATTTCCAAATATACACTACATTGATTTTATGCATATGTATATTTGAGTGACATGTCCACCCAAATCACCACAGTATAGGAACTGGAAATATAATAAACCTAATATAAACCTATCACACATTTTTTGATTATTTGATACACTTAATAGTTAATATTTAAAATGTTGAAAGTACTGATTTGAATTTATAAGTACTGAACATTTCTATGTCCATGACCTTCTTGAATATTATACAAATGTGATGACGTTTGAGTGAGAATACATCTAATTTAAATCATATTTGACCATTTTAATCAAAGAAGTTACAAATAATTTACTGGGCTTTTTAAAATCCAAATTTCCCCCTGTTGCCTAAGATACAGAGTTTTGGTATTTCTTGAGAACAGCCAGATGAAGAATTTTTTTGTAGGTATTTAACAGAAAATCACAATATAATAACCAAGTGGAATTTCTCCACTTAAAACAATGTGAGTTCATACAAACACAATCATTTTAGCTACTTCTTTTCTTCTCCACCACAGGGGTGTTTCCTAATAATTCCTTTGCTCAGTCGTCTAGCAGGCACTAAGCAAATAAATTTATAAAACCAATGAAAATGCTTAAGCCACAGAATTAAGTGGGTAATCTTCCTTTCTTAGCAATTGCATTGCTAAAGGAGTCTCAGCTGCCAGTGAGGAGGTATATAACTTTTACAGAGTTAAAGATGGCATATATCCTGATTTGAATAGTTGATATATGCCAGTGATGGTCCACGACTATATTTTTTATGTGTATTGACTGATGAGGTTTTCTTACATATTTACTCTAATTGAAATTTTCTGTTGCATTATAACAGGTGTCAATTACTAGCAATTATTTCCCAGCTAGCACACATGACAATCATCAACAATACTACCAAATATTTGTAAATATTCAGACCCAGAGCTTAATTTACATACAGACATGACGCATTGGTAGCTTCCTTTTATGTACCCTTCCTAGGTCTCCTAGACGTTTCTCTGTTTTTCTTGATGCAAACTTTTAGCCGTCAAAGATATCTTTGGTGTACCTCACACGAGCTCATTCTACAGGTCAATGTCCCATCCAGAATTATTTCTCTCTCTTATTAAGGGACAATAATGTATCATCCATTTATTAAAATGTCCATGCTATCCTATGACTTTGGGAAGAAATTAAAATGATTTATAGACTTTAACTAAAATAAATTAAAATACACATATATATTAAAATAGAACATGAGTAATCAGAATAATTTAAGTAATTAAGTAATGAGTACAGACAACATACTAGGAAAAATTCCCTGACATTTTTGAAAATTCCAATGAGCTGCTATTAGAATTTTCTCCATAAAATTGGTCTACATTTTATGAAAATATTATACTCATCATTTATAGTTAATTCATTTTTTGAGATATTGGGGTTTAGAATAAAAAAAATGGTCCTATAATATTTGTTTTATTATTAATTAGTCACCTGGAGAAGCTCTATTCCTCTCTTATTATCTGATTCACTCACCTATTAAATGAAGATAGATAATATAATCTTTAAGATTAAGTGATAATCCTGTCGTATTATCATTAGTTAATCTCAACATCTCCAAAGATTGAATTTTATGTATTTTAATGTTTAAAAGTTCAGCATCAGAAGTTAAATGTCTTTTAAAAGCTATACTTATTCCATGTTACTCTGGTTAATAGAATTATTGCCAAAGTGATGTCTGGAATATTATAGACACCCATTCAAATTTTATATTCTCAAACTAATTTTAAGTTTGACATAGTGAACAAGAATATTTCCTTTTCCAATAAAAAAACCTATGTGGTATGGGAAGAATGTTTGTGTCCCCCTAAAATTCATATCCTAATCCCCAAAGTGATGGTTTTTAGAGTAACGGCTTTTAGGAGGTAATTAAGTCATGAAGTGGTACCTTCATGATGGAATCAGTGCCCTTTTAAGAAGGGACATTAAGGTTTTCTCTCTCTCTTTCTCTCACCCTGCTCTCTCCCCCTACCTTTCACTTTCTCTCTTCTCTCTCTCTCTCTCTCTCTCTCTCTGCTGCCCCTTTCTCTCTCCCCTCTCATTCACTAAGTGAGGGTGCACCAAGATGACATCCCTCTACAAACCAGGAAGGGGACCCTCCCCAGGAACCAAATCACCTGGCCTCCTAACCTTCAGAATTACAAGAAATAATTGATTGTTATATAAGCCACCCAATCTATGGTGCTTCTATTTTGGTGCAGACTGACCGATACAACATGAAAATAAAACATAACCAATGGAAACAAACAAAACGAAGTCTCTGGAGGAAGAAAATTGAAGTCGGGAGAAGTGGAGATATTGACAATAGCCTGACAAACTGTTAGAGACTGTTTTTCATGGTCTCTCAGAAATGTTTTTAGACTGTCAACATGATAGACTGGTGGTTGACACAGAAATATAAACTACATCAAGTTAGATAGGAAGAACTGTTCAGCTGAGCCTACCTCAAACGCCTAACTTATGAAATTATGAGTTAAAGAAATAGTTGTTGCTTTAAGCAAATAGGTGTCTGAAATAGTCTGTCTATGGCAAAGGCACAACCGATCCAAACCCAGATTACTGTTTTTTTCTATCCTCGCTCCCAAGCAGAACAAGAGTGGCAATATGAAAACAGGAACATTTAGCTTATTTACGTTGACTACAGCTAAATTATGGGGCAATAGAAGAGTTTTGCCTTAACTAGTACGTCCTAAGTTTTTTCTGGTCATGTCGGTTGTTTTTTAATGTTTTTGTTTAGATTCTCATTGCATTTCCTCATCATTTTAATTACACTCCCTGCACAATTTTTTAAAACTCCACCTTGACTCCATATCAATTCATTTTTCTCTCCAAGTGAAGCTCAACCTACCACTTTTCTTACCGCATTACCGCATTAATCTCATGAGAATCATAGCTTAATCACTAGGACATCACTAAAGGGGCAACTGAATAGTTTATTGTTAATGGGAAAACTGTATAAGACTTTTAGTTTATGTCATTTTACTCCCCCATGTTCTGAAAATAAAAGCTTTCTTTAGTCGCCAATCCTTTATTTGGCCTTTCTTTCTTAAATTCTCCAAAGTATTCCTCAAATTTACTGGATAATCTCATTATTTTCAATGGATTAGTATGTAAAATATTGTTACAAAAATATTAACAGTATAAAATTTTATTAAATAGACATAACCAATTAATTACACTCTTTTCTAAGCATCTTGTCAGTCCTCTAACACTGATTTTTTTAAATTTGTCTTTTTTGTCAGTTGATAAAATATTAATTTCATCATATAGGAAAATTCAAAATTGACTTGAAATGCGTTTGCATTTCCCCATTAGGGGTTTTCTGCCCTTTTTTGGCAGTATCTTGCTTTGTTGTCTAGGCAGGCAGGGAGTGGTAGCCTCCTGCCTCAGCCTCCTGAGGTGCTGGGACCATAGGCACACCCCACCAGGCCCAACTAATTTTCTATATTTTGTAGAGATGGGGTCTTGGTTGGGCTCCTTTTGTCCTTAAGCAATCCTCCCTCTGATACTCCCAAAGTGCTAGGATTTCACAGGTACCACACCTGGCAACACTTCATCATTTAATTGCATTGATTTATTTAGTACTTTTAATAAATCTCCTTAATTAATTTGGTTTTTAAGCTAGTTCAGCATCGTTTGGAGCTTACCTGATGTACTTTCTTATTCTTTGGCAGCATCCAAGTGACCCCTTCATAAGTTAATTATTCATATTATTTTTAATTTAGACAGTAATCTTCTCAGTACTGCTGGGGGGTGCTGGCCTGACTCAGGTGGCATCAGACACACCAGGTTCATGCTGAACAGGCCCAACCTTGCCGTGGAGGAGGCCACCTGTCAAAGCACCTCCCTAGTCAGCACGGGGCACCTGCCTTCCTGGGCTGCCTTACCTAAGGCCGGAGACGTGCAGTCTAGCCCCCACCTTCCCTTCTTCTGCTTGGGGCAGGAGGGGGACACATGGCTTTTTGCCACCCCCCACCGCCCCAGCTTCTTTCCTGGTCAGGGCCAGGTAGGGCCAGAGCAGCTAGGCCTGGGAGAGGAGTACCACTGAGTCCCCAGCTTCTCTCCTGATTGGGACATAGAGTAAGAGGCAGAGCTAGGCATGGAGACTAGGACCCTAACTGTGGCTAGAACAGATAGCAAGAAGCTCATAGCAACCTTACACTAACTTGGGCCCTTAGGGCCCATTATCAAGTGATTAAACTTGCAGATTCTCATTCCCACGAGTTCTTCCACGTGCAGGAAGAAGTTTGTTAGGTAACCCAACCTGTCAGTTACTCCCAAAGAGAGGAGGCAATAGCTAATCCTGCCATGGGAAAGGCAAGGATAAGCTGGAGAGCTTAGTCAGCCTATGGAAGACAGGTGTGTTCACACTTGAGTTCTCTTCTCTCCTCAGGTAGAGAGACCTGTCTGGTCTGGGTCCTCGAGACACATTTTCCTTACAGTTTGTTTGCTTTTGTTCTGCAGCAAATGTGCGTTGATGGTGATTGCTCTGTCATCAGTTTGGCACCAGTGCTCATTCTGGGAGTCAAGAACCAGGAACATCCTCTTCCAGACGCACCTCACAGTACTCTCATTGGAATTGTCTCAAATTTATAGAATAATTCTGGGGGACTAAGTCATGATTAACTTCAGGGATATGAGAAAAAGCATGTGACAATTTTCAACATTCATATGTGAAATCATATAGAAAAGAGAAAGTTATGAGTACTCCCCTAACTTAATAAATTTGCATATCTCAGTGGCGTTACCAGCATATTGCTTACTGGGAAAGTTACAGACTTCTATTGAAGTCCAGTAAATGATAAGGATAAAACTCTTTGTCCTGCTATGTACAAATTAGTTGAACATCTTAGCCTATTCAATTAAACAAATCACAATGTCTTAAGAAGCATACAAAGTTGTATCAAACATCACAATTTATGGAATTTTATGGATATTTGCTTAATAAACTCTAAAAATTCATGAGAGAATTGGGGTGATATGAACACATGATATTAGAAGTATTTTCATATTGAGGTATAATAATACCGTGAATCTTTGAATTTAGAGATAGATTCTGAAATATTTTCAGACAAAATGAGGTGACATCTCAATTTTCCTTCAAAAGTATCTTGGATAGAAGAGAGAGAAAATGAATGTAGATAAAGCATGATTGTCCATGTATTAATTGTCAAAGTTGGGTGATGGAACACTGAGTTTCATTATACTAGTCTCTCTCATTTTGTATGTTTGAAGTTCTTCATTATAAAAATACATACATTTTATGCCTTTTTCCAGGCATTTTTGTTTACAAAGATATTGTTCTTCCAGGAAAATGAAGTATAATCACCACTCTGTCCCCTTCCTACCAATTGTTTTCTTGGAGTTGGATTGTCTCAATGTTTCTGAGTTGATTGATGACATAAACTTGGCAGGAAAGGAAGGGGGTTAAAGGAGAGGAGGTTAACAGAATCTGACAAGGTCACAGATTGGAGCCATTGAAAAAGGTTGATAATTCAACATCTGCACAAATACATGCACATGTATCTGGTTGGAGTAGATCCTGCGACTCAAGATTTGACCTTTTTCACAGAAGTTGAATGCATTGTAGCAGAGATGCATTATAGCATCCTCGTAAATTGCATTCTGAGGATGCTGTAATGCAAAATCTGAAAATAGAGATCCTTAAAATGTTTACTTTGTATAATCCAATTATCACACTGGCTAGTCTCTCAGAGATTGGGTTAAACTGGACTCAACTCCCAGTTTCATGGCCCAAGGAAGTACAATGCTGTACTCAAACTTTTATGGCTTTACACAATTTTCTGTTTTACTCTCTCGCTTTCTCTGTTTCTGTATCCATGTGAGATTCTCTCAATTTTACCATTCTTTTTGGGCAGTTATCCCCTTCTCTAGGTTCCACAAAAGTATTTTCTTAATAAATTTACTGTCTTTGTGAATTTTCTAAAGTTTTTGAAACTATGAAAATAAATGACAGAGTAAAACAATCTTTTGCCATACGACTGGCTTCACATTCTTTCATACCTTGTTCATACCACTTCACACCCTGTATTTTTGCCCTCTTATTTTTTTTCTATCATAAAATGCTTCTTTTCACATTCAATCCCTATGGGGAAGGTTTTTAAAGCACATATACCTGACCTCCACTCCAGAACTACTGCCTCTAAGTATCCATGCAATGCAGCACGAGAATGTCCATCTTGAAAATAAATAAATACCATAAAAAAATGCCCATTTTGAAATGGTTCCCAGGTAACCCTGATGCCGGATATTTGTTAGAGATACGCTCTGTTGATCTGCTGAATGGACGGGAGATTTCAGGCACCATTCACTTCTAATCAGTCACTTGACAAGTGCTGGTGCTGTGTAGCCACCTCTCCAGGTGGCAGGTGATAGAAAGTAGATGATTATTCATAAGACCAGAGGGAATTTCTGCTGACTCAATTCTAATCTTCATCTCCATCTTCTGCAGTTCAGAGAATCTGGTGACTCTTTTCGGTTCTTTGATGGTAAACAGACCACACTCTAAAGAATATTTAATAGAATTTATTGATCAGAGATACTCAGAAAAGTAACTATATAGTGAAAAAATGAAGCAAATGGACAAAGAATAACCTAAAAATTATGATCTAAATAATGAAATAAACCTTATGGAAATTAAGAAACAGCAAATGACTTAATTTCATTGCTTCCTTTATTGTCATTACTTATCAAAAATACTGCTTACTGTATGTAAATGCAAAAATAAATAAGTTGCAGTGCAATCAAATTTTGTGTCTATTTGGGCCATCCTGGTCTAAAGGGAAAACTTTGAAGACTGAGAGAATTTTAATGTTTTATTATATAAAATTAAAAAATATTAATAAAATTACAAATATCATCCATCTTTATTTTCACTACCCAGCCTTAACAGCAACCAAGAATATGCCATTCCTGTATTATTTGGTTTTATCCTTACCGTATCCTTCCCAGGATTATTATTTTTTTATATTTAAGATAAAAAAGATAAAATTTAGATTAATTTTACAAGTTTAAAAGGGGGTTCCTGTCGCGACCCGTCGGGCTCCTGTGGCCCTGGTCTCGGTTAGCGCAGGAAGGAACCAGGCGAGAAGCGGATTAGAAGTACAAGTTTCTAGAAGGTTGGCTAGCCCTTACTTTCCGGTAGCCCTGAGCAACCTCCGCACCAGCCTTTTATTGAGCCAGAACAACTCAGGTGAGGGGAGAAATTAACAATGACTACGTGCTGAGGGCAGGGGCTCCTCCCACAAGGAACTCCTGTGGAGGAATGGCCCAAGGTCCACGCCTCAGCTGCAGATCAACTTGCTTGGATGTTGGCCTCCTACATGCCCCCCCCCTCTAGTGTATTAAAGACATTTCTGAAGGGGCAAGGGAGGTCTGTTGTTGGTTGTTTCTGCCGTTCTCTCCCTCTCCGAGGAGCTTTCTGTTGAGTAAAAGATACAAAAGGGCACATAAGCATAACAAAAATACACCATCAGAGCTAATTCAGACATAAAGGAAACTCATTTTAGCCAAACTAGGCATGAGGGAAATCTTGTCCCCTATGTGCTAATCACCACTCAACTATGTGCTATGGGCTGGCCCATAGGGCTCCTGACGCTTCCATGGGAAGTATTAAGCATCACCCAAAGCTTAGGTAGAGAAAGGGCTGCAAACTCAGACCCTTTTCAAAAGGCAGTATAACTTTAAGAAGATCAGGTGCCCAGTGAAATAGAAACGAACCCAACAAGTGAAATTCTCTTACCTTGCCGATACCATAGTAACCTTTACCTGTTGTTCGAGGTCTGTGTTGTCCTAATTGTCCAAGGTTTAGACGATGCCTCCTAAGCTTGCCTGGGGCTTACTATACAGCCCAAAATAATGAAATCCCATATCAATCCTCCCACTCTGCATAGAGGCTCCTGCTGCCTCTTCAGGGAAAAGGGGCGCTGACCGCTCCTAACTGCTTCCTGCTGAGGCTGGGTGTCGACATGGGAGAGGCAGCTCAAGTCCCCGCAGAGGAGATTGATCCAGGATTTCTCCACTATGAAATCGCCTAAGCTAAGGTCCTGTAGAAGAAAGGTTAGTGAAAACAAACTTTGTTTAAGGTGCTGGCAAAGTTTCCTGCTCATGTCGAGGCTTAATCCAGCGGGCTGGTAGCCACTGCTTTTCTTGGTGTTCTGTAATAATATGGGCAAAGCCTCGACCCCATTGCAGCACGTAACCAGGCTTCCACTCTGTCATAGCCGGTTTTTTATAAAAGATAGGCTGTTGTCCTGAAGAGGATGGTGCATGAATGAGAGATGTCCAATGGCGTTCTGCAGCTGTCTTTTCATCATTGCTGAGATTGAGAAAATTAAGAGTGAAAAGACCTTTAGTGAGCAGAAACCTAGGACTGTTATGTAAGAGGAGGATCCGAACGGACCCCTTCCTTTTAAAGCAGTAGTCAGTAAATTAGCCTTATAGGATTCCGTTCCTATGTCAGCACATGGCCGTATGTACTCCTCTAAGGGAGCGTTTTGTGCTTTCAAAGGTCGCAGGGCCTTTTGACACTCCGAGTTGGAATTTTCAAATGCTAAATTTTGGAAAAGCATGTCTCTGAGCTCTGGCTGGACAACAGCCTTATCGACTGCAGTTTTTAGTCGGGCCAGAAAGTCAGTATAAGGTTCATTTCCCGACTGCATTATTTTAATGAAAGATTTAGAGACATCTCCAGGAGCCTGAACCTTTTCCCAGGCCCTAAGACAACACAGTCTTGTCTGGACTACGGCTAGGTCATTGTATTGAAGCTGATTGGGAATCCCCAGCCACTGCCCAGACCCAGTGAGCTGTTCAGATGTTATTGGGATGCCTCTCTGTTGGTTTTGGCGACTCATTAGGTCAGCCTTCTCCTTCGACCAGGTTTTAAACTGTAAATACTGTCCAGATTCAAGAACAGTTCTGGCTATCATGTCCCAGTCATAGGGAATGAGCCGCTGTTCCTGTGCAAGCCCCTGTAACAGACCTCTGGAAAATGGGGACTGCATACCATATTGTGCTAAAGCCTGTTTCAAATCTTTAAGAACCGAAAAGGTGATCATATGGTGGTCAAAACGCTGGCCCCCTTGAGGGTGTTGCAGATCAGGAGGAATATCAGTGACTGTAACCGGAAAAAGCCCCAAAGTGTTTTCCCACTCAAAGTCACCAGTATTACGCCCTTCTAATACAGCCTGCATAACAGAAGTTACAGGTGGTTCATTTACATAGGGAGGTGCTGAGGGCAAAACGGGGTGCTCTGAGTTAGCATTTCTGACAGTGAGACTATCTGATCTCCCAATCGTTTAATTTGTTCAGCCATAGTGGTCATAGCTGTGATTACTTGCTCATTCCTATCATATGCTCTCACTTCCCAATTTTTCTTAGGTCCAATTTCCCACTGAACCTCAGTATCCTCGCTTTCAGATACTGATTGAGCATCACTTTCCTCCTCAGTTTCTACTTCTCACGACTTCCAAAACAGAAGGTTACCCATGTCTTTGCTTAGTTCATCAGACACCTTACTTATTCTGAGCGCGGTTTCTTAACTTCTAAATTGGCCAAAGGTCCCACTTTCCCTGAGTGGCATTTCCCTTTGGACTTCCTTCCACTGTCTACCAAAGGCCTCACCTACATCTGGGTGTTGAACCTTTTAGTCTTCGTCCCTGGTGTCCTATTGTGTCCTGCAATATCCTGCCGACTAAGCCAAAATGTCACGACCCGTCGGGCTCCTGTGGCCCTGGTCTCAGTTAGCACAGGAAGGAACCAGGTGAGAAGCGGATTAGAAGTACAAGCTCGTGGAAGGCGGACTAGCCCTTACTTTCCGAGCACCCTCCGCACCAGCCTTTTATTGAGCCAGAACAACACAGGTGAGGGGAGTAATTAACAATGACTATGTGCTGAGGGGACGGGCTCCTCACACAAGGATTCCTGTGGAGGAATGGCCTGAGGTCCACACCTCAGCTGCAGATCATCTTGCTCAGATGTTGGTGTCTCCTACAGGTTCCAAAAATCACTCTCAGGCTCAATAATTTGCCAGAAGGAATCACAAAATTCATTGAGAATTATAGCCAAGCTTATGGCTTATTACAGGGAAAGGATACACTTAAATCAGCCAAAGGGAGGTTCCTGGGAGGATTCCAGATACAAAATTCCTGTTGTCCTTAGTACACATTATAGTCTGGCTCCAGTGTGTGACAATTATGAATGGAGCCTTCCTAGGGAATTCATCCAAGCTATGGTATCCAAAATTTTTATTGGGGCTCCATTATGGGGACATGATGTATTGATTGATTGTTCACATACCTGAACTCAGTCTCTCCACCACCTCCCTCCTTAGCAGTCTGTTATCATGAGGCCCGAAGGTCCCTCCATAAGTCACTTTGTTAGACTATCAGGTGTTAACCAGTGCCTCACTATGAAAAACAAAACATTCCTATCACTTAAAAAAGTCCCAAGACTTTAAGAGGTGACGTCTCAGGATCCAAGGACAAAGGTCAGACCTCTCTTTGGGCAAGGCAAAATTCTTTGAACATACTGTTATATATACATTTTAGCTGTTTAATTTTGAAAAATATCTAGAGACTATGTAATTCGTACACGTATCTCAATAATGACAATTTTTATCTCTCTACAAAATTTTCTCGATTTTCTTTCCACTTAACTGTCCATTTTGGCTACTGGTATTTTTTTTTTCTGTTTCATTAACATTATATTAGCTTTGTAGAACTTTTTTTTATTAAATCATATTTGTGCACATTAATTCTATATCAATGCATTTGGGATAACATATTTCTAGTAATGGAGTCTGAAGGAAGTTTGGGAAATTCCATATGTAGAAGAAAGGTATAAGAGAGGACAACAAGGTCAAAAATAACCAAATCAGGGCATTAAGCAGAATACAATGGAAACAGAGAGGGGTGTATTCCTATAAAACTGGTACAGTACCAAGTAAGACGCTTGTGTGATTCTGGCCTTCTATTTCTCTCTAACTCAGGATGCAAAAACCCAGTTTTATCAGAAGCATATGGTGTCTGAATTTGGAAATATGCGTGCAAACCAGCAGTTTTATAATACTGGTTTGGTTCAGTGTCAGGGGTAAAATATACATTTTTACTAAAGCTAAAAGTGGCGGATTCAAAATAAACAGAAAACACACACACGACAAAAGTTAAGAATCAGGTTACTGACTCAGCACCTGTGGTTCAAGTGGCTAAGGCGCCAGCCACATACACCTAAGGTGGCGGGTTCAAATCCAGTCTGGGCTCGCCAAACAACAATGACAGCTGCAACCAAAAAATAGCCGGGCACTGTGGCGGGTGCCTGTGGTCCCAGCTACTTGGGAGGCTGAGGCAGGAGACTCGCTTGAGCCCAGGAGTTGGAGGTTGCTGTGAGCTGTGATGCCACAGCACTCTACCCAAAGGGATAGCTTGAGGCTCTGTCTCAAAAAATAAAAATAAAATAAATAAAATAAAATAAAATAAGAATCAGGTTTACAGGAATAAATTTGATTTCCGTTTAGGCAAATGGCATTTCAGGAAGAAATTTAACAGTGAGGTCCTAGAATTGAGGGAAACACAGAAGCACGGACATCATAAACTCACCATTAAATCCCAGCTAGCTGCTAAACTACATATATGAGGAGGAGATCTGAAATTGGTAGCAAAACTTGAAATTCCAGTGAGACTTCAGAACTTGCCACATCCTTCATGCTGCATCACGCCATTCATTATGCAGCCACCTACAGCTCCTGTGAAGGAGGTCCAAGGCTTGAAGGCCCCAGATGCCTGGTCATAGCCTTTAGGCCCTGCCCAGATCATTGGCTGACTGGTAAATTACACAGAAAACAGAGAATAGCTCCAAAGGAACACACACACACACACACACAAAATTGCATCCTGTAAAGAAGATAGTTCTCCAGCTTAAGTAGAGGCAAGTAAATAAAAATAAAATACCTTGTAAGAATAGTACAAAATTCAGAGACACTGCAATGGTATTTACAATGTACAGTTTTCAACCCAAAATTAGTAAACATACAGATAGAAAAGAATGAACAATATTTAGCAAAATATAAAACAAGCTATAGAAACTGACTCTCACTTAGTTCTGATACTGGTTTTGCTGGAAAAAAAACATTAAAGAAGTTATTACAAATATATTCAAAGAATTAAATAATATGCTAAAAATAAAATAAAAACAAAAATGTCCACATGGAATTGAAAAGTATAATAAGAACAAACTGGAAATTATACAGCTGGAAAATACAATGAATGAAAAATTTACTAGCTGGGACCCATATATGACAAGGAGGTGCAAACACAGCCCCAAAGGTGGTGAGGCAGGAATGGATGAATGAGACAGAGGTTCTATTTTAAGAAGTGAATTTACTATTTCTCTGCTTGCAACAGGATTTCCCAGGAAAGCCCTGGGTTTAATTCCTTATGCTGACTTGCCCTGTAATTTTCTGTAATGTATTTAAAATTTCTATGTCTGTTCTGCTATCCCTTCAAAAAATAAAGCAATTATACCACCGAACTATCTTGTAATTTACTTGGTAAGAATAGTGAGTTGATTTTTATTAAGCACTTTCTTAGCATATGATACATATTAATTAAAGTATTGTGATTAATACTTTTGATTGGGGTAAGACAGTGTACGAATGAGCAAGTAGAAATTTCCAGCTCCCTAGGAAAATATTATGGACAAAATTCCCCCATGGCACATCTTAGTTCCGTAGAGAATAAAAGATTGCTTATAACTATTATCTCACAAGACCTTTAACACATAAAATTTCAAGTTCAAATTTCATAATCATTTAATGTCCCAGGATTCCTAATTCAAGTAAAGGTAGGATACATTTTAGACATGGAATAATTTCCCCAACATCACTTCACCTTCCTGAATTTTCTGATCTTTCAATCTCACCCACCTCTTCCCCATTCACACACACAGACACATACACAACGGGTGTGTGCAGTGTTGCATCTCACTGTAATAAACTTCTAAATGTGTCTGTCATTATCAACCAAATGCTTCCATTCTCAGTCATCGCTGCAGATAGTAAAACCTCTTTAGTTTTAGAATGGGTGTTTTTTCATAAGATGAGTTTTGAGGAAGAATTATAGATGTTCAAAATGAGAATTAGCAATACAAACAAGAAGCCTAAAAATAAGTGTTTCCTTCTTCTCCACGAAGAGAATCTAATACAATGACAGGAAGATCTAACTTCTAAAACTACAAACTAATAATAAAGAATAAACAAAAGACATACATTATTGGATAATTTTTCTATCAAATTTATGAATGCAGAAAATCTGATGGGAGAGTGTTGACTAGGAGGAAAAAAGAAATCTTACCTAGGATGATAGGCAGAAGGTGAGATGTATGAAGAAAGGAGACTCTGGAGCAGAGGCTGCTAATTTCTCCAGCGTTTATTCTTCTTCTTGTCCTGTTGATAATTAAAGCACCCTGACATGCAACCTCCCATTTTCAGCAGGAATACAGCACGATTCTACTTTTTCTCATGCTTACTTTCTCCTTGGTACTTTATTTTATATAACATCTAAAATAAATAGAAATAGAATAGATATTTACCTCGCATTTCCATTGGCTCCTTCTGTTCCTTGGTATGTTCATATGTGTTGTCCACATTTCCACTAGATGTAACACATAGGTCATTACTAATGTTTTGAGACAGACTGTGTTATGGTGCATTATTTTATATCCAAAAAACATAGCCAACAGCATCCTTTCTGATTGATCTGTGTAGCTTTGAACTTGTTTGGCTTACTGGTGTTGCTGGGAGGGCTTCATGTACTTCTATCTGCCTGGATTTTTTGTTTCTTGATTTTTGTGCATCTGAAAACTTTTGCAGTAACCCACATATGTTAATCATATGGAGTACAGCACTCACAATACCAATGAAATACTATTTTGAAAGTTATTATAAAAAATATTAAAAATGAGATTAAAATATATCAATTCCTATTTAAACTAAGTGAAAAATATTATTATTAAGTTCTGAGTAAACAAAATAGGTGAACAAGTAAAATGCTTTGTTTTTTTAGCAGCAATACCACAAATGTATAGAATACCAAAACCTTAGCATAAAATCAAAATTAGCAAAGTGAGACATTAATATGAATTTTTTCCCTACATACAAATATGTGTGTGCATCTTTATCATCTTTGTTTATGGCTATAAATTTTCTACCATTTCAAGACCTAATGTAAATAATCTTAGCGTAATGAGCAACTACCGTAATGAGGAAATTACACGGATGTGGAATGAAACAGAGTTAGTGTACTAGCTCTGTCTCTTGTTAACTTTCTTACTGTGATAAACTTATCTAACCTGACTTATGTACAGTTTTCTCACTTGTAAAATGAGATTAATTTGGCCCTTGAGCTGTGTCTTAAATCAAGGAGGTAACAGAGAGAGAACCCAACACGCAGAGCTCAAGACAAAGGAGCTTTTTCATATCAGGAAGAGGGAGAGACTATCGCAAACTATAGGTATATTGAAAATAATTAAATTTAAACTATTGATTTGGTTTCATTTCAGCCATTGATTAGTTTTGTGATGTGGAGATATAAGAAAACAATGAGACTTTTTTGTAAAATAGAAAATAACTAATACTTCATGATGTTCTTATAAATATTAGAAAAAATATGTGTAAAATACCTAAGTGTCAGGAAACACCTAAAAATGATTTTTATTGTTTTTATTAGTGAGTACTTCTTCCACTATTATTATGATGTTCTCTCCATAAAAATAATATGGTTATATTCAGGAAACAAAGTTGTCTTTTTTTATTTTTATTTTTAAGGGACTTTGCTCAGATGTTAGAATATGCTTCTTGTGCTCTTTGCACTAACACTTTAATAATTTACATTCTAAGTGGTTCGTTATACACTCAGCTGTTGTTCTCTAATACACATGTCATCATGAACGTAGGCTGCAAGCTTTCAGAATATCCTTACCTAAATCTGTTTCAGATCATCACACATAGATCTATTCCAGATGATCAGATATAGTTCAACTGAGTTAGCCATTATCTAAGAAATGTGTCACTAATGTTAGATTGTCTCAAATATATCCAGGGACAAACCAATGATATGACAATACTTTTCATGTCTTCTCTCCCTCTGTCCTGACTTCTTAAGGAGGCACAAATTATCACTTATACCTAGAGACTGCTAGTCTCAGCTGTGGAAGAATACCAGTATTCTCAGCCCTGCAATCTCATTATACATTCTGCTAATTTCATAAATATTTGATTATTATAGTCATTGTGGCCTTATGTATTTTTCCTATTTAAAAAATCATTACTTAAGAGACTTTCTTAATAAAGAAGGCTGTGATCTTATTGCAGTTTTAAAGCCAGTAGCACTATTTTAAGTTTTTGGCTGATAACCGTAATTGACACATTCTGGAAAGTCTAAGCCAATAACGAACTAGTCCAAACAATTGAAATCATATCAAACTACGTAATTGACCTTTTCGGCAAAGTATAGACAGATGCCCTCTAAGAGAAGAGTGTCTCAGTCTGCTGTCAGTAGTTTTAAGAAGCAGGGATAGCAATTTAGTCTTAAAAAATAACAGGTATTTTTCAGGGTACAAACATAGAATATTATTTAAAAGTAATATTATTAGTGGCTGATGAGTACGTATTATTATTATTTTATGGCTGAGTAGTACTTTCAACTCCAGCAATTTCTTTACCACTCATAATATGATGAACCCTTAGGTTGTTTCTACATCTTTTCTAATGATTTGTAAATATAATATAATCATTAATAATAATTAAAATTATTATATTAATATTATTAAAAGTAATAATAATATTAGTGCAAAGAGCAAAAAGAAGCATATTAGAAAGAACAAAGTCTTAAAAATCAAAAAAGTTGACTAATTTTGTATCCTAATATTAATATATTATTTAAAATTAACCATGCATGTGAAAGATAGCAATTTTAAATGGTCTGATGAATTTATTCTACAAATACAGTGAAAATTTTTAACTAATTTGTTAGGGACAAAATAATGTTTGAAAAATTGAGGACCTTGGTGAGGAAACAAATAGAGTAAAAAAAAAATGGATGAGAAAATAGATTAAGAAAAAAAGAAAGGAAAGAAAGAAAAAGTGTCGGCCTTGAAGGGCAGGGAGAAATGTCTTCATCTTGAAGCGATGAAGACAATATTCACAGATGTGGAGATAGGTAAGCCTACAGGTGACAGGAAAAAAGGGGAAAAAGATTGAGACAAAAGGTACTTCTTTTAATTTTTTCTATAATCTATTTGATGGCTAAAAATAAATTTATAAGATATTTATTTCAATGGTGCAGTGAGAATATTGTAAAAACTGTGATACATTTTGGTGGAATGTAGCTTTCAAAGCCTTACTGACTCTTTATTCTCAACTTTATTGAGGTATAATTGTCAAAGAAAACTTTATTTTTTTTTTTGATACAAAGTGTCACCCTGGGTAGTGTCATGGAGTCATCATAGCTCACAGCAACCTCAATCTCCTGGCTCAAGTGATCCTCTTGCTTGAGCTTCCTGAGTAGCTGGGATTACAGGCACCTGCCACAATGTCAGGCTAGTTTTTCTCTTTTTAGCAGAGCCAGGGTCTCGCTCTTGCTGAAGCTGGTGGTGAATTCATGCTCAAGCAATCTACCCACCTTGCCCTGCCCGAGTACTAGGAATACAGAAATAAACCACAGAGCACCTGGCCAACAAAAACTTTTTATAATAGAGATTTACAACCTGATATTTCAATATCCATATGTATTGTGAAGTGGTCTTTACAACCAATCTATTAACCTATTCATCACTGTTTCTTTTCTTTCTTTCTTTCTTTCTTTTTTTTTTTGGTATGAACACTTAAGTACCCTCTTGGCAAATTCCAGGATGCAATACTATTATTAACTATAGTAACGACTAGGCATTAGATCTCCCAAACTTATTTACACTGCACTACTGAAACTTGGTAATTCTCATGGACCAGCAGGGGTAGGAGACATACCCTGAGTGGGAATGGTGGGAAATGAGAGAAAAAAGACATAAATGACATAAACACACAAGAGACAAAAGAAAGAACGAGGTCAGGAGGGCTGAGGAGCCGATGGCTGTGGCCAGCCCGGAACCATGGAGACAGCTTTATTTATACGGTATCTTCACAAGATTGCTAAATGATGTAAATCTTTACACCTGGGGTAAAGATAAACCTCAAAGAGGAAAAACTATATACTTGCCAATAATAAGAAAGTACCCATGGGCTATGTGACTTCTGGCAGGTGAAAAGAATGTTATTTAAAGGAGGAGAAGCAGCTGGTGGTGGGAGTGGGGGTCGTTTCCTGAACCCCTCCCCAGGCTGTGGGGCCCTGCTGCCCTCCAGCCTGTTCCCCCCAGGTACTCTGGAACTAATGTCTCCCCACACCCTGTCCCCGTCCTCCCTACCTTTAGCAAAGACCATAGCCTGTCTGCTTCTGCGTTTACTTAGGGACCACATATGTAGAGATCATATAGTATGTCTCTTTCTGTGTCAGGCTTATTTCCCCCAACATAGTGAGCACCCCAGGTTTATCCACGGCAGAATTCCTTCCTCTTTACATTGCCTTTATCCATCACGTGTTGACAGATATTTAGATGGTTTTCGTGACTCGGCTGTCGTGAACGGTGCTGCAGTGAGCGTGGGATTGGAGATGGCTCTTCAACACACTGATTATGTTTCGTTTGGATATATATTGAACAGTGGATGGTTGAATCTCACGGTACTTCTATTTTTAACTTTGAGGAAACTTCATACTGCTTCATCATAGTTCTATGAATTTACATTCTCACCAACAGTGCACAAGTGCTACCTTTTCTCTCCATCCCTGCCAACACTTGTTATCATTTCTCTTTGAATAATAACCATTCCAACAGGTGTGAGATAGTATCTCGTTGTGGTCTTGATGTTGGTTGCTCTGGTGATTAGGGGGGTTGAGCACCTTTTTGTATACCTGTCAGTCATTTTCTTCTTTAATAAATATCTATGTAAGGTCCTTTTCTGATTTCTTAATTTGGTGATTTGATTTTTACGACTGAGCTGTACACATTCCCCATATTATTTAGGTACGAATCCCTCTTCTGGTAATATAATTTGTAGGCATTTTCTCACATAACATAAATGGGTACAAATGTTTTTGTTACTTGGATACTTGGCATAATGCTAAGTCAGGGCTTTCAGTATGCCCAGTCACCAGAAGAGTGATCATTGTACCTGATAGGTAATATTTTACCCCTCAACCATTCCCAACTTCCCACCTCCGTGGTTTCCAATGTCCTTTACATCTCTTTGTGCTCATTACTTAGCATGTAATTATTAGGGAGTACATATGTTGGGTTTTTTAAAATTTCTGAGATACTTCACTTAGGATAATGGTCTCTGCTTCCATCCTTGTTGCTGCAAAAGACATTATTTTATTCCTTTTTATGGCTGAGCAGTCCTCTATAGTGTGTGTGTGTATATATATATATATATATGTTATGTTCAACATCTAACATTTTCTTTACCACTCATAAATTGGGAGACCCTTACCTTGTGTCTACATCTGTGCAATTGTGAACTGCGCTGCAATAAATGTTTGGGTACCAAAATCTTTCTGACGAAATGACTTCTTTTCCTTTGTTTAGATACTCAGTAGTAGGATTGCTGATTTGAACAGGAAGTCTAAATTTATTTCTTTGGGGGAATATCCATACTGTTTTCCACAGACGTTGTCCTAATTTTCAGTTCCACCCACAATGTATAGGCATTTCCTTCTCTCTGCATCCACTCCAGCATCTATTTTTTTTTTGACTTTTTAATAATGCTCATTCTGACAGTGATAAGGTGATAACACATTGTGGTTTCATTTGAAATTCCCTGATGATTAGTGTACTCAAGTTTCAATACGATTTGCTGTTTCAAGCATCCAATGCAGGTCTTGAACTATATCATGTGCAGATAAAAGAGGACTGCTGTGTTTACTAATTCCTAGCCTTCTTCCATTGTGGTTGAAAAAATACTTGGAATGATTTGGATCGTCTCAACCTTTCTAAGAATTTTTGTGTGTGAGAGAGATATGATATGATCTTTCCTGAAGAATGTTCCACATGCTTGTAAGAAAAATGCATGTGTTCTGTGGTTGAATACAAAGTTCTATACCTGTGTGTTGGGTTCCCTGGGTCTGTACTATTGTTCAAGTCCACTGTTTATTAATTTTCTCTCCATGTGTTCTATCCATTATTGAAAGTGGAATACAGAAGTCTCACAAAACTGTGCTGCTATCACTTTCTCCCCTCAGATATGTAAATGGTCTTTACATATTTAGGTATTATGATGTCAGTGACATATATATATATATATATATATAATTATTACCTGTACATAGTTTTTACATACTTAGGTATTATGATGTCAGTGGCATATATAATACATATATATATATAATTATTACCTATTCTTCTTGAATTGACTATATATATATTTTACATGTTCCTCTTGAATTAAACTTTGAACATTACATATTTTTTCTTCCTTATTTCCTAAAGATGGTTTTTGACTTAAAGTCTATTTTCTCCGTCACAAATATAGTCATGTCTGCTAAATTTCGGTTACCATTTTTATGGAACATTTTTCCCATTACTTCATTTTTAGACTCTCTGTCTTCCTAAACCTATAATCAGTCTCCTATAGAAAGAACATTGGTGAAGTCTGTGTTTTTATCCACTCAGCCACACTGTACCATTCGATTGGTAAATTTAATTCACTCACACTTGTAATTATCGACAGGGAAGAACTTAGAACTGCCATTCTGTTACTTGTTTTCTGTCTGTTGTACGATCATTTTGATTCTCTCTTCCTCTCTCATGGTCTTCCTTGGCTGCTCACAATTTGTATATTGATTTACTTTGATTCTTTTCTTTTTACCTTTTATGTCTCAATTACAGGTTTTTTCATTGTGGTTTGCATAAATTACACTGCAGTTATAGCCATCTGTTTTAAATTGTTGACAGTTTAACTTCACTTATGTACAAATATTTTGCAATTATTTCCTCTTCCCAACATTTTGTGCTCCTGTAATCAGAGTTTACTACCGTATACACTAGGTCTGACAATTAAGTTCACAAACTTGCTGTGGCGTGCATATGTGGACAGCATTGTATAAGGAGTCTGTAAGGTTTTATGACCTTGATATTATAGCTATGTTTGTGTTAATGTGTGGCAGGGTCTTGCTGAGTGATGTTCATTGTTGTTACATATCTTTGTGTGCCATCACAAGAATGTTGGAGCTTAACCTAGATCAGTGAACAAACATTAAATTTCTTTTTAAACTTGGTGAGCACGGTTGTGAAATTAGGAACATGGTAGTTCAAGTTTATAAGGATAATGACATGAAGAAAATGGCAGTGTACAAGTGGATTAACATTTTTCTGAGGAGAGAAGAAATCGTCACTGATGTAGAGAGGTCATGGCAGCCAGTAACGAGCAAAACTGATGAAAACATTGCATCTAATGGTGCACTAGAATCATTAGCTGACAGTGAGACGCGTAAGAGACCATGTAAACATTGATAGAAAAACATCAAGGTTTCTGTTGGGAAAATCTTAACTGAAAATCTGGGCATGAGAAAGACGTATACAAAAATGATACTGAAAGAGTTTACCAATGAACACAAGCAAAGGAGAGGTCTACGTTTGCCTACCTATTTTGGAGAAGCAAGCTGACGTTTTAGGCCATGTTATCTCTGGTGATGAAACGTGAGTCTACCAATTTGGCCCTGAAACAAAGTGTCAAAGTGAACAGTTGGAGTTAGCCAATTTTCCATTGTCAAAAAGTGTTGTCAGACCAAATCAAAAGTCAAAACAATATTGCTAACCTTTTCTTTTTTTAATATCACAGGGATTATTCTTTATGCATTTTTACCAACTAACAAATAGTTAACCAAGTTTAATATTTGGAAGTGCTAACAAGGTGCATGAAAAGCTGAACAAAAATGGCATTTCTCCCACCAACTCAGGGCTTTTGCATCATGACGATGTACTGGCCCACGTGGCAAGGCCTAGGAAGGAGTTTTTAGCCAGTAAACAAATATTTTGTATTGGGATACCCTCCCTACTCACCTGATCTGGCCTCTAGTGAATTACTCACAAATAAAATAAATACTGAAAAGAAGACATTTTGATGGCATTCAGGGCATCAAGGTTGATACAATGACAGCTTTGACTGCCATTCCAGAAGAAGAGTTTCAAAATTGCCTTGAAAGGTAGTGGCATCTGTGCACAGCTTGCCAAGGGAACTACTTTGAAGGTGACTGTAATTAATGATGTTCAGCAGTAAGGTATGTAGCACTTTTTCTAGGATGAGTTTGCAAACTTAATTTTCTGACCTATTAAAATGTTTATTCATGAAAATTGTTATTGGTATATTTTAACCCCTATTTTTAGTACTAAAAGTAATTTATACACTATGATTATATGATTCTATATTTGTCTATATATTTATCTTTGACAGTGAGGTTTATATGTTTGCATGCTTTTTTATTGCTATTTAGCATGTTTTCATTACCTTTTGGAGAACTCAAATTTCTTATAAGGCTGGTATATTGTGATGAATTCCCTCAGTCTTTATTTTTTCGATAATACTATTTTTCCTTCATTTTTAAAGGGTAGCTTTGCTGGTTACAGTTTGTTGGGTTTTTTCTTTTAGTGCTTTGAATATGTCATCCCAATGTCTTCCAGCCTGCAATGTTTCTACTAAGAAATTTGCTGACAATCTTATAAGGTTCCTGTACATTTAATCAATTATTTTTGTTTTGTTTCTTTGGATGCTTTTTTTGTCATTAAATTTGACAATTTAATTAAAATGTGTCTCTGTGTAGTCCTCTTTATAACTCTACCTATTTGAAGTTTTTTGAATTTCTTGAATCCAGGTCTATTGCTTCCCCAGACTCGGGAAATTTGCAGTCATTATTTCTTTAAATAAACTTTCTAAAATTTTTGCTTTATCTTTGATTTCTGGAACTCTCATAATGTGTAATTGATTTGCCTAAGTGTCCTCAAAATTCCACAGTCTTTCTTCATATGTTCTTCATATGTTCTTCATGTGTTCTATTTTTTTCTTCTGAAACCATCTTCAAGTTCTCTAATTCTTTCTTTTGCTTACAGTAGTCTGGTGTCAAGATGGTGCCTGCATTTTTCACTTTATTTATTGTGTTACTTAGCTCCAGAATTTCTGTACTTTAAAAAATGATTTGGCTCAGCACCTATGGCTCAAGTGTCTAAGGTGCCAGCCACATACACCTAAGGTGGCGGGTTTGAATCCAGCCTGGGCCCGCCAAACAACAATGATGGCTGCAACCAAAAAAGTGGCAGGCGCCTGTGGTCCCAGCTACTTGGGAGGCTGAGGCAGGAGCCTCGCTTGAGCCCAGGAGTTGGAGGTTGCTGTGAGCTTTGATGCCATAGCACTCTGCCCAGGGGGACAGCTTGAGGCTCTGTCTCAAAAAAAAAAAAAAAAGATTTGTATTTGCTTGTTGAATGTGCCATTTTGCTTACGAATTGTTATCATTGTATTTTTGTGTTGAATATCTATTTACTCTTAAACTCCTTGTGCTTTTTTAAAAACATTATTTGGAATTTTTGTGAGGAAATGTGTAAATATCTATTTTGGGGAGGTCTGTCATTGGAAATTTACTGTGTTCCTTTAGTGGTAGTATCATATGTTCTTGATATTTTGAGTTCTTTATAGCCTTTGTTTCTGCACATTTGAATAAGTGGTCACATCTTCTAGATCTTATGAACCAGCCTTGGTAAACAAAGACCTTCACTTGGAAATAGACATAAGGACCTGGATGAGTGAGGTGCATAGGGGCACCACATCTGGGGAACTGTCAGGAGGACAGGTCCAATGTGCACATGTGCCTTCAGGTTTTAGGTGGGCTTGTGTGGTATTTTTGGGTCGGTGCAGGTGTGGAGGGATGTGGTAGCACTGTTTCTTGGTGGGCACACAGTAGCATGAGTTTGGGGGAAGCTCTTGTAGCTGACGTTGAAAAACCTGATGAGGTCCTCCTTCTCTCTTCTTCTACCATGGAGGTAAACATTGGTAATAGGCTTCGTCTTGGTACTGACCTGTCCTAGCCTTGGAGATGGAGTAAGACAGGTAAAATGCTTCCTATACTTTTCTATGTGGCCATCTTCAATTTTTGTGCTCTATAACTTTATTGTACTCTAGAGCTAATACAGGACTATTTTTTCCTATGGATAGTGGTTAAATTATTGTTTTTGTTGGGAAATGAGATATAGGATCTCCTAGTCTACCATATTGCTAACATCTAAAAAATCCTTTTTGACTCTTGCATTAAGAAAGTCTCTTTGCAAAATACCAGATGCAATAAGTAATTTCTTGATAGAGTGGAACTGAGTATCTACTTTCAGTTTAACAAAACATATCAAAAGATGAAAATATAAGCTTCTCGATTCCCTCAACTTTTTTAGAGTCACATTGTGTACCTAACTTGTTAGGTGATGTTCTTTCTCGCAGGGAGAGAAGGACGGCTTGGCTGCGGGTGCAAGCTCGCTCCTAGAATTATTTAAAAGCAAGAAATGACTGCACACTCTTAGGTGGCATGTAGCAAAATGTCTTTATTTTCCACTCCCCTTTATTGGGAGCTAGTCACGTACACCACATTGATCAATAATCCTAACATCCTCATTTCTTATCTTAAACTATAGAAAAGAAAGAAAGTCCAGGAAAGTGAGATAGCCATCATAAGATTAGCCTAAAGAAAGAAAGTCTGGGAAAGTAAGACAACCATCTTAAGCTAGCCTCAGGCTATTCCTCTTGGAAGATCTAAAAGAACAATACATTATCTGACTTCTATTGTTGAAGTTAAAGGTTAGGATAAACAGAGGAGTAAAACCTTTCTCTTCTATGTACTCAATTAAATTTCTGAGAAACTGGCTTCATGACTGTTTTTTTATGTTTTGGAGACCCTGCAGTTACGATGGAGTATTTTACTCAACATCATTAAGATGGAGTTTTTCTTTTTACTCACATCAACCTTTGAGTCATGTCCTCTGCACAGGTGGGCCGTTTCAACCCTTATCTGACAAGCTGACTTGACTGCACAGTCAGGGTTACCTGTAGGAGGTTTTTACGCCTGGCCTGCAGGCCCCCCGCCATGTTTTCCCAGGTTGCTTAGGGCTTCGACAAAAGCACATAATACTCACAAGTCTTTTCGCTCAGTTCTGGAATTAAAAGAGCACATTTCATTTAATTTTTGTGGGGGGTTACCCCATACTAACTCCACTGTGATGGTTAATTTTAGGTGTCAGCGTGACTGGAAAGACAGGTCTGCAAATGACTGGTGAAGCATTATTTCTGGGTTTCTCTGTGTGGGTGGGTGTTTTTAGAGTAAATTAGCACGCGAGTTAGTAAAATGCATGGGAAAGGTATACGCTCAATGTGGGTTGGCACTGTCCAACCACCAAAGGCCCAGATAGAATAAAAAGGGGAAAGGATGGTAAGCTCTTGCTCTTGCTCTTTTGGAGCAGAGAGAAGGATGCCCTTGTTGTCCTGTAGAAAGACAAAAGAACTCCACATTTCATAATTCTATGGCCTTTGGACTTTGGCACTTATACATACCACTGGCCTCACAAGGCTCTCCTAAGGCCTTTAGCCTTGGACGGAGTGACACCATTGGCTTTCTTGGATCTCAAGCCTTCCAAATCTAACTGAGCTGTGCTACTGGCTTCTCATGTTCTTCAGCTTTAGAAGGCCTATTGTGTTTGTCAGCCTCCATAATCTTGTGATACAATTCCCTTGATAAATCTCCTCTCATATGTCTGTATCTACAGCTAAACTCTATATCTATATACGGGCATGACTTGTTTTATTATGCTTCACTTTACTGCACTTTGAAGATATTGAGGTTTCAACAAATTGAATTTTTGTGGCAAACTCGAATTAAGCAAGTCTATTGGAACAATTTTTCTAACAGCATGTGCTCATTTTGTGTCTCTGTGTCACAAATAGGTAATTCTCACAACACTGTAAACTTTTTCACTAGTATTGTATCTGTTATTGTGATCAGTAATCTTTGATGTTACTATTTTAGTTGTTTCAGGACACCAAGCACCACATCCATATAAGACAGCAAACATTATTAACATATTATGCAATTAAGAACATCCATGATTCTTAGGAAGAAGAATAACATAAAATATCAACATTAATAGTAGTTTTGAAGAAGTTAATGGGTCTTCATGGGTAACTTCGAGGAGTTCAAACTTCAGTGGTTGGAGGAAGTAACTACCAATGTGGTAGAAATAGCAAGAGAACTAGAATTAGAAGTGGAGCCTAAAGATATAATTGAATTGCTGCAGGGTCATGATGAACCTTAAATGAATTAGGTACTGTTTATGGATGAGCAAAACATGTGGTTTCCTGAGATGAAATCTATTCTTAGTGGAGATGCTATGAACATTGTTGAAATAAGAACAGAGGATTAAGAATATTACATAAACTTAATTGGTAAAGCAGCAGCAGGGTTGAAAAGAATTGACTCAGATTTTGAAAGAAATTCTACTGTGGATAAAATGCTAGCAAACAGCATCACATGCTACAGAGAAATCATTCAGGAAAGGAAGAGTCAATCAATGCCGAAAACTTCACTGTTGTCTTATTTTAACAAAGAGCCACAGCCAATCAACCTTCAACATCAATCACCCTAATTAATTATCAGCCATCAACACAGATGTAAGACCTTCCCAAGCAACAAGCTGATTACTTGTTGAAGACTCAGATGACTGTTAGCACATTTTAGTAATAAAATATTTTCTAATTAAAGTATGTACAATGTTTTTTAGACACAATGCTATTGCACACATAATAGACTATGGTAGAATATAAACAATCACTTTTATTTGCATTGGCAAACCAAAAAATTTGGATGACTTTATTGATTATATTTGCTTTATTGTGATCATCTGGAACCAAACCAAAGCTGCAATGTCTCTTAGGTATGCCTATATATATGTGTGTGTGTGTGTATCATCTATATCCATATCCATCTATTTATATATAGCTTATTGGTTCTGCCTCTCTGGAGAGCCCTAACACCCTCCGGTTTCTGACTTTTCTCTTACTGTTAATGCTGAAGATATCAGATATTTCATTCTCTCTCACAGCTGAGTTTGTCATAGTAATGTAAGAGTGAAGCTTGACAAAGACGATCATGTAATGAATACACAAATTTGATAAAATTTCAAAACTAGATCTTCAGCTTTTTATCCTTCAGTAGGGACCAGACATTATAACCAACTTCAACTCCCGTAGGAAATTAGTTGCAGAACCTCAATCATAGTCTAGGACTTTTAATACCCATATGTTTCCTTTTGTCACACTAATGAAAGGGATACAATTTACTTTCTATACTAAAGTGATATTTAATAGAGTGCAGTCATCACAGAAAGATAAGAGAGACTCTTTCAACCAGAAAGGTGTCATAAAATGTATGAAGAAAAAAGCTATTTACAATTAATACAATCGAATATAGTGTGTGTGGGGTCATTGTGTAAAGATAAATTGCAAGATGTCAAAAAATGTACTGCCTTTATATTGGAGAAAAAAAAATCTCTTTGGGGGGTGGCACACATGGCTCAAGGAATAGGGTGCTGGCCCCATATACCGGGGGTGATGGGTTCAAGCCCAGCCCTGGCCAAAACTGTAAAAAAAAAAAAAAAAGAAAGAAAGAAAAAAAATCTCTTTTGGATTAATTTTTAGGTCTTCATACACACTTATAAGCACTTATAATAAAGAAAGTTAATGAAAGTTGGGACAACTTATAGAGTATAGAGAGTTTAGACAGGTGAGGAATTTATCTTGGAATAGAATCGAAATACATAAAGGTTAACTTGTGACAAGAGTTTATCAGGAGCATCAAGGAATAACCCTTAGTGTGATAATATGTATAAACTTGAATTAGTACCAGTAGCAGAGGGAAAAAAGGAAGGTAGGAGAAAACAGTCAGTGGAACTACACTGGAGCTACACTGGAGCTACACTGCAAGTCACTGGTGTGTACTGAGGATGGCCTGGAAGGTCCATCCAGAGGCAAATGCAATTCTGCTATAAGTAGAAATACCATGTCTGTGGTTTTCAAATTAATGGGCTCTTTGCTGTTGTATTTAGAAATTAGAGAACTTATACATAAGGAATATCTATACCAAACACAACAACTCAGCAGTCTTTGTAAGATTTGTTACAGTTTAATTATATATACATGAATTTTTTTTAGAAGTGAATTTATCAAATGTTGTAAAAAATTTACATCTTTTCTTCATCTTATTTTTTTTGTTTTATTACTAAGCCCTTAACATGAACTAATAATTTATTTAGCTATAAATATATTTTAATAAAAAACAAATTTTGAGGCTATTCCTCTATGACACAAATTTAATTGTTAATCATGACAGCAGGCATATAGTGTTCTTTCTTATTCACTTTTTTTATAAATTTGATCAAATCTTATTTAGTTGTGCTGTTTTTGTTTGGTTGGTTGGTTGGTTTTTGGCAGTTATATACTTAAAAGCATGAATAGCTGTGGAACTTTATGTTCAGATAGGGAAAATAAACTCAAATCTCACCATATCTCCATATCCACAACTGCTTTTTATATAAGAAAACTTAATTTCTCCTTTCACTGTCATATTTTCACTAATAAAAATAATTAATAGATGAGCAGTACCTGTAGCTCAGAGAACTAGGGCACCGGTCCCAAATGCCAGAGGTGGTGGGTTCAAACCTAGCCCCGGCCAAAACTGCAAAAAAAAAAAAAAAAAAAGTTAATTAATAGTTGGTACAAAAAGGTTTTCCAGAAAGTACATATAATTTTCATAATTATATTTCTGGGGAGTTATAAACTTTCTAAAATATATTTTGCTTTTTGTTTCACATAAATATTCCATGTTGCACATTTAAAATTTTAAAATATTTATGTAAAATATTTTTACCAAAAGATAACAAGATAAGAAATTAAAAGGCACTTGAATAATTTTGATTTATTTGGACTATTTTTCTTCCTTTTTGAAAAATCTACATCTAAGTTTCTCAGTTGATGTATTATTGAGTTAAATTGAAGGAGAAGAGTTTTTAAGAATAAGAATTAACACTCGGGAGGGAATTTAGATGGTTTTAGAAATTTAAGTTTTTACTTTTTTGCTTTGATTTGAATTTTTAAAAGAATGAATAAGAATTTACTGGATATAAGTCAATAAGAGAAGAATTAAGGAAGTATGGGATCTTAGTATTATTATTTCTGTTCTAAGCAGTTGAGAACTCACATGCAAAATACTGCTTTTCTCTTTAGCTATTGTGAAAGTTATTGAGTCTTTGATTTGAGTCAGCTTGGCTGTTCTTAAAATATAAGAATGCTATTGATTTTTTATTGATTTTGTAACCTAATACTTTGCTGAATTTATTTATCATTATCAATTCTGCATAGAATCTTTGAGTTTTTCTAGATATAAGATCATATTATTAGTAAAGAATGATGGTTCGAACTTCTCTTTCCAATTTGGATTCCCTTAATTTCTTTTTTGTGCCTAATTGCTTTGGCTAGGATTGCAGCACTATGTTGAACGTAAGTAGTGACATTAGGTATCTTTGTCTTGTTCCAGTTCTAAATGAAAATGCTTCCAACTTTTCCCTGTTCCATATTATGTTGGCTATTGGCTTTTACTATTTACAACTAGGTATGTTTCACCTATACTTATTTGGTCAAGAATTTTTATCATGAAATGGTGGTGAATTTTATTGAATGTTTTTTTTTCTGTATCTTTTGAAATGATCATATGGTGTTTGTTTTTGATTTTGTTTTTGTGGTGAATCATATTTATGGATTTATGTATATTGAACCATCTTGCATACCTGGAATGAAGCACACTTGGTTATGGTGACCTAGATTTGTTTTTAATTGTTTGGGATTCATTGAGGGTACAAGGAATGAGGTTACACTGATTGCATTTTGACTTGCCATTGAATTCAGTTTGCTAGTATTTTATGAAGGATTTTGCATCTGTATTCATAAGGAATATTAATCTGTAGTTTTTCTGTTATGTACTTTTCTGGCTATGGTATTAAGGTGATACTGGCTTTATAGAATGAATTGGGAAGGATTCCTTTCTTCTCAGTGTAATAAAATGATTTCTGCAGTACAGGTACAAATTCTTCTCTGAACGTCTAATAAAATTTAGCTATGAATCCCTATTATCTAGGACTTTTCTCTTGGAAGGCTATTTATTGCTGCTTCAATTTTGTTGCTTTTTATTGATTTTTTTAGGAATTCTATTTCTTCTTGATTGAGCCTGGGGAGCATGCATCTTTCCAGATATTAGTGTCTTGGAGTTTATGTGCATTAGAGCTTTTATAGTATTTGCAAATGATATTTTGTATTTCTGTAATATCAGTTGTAACATCTTTTTCATTTCTGATTGAGCTTATTTGGGTCCTTTCTTTTCTATTTCTGGTTAATCTAGAAAGAAGGCTATTAATTTTGTTTAGTCAAAGAGGCAATTATGTGTTTCATCAATGTTTTGTATAATTTTCTTGTTTTCAATTTCATTTAGTTCTGCTCTGACCTTAGCTATTTCTTTTCTTCTGCTGGCTTTGGGGTTGGTTTGCTCTTCTTTTTCTAGTTCCTTGAGATAATTCATTAGATTGTTGATTTGTGATCATTCCTTCTTTTTGATGTAGGAATTAAGACAATGAATATTCCCCTCTGGTCTGCTTTTGCTTAGATTCATATATTTTGATAAATTATGTCCCCTTTATCATTCAGTTTGGGAATCTTTTGATGCCCATTAATTTAATCTTGATCCAATAATTGTTCAGCAGCAAGTTGTTTAATTTCCATGACTTTGTGGTGTAGATGTGAGGGTTTCTGTTGGAGTTGATTTCTAATTATATTCCACTATGGCCTGAGGAGACATGTGGTTTAATTTTTACATGTTTGAATTTGTTAAATCATATTTTGTGGCCTAAGATGGGATAATTATTTGAGAATGGTCCATCTACTGATGACAAGAATGTTCAGTAGCTTTTTCTACAATGTTATATAATTATCACTTAGGCTCATTGCTGTAGAGTTCTATTTAAATATACTGTTTCCTCATTTATTTTCTGCTAGAGGGATCTTTTTCTTCAGTGGAGTATGGAAGTCCCAGGCAATTAAGATGCTGCTGTTTATCACTTTGCTTAGATCTAGTAGTGTTTGCTTTGTGAATCTGGACACACCTATGTTAAGTGCATAAATAGGTGTATTTAGAATTGTTATTTTAAATTTTTCACATTTCCATTATATATAATGATCAGATTTGTCTTTATTATTGTTGATTTAATTTCAATTTCATCTGAAATGAATACATTTATCCAAACAGGTGAAAGTTCTCCACAAAGAGACCTGTGAATCACTAAAGAAGGAAATTGAAGATGATATAAATGTATCGAAAAATATGTAATTCTCATGGATTGGCAGAATTAGCATTGTTAAAATGTCCATACTACCTAGAAGGATGTGGTGGCAAGTACATATGGTTCTGGCTATTCAGGAAGCTGAGACAGGAGGATCTCTTGACCCTGGGAGTTTGAGGTTACTGTGAGCTGTGATGCCATAGCACTCTTCCCAGTACAACAGAGTGAGACTTTGTCTAAAAACAAATAAAAAAACCCCACATTACCCAAGATATATAGATTTAATCCCCATTAAAATACCAATATTATTTTTTATAGTTCTAAAAAAAATAATTCTATGCTTCATTTGGAATAAAAAAGAAGCCCAAATAACTAAAAACAAACTTATGCACAAAGAACAAAGCTGGAAGGATCACCTACCCAGACTTTGAACTATACTACAAGGCTATATTAACTGAAACAGCACAATAATGGCACAGAAACATAGACATAGACCAATGGAATGGAACAGATAACCCAGATTTAAAACCATTCACACATGAGATCAGACAATGACGTTCATGAACTCATTCTACAAAAAGTCTACATATCACATTGCTGAATATCTTCTAAGTATTCCATTTGGGAGTCTATGCACCAATCCCAACACCTAGTCTGCCCTTCAAAGCACTTTTTCTAGGAAGAAATTGCGAACTTCATTGTTAGGCCTCATACAACAACAGCTCTAATGGTCATTCCATAAGAAAAGTTCTAAAATTGCTTTGAAGGGTGGGCTTGGTGCTGGCATTGGTGCATAGCTTCCCAAGGGGTGTACTTCAAAGGGTGAATATAGTGATACTCATCCAAGAGCTATGTACCACTTTTTCTAGGATGAGCTCACAAACTTAATTGCCTGACCTTGTATTGTGAACTTCCTTTGACAAAAAAATCAACAATAAACACTGGGGGAAAGGATCCCTATTTCCTAAATGTTGCTGAGAAAATTGAATAGCCATATGTAAGAGACTGAAACAAAATCAATATCTCTCCCCACTTGTAAAAATGAATTCAATATGGATAATAATGTTAAATGAAAGGCCTGAAACCATAAGAATTCTAGGAGAAAATATTGGAAAATACTCTTTTAGATATAACCCTAGGCAAAGAATTTATAAAGAAGACCAAAATGGCAATCAGTAACAACAAATATAATTAAATGATACTTGATTAAATCAAAAAGCTTCTATACAGCCAAGCAAACAATCTATAGTGCAAATAGTAAACCTATAGATTGGGAGAAAATATTCACAAGTTATACAGCCAATAAAAGGCTCATAACAAGAATTTACAAAGAACTCAAGCAAGTGAGGAAAAAAAATCAAACTACTCCATAAAATGTAAGCTAAAGACATGAACAGAAGCTTTTCAAAAGAAGAAAGACTAATAGCCATAAACATGAGAAAAAAATATTCAGTATCACTTAACATCAGGAAAATGCAAATCAAAACTACAGTGAGATGTCACCTAACCACAAGGGTAACGGCTTTTATCAAAAAGTCCAAAACCAGTATGTAGTTGCATGGATGCAGAGAGAAATGATCACTTATACACTATTGTTGGGACTGCAAACCAATACATCCTCTTTGGAAAACAGCATGAAGATTCTTCAAAGACCTAAATGTAGACCTACCTTTTGATCAAGAAATCATACTTTGCCCAAAGAAAAAGAAATCATTTTAGCCAAAAGACATTTTCATTCAAATATTTATTGCAGAAGAGTTCACAATGCAATTCTTGCAAAGATGTGGAATCAACCCAAGTACCCATCAATTCATGAGTAGATTAACAAAATATGGTATACATATCCCATGGAGTGCTACTCAGCCATTAAAAAAATGGTGATCTAGTATATTTTGGATGGACCTGGAGACCATTATTCTGAGTTAAATATCTGAAGAATGTAAAAACAAGCATGTACTCAGTATTAAGTTGGAACTAATCAATCATCATTCATATCCGTAAAGGGAAGTAAAACAACACAATCAATATCTGAAACAAAATCAATATCTCTCCCCACTTGTAAACATGAATTCAAGATGGATAATAATGTTAAATGTAAGGCCTGAAACCATAAGAATTCTAGGAGAAAATACGTGGGTGGAGGGTGGTGGGAGGAGGGTACAATGTACGCTGTCTGATGCTGGGCATGCTTACAACCTTGACTCTAGCAGTACAAAAACAATCCACGTGACCAAAAATATTTGTGCCTCCATGATATTCTGCTACTTAAAAATAAATACCGAATTTTTCACTTTCCTTCTCAGGGCCTATAGTTGAGCCTACTTATAAAGTTTGTTTTTTTCTTGCATATAATGTGTTTGAGACTGGAGTGGAATTTCTAACACACATACATATATTTTCCTTTCCCTCACTTTTATTCTCTACACCCCAATAACACCTTGCATGGTAGATGTTTAGGAAAATAATTTTCAGTAAGAATGTAGAATAATTTCTTAGCTTATGGATGACCTGGTGAAAATGATTTTAATACAAGGTGGTCATAAAGCTTGTGTGAAATTTAAAGAAATTTAAACATTATGACCACCCTTTATATCTTCCTTTCACTAACACACAAATAGTTTGAAAAAAATATTTTCCTCCTTTCTCACTATGCATTTCTCTGACTTTAGCATGTTTTATTTCTGCCGCAAGAATTGATTTTCTCATCTATTTTTCTACACTAGTTTATAAGTTTATTGAAAGAATCTGTTTTTACTCGTCCATCTCTGAATAGTCAGAACATAGCATTCTGTGTAATATTGTACTAATAATTCAATCTATATTTGTAATAAATAAATAAGGGCACAAATGATAAGATTATAAAAAAATAAAATAATAGCCACATTGCTCACAGGTAGTATTTAGGAAGACAGTTTTAAGTACTTCTGGTATCTATTTATTATAAAGAGAAAAATAAATAAATTTATGGTTCATCCCTGCTTGTTATGGTTTTTCTTGCTTTCCCAATATTTATTGGGATAGTCCATGCATTATGGCTTAGGACAATGAAAGAGTTCCAATAACTGGATTGGTGAAAAAAATGGGAGTAAGTAGATTCCCCCACTCACAGTTCTTGTTAGGATAGACGTGTTGCTATACTTCTTATTGTTTCAGTCTTTGTGGGTTTCTTTCTCATCATCATACACAATTGAGGACCTATTCAATCAATCAATAGCCTGTTTTTAAGGTTCAAGTCAATGAAGAAGCATAAAAAAATCAATTTGTAAATTTATAATTCATGATTCAGGCTAGAACATTTTCCTTGTTTACAGTTCTTTCTTTATGATGCTAACTAATTGGTACTATCAGAAGGCATGTAACAATTATTTTTGGTTTCTGTCTGTTGATCCCAATAAAACAGAAGCTGAACACACTAAGGTTTCACTATTTGGTTGTCAAAACAAAGCATAATGTTATTAAAGAAGCTACGATTCGTTATGCATTATTTTAAATCAGATGCTTAGTACGGCCTGAGTTTAGCTCATAGACATAGCCATGAATACTGTTTAATGTTCAAGCACTAAATCATCAGGAAGATGGTTTAAAACTTCATATGACTGAGTAGTTTTAGAATACAGAGAAAAATAAGAACATTTGGGACCGTTCAAAATATTAACAAATTTTGGTTGGGTGTGATGTCTCATGCCTGTAATCCTAACACTCTGAGAGGCCAAGATTGGTGGATTGCTTGAGCTCAGTAGTTTGAGACCAGCCTGAGCAAGAGTGACACCCTGTCTCTAAAAAAAAAAAGATAGTTAGGTGTTGTAGGCACCTGGAGTCCCAGCTACACAGGAGGCTGAGGCAGGAGAATCACTCAAGTCAAAGAGTTTGATGTTGCTATGAGCTATGACTCCATAGCACTCTACCATACACAAAAACTAAAGCTCTGTCTTAAAAGAACAAAAACAAACACCGCCCCCCAAAATTAACTACTTTTGAACTCATCACATATTAAATCTATCTCATTTATTTAGGCATTGAGAAATCATAACAGAAATAAGGAATGAATTATTCCTTGCGATAAGCCTTATTAAATAGTTGATACTAATCTATGAGGGAATAAATAACTCTGTGCTTAGTTTATTCTTTTTACACTTGTTATAACAAAAGATAGTACTCTTTATATGGGTATATTTAGTTTAGCATTTTTATGTACCTTCAGGAAATGTTTTTCACAAGTCCAAAATTAATGATCATAGTTTTTTCTTAGTTCACAATGTCACTGGGTTGAAAGGATTACTGAGTGTAAGGTTTACAGATAAAATACAAGATGCCCATTTAAATGTGATTCTCAGATAAACAAAAAGAATTTTTTATATTTAGGTATGTCATATTTCAGACATACTATCCCACCAAATTGATTGTTTAACTAAATTTCAAATTTAAATGAGAATATGATGTTTTCTTATATTTTGAATTAACAAATCCAGCAACCCTAGGGATAAGAATTCTTCCAGAATAGATTCTAATAAGTTAGGTATTTTACTACCTTCAGAGGGCTATACTAATTTAACACTATGAGCATCAAATACAATTCTGTACCTGCTAGCTATGATCCACTAAAGGAGGTGCTGTTTTATAGCCTTCAGAATTTTTGAAATTTGTTGAGTACTACTATTAGGCAGAAGAAGAGAAAAAAGAAAATAGATGTTTGGGGTTAGGATTATGCAGAGATAGCACAGTAATATTTTGAGGCAGCATTTTAACGCAATGTTTTAAAAGATACTGCCTAAATGGTAAATCTGGAATACCTTTAACAAAGCATTAGTAAAACACTGTTAGTAAAGTCCAGAAGAGGTGTGATTTTGTCCTTTGTTGCTGGTAGACAATCTCTAAGCCATTAATTATAGGACTGTCTTTATTTTCCCGAGAGCTTTGGGTCGACTAGATAGTTGCCCAGTGGTTTAGGAGAGAGCTTTAAGCCATACTAACAATGTGACATAGGGTCTGGGCTTTGGGTCTTGTGATACTGCTTCAACCTCCTAGCAGGTGCAGACTGTTATCAGCCATTTGGGCCAGTCAACTAGGCTTATGCGAGGGAGTTCTAATAAAAACTGGCCCCCAAGAGCTTCCCTGGTTGGAAGAACTCTGTGTGTATTGTCATACATCCTTTCCCAGAAGCATTACCATTTTACTACTTCATGGGAAAGGGGAATCTGGGAACTCCAAGTTTGGAAACCTCCTGGACTATGCCGTATGTATTTCATCTCTTTCCCTGTAACAAACTGTCACCCTAAGCATAACAGTTTTCAATGAATTCTATGAATCCTTTTAGCAAGTTATCAAAACTGAGGATGGCTTTCAAAACCAAAGCCACAATTAAGAATGGCTTTGTATGGTCTGTTCATTCAAATTTTGTTGGTGGCTAACTCACTCACTCATCAATCCTGTTTTACTTATAGGAGAATATCAATTAAATTTAGTTAAAAACTTTTCAAAAACAGACAAACACCAAAAGGAAGGAACGAATTTCTAGCTGGTTATTTTTTGCTGCTTAACAAACCAGCCCAAAATACTGTGGCATAAAATAACATTTTTTTTTTTAAGCTCTCAGAGTTTTGTGGGTTGATTGGGGCTTAAGTAGGAATTTTTATCTCTCTACAGACCTTGCTGGGCTTACTCACATCATGGTGACTTCAGGTGTTCAGATCTCTCACTTGGAACTGATATTCCCCTGAGTAAACATTCTAAGGCCTTCAGAGAAGTTGCAAGATTTCTTTTGAAACAGCCGTGAGTATCACATGGCATCTATCCTGTGCATTTTATTGGTAAAAGTTAGTCATATTTCCAGTTCCAATGTAAGGGGAAGTGTCTACAACAAGAGTATAAATACTAGAAGGCATCATTTTCTGGGTGGCTGTTTTAGTGACAAAAACAAAATATTCAGTGTGATAGCAAGGAAATAATTATAAACCAGTCATTAAAAAATACTAATCTTTTATGTAGGCAGAATAGGAAAGTATAAACATATAACTGTAAGAATTAATAGTCCTATAATCTCAGTTTTTATTGCTTTTAAAATTAGTACCTCTCATTGATTATCTCCATATCAAGAGTAGAAAAGTAAGACATATACCACATTCTGAAGATGCAAAGCTTACTAAGAATTAACCAATCAGAAATTTACTCTAAGAACTTGATAAATCAATAGCCAAAGAAATATCGATGAGGTTATTAGGGAATCAACTGATAAAATACCTCTGGAACAGACATTTAAAAAATTATTTCAACTTTTCTAGCAGTGGAAAATTAAACTGTTATTAAACTTGTAAAAAATAAAAAGAGAGGATGTCGTACAATTTGGTGCTAAAACTGACAGTGAGTATATGAAAAGCTAAAATCATAGATTAATGACAATTAGCTTCAGATTTCATTTCAATTCTGAGGAAGTGCTAGTTGCTTCTGAAAAGTATCATGCAAATAGTAAATTATTAGCCTCACTTGCTGCTACCAAATAGAAATATCTGCTAGGAACATGTGTGGTTCTACAAATTATGGCACTTCCCATTCATGCTATAAAAAACTATTTCAAAATAACATAGATGTAAACTCCCATATAACATCATCAAAGTCAATTTCAAAAGAGTAAAATTATCCACTCTGAGTAATTATTTACTATCCTGTTCCTTCCAGGAATGAAAGAATGGTATTAACTTAAGACCTCTACTAATGTAATTTATCACATCCATAGGTCTAAAAAGGAAAACCATATGAACCTCAAATAGTGATATAAATTTAACAAATGTTCTTTATACAGAACTTTTAAAACTAGCAATGGAAAGATCTTTTCTTGGTGAAAATTTTCTGTCATAAACTAACAGCAAACACTGTACTTTATGAGGAAACTCTGGTGGTATTACCATTACCTTCTCAACTAAGTTTCTTGTTTGTGGGTTTGCTTTGTTTTTATACTGTTTGTTTTGGTTAAGAAATTCTATCCAATCCAAAAAGAAAATCAGCATAAGCAGCTTAAATTCTATAATGATAGAAAAGCAAAATTAATATAACATTCCTTAAAATTTATAGTGCTGAGGTGATTATCTTGACAAGAGAAATTATCATATGAAATAGCTAAAGTAGCCCTCACTATAAATATAGTGACTTTTCCCTTTAGTCATGGTGTAAAAGAATGTGAAAGACATTTGTCCTGTTATAAAAAAAATACACAAGCAAATGATAAATATACTATTTTATGTGGCTATCAAAGAGCAATAGACACAAGAAAACCTTGAAAACTTAATCTCAGAGAAAAACAACCTTTCTTAGGTAAGTAACAGGGGCAACGACTTTCATAGTGGGGTGAGCATTTGTATTGGGACAGATACATTGAGAAGTGGTCATGTCATAGAGAATTTTTTCAAGGACAAATGGAAATCAACTGTGATTTAGATGAAGTGAAGACAGTGTGAATGGAGTATAATCAGGAAGAGCTCAGATGTAGAAGGAATCAATTGGAAAAACAAATATTTCCCTAAATAGATGTTACCAAGAAAGTGCCATGGAGGAGGGTCTAGTAATCATAGAGTAATTGGGTATCCCTGCAAATTCTCATGGTGTTCTCAGGCCAGTGTTGAAATACAGCAGAAACTCTGTAAGTTGACCACCCAAGGGACTGTAACAAACTGAAACAAAGGTAGTCAAAATAAGGAATTAGTTCTACTGTACTGATATGTACACATGGTGCATATCTGGTCTATGAAAATTAGGTGAAAATTAGGTCCCAGTGAGAATAGCCCACATCACAAAGTCTGAACATTTCAGATGCTGGTGTGGACGTAGAGAGAAGGGAACATTTACACACTGTTGGTGTGATTGCGAACTAATACAGCCTTATTGGGAAAATAGTATGGAGAATCCTCACAGAGCTGAAATCCGACATTCCTTTTGCTCCCACAGTCCTATTACTGAGTTATCTACCCAGAGGGGAAAAATATCATTTTATCATAAGAATATTTGCTCTAGAATATTTATCATGTGCCCAGTAACTCATGAATGGATAAATAAACTATGGTATATGTTTACTACTCAACCATAAGGAAAGATGGAGACTTTATGACTTTTGTATTTACCTGGATGGACTTGGAGAATATCCTCCTAAGTAAAGTATCATAAGAATGAAAAAAATAAGCATCCAGTATACTCAGTACTAACATAAAACCAGTATGTGAACAACTCTATGCCCAAACAAGAAAAAAAAAAACCACACACACAATTAAGTTCAAGTAGGGAAGAAGGGGGTGGAGGGAGCAAGGAGAGGAGAGGAGGGGAGGGGTTTGTTAAGTTCTCACCCAAAGGGTAGGGGTCTATGGTATGCTTCCTGGGGAAAAAAATTAAAAATAAGAAGCAAAACATCCAAAAAAAACCTTAGGTCACTTAGGAAGCTGGTCAGGGTAGGAAGGTGGTCAACTATGGAGGTTCTACTATATAAGATGAACAAAAATCTCAAACTGTTGCCTAACACCATCCAGTTGAATTTCGTCATGCCAGTACAATATATTGGCCATGTGTTGGAAGTTTGGGGCTGAGCACAGGCAAAGTCATGCTAACTTCAGCTCAGTTTGAACTGAGAATCAGAATGATCAGCTAATTGCTAGACAGAAGGAAAGGCTTGTATTACTTGCAAAATAAAAGAAAAAGCATATTATTCCAACATATTGCTAATTGCAGCTATCCCTAAACTTAATAGATTAAAATATCTGTAGTTTTATTATACCTCTGATATATTAATATGAAGTTTTTACATGAACTGAGCTCTTCAAAAATGTCTTGTGGACACAGATAAATGTAAAAAAGAAATAAAGGAATTTATGAAATATTGTAGGCTTTATTTACAGACACAATGATGATTTTGCATTTGTAAAATCTTTTATTAATGACACAACTGGAATATTAAAAATCTAAACCAGCTTAAGTATTTAACTCATTGATGAAATACAAATTATGTTTCTTTTTCTTTTTCCTGGAACTGTTACCATGGAGCTTTCTGTAGTTTCCCCTTTCTTGTATTTGGCATGTCCCTTAAAGGTGGCTTATTCTGAATCTATAAAATATTAGTTGTTTTATTTACAAAGTCTCATTTCAGTGATTAAAACTTAGTCTTTTTCATTTAAAATACCTCAGTTTTACATTTGATTCACATATTCCTTGTCCCCATTCCCCAGAGATGTTAGGCTGAGAGCTCCAGCTGTGTGGGTTGGGGAAGACAGTGGTCTGTTCTGTACACACACTCTTCCCAATACTCTGACTTTCATCTTGGAGCAGAAGAGGGAGCAAGAACAAAGTCATTTCTTCTTGCACTTGGCTTTTTTTGGACAGAGCAATGTGAGTAGCCCCAGCTACTGCATATCAAGGATGGTGATGATGCTGCTACTTATCACTGCCTCTTTGCCAGTACTGACTTGCTCTTTGTTTCTGCTATAATTTGTGTGTCCTGATGCCATCTCACTACTGATGATGCCTTTGCTTGTCAATAGACTGGCTTCCCTCTTGGCATAAACTCCTAACAAGAGGGAACAACTTGAAATACAACTTCTTCCTTTTCTCCTTTGCTCCCAGCTGCACAAATCACCACCTCACAGCCTTGTGCAGTAGGTGGGTCTTCTACAGTGAGCTTTTGGAAAGTACTGGCAGGAATGGTTAAGCACCTGTAACTATCCAAAGTTTCCAGTAGGGAGCACCTATCATTGCTCCCTTAACTGGGGAAATCTAGGCTGTAATTTCTGCTCAGCCTCCCTCATCTCTTTTGCCTCTTCTGTGCCCTAACAGCAGAAGACATGGGGCTGTTTCATTGTTTCAGCAATTTCCTGACAAGAGGGCATTATTTGGAAGAGTGTAAGAAATGCATGTTTCAAGTAGTTTCTACAGAAAAAAATGGGAAGGAAAAAAGAATGCATTCATATAAAGATCACCTTTTCTCACTTACGGTCTACCTACTTTACACACACAGTTCTGACAATTATGTTCACAAACTCATCCTAGAAAAGGTGCTTCATACCTCATTGCTGAATGTCACTATGGTCACCTTTGAAGTGCTCTTCTTGGGAAGCTGTGCTTAGTCTACCCTTCAAAGCAATTTTGGAACTCTTTATCTGGAATGACCATCAGAGTTGTCATCCTAAGGCACATAAAAACACACAACAACAATAATGAATGCAGCTCAGCAAGGCACCACCACACATCATTGTGAACCCAGGTGTGAGACAGGGATATACCAAAGTTGTAAAACCTTACCAAGTTGTTTGTACAGTGCTGCCAATGTGCACAGTTGGTGGCAAGTTCACAAACTTAATTATCAGACTGTGGATAAATTTACCAAAAAGTTTAATCTGTTTTCTTATACCAAGAGAGCATAAAAATATTAAATGAAGAACCAGGTATTCTTCTAATTCTGGAGTCGTTAGCAACTTTTCTGTATCTCCAATTAAATCACTGCATTATTGATTTAGTTCTCATTCAGTACCTCACAACCACTTTTATAAGGATAACTTCATGTTGGATAATAATGGATATGAAATTTTGGATCATCTGCAATAATCTATAAGCACAAAATGTATACAAACCTGTATCTATGAGTGTTTAATATCATCAGAGATGATATGAGAAAATTCTATCCAAAGAGATGGATGACTAATATTCCTTTTGGGCCATTTTCAGTTGCAGAGTTGACATTTTAGCATAAATAAAACATTCAAAGGCATATGAAAGGTGAAAATTAAGGTTGGTAATAGTTCTGACATCAGATATATTAATATCATTTTCTGAAGTTATTATCCTGTACAAAATTCTCTTGAGAAAGACAAAGAATGAGCTATATAATTACACAAAATACAGGCATCTTACAATTGCTTCCTGTGAAGGCTCTTAAAATGATTGCTCTCCATGTGAATATTTTAGTAGTTGTAACTATCTAATTAGAAATACTTAGGTGTAGTAAATTAAAAAGTTTATTTCATCTATTGTAACTTTTGAATAAATCATGCCAGCAGTTAAGCAAAGGAAAAATCTTCAGAATTTTTAATCAAATTAAAGGACAATGTACAATTTTGGTTTGGTAGTACTTTCTAGACTTCTCAGATGGACAGCTTGTCTTCACTTATCTCTCTCTCGAAGGAACATGGCTGGTTTTCGCATTGTAGCAAAGGACAGAAGTGGTTTTACGGTGGCAACGCTAGCATTTCTGCCATCCTTTAGCACCAAATTTGACACAAATGGAAAACAACATCTATAATGTTCCAAAAAGTGGCACAGCAGTGATGTGCCACCATCTTAAATTACTGGTAGCTATGTTCCCTGAACTGAGGGTTTACTGCTGAGGGAGCCAAAGCTGGAGATGAAATTCTGTTCTGATGACCACATAGGAGCTTTGCCAATACTGAGAACTCTGAGAGTGTTCAACAACACTCTGATTATCACTATACATATAAACATCAAACAAACAAACAAAAAAAAACAGACTTTTCAGTACTAAAGAATGTTTATGTTTCTTTTCATAGAAAAAAATCAGTAATCATCAGATAATGTATACTAACTTATTATCAGTCTTACTTGTACAACTGTAGCTAAAACTCCATTATAATAAGATTATTTATAAACTGAATTATAACAGACCTTATCTTTCTATAAAATATAAACAATTTCAGAGCACATTGTTCCACATCATTCTGTCCCTACAGATAACCTTGTATGGGACATGATTTTCTTATTCTACTTAGAAGAATTTGAGACTTACAGTTATTCAGCTTATTTCAGACCACATAGCTAACAACGGGCATGAAATGGAACTCAAAACTTAGGTCCACTTCAAGGTCAATGCCTTTTCTAATAGACCATAGTTGTCTCAACAGTGTGAAAAAGCAAGGGGTGATATGGTTGGGAAACATACCTCTCAGGTTTTACCCAATAGGTATAGGGCTTGAATTTTAGAAAATATAGTATTTCGGGTTTTGATCAAATATTTTGAGAAGCATTGGGAATCATGCATTGACTTCATTATGGGGGCACTCACATGAGCTACTTTGTAGCAGCCTATATACCCTATGGCTAGGAAGAGCAAGAGTTATAAGAAATACCTCTATAGCTCAATAATGGAATGCCTTGGGTGAAAAGGGCATAGAGAGGGATTTAGCTCTCCTAACAGGCATGAGAGAGCTCTCAAGATGACAGCATTAGTGAATTGGCAGTCTCTACATCTATGGTGTTGAGAGGTATGAGATCAGCCTTATATTAGGCTGGAGGAGAAGCCAGTCAGGAGCGTGCACATTCTATCACAGACCTCCTTACTCTGACTCTGTCACTTCTCCTGTCTGCAGAATGCCAGCATGGCATCTTTCTGCTGAAGATCACTAAGCTCTACTAAAGACTAAGACTAAGATCTATCTTTCCAAGAAGACTGCTTTACTCTCTCTCTCTCTCTCTCTCTCAAAGACTAGCACATTCTCTCTCTCTCCCTCTCTCTCTCTCTCTCTCCCTCTCTCTCTCATCAGCTAAAGGAAATAACCCTCAGGCACCTAAGAGCAATTGTTTCTAAGCAAGGTAGCTTAGAGGTCCATGTCCAGAACACAGCTAGATAAGCCAGGGCTGGAGACCAACCAGTCCTGGGCCCTGATAAATGGTATCCACCATTTAGAACTTAAAACTTAGGTCTACTTCAAGGTCAATGCCCTCAACAGTGTGAAAAAGCAAGGGGTCTTTTTTTGACACTACTTACTATCAAAAACAAAGGCAAACAAGTGGATACTAGATGTCCTTTTATAATTCGTTGCATAAAGCAGAAACAGAGACTGAAATATGATAAAAAGCTTCCAGGTGTGTGGTTGTCCTTCTTACAACTCTTTGTTTCTGTACTCTCATTGCTACTCTTGGCCTAGAGCCTGTAATTATGATTATAATTCCTCAGGGGAAAAAATCATGGGGAAATAGATGCTGCCTACAGAGTCTTAAGGTTGTTTCTTTGATTTAGTAAGTAATTCAAGTTATACAGAGAATGCCGAAAACCAGGCTTTCAGAAGTAAGTTTAAGTTGGCAAATCAAAAAGGGGCATTGTCATTTGATTTACTGTCTCAGTGGCATTCAGTACAATGTTAATTAGTGAGGAGTCAAAAAGAGGAATCAAAGAACTTTAGACAGAGGAAGATGATTCTAGTTCAGAGTGCCGTCACCTATTATCAGAAGAAACAAGAGAATGGCTTGGATGTTTGAATCTGCATTGGGTATTTGTTATGTGACCAAGGACAGACCGACTATGTGACTGTAAGTTCCAATCGCTTCTTAATTTTTCCATCATACTGTGTGACCAGGACAGAAGAAAAGACTTTTTTTTTGAGTTAACAAAATCTATAAATAGTGTCAGAGAGAAAACTGGCAGTTACTTAGCTACACCTTTTAAGCCCTGCAATTTTTTTAAGGGTATCTCCAATAATGGGTATATGATAAAGCCATACAGTCCTTTTGGAAATAATTTGCCAGTGTCTTTGGGTATTATAATGAGCACCAAGTGCTAGGAAAATCCTGCGGTAATGATGTCCTGGGAGGTAGTCAATAATCTGACACTAAACAAATGTTCAAATCCACTTGGCTTCGCTTCACTCTAGCCAATCACAAGCCCAGCAGGAGTATATGCACAAGGTGGCACATTCTGAACCAGTGATAACTAGGAAATAACAACAGTGAGGAGCCAGGACTAGCGTGTGCATAGCAACCAGAGATAAGAAAGCTCAATTTGAGCTAAATCATCTGGCCATCCATCAGGATATGTAGAGTCACTCTCTGAGGTGTAAACGCTGAGTAAACATGTTGGTCATTTCTACCAGTTAGGACCACCTCTATGACCACAGATATATCTCTGAGTGGGCAGGGAACAGTGGTAAGACTTGTGAGCTACTTAGCAATAGTGATGGTTTGGGGATTATTAAGTGTGTGTTCTAGTGCATAAGTGGCTATTTATATGTGATCCTATATATTCAAAATTACAAATGAACATCTATCCCCATACTGGAACATAAGGTCATTTTTAAGGACCAATGCTTTCTGTGAACATTAAATCAAAAAGGAACATAAACACATAAGCAATAATAATGCCCTATCTTGATGGAGTATCAAGAATAAAAAATTATAGTATAGCTGGGAGCCATGGCTCATGCATATAATCCTAGAAATCTGGGAGGCTGAGTTAGGTAGATCACTTGAGCTCATGAGTTCAAGACCTGCCTGAGCAAGAATGGGAACCCATCTCTACTAAAAATAGCTAGACATTGTGGTAGGCAGCTATAGTTTCAGGTACTAGGGAGGCTGGGTTGAGGCAAGAAGATCACTTGTGCCCAAGAGTTTGAGGTTGCTGTGAGCTACGACTTTACATCTCTCCAAGGACAGCAGAGTGAGACTCTTAAAAAAAATAGAAGAATAGTATAAACAATGATTACAGCATATGCTAAATAAACTCGTTTTGTGAGTGAACCTTGACTACGGTCAGAACCACATTTATGTGATAATGGTATCTATTTTATTGATGCAACACTTTATCTAGATGACTTTAGGTTTAGTCCTTCTTATTATAATTTGTGATAAAATAGTTCTACTGAAGTATCTCAAGCACTCTGGTAATAGGTGGTAGGCAAATGAACACAGCAACAATCAAATGTTTCCCCATATAATTGAGATGTGAATTATTTGAAATAATGAACCTAAATCATTAAGCCTAGTTTTGGGCATGGGAATTACATGGATTGTTGTTATTGTTGCTTTAATTACTACTGCTAGAACCATTTTCTAAAATTCAACATGACAATGTCACATACAGTCCTGACCCTTGTAAAAATGTTTCAGGCAACACAGACTATATATTCAATAGAGGTCTCATAAAATTATGATGAACCTGAAAATTTCCTATTGCCTAGTGACTTCTGTGCCATCATAAAATTGTAGCTCAACTAATTGTATTTTTATGGACATATTCACATACACACTTACCATTGTGTTACAATTGCCCACAGTATTCAGTGCAGTAACATACTATGGGCTTGTAATCTAGCAGCAATAGCCTAGGTCTATTGCAATAGCCTAGCCATAACATCTAGGTCTGTGTAAGTAGGAAAATTATCTAAAAATGTTCTGAGAATGTATCCCCCTCATTAAGTGATATATAACTGTACTTTAAATGCATCATACCTACAAAAAGTATTAATTAATATTGTAATTAATTCTGATGGGTAACTATAACTGTGGACCATAACTATAACTGTGCAGGCTGGGGTGCTGTGGGGGCTGATCCATGGGTGGGAGTGCTGCAGATACCCAGTCACACAGGCTGGGGCCACCCTAGTGGCTCAGGGTAGGCCGGGGCTACTGGACAGTTTGGGTTCTCACCTCTACCCCCACCTAGAACCCCTGTAGCAGTTGCCCAGGGCCTTTCAGGAGGCTCCTGTGGAGCTGCCACTTCAGCCCACATCCTGCTTGGGGGTGGGTAGAGAGGTTCAGCTCCCAGTCATAGGGCCATGGCATGTGGACAGGGGTTGGTTTTAGTGGCTCAGTGACCACAGAGATGGGCTGAGGCCGCTGGGAGCCTGGGTCCTCAGGCTCCCTGTTGAGGCAGTTGTCTATGGCTTCCCAGGTGCTACTTTGGCTCCTGAGTCAATTTCCCTGTTCAGATCCTACACTGCAGGGAAGGAGCACTTCACTCCCAGGCATGGGGCACAGCCCCAGCAAACAGTCTCTATGCCCACTCAATCTCCAGACCATTGGAAGCCATGCATTGGAAGCCTGCTGCAAAGCTGAGTCCTGTGCAGACCTGGCTCCATGCACCTCAAGCTCAGGATGGCATCATCCAGCAGAAACCTAGATTAGCAGCCACCAGATCCCTGCAGTGTCTGCTCTCTGGGGCAGTGAGTGTCTCTGCTTACCTTTTTTGGGTCTTGCCAAGGTCACCCCAACCTTTGCTCCCCTGCTTTGGATGTCTCTGGTTACTTCATCTGTGATTCACAATGCTGTCTCTGACATAGCCCACCCACAAGTAGGCTTCTACCCACAACCTTTGATCTCCTGAGAGCAGAAAGTGCAGGCACTTTTAGTGCACCATCTTGGCCCCCTCCCAGAAAGTTCTTCTTTTTTTAAATTCTTAAAGTTTTGAGCAGTTCTATGCATGTAGTGGTTATTCAATATTTATTGGATAATCAACTAATAAATGGATGAAATGATCATCACCATCTATAGGCAGAGTGTTAGAAATGAAACATCATTGATGTTTAACAGAAGGTTAATTGGAATAACCAGCTGTTTTTGATTAAGCACCTCTTTCAGTTATTTAAATCCTTTGGAAGCACTGAACTTGGCTGTGTATAAAAGAATTACATCTGTTGAGGACCCATATCAAGATATATTTGCGTTTAATTAGACAAAGACCTTTTACAAATAGAAACTTTACTGAATTCAAATTATAACCCTATTGAAACTGAATGTTGACTTCAGTTCTTACAAAGCCCTTAAACAGTGGTCATCTCATTCTGTCTCTAACTTGAAAGGTATTTTTGTTGTCAGTACAGTTTCTTATTTTGCTACTTATGTGATAAAGCAAACAGAGTAAATTCAATAAATTTCCAAAAATAGACATTCAAACATTTAATTAAAAATTTGTATAAATGATAAGAATGGATCATTTCCTTCTTTTTCTAATGAAGTACAATGGATGTGTTTCTGATGTTCATTTTGGTATTTAGGTTCAAAGTTCATGGAAGAGATGTTTCTATTAAATATCCTGCATTAGTAGAAGATAATAACTAGTTGATTCTAATGCAAAGAAGATTTCTCATCACATGAAATTAATCTTTCACAGTGGAGATTCATTCTGGGATTGTTACCCACATGAAAGCATGATGTTCTTTTTCTCTATATTCCTCCTTGGATAGTAAGAGAATATCTATATTGATTTCTAACAGTCAATACCATGGTAACATATGAATGTTCACTCTTTTGTATAAAACAATTACACTTTGAAATAATCTTTTGAGAAAACTGGAAGGCACTGAGGTGAATATCTTTGAGTATAATGTTCTGTGCTAATGAAAAAAAAAATGTCTGAAAAATATATTGTGTACCAAAATTAGAAGCATCTTCGATGTTCTGATATTTGCTTACAGATGGAAAAATGGTAACATATTTCTTAAGCAGACACTGAGAGGGTATAAAACTGCTATAAAGATCAGAAATAAATTAAGTTTCAAGTGATAAGAATTCATTATTTGAGAGTAAAAAGCAAATTTATGTGTATCAGAGAAATCTAAGGTCTCTTTCAAGAATTTAAAACTGTAAGAATGTCATCAATATATATATATGAATAGAACAAGGAGAAAATTAAAAAGCAAATTTTTAAAATATGTCAGTTAGAGCCTGTTATTCCTGAACATCGAGATACTTTGTATTTTTTTATTTTATAAGAGAACATGAAACATAGTTCAGTAAAATGCTTTCAATAGGAAAATGTTATCTGTAAATATCTGTCATGTTTTGTTAATTAGAATCAAATATTGAACTAGCAATCATTAGCAGTAAGCATTAGCATAATTAGCAGTAAGTTAAAATTCTGTCTTAACATTTTTTCAAAATTTTAGCATTATACTAATTTAAGATAATAAATATCCTCATGTACACAGTATATTTTGTTTGTCGGTAAGTGTGCATGTGTATGTTTATGCCTTTGTTTGAGAGTGTGAGGCTGTATAACAACAATATAATGTATGTTATTATTATATTTTGAAATGTTCATTCCCCTTTTTGCATCTCAGGTCTGTCCACACCTATGCCTATGGCATTACAGGTTTTCTGCATCCAATATCTCCAATTCTAAAACTTTTCTCTGAAAACATTCTACATTACTCCAGTTCCTGACTTATTGCCTGTCTATCCTTTGAATAGCTCTAAGTTGCCCTTATTCTCCCTACTGGATCACATTTATTTACTTGTGTATATTGAACTATCCTTGCATTCCTCAGATAAAACCAGAAATATTATTGATTATGGTGAATTATTTTAATATACTGTTGGATCTGGTAGCCAATATTTTGTTAAGTAGTTTTGCATCCATGTTCCTCAGATATATTGTTCTGTAGTTTTATTTTTTTTTTTGTTCCTATCTTTCCTGGCTTTGGTATCAAGTAATAATGGCTTTGTGGAGTGAGTTACAAATTTCCTCCTTCTGGACTTTTTGTGACAATTTCAGTGAGATAGGCACAAGTTGTTCTTTGTATGTCTGGTAGAATTTTATTGTGAATTAATCTGGTCCTCAAGTGTTTTTGGGTTGGATGGATATTTTTTATTACAGATTCAATCTTGCTACTCATTAGGAGCATTCTTAAAGAAATGAAAAAGCAAAAATGTCAGAGTAAAATTATGATATATTTCTGTAAAGTTATATCAAGCATGCCTGCCTTTCCTACCTTCGCTCCCACTTCCTGCACCTCTTCTGTCTCTGCCACCCCTAAAACAGCAAAACCAATTTCTTATCTTCCTCTTCCTTTGCCCACTTAACATGAAGATGGTGACAATGAAGACCTTCATGATGACCTACTTCCCCTTACTGAATAATGATATTTTTCTCTTACTTTTGATTATCTTAATAACATTTTCTTTTATCTAGCTTACTTTATTTTAAGAATACATATAATATGTATAATGTACAATATATGTGTTAATCAAATGTTTATGTTATTGCTGACCAGGCAGTAATTATTCTCAGATTTTTCAGCAGTGGAGGGGTTTGGCACCGCTGATCTTTACATTGTTCAAGGATCAACTATCTTTGTGTGTATGTATGTGTGTGTGTGTTTGTGTGTGTTTTAAAATAATAATAATAAAAAAAAGGCAGGGTAACTCACAGCTGTAATTCTAGCATTTTGCAAGTCTGAGGCTGGTGGATTATTTGAGCTCAGGAGTCCAAGACCAGTCTGAGCAAGAGTGAGACCCATTATCTACTAAAAATAGAAAAATTAGCCAGACATTGTGGCAGGCGCCTGTAGTTCCAGTACTCAGAATAGTGAGGCAAAAGGATCTCTTGAGTCCAAGAGTTTGAGGTTGCTATGAGCTATACACCATGGTACCCTACCCAAGGTGACAGAGTGAGACTCTGTCTCAAAAATAATAATAGTAATAAAATTTTAATCTTAGTTTTACAAATATTACAGAAATATAACCATGTGAACACATTTCTTCAAATCCTCGCATGGTGTTGGAAAGGTCCCATTCTAGTGAGCGTACAAGATACAAGATGCTTAAGCTTAATTAATTTCTTAGTACATGTGAATACTCTTAGTCTATCATTCCTCTCTCTACACACTTTCTTTCCCAGAAGTGTGAACTATTATTTCTATGTTTATTCCATTGAATTCTGAGTGCTATATTTACATAAATAACGATATCCTGGATATACTGACCTGAGGGTCTAATTGGGACTTCAAATATAATGTGCATAAACTAAGCACATTGTCTTTCATAGATTCATTTTCTCCATTTATTAATATTTCGCATCTCATTCTTTGCACACAATTAGTTTTATAATATTTTTATAATTTCTCATTTTATTTCCAATCTCATCCTTTCTAATCTGGAACAAGTTTCTAATATCTCTTGTCTGGGTTTTTAAATGTTTCCAAGTACATGCTATCCCCTAATGAGGTCACCAGCTGTAATGTTTATCCCACCAATCCAGAAAGCAAACACTGCCTGTGGGTTAATATTTCTTCCATGTGATTCTAATCATAATATTCATTGAGTTATATATCTTTAGGTCTTTCCTACCATCTAAATTTAAATATCTCTGTCTCTCTCTCTCTTCAAAACAGAACACACAGAAAAAGAAAGACAACAGTTATGAGGTCAAAAACAACAGGAAAGAGTCAAATCTTTAAAGTGTTTTTCCCAGTTCATTATTGGTAAGTAACATTTAGGATTTAATGTAGGTGTTCTGGTCCCAGAAGAGTAATCTTTATTCCTAGGCTATTCCTCTTTGTTGAGCACCATTGGAAAAGAATTAATTATTTAGAAATTTATGGATAAAGGCTGTACAAAAAAAACAAAAAACTTGAATCAAAGAAAAAACACATGAAAGAGGGAGTCAGCAATTTCGTTGTGTACTTCTTTCTATTTTTACTGATTGATATTTTGTGGGTTTATTTAACCTAAGAAACTGTTCCGTTCATTAATTCTGTTTAGGTGTTTAATGATAAAGCTAGTGGGACTGAGTGAAGTTGTGCTTGATTCCTATTCCAAGTCTGCTTTTTAAGAATAAGATGATTTCATTAACTATTTGAGTAAGGAGCATTATTGCTACATTGGAACTGACCTGACTTCTGAAGATCACCCACGCAAAACTACCTAAGAGTTTTCTCTAGATCATCAGTGAGTGATGCATCAAAGAAAAGCAACCTGAGGTCAGTTTAAGTCCTTTAAGAAAATTGTCTGAGGCAGAGTGGGAACCTAGGAAGAAGAGGAGTGAAATTGTTCAAAAGGAGGACCCAAGGGGGGTGGCACCTATGCCTCAAAGGAGTAGGGCACTGGCCCCATATACCAGAGGTGGTGGGTTCAAACCGGCCCTGGGCCAAAAATTGTAAAAAAAAAAAAAAAAAAAAAAAAAGGAGGACCCAAGGAGAATTCATGTCCCATGTTTCATTAAGTACTATCGAATCTCCCCACTGGGAGTTTCCTGAAGAACCTTTGAAAGTGTCCAAGACAGACTTGGTTGGCCAGCCAAGGAGTAAGAAAAGAATAGGCACAGATTTATTAATAAATCAAATTCAAAGTTTTGTTATCATTGAGAGAGCACATTTTGCATTACTGCTTTGAGACTGTGTTGAGTCTTAAATAACTATATATTTTCTATTTCATGCTAGAGAAGTCATTATATGCAAGTAAGTGAAAGAGAGAAAAGAATATACACTAGACCCAAAGAACATGAATGCAAATAGCATTCCACATATATGTCCTCAAAAAATAAAATAAAATTTATTTTATCAATAAATTCTGAGATTTATTTTTATTCAATGTACCAGTTTCACATAATTAACTTATTTTCAATTTAATATATTTTATCAGGATATTAAAATAGGATCATTTGTTCAAGTTCCTAATCAACGTACATGAGATATTTGTATCCTTGGAAAATAAACTTCTTAATCTGGAAAATAAATTTTTTTCTTTATTATTATTGGACCAAAGTTTATGATGCATCCACTTCTGGACCAATATCATTAACCAGGAAAACAGCAAATTCTGATTGAAATACTGTATCTGGCAGAAAGGCTGAAGGTAGTCTGATTAAGACTAATTAGTGGCAGTCCTAAAAGTGAAGATAGAGCCAGCTTTGAGGAAGTCAGAGGTACTAGTTGGGGGGAAAGGTGAATATATAATATAAATCAACGCAGCGTTATAACCTCAGGAGAACTGTAAGAATGGATGCTATGAGATTGTGACAGAATTCACCACACTCTTTCCCTTCGTTTTGGGTTCAGTACAGTTCTACCCACTTTTCCTCTAATATACATGTGTCTCTAGAATCTAAGGACTTCTCTCTACTTTACCCACCATTAATGTATTAGCCACCATCAGCTCTTGCCTTTCCTGAATGATAATTCTCTACCTTTAAGTTCAAGCTGCTATCCACTGTAAATTGTGTGTGTGTGTGTGTGTGTGGGGGGGTGCTTGGTTGAATTCATTCTCTATGAATATGTTGTGTATTATTTCATATACTCTGAGGAGAGCAATTATTTATATTATACCATTCCTCTTTCTTTTCCAACTTACCATGTCCTTTACCATAATTTATTTCCCACTCTTCATCCTTTGAACTTTGGTCACATCCATACATGAATACCATGGTGGTTCCTTCCTTGTTTATCTTTCTGTTCTTTTCTTATCTTTGACTCAAGATAACCATCTTCTGGACAGTAGTGTGGGGACAGAGTGACAGAGGTCCTTTAGGGACAGCCATGGCTTTAATTCAGGACTGTTGTCTGGAGTCCTCAGTT
>NW_003852430.1:7200286-7254940 GCF_000181295.1 Otolemur garnettii | reverse complement strand
TGTGGGGACAGAGTGACAGAGGTCCTTTAGGGACAGCCATGGCTTTAATTCAGGACTGTTGTCTGGAGTCCTCAGTTTCTTGCCTCCACGTACTGCAGGACAGAGTTAGCTGCCTACACTCACCTGGTCCATATGTCTCATAATAAAGGCCTTTCCTTCATGGAGCCTTTATATTATAACTGCTTTTCTTTCCTACTTCATTATAATTTACTTGGGATATCTTCTTATGCAAAAACCTAACTTAGATTGTAAAAACTATCAATTGTAATCTCACCTTCAGTTCTAAGTTCCCCGGCATTTAATGCATGTCAAACTGAGGCAAATACTCACATTTCTTCTGTGACCTTCCTTCTTCATATTTTAGAGAATCATTATACATCCCCTTATGAACCTAATTCATACTCGAAGGGACACCTTACCCCTCCCCTACCTCACCTTGTTTAAAGAGATATGGGTAAACATGTATGTCTATATATGTTGTCTCTCTACCTTTGAATTCAAGTTTCTGAGTTCTTGACTACTTTTCAATATAATGTAAGCATTGGGGTTATAACTTTTTTCTGCTTCATTAAAAAAATGTTTCTTAGTCTTTTTTTTGGTTAATTGTGTTGTATTTTATAGGATTTGAAGGAAGAGGTTTAAAAGCAATCTTACCACGTCGATTTTAGACCTCCGTTTCTAACTACTTATTAGCATCACTGATTAAGAATCATTTTTACAGTACTGATTTTCTTAAATGAAACTGATATGACCACATGCAATATTTAGACTTTTATGAAATTTCTTTTATCCTTTTGGAAACAGTTGTGAATCTATTTCTTTCTACCTCAATTCATAAAAATGCTCAGCTTCAGTGGAGTATCGTTTTCTATCTTTATGATAGCACAGTGAAGTGTCCCAAATAAAATTCTATCTAGGGAGATGCACTTAAAATTTGACTTAAAGATCCCATTTTTCCCTTTCGTTAAAGGTCTGTACTTGAAGATGTATTTACTTGGCTAAAATATAACTTGAGATTTGCAGCTAATTCATGCTAGAAAATGTATAGTCTAGCTCTATCACTATTCAAAGCGGTAACAATGGAAAGGAATTTAGAGATGCCTTATATCTTATTAGTGGCCTGTGGTTCTTTTTACATTATGCTTTGGATGAAATACTTTATAGTAGACATGAAAAAGGAGCACGTATTTTCCTCTGTAGAAATATAAAAAGAATCCTAGTTTTCCATTTCTGCATATTTGTATGTTCCTCATGTTCTCAGGATTTACATTGAGAAAATGAAATGTTCCATTTTTGATAAGGAAGACTTACTTAAATATTTTGAATTTCCATGTTCCAGTATCTGACAAAGCTATCACTTATAGCATTCTTTGCATTATGCGTCATCAATTTCTAAACTTAGATTGCCAAACAGCAATCTAAGCTTTGGCATTTAACTTACCTGGGATAGATTACAGACTTAGTCTAGTGTGCTTTATTACTTTTGATATAAATGTAATATTTTCATCAAATGGCATGGGGGATTAAATTACTATTACTAAAATTATTTCCTTTCAAGGCAGTCCTGATACATGAATTCTAAAGACAAAGAAGTCTTTGGTGTGATTGTCATTTAATGGTGCTATTTTTTTCTACCCCTATTAGAACATTGTAACTAATAAGGCTGTATTTCTTTCTGCAAGGGGGAATTATGCCTGTTTTGTGTTTACAGGATTGATCCTCTTACAGCTCAGCTTCCTCCCTTTTTAAACACCATCCCGACTCCGATTACTAACATGCCAACTTGTGCTGCCTGTTGCTATGGTTTCCCAGCAGTCATTGGCTGTGCCCTGTTGCTTGAAATTATGCTTAGGCATGTCCTCATAGAATTTCATCTTTCTGTCATAATTTTGGTTGTTCTCAAGTTCGCATAAAATAGTTATTTAAAAACCCTTTGTAATCCACTTTTATTTAATTTTGTTAGCAGCAGAACTGTCCCAAAGATTCTGTGGGCTCAGGATTTATAGGCATTGGTCTTATTAATGTTGGACCCTAGACTTGTAATATCCCTACTGCTCATGGAGTTGAACAAATGACATGATTTCTGAATCTGTTTTAATGTCATGATGCATCTGTGACATACCTTTTACCTAAGATGATTTTCAGTAGTGACAAAGCTGCTGGTTTCATCTAAGGGCATACCTCTTGTTCATTGTGACATGGTGCAAGAGCTGACATTTGGAGTGGCATCTGTGATAATCTAGGCCTTCTAGTCAAATCATAAATTTCATACTACACCATTCTATGGACTATTAGCTTGACTAAAAGCACTTTGCTCTGCTGGTGTCATATTTTGTTAGCTAGTCTTTCTGGGAACACACTGGCTTTCTTTATACTGTTCTCTATTTCTTGGACAGAATACTGTTTAGGGCTATTTTTCTAAAATAGTGAAATTCAATAATCAGTTTTTCTTTTTCCATCTTCAGTAAAGATCTTAAGCTCTTAAGCGATGATGCAGCCACCCACATCGGTGAACTTTACACTTATTATCATTATCAACATTATTGAATAATAATGACTGCATATTTCTTAAGGTGAAATTTTGAAATAGAAATACTGAATCAAAAGGAAAGAGATGAATCTTGATTCTGATTTTGTGAATCAAATAATTTAATTTTTTTTAGCTAGTTTTCTACCAAAAGTTAATTTTTACACGATAGTCTTGTCAATAGCAGAGAACCAAGCGAAAGATAGAAATATCATATATAGGAAATGAATTCAGGCTGAACAATGACAATGTTGATCTCTATGTGATAGATATTATATAAAGTTATACACTTAAATACTCTACATATGTATTATGTTAAGGACTAAAAATATGATCTGCTAAGACATTTATATTTTTCTCAAATATTTCTATTCTTAATTCAAGTTCATTCACTCCCTGGGAGTATCTTATAATTAAATTCACAAGACTAGCTTTAGATGTGGTGAAATAAAATTACAATCTTACAGCAGCCATATTAGATTGTAAAGTGAAAAAAGCATGTTGAGGATGGCAGAAGAATAAGAAAGTCCACATTAGCCTAAACACGATATGTTTGACTTCTTAAAAACTCAGTTACCTAAGAGAGAAAAAGTTTTTATTCGGTTTGACCAGGTAATGCAGCCAGATGGAATGTGAACTGATGTAACCTCCAACACCCAGGCCCATTCCACCTGACCTAACTCTGCCTCTGAACCTATCAGATTCCCCAGAGGGAAGATGCTTTAACTCTCTCTGTTGATTACCATTTTGAGTCTAATCTTTCTAAATTTTTTTATTTCAGAATCTTAAGGGGGTACAGATGTTTTTTGTACATGAATAGATTTTATAATGCTTTAGTTGGGGCTATCAATGTGCCCATCACCTAAATAGTATTCACTGTACCTCTTAGGTAGCTTTTTACCCTCCCCCCACTTTTCTCCCTTTTAATTTACAACAAATTTTACTTCTTTCTGTGCCCTTATCTGCCCATCAATTAGTTCCAAACAATTAGCAATCTCTCTATTCTTTAATTTAATCATGACTATAAAGTCATTATCAATTAATAAAAAAAAACCTAAAATAATGATGAACATTTGATATAAATAATGAGAGGAAAATCCATGAGCTAGTTAGATAATTCTGTCAAAAAATAGTTCAGGGAGAAATTAATAGATATTTGCCTATTGCTTTAGAAATTAACAGATAATTCCCTATTACCCTAAAATTTAATTTAAATCTAAATGTATTTTGCCAGGTGTGGTGGCTTATATAATCCCAGCTACTTAAGAGACCAAAGTTTCTTGAGGCCAAGAGTTTCTTGAGGATTGTTCAAGGCCAGGAGTTCAAGACAAAATTGGGTAATAAAACAAAACAAAGCAAAAAATAAAAAGAAAGAAAAGAAAAAAATAGCTAGGCATGTTGATGTATGCCTGTAATTCTAGACATTCAGAAAACTAATGCGGGAGAGTCTCCTGAGCACAGGAGTTCAAGGTTGCAATGAGCTATGATCATGTCACTGCACTTTAGCCTATGTGACAGAGAGAGACATTGTCCTAAAAAATAAAATAAAAATAAATGTACTCTGTATCTTGGCATTATGAATTTTAGGTTATAAGTCCTTTTGTTTATCAGAGCAAAGAGCTTTTCTAAAATATTTGAAAACATTGGTATTACTATTACTAAGAATTATTGACCTATAACCTGTACACTACTGTCTCCAGAAGATGGGAGTTATACAATCAAATTTAGTAGGATATCTGTTATGTCAAAACATACAAAATAAAAATTTTAAATCATTTTTCTATAAACATAAATTTTATACCACAAACTTGGTGATAAATTAGTCCTACCTAGCTCTAACAAAATGAACCTATAAAGAATTTCTTCCAAGTAGGAATATGTGTAAATTTCTATTTTTCCTCTTAGAATATAATTACTAGTAAAAATTAAAAATTGGAGAAAATCAAGAGATGAAACCACTATCTTATACCCATCTGATATTTGATAAACCAATAAAAAAAGCATATACTGGGGGAAATAACCCTTATTCAATAAATGGTTAAGAGAACTGGATATCCATATGTAAAAGACGGAAACTGGAACCACCCCTTTCACCCCTTACAAAAATTGACTCCAGATGTATAAAAGACTTAAATCTAAGACATCAAATGACAAAAGTCCTAGAAGAAAGTATGGGGGAAATTCTTGAGGATGTTGGCTTGAGGAAAAATTTTTATGAAGAAGACTTCAGCAACAATTGCAACAACAACAGAGATAAACATACGGAACTTAATTCAACTGAAAAGTTTCTGCACAGCTAAGGACACAAAAATTGAAGCAAATAGACAACCTTCAGAATGGGAAAAGATATTAGCATGTTACAATTCTGATAAAGGTTTTATAACTAGGATCTATAGATAAATTAATCACACACACACATACACACAAATCAAACAATTCCATCTATCACTGGGCAAGAGACATGAACAGAACCTTCCCTGAGGAAGACAGATGATTGGCAAACATACATATAAAAAATGCTCATCATCCCTAATCATCAGAGAAATGCAAATCAAAGCCACCCTGAGATACTACTTAACCCTAGTGAGAATAGCCCACATCACCAAGTCCCAAAGTTGCAGATGCTGGCATGGATGTGGAAAGAGGGGAACACTTTTACATTGTTGGGGGGACTGCAAATTCATACAGCCTCTTTGGAAAGAAGTATGGAGAATCCTCAAAGAAGTCAAATTAAACCTCCAATTTGATCCCATAATTCCATTACTAGATAGCTACACAGAAGTAAAATAATCATTCTATCATAAAGACATATGGACTAACTAGATTGTTTATCACAGCTCAATTTATAATCACCAAGATGTGGAAACAATCTAATAATCTAAGTGCCCATCAACCCAGGTATGGATTAACAAACTGTAGTAAACGTATACCATGAAATACTGTTCAGCCATTAAAAATATGGAGACTTTACATCTTTTGTATTAACCTGGATAGAGTTGAAACACATTCTCCTTGGTAAAATATCACAAGAATAGAAAACCAAATATCCAACACATTCAATACTAATACAAAGCCAGTAGATGATCTCACACACATCCACATAAAAGAAAAACTCAATGCAATTTGAGTTGGAGGAGAGAGGGAATGAGGAAGAAGGAAGAGGGGAGGGGGTTGGTGGACTCCCAGTTGATGGGACAATGTAAGGGTATTTGGCACACTTTTTGGGTGTGGGTCACAGCTACAAGAAGGACTCTACCTAATAAACTCAAAGACCTCACATTAACCTAAAACAAAGAAAAAAAAATAAAAATGGGTAAAATAAAGATGGCCTTGAATACAGGACAGATGCTCAATTTATCATCACACAGGGTTTTAAGAATGTTTCATCAGACGAGGCCCTAACAGGGGACTATTTCTTAGACTCAATAATGCTGCTTTCCATTATTTTATGTGCACTCCCCTACCTTTGCTGTTCTGTGGTGAATAACACAAAATTTGAAATCAAAAGTTCTGGACTATAGGCTCACTCTGAAGCTTGTTTATTATGACATATTCAAATATGTCACTGCAATCTTCTGGATTATCTGTTTTCTTACCTGTGAAGTAAGGAGACATTGTATGAGAATCAAATAGAGAACATTTTGACAAAAGGTTTAAACTATAAAGTATTAACCCAAATGTTAATTGCAAATTTAATAGTTAAGCTCATCTCACAAGTTTCTGATAATGGCAGGTAGCCTAAAGACGAAATCATTTTCTACAAGAACGTGAATCACATTTATTTTATTCTAGATATGAGAAGTATTCTATTAGTCACTACATGAAACTTATGGGTTCAAATAATCAAATGAGTACAACTATTTTTAAAGAAAAATCCATTTTTCATTCAAAAATGTTCCTCTCTCCTTTTGCAAACCATTTTCTTTTGTGCCCTCCAGGTTCTCAACTCAATGTTTCTAAACATTTATTAACTTAAAAACTCTTCTCTTCATCAAAATAGTCAATAGACATTAAGGAAATATTATGACTGTCTTACTCTGAATTTTGGGAAACATTAGTAAATTATTTGCTGCTTCTATTGCCAAGTATATGACAAGGGGGCGATGATATCAACTTTTCCAAGATATTCTGCATGACACATAGTGCTTAATAAATGACAGCTTTTGTCATTACAAGACTACCTGTCCCCAGGGACCTATTGTGAATATCTTTCTTTCTTTCTTTAAATTAGTTTTAGCTATAATAAAATAAAAATTTCAGTTCTTAAAAGAACAAAAATTATTAATCTACAAGTACTTTTCATATCCTATGCTGCTCAGTCTCCTGGTTTAGTTTCATATGCTTAGAGATTAAGTAACAATTCCCAGCTATTTTTACCTTTTGGATAAACTTTGGTTTCTTAATTTCATACTCAAAACATGAAGGCCAGAATTAGATATACTAAGCTCAAGGTGGTTGGACTCATGAATACTGGAATGGACCTAATCTCTGTTTTTGTCTGAATGATATGTTGCTATTAATAGAACCTTTTTTTTTATATTTCTATGTTGACCCTGGTGACTACAGAGAGGTGGCTACTGGCTCAGCTTGTATTCCACTGAAGCATCCTCTGAGAGCTGCTATCCAGTTTTCTCTCATCTAATCTTTTTGTTTTTAAATTGCACACAGAAATATAAAATTTTATGTTTATTCTTAATAAGCTTTATCTTCTTTGCTTTAGCTCATTATTTTAGCCCATTTTCATATATTTTTGTTCTAATCCTGTCATCGAATATTTTAACAATTCTTCCCACTGTGTAAATTGATCTGATTGCTTTATACATCTTCAGAAATATGGTTGATTTTTTTAAAAGTTAAATGGAACAAAGCAAAAATATAATCCTATGACATATCACTAGAGAAGTTTCTCCAGGCTGACACCCTTTCATTAATCAATACTCATTTTTTGAGAGGGTTGTTCAAATAGCAAATGAATCTACATGCCTGCAATACAAACTAGTATTCATTTATCCACTTTATCTATAATGCTATTAAAATTTTGCCAAAGGTAGACTAAAATAAAAATATATGCCATTTATTCAGCAGATCCATGGGTCTAAAGAGTTAAACAGGATATAGCAAGTCAACTTATTTTTACATGATGTATTTTAGCACAGCTTATTGATAATCAGCAAAATTAGCAATATTACTTTTGTATACCTCAGCAAATGTATTTAATAATCCACTGAGGAATGTTTAGGTTGGCGTCAAACATATTGGTTTGATATGATTCTAGAATACATTATATTTTCTATTGAAAATTCCATTTCTATTATTTTCATCCAATTAATTTATGTCTCTTGCTGGATGCAGTGGCTTACACCTGTAATCCTAGCACCTGGGAGGCCGAGGCAGGATTACCTGAGCTCACGGTTTTGAGACCAGCCTGAGCCAGAGAGAGACCTCATCTCAAAAAAAAAAAAAAAAAAAAAAAAAAAAGCCAGGTGTTGTGGAGGCACCTGTAGTCCCAGCTACTTGGGAGTCTGAGGCAAGACAATTGCTTGAGCCCAGAAGTTTGAGGTTGCTGTGAGCTATGACACCATGGCACTCTACCAAGGGCAAGAGCTTAAGACTCCATCCTCCTCCCCCCAAAACTTATTTTTCTTGCACCAAATGTAATATTATTGTTTTGTAGTCTGTAAAATAATAAGTATATACAGAGCATCTACTAGGTAATGCTATAATGTTGGGCTACATAGACAAGTTCCCTTTCCTCATGAAATGTATGTTGCAGTAGGCTAGACATGAAAGAAATGTATGACCTCATACTTAAAAAAAAGAAACCTAGGAGGAAGTAGAATTACGAAGGAAAAGAACAGATTACTATGACAGAAAACAATGGGGAAACTTAAATAAATCAATGGCGATGATTATCTAAGGGAGTAGTATTTTAGGTTCAAAGGGGCTAAGTGAAGAACCAGGAAAAAAAAATCTTACACAGACAGAATAATACAAAGGTCTTAGACAGAAACTATTTTATCTTATCTGAAATGAGAAGGACAGCCAGGTCATCAAGTGTTATAAGAGAGAGGATCATGAGATGAAGCTGAAGATACCATTACGGATAAGATTACCAGCGGACCCGAAGGCATCTCTGAAAGAGTTTAGATTTTACTGTGTAAATTGGAACTCCATTAGTAGATTCTAGACGGGCAGAGGCATGATCACCATAGCATTTCAAAATTATTTTTCTGACAGCTGAGTAGACAGAAGATTGGTCAAATGCTCAAGAATAAAAGAAGAAGAACTAGTTATGAAGAAATGTAATATTCCAAAGAAGTTACAATTAATAAATAATTTTAGGTTACTTTGTCCAAGAGAAAATGTGCATCAATTATAAAATGACTGAATTTTTAAAAATACTTTAAAAATATGCTGAAAGATCAGTTTGCCAAATTTATCAATTTACTAGACAATGTTATATATTCATGAAGGTTAGAGATATTTTTACAGAAATGAATGGGAAAAGAGTTGCTATATTCCAGTAAATTTTCAGTCACATAATTATCAGTGAGCTCAATGTGTTTAATAATATTTGAGGATTTATTAAGCTTTGAAATATGAATCACTCTTAAAATAGACATTTGAATGAACTGCTCCAACAAATTCTCTCTAAAACAAATGGAGCGAATTAACTCATCTTACAATTAAAAAAATTCTAATTCTCAAAACCTCTAGAAACCATCTATGTACCATGATATCCTAGAAACTATATAAATACCTAGTATTAACGTGAGGAAATTTTCACTTTTGGTAATTGGATTCTGATGACATAGCTTTTGAACAGTTCTTCAGTAACTTTATTTGTAAAAGTAAGATTTGGGTAAGTTGAAAAGTTAGCAAATTCAGTAAACTGGCCAATGAACTGATTATTTGACAAATTTATTTTGATAATAATTATTCAATTTTTTTGAAATAAATAATTAAAGGGTTTTTACCATGCAAGTTATAAGAAAATTTACTTTTGTGAATTTATATCAGCATGTTGGCCTGCTTTTGGCTTTTACAGTGATAATAGAAATAGAGGGAAGTAAGTAGATACAATAATTTAGTTGGAGAAATGATACCATGGTTGCTGGTGGGGGAGAGAAAATGATTCCCAATCTGTATTTCCTTATATACTTGGGATGCTAACAAAATGACCATGTAAAGCTGCCAAGTACTATAGGTGGTAGGCTATGCCAGCCAAGATCTAACAGGAGAGGAATAACATGGAGGTAAAAATTCAGTATCACCAGTCTATGGAGACAATTAAAACCAAGGATGAGAACTGAGAAAAGAGGCAGTAGAATTAATACCAGAGGTTCTCCAAAATGTATATTGTTTGTAGAAGTAATATAGCTGAAAGAGGTCTCTTAAAGGGGTAGCCAAGATTGTACTCCTGCTTAAAAGAGAGAGGGAGAGAAGTTTTTCAAGATGGATAGTCAACTATAGCAATAAAATAGCAGACTTTTATTCAAGCCCTCCATTTTTGACTCCTACTCTTTTTGTTTAAAGTTTTCCACCTGTTTTATCACTTACATTTTCTGTCCTTTGTCTCCTACATGTGTACATATGTGTGTGATTATGTCTCTATCCTATTCATTCCTGACCAGAACTCTTTAAGACAGGCACTTGTTCATCTTTATACACCCAGCAGAATATCTGGAAACTACAAAGTACTTAGAAGTATCTGTTGAACTGAGTCATTTTACATATGGCTTTTGTTTTGACATTTTAGGAATATCTCTTGAAACAACATAGTTAAATCACAAATGGTGATCTCAGAGCTGAAAATTTGAGAAAGGCTGCATTTGCTCACTGTGCCAGCTACTGAAACTGACCTATATCCACAGGGATAAAATTGATTTTACTCATCTTTGCATATGTCGTCAAGATCAGCATGCATTTTGAACCATTACTTAAGATTTTGTTATGCAACGTTGGAAGTTGCAGTCTAGGAGAATGACTTTTTTGTTTCCTAGAAAGGCTTCCTTGCTCATTTGCACATAGACAAAGGCGCTGTGTAAGATCCTCAACAAAGCTATAAACTTGGCATTAAGCCATTATGCAAGCAAAATTCTTAGAGGTTTGTTTTTTCCCAAGATTGAAATATTTATTGACATAATGTAAATGGAAATGAGTTTCAGTCTGTGAGCTAACATAATAAGGAAAGGGAAGAATATAACCCAGAGTATGAGAGAAAAATTTAAAAACCAAAATGAAACGGTAATGAGTCTTCTAAATCAGTAAGTATAATCCAAAAAATTCATGGTTAAACTGGCCTTAAACATAAATCTACATGAAATGAATTTCCTAACATTCAGCCTCAGTTTTTAGCATTCTAGCTTAAAACCACAGAATATCACCATTAACACAAATCTTAATGGTCACTAGGCCAGACTTCTTTATCATTCAACAATGTCCTCCATGAGATAGCCAGCTTATTTAGATTCTGTGAAGATGTATGCAATAATGGGAATTTTAATCTGTGAAAACCCACTGGAAAATATAAATTTAACAGATATTTTTAAAGGTACAAAAATTAATAATATATGTCTTTGTCTCTAATGAGATTTTGTGCTGTTTGAGAACAAAACTTTACTTTGTGTATGCTTTAACAGAAGTGTATGGCATAGTTATTAGCCCATTAGAAACACTTGTAAACTTTTTATATTGTTTTGCTTCTGTTTTGTTTTGTTATTAGATAATGAATAGTTAAAGTGGAAATATTATCATTCCTCTATATACTTTCTATGTAATTGTTCTAAATTCCCATAAGCCATGATTTTTTGTTATTGTTGCTGCAGTTTGGCCAGGGCTGGGCTTGAACCCACCACCCTCAGTATATGGGGTCGGTGCCCTACCCACTGAGCCACAGGTGCCACCCAGCCATCATTTTTACTTCTACTATACAGTAACCATGTCTTTGTAGTATATCTATGAAGGCTCCTCAGTCCTCAGAGATACCATGTATATAGCTTTCTTTACATTTCTATAATACAACTACGTCAAATTGGGGGTCTTCCAATTGATATTGGGAGTAAACTTAATTTGGGCCAACTTTTAATTTGTCTCCTCTTACCTTGGAGTAGTGACATAAGTACTGCAGGGACTTTGGGGGTGGTGAAGACTTTGGGGTGAAGTAATTTGTTTCTTCATATTTTGTCACTTTTACATTTTTGACATCCTTTGTGCAGTCCTCCCTTCTACTTCCTCTCTGGCTTTAACCCAGCTCAATCCATTGCTATTTCAGCTCACCTTTAATGTAAGAATTCTCTCTTCAGTACTGTCGGACCTACCTTCTCAGGGAGCATTGCCAAACTGCATCGTCTTGAGCCAAGGTGATCCCTGGGCTAATTCTCATCTCTCTGGGTACACGGGCTGCTATTTCTTCTCTGGATATCTACCATGCTTCTTATGCTCTATAGGGAAAGTGGGCACAGATTACATCCACTTTCAATTCCTAAACCTAAATTGAAGATTCTCTTTCTCTTGATTCATCCCTGAGACAAGCTTGATATGGTAAAAACCCTGTGCTCAGTGACAGGTAATTATTCAGCTCTCCTTGGTTGCCTCTATTTTGCTCCCCTGGGGACTGTCTTCTAGTCTCAGAAGTGGAAAATCATGCTGAGATACATCCATTATTTTTCTAGATCTACTGTTCCTGATTGTGAGCTCTTTATGCCCACCCTTAGAGTTCTAGGTTTTTGAAACTCAGAAGTAGGGAAAATAACTCTCTTTATGTTCTGAATTCGGCTGCGTCATTTCTCCCTGGAGACAGTGATACAGAATGCCCTATCTGACTCAAAGTAGGAAGGCCATAAGATATAACATTGGGATAAGAGGTAAGGAAACAGAATTCATAGGCCAACAGTTTTCCTCCAAAATCATGTGCTTCCCAGAGAGATGAAAGTTTTTATTCCAGACAATTTGGTTCAATACCTTGAAGGTTTCCAGTAAATAATAGTATGTTGCTAATGATAATCTACTTTCAACTGCACTCAAAATTTGAGTTAAAAAAAAACCTTTCCTTTTTATTTCGCTTTGTCATGTATTATATGAAAAATAAAAGAAGATATCAACTCAATATCAAAATTAGTCTTCACTGCCTAACTACACTTGGAAGAGTGAGAAAGATGTGCCAGGGATACATTGTTGATAATTAAAAAATTAATATTTGAAATCAATCGACCATAAAGAGGTCAATCTATATCACACAATTATTTTTAAATATTTAAAGTATTAATATTTATCTCTCTCCTTTTCTTACAGATTTTATAAAATAAAAGGAAATATTCATTCAAAGTAGGCAGAATAATGACGGACTTTTAGTTTATAGCTTTAAAGTATGAATCACTTATAATAACTACCATTAGCACTAATGGAAATTTGCACGTAATAAATCCTTCTGTTGCCCGGAGAATATACCGCAGCTCTTTTAAACTGTCTGGTACTTTTACCCCTGGGTATCTCAGAAGTGCTGAGCCATCAGACACTATATAGCGTTCCTGGAAAGGAATAGAAAGATAATTAGAGTATCTCGAGTTTCCTGTCTTAGGATATAACAGACATTTCCTCCCAAACATAGTTGCATGTATGTCTTAATATTCCCACACAACTACATGTCAGAGGTGCTCAGAAAAGATATACCAGATCGCATATTAGGGTGACTGTAATTATTATTTATGTGACTCTCATTTTCTGTGTTATTATAATTGTTTATAAAAGGGGATTACAGAGGTTATTTATACCTTTAAGCAAATACTGTCTGATGGTAAGACCACTATTGTGCTTGTTTTATATAAAAATGGGGAAAAATAACTATCAAGATAAAAATCATCCCTTTGTATATACATTTATGTCTTATAGGAAAATTAAATGTAATATAACTTTTACTGACAAGTTAGGCCTGGGTCTACACACACAACAGCTTGTGTTAGGTAACAAAAAATACGATCTTGAAGGCATGCGATTGGTGTGGCAAGAACTGTTTTGTGGCCGAGGACTTGTAATTTTTTTGCTTGTTTCCCTTGGTGTAATGTCTTCAAGGTCCATCCAAGTTGGGGCATGTGTCAGAATTCCCTTCCTTTTAAGGTTGAATAATATTCCATTGTACAGTATTCAAATACCACATTTTGCTTATTTATTTATTTATTCATTTTTTGAGACAGAAACTTAGTTGTCACCCTCAGTAGAGTGCTTTGGCATCAAAGCTCACAGCAACCTCAAGCTCTTAGGCTCAAGTGATTGTCTTGTCTCAGCTTCCCAAGTAGCTGAGACTACAGGAGCCTGCCACAATGCCTGGCTATTTTTAGAGACAGGGTCTTGCTACTGTTCAGGCCAGTCTCCAACTCCTAAGCTCAGGCAATTCACCTGCCTTGGCCTCCCAGACTGCTAGGATTACAGGCGGGAGCCACCATGGCCTGCCCATTCTTTCATTTATGTACATCAGGGTTGCTTCTACCTTTTAGCTATTTTTAGTAATGCTATTAACAAACATGACTATACAAATATCTCTTTAAGACCCTGTTTTTAATTCTTTTCCAGAAGCAAAGCTGTAAAATTGCTGGATTTTCAATTTCTTCAATAGAGATTTCAATTTCTTCAATAGTGATTCTATGTTTAGTTTTTTGAGGAACCAACATACTATTTTGCACAGCAAAGAAAGCTGAATCATTATTTACATTCCTGTCCATTGTGCCCAAGCATTCCAATTTGCCCACATCTATAAGCAAAAGGCCTATATACCTCCGGCCAAAAAGGCTATTTGAGAGAGAACAGTGAAAAGACTTTGTGCAGGTATACTTGTGAGAAACTGAGGCAGAATCCCATATGTCCGGGTTGGCTGTGGGCGTAAATCCCCCTGACTTAAGGCCCACATGGGAGCCGAAGCTTGCAAACAAGTGGTCTGTATGTCTTAGAAATTTCTTAATTATGCCTACTTAATATTGAAGTAGCTGCCTCCAAAGGGTGAGGCCAGCAGAGCAGGTATTCAATCCACCTTGCTTCCCCATAGCCTCAGGCTTCATCAGATAAGAATAAAGAAGTAATGGCTGACAACACTTCTCCATTAAGTTATGTTAAAGGGATTATGTTCCAAAGGGTTATGTTGGATAAAGTGATATCAGTTAAACCTTAGATTACAAGGGAGAAGCTGCTCATGAGATACTCACAAGATGTTTATTCATGAGATGGATTATGGATGGTAATGAATATTAATAAAGTCTTTGATGTACAGTGCACCTGTGCAGGATTGTAATGAATATTAATGAGGTACAGTGCGCATGTACCCAATGGACTATATAAACCAAGAGTAAAGAAATCAACTTGCCACTGGCAGTGAGAGAGCAGTGGTCCCTGGCTATAGAAGCCAGGAATAGATAAAGACGTTGTCACATGCCTGAGAGAGCTGTGAACCCCTTTATTTATACAATTCAATATGCGGGTTTATTCTCTGCGACATCACTTCTCCGTGAGACCTTAACGGCAGCACATATCTTTGTTAGCATTCGTTACTTCCTGCATTATTGAGAGTAGCGATGGTAGTGTGTTTGAGGGGGTATTCACCGGGTTTTTTCTTTGTTTCTATAATGATTCGTGATGTAGAACGTCTTTTCCTGAGGACCCACTAGGTTTAAGCATCTTTCCTTCTTCCACAATTTCCATACCCTCCGGAGCTCCACCTGGCGTGTGTGTTGACATCAGTTCTGTGTTTAATTGTTTTTCTCATTCACAGGTCCTGTGATCTTCTTACTTCCTCACTTCTTCCTTGTTTATTTAACATAAACCCCATTATTTCAAAGTTTGCTATATACCATATTTAATTGTTTTTCAGCTTTTCCCAATGTTTAGAGGTTTTATTCTGTAATAAATTAAGTAGAATAGTAATACATATTACTAATGGAAGAACATCACGGTATCTGTTGTATTCATAAGTTTTTCATAATGACTGTTCAGCACACTTATTCTTAAGCTTAATAAATCTTAATTTGGACTTGTGATCTTTCCTAACAAACCTGACCCTCCTACAATCTTCCTCAGTGTAGCTTTTCAATTTCTTCAATAGAGATTTATAGAGTAACATGATTATAGTGTACTGCATTAAGTCAGGGTTCTAAAATTGAGTGATTTGTTTATTTCATTGTTTCAAAGCTTAATAGCTTAGAGTGATGGGAAAGCTGCTAACTTTCTCAAACTGAAGTTTACTCACGCACAAACAGAATTAGCAACAGACCCTTCCAGCCCGCACCCTGGTGAGCGGCTCTAAGTACTAACAGACATATTTTCAGGTATTTAATGACAGTCCTCATATCAGTTATTCTGTTGCTATCTGTATAAAAATGCTGACATATTTCAACTTTTATAACATTTCAGAATGTGTATTTCCTCCCCCAGAGAGGATTTCACGTGTTGCGGAAGTATAAAAATCATTTACCAAGTTGCATGTTCCAAGATTTATACCAGAAAATAGAGAATATATACTTTTATCAAGATAATGTTATAGATGAAAGGCTAAAGATGGAAAAAGAATGGAAGTGAAGGTCACAGTTAAGTTAAGAAAGTGAAATGGTATTTCAAGTGAGAATTAATAAGGTACCAAACAAAACAGTGACAATGGAGAAGCAGATTGATCTGAAAATCAAGAATGTATCTAACAGAGTTTATCAGTGATTTTGCTTGGGAAACGAGAGGAGGATGCATTCAAGTGTTTGCTGTTGTGTTGGAGTGTGTCTCTTACTTGGTGATTCTCTTAACAAAATAGAAAAATGAAGGGAGCATTGGCAGGTTTGGGAGGAGAGGAAATGCACTAATTTTGTCCTAATTGACTGGGAAGTACTGAAAGAATTTCTGAGAAGAAGGGTACAAGGAAGTGTACGGACCCCAAAATAAATCTGGCAAGCGTGAGAGCTGAAACCGTGAATGTTTGTGAAAGATAGAAAGAATAATATGAAAGAATCCAAAGAGAAGCCAAGCAGAGATACGTAGGAAGACAAATGTAGTTTTAAGCAAAAATGATGCCCAAATCATAATAGTCTAAGAAGTGTTATTAAACATTTTTGTACTTACTGAGGACCATAAAAATAGATATGCCATCATATGTGCAATACACAGAAGGTGCCAAAAATGTGTTCGCATTTTAAGACAGGAAAAAACTATATTAAATTTGTAATACTTGAGTCACGTTTGACTTCTTCAGTGACAAGAGGTGCTGATGTGACTTGTATTTATCTGACTGTTATAAGTATGTATTGAGTATTACAATTTTAATGCCTTTTTTTTTTCCTTTCTTAAAATGTATATATTGGGCGGTGCTTGTGGTTCAAAGGAGTAGGACGTTGGTCCCATATACAGGAGGTGGTGGGTTCAAACCTGGCCCCAGACAAAAAACTGCACCAAAAAAAATGCATATAAATTTTTGGCACCCACTGTATACACATAATTGATAATATCTTTTCTGTATCTTGAAGGTTTTTTGGTCACAATGTCTAGTTATAATAAAAGTACAGGATGGAACTTAGCAAATTCTTAGAGTGAGAGTTAATTGTCACATAAGCCAGAAAACTTGTAGACGTGAAAATTAAGACATGGGTTTTGTATTCAGTTACATACACAAAATCAAAATTAGGGAAGATCAGGAAGAATGTTATGAATTATGATTCTGAGTTTATGACATATGCTTTCTACAAGTCAGAGATGAAAAGACAAGAGGCAAAGCAATGCAGCCATTTTTACATCAAGTAAAGTTGTTTTTGATCTAGATGGCAAGCCAGGAGAAAGATGATTGGAGGCAGTGAGTGAATGAGTGAAGGACTAATTTCAGAGTGAGGAAAGAGTGAGGAGGGATAGAATGTCCTTCAGAAGTCAAAAAGGATGTAACATGTGGTATCACTACGATTTTGAGGAAATTAGGGACAAGTGAATGTCAGAATGCCAGCCAAAAACATGCCCCTCTGTTCTACAGGCCAAAGTGAGCAGTGAGGACTTTGAAACAACGATCGTGAAAATTACCTGAATAATATTTAAGCCAGTCCAAGTATGAACATAAATAAATATCCTAATAAAATTTTAAATATATCATAATACTTAGTAATTATCCATAACCCATGGGAAAATAACGCAGAAGTTAAAAGCATTGCAAATGGGGGGTTAGGCAAAAGCAGAGGCAACATTTAAACACGGGGCGACTGTAGGAAACAAAGGGGAAAGTGCCACTGTGAAATTCTTCAAAAATAAAACTGTAAAAATACAATATTAAACTGATTAAGGGGTCTGGCCGTGTTTACTCACACCTGTAATCCCAGCACTCTGGGAGGCCGGGGCTGGTGGACTGCTTTTTACTGGACTTGGAGATCAGCCTAAACAAGAATAAGATCCTGTCTCTACTCAAAAAATAGAAAAAACTAGCAGGCATGATAGTACACACCTGGAGTTCCTGCTGCTCGGGAGGCTGAGGCAAGAAAGCCACTTGAGCCCAAGAGTTTGAGGTTGCTGTGAGTTAAAATGATGCCATGGCACTCTAGCCAGGGAGACAGAGTGAGAATCTGTCTCAAGAAAGTAAAATATAAAAGAATAAAAATGAAATAAAAAAATAAAATGATTAAGGGCAGTGAGTTCACCTATTATGTATCTCTCACCTATTTATAGACCGATCAATCATAGATTTTTATAAAATTTCTTTTATTGGTAAATCTGTGCAGGTACACCTGTCAGGCAGACATTCCAGCCTTCTTTGTGGGCAATAATGAATTTTATTTCTTCGGTGAGTGTGTGCATACGTGTCTATGTATATACACACATATCTAAATATCTCATAAATATGTCCCAGAAGGTCTTATGGAAATGTATTTTTCAGAACAACACAGCATTCATCTTTCATCCAGAGTAAACTTAAATATTAATGGTGGCTTTCAGCTAATCACAGCAAAGCAATTCTAAATAAAGGTTTCTATCATTTTTTACAGCCTTTAGATAAATAATTTAAATTTCCCTTTATTCTAGGTTAGATGATCTTTATTTTATGTCAAGTGGATTGAAAAATGATTTTATTGGCCTATTTGCCAAGGATTTCAAAGTAATTTTGAGAGTTCACTTGAACATACCTATATTATTAGGCCTTCCAGAATTTGTAATAACTTAAACAATTTTATTTTTACTTAAATACAAAGGAAAATTCAATCTAACAGAGAAATGCAGCAAGAAAAAAAGGCACTATTATTTTAAGGATTACTTTTCTTGGGTGCACCTGTGGCTCAAGGAGTAGGGTGCCAGCCCCATATAGCACAGGTGGCAGGTTCAAACCCAGCCCTGGCCAAAAAAAAGAATTATTTTTCCCAAAATATGACTGGTATTTAATTAGATAAAAAAATTAGACAATGAGGAACTTGACAACATTATCTCTTAAATAAGGTCATATTTTCTATAAATATAAACTTTTCTAAATTAAAATTATTAAATATTCTATTCTCAATAGATCAGTGTTAAATGCTATAAACATATGCAAACTTTTGTCAATTTAAGAAATTAATTTAATGCTTTAGATATAAAAAAAACATTTCCCTGGTGGCAGACTGCTTGATCTGGTTATAGTTTATGAATCCTCATGAGAAAGACCACCACAACAAGGACTATTGTTACCTACACTGTATCCTTTACAATTTTATGTTTGAAAATAGAGTATACTATATCCATCCTCAAGGTATGTTTACATCAAGTTTTTGAATGTAAAATAATGATACTTTAGGCTTTTGGTAACGTTCATAATGCCAGAGTTTTAAAATGTCATAGGGCTTACATCATTGCTATCATTCTTAAGGTGCAGATTTCATAAGGACAGAGCAGATATAATTGCAGACTAAGGAGACTCAGCTCTAATTCCTAGAGCTCAAAAAAACTTTGACTGAGAAAATGTACTTCACAAAAGAATGCAGCCCTCTTCTTTTATGCAAACTTAGATAATAATGTTGGATTTCAGTTAGTGATGGCAAAGCAATTGAGCCTTATTGTTTATAAAAATATTTCAGCTTAGGAACCTTCCCTTTTTTTTTTTTTAAGAATTTTGAAAATCCATTGCTTTGATTAAAAAGTCTTCATGGGCTCTCTAGAATCTTAATATGCATGTTCAAGTTTATATGAAAAGGGATTTCCCACTTTTCATTTTAAGTTTAATTAATTTATCATGTATACGATCTTAATCTTAAAACTCTGTGTGTTCCCCACTGAAGAGGCAGTTCACTGTTGGGCTTTCTCATATTTGCCTTTGATCTTTATCTTAAAGAGCTCCTTGGAGCAGGAGCTTAATGATTTAATGTCACAACCTTGACAAAATCAAGAAGAAAATAAAATTAGAAGAGAAGAGAAAAGGGCGAAAATGAGTTAAAGGTAGAATTATATGCTTCCCTTAAATAATAAGCTCTCAGGAGTTCTTGGTTGAAGAGATTATGCTGAGAGTAGTAACAGAATTGGAGATGATATTTCTGCAGCTATGAAATTCACAGGAAGCAGAAACAGCCTACTTCAGAATTGGGCCACAGATGCCAATGCATAGATGTGGGGAATACGGATGGATAATGAGGACTGGAAAGAGGGGTGATACTACATTTCAGGAGTGCTGAACTGTTCAAATTCTTTCTGACAGCTCCTATTCACCAATAGCCAAACTAAAATCCCCATTGCTCTTATCTGCTATGGACAAGTAGGAGATGTTGGCAGGAAGGAGACAGATGAAGGAAGTCATCCCAACCAGGAGTGCAGTCTGGGTAGCTGCTCCAAGTAGAATTCCAGACAATAAGATTTCAACTCAAATATCAAAAAGGAAAATTAACCTAGTCTTTAAAATAGAACTCAAACTAAAAAAAAAAAAAAAAGTGTAATTTTCCATATGACAAAGATTTTTTAAAAAATGGATAAAATAGGGTAAAAAATAGACAAGATAAAAATAGGAAAGGAAATGGTATTTTATTACCGTATATCCAGAACAAAATTCTTACAATCAATTATTCAGTAGCAGGATTTCTATATTTCTCATAATTGGCAAAAATGAGGCTGATATTCTTCTTTTTTGAAATATTTTACATACCACTGCCATAATTCTCTTGGATAGTTTTGCTTTCTAAAAATCTAGCAATTGGAAGAATGTACTTCTCTATACTATTCTAAGCTTTTTGAATTTGGACTCTGAACTTCATATTTATACTGGCAATGCACATTCTTTTAATAATGTGCACAAGTTAATGTAGTCATGGTTTTTAGGAACTATCCTTATTCCTAAAAATTATGGAGCGATTGAAAGTCAATCCATAGCAGGGTAAGTCTTATATACTCTGAAAACAGAATAAAGATCAGGGACTGGAGAAAATTCCTTAAAATTGTATCCTGCTAGTCATCAGCAAATAGTCTTTCAACATTTACTTCATGCAAGGCATGTTAGATGCTCTGAAGTACTTAAAAATGAAGCCCCTTAAAGGATGTTAGTACTCATTGCATTCTGATTTCCGTACTCTATAACCTTAATTATGTAAATGTCTATGACGCCGTGTTCAAAAATTTCCAGTGGTTTCCCTTTGCCCTAAACTGCTTAGTTTTCCAAGATTTTCCAATATATAGTGCTACTCTCGGCTTCTCTCTGCTAGAAAACATGTCTCAAATGTACATGTATTGTACACCAACACCCTTTCCATATACACTACACGTAACACCAAAATACTCATTGTACAATTATGTTATAATTTTGGATATATTCTCTGAACTTGAAATGACTTTCTCCATTTGTAAATCTGTTCTTATCTGTCAAGTTCAAATTCAAATGCCACCTTATCCAAAAAGTTCTGCTCAACCTCTTTCTTCCCTGTAGGAAACATTTCCTGTTCTGTTCTTGAAAATGATCTCACATACTACGGTTTTCTTTCATTCTTCCCTTGCAACATGGTTAATTGCTTGCTGGTCTCCCCCTTGCTTTGAATCTACTTCATTGGGTATTTATTATTTCTTTTCTCAGTATAAATGTCTTCCATTGAAGGCTACTTCAAATATGCTTTTTACGGATGAAAATTGATGCGTCATTTTAGCCAAATGATTTCTTTTCCTGCTTTCGAATGTTTACTGCAGCACAATTCACAGCTGCAAAAATATGGAATCAATCTAAATGCCCATCAATACTTGAGTGGATAAAGAAAATGTGACACACATACCCGCAAATGCACACACACACACACCATGTAGTGCTACTCAACAATAAAACGGAATGAAATAATGTCATTTGCAGCAACTTGGATGGAACTGGAGACCATTATCGTAAGTGAAGTAGCTCAGAAATAGAAAAACAAACACTGCAAATTCTCACTGAAATATGGGAGCTAAATGATAAATGTTCATGGGCATAAAAGGCTGTAGAGGACATTGGGAACTAAAAAGGGGGAGGTGGGTGGGGATGAGAGAGGAAAACCTACTTGGTGGTTACAGTGAACTCTGTCCTGGCAGGGGCCCACTGAACGGCCTGACTTCAGTAATGTAGAGTGCATGTATCCATGCAACAAACGTTTTAGACCCTTAGAATATTTTTGAAATAACAAAACATATGTCAAAGAAGAGTCTGCACCTATAGGCTGGATAATATAAAGTCAGAGATCACATTATAGTTACCTTTGACTAAATCAATAAATATGAATATATACTGACTGGATTTCAAGGCAATATTAATTGAATTATTTTCAAGACTAAGTAAATGAAAATGCTTCAGAAACTTTTTCTAAGTAAAGAAGGAAATGTGATTTGCTATGCAAATTTCATACGAAAAATAAAAATGCTCTGAGTAGTAAGTCACTTTGTAAGTTTCATGTTTGACTGAACATAATGTATATCTTAAATTATTGAGAGACTGAAAGGTGTCAGAACAAGAGCAATTTCTGACGCAAGTAAACATTATGAGAGTATACATTTATTTTATAAAAAATCACGGGTTTATTTAATCCTAAGTATTTTTATTTGCGTATTACCGGTAAAGGCTAATGAATGAGAAATCAGTAGAAGTCAAAGAAAGGAGTACAGCAGATACCAGAACTTAAGGAATAACTTAGGGTTTACCTAAATAAATATTCCAAACCTACTTGATGGCAGGTACATTTGCCTAGAAGGCAATGTGGCCTACGAAAATAGTCATTAAATATATCTATGTTGCTTTATCCACTTGTTTGAAGTCCTTCATCAATGTACTTTTCAAACACTCCCAGCACTTATTAACAGTTCCAACGTGTATCGTGGTTTTAACAGACTCTGCATCCTGATCCTAACCAATTAAATTCAAATAACATTGACTTAGTGACTATGATAAACCAGCCTCTCTTCTGAGTAGAGATATAGAAGACATAACAGCAGCTCTGTTTCGAATAAAGTTGGCTAACGTAAACATTATTATAAAAGCATGTGGGAAGCAGTGGTAATAGTACACAAAAAGTACTACAGAAATCCTAAAGGAGAAATATTTCACTTGTGCCAGTGGGGCTAGAGAAGGTTTATAAGCCTGTCGGAAAACTTGAGGTAAAGCTAGGCAGTTAGCAGTGGGGGAAGAGGGAGGAAAAAATGGAAATTCTGAGCAGAGGAGAAAGTGTGATTAAAGCAGAAGCATGAATCAGTAGTGCTGGGAACTACAGACAGTTCAAGGTTGCTGAAAGATTAAACCACTCAACATGACATTAAAGGGATGACCAGTATTTCTAATGTCTTAGAATCTGGTGAATAAAGCTATATTTCGGAGCTTTCTTCTTTTGAGTTAGATGTCTCTTTTTAAAATAGTGACCTTTTAGAGCAGTCATAGTAAGAATAACAATAATGACTAACCTTCGTTGAAGCTTATATGCCAGACATTGACACCAAGTACTTTGCATCTGTCATCTAATTTTATACTCACAAAATCACTTGAAGAGGGGAGTCTTAGCAGCCCTATTTTACAAAATGAGAAAATAAAAAAATAAATGCACTCGTCCAAGTTCTTGTTGTTACCAGGTATCAGAATCCAAAATATTGTAGCAGCCTTCTCTGAACACTTCCGTTTTCTCTGTATCGTTCTGAGGTAATATTTAATCTCCCACTAATTGCCTATTTCAGGCAAAGAACTTTTTAAGTGACGACGTTGGGGTTTTAAGAAATTGCTTGTCATTTGCTCAGTTGTCTAGAATGACACAAAATTTTCTAAGGAAAAAATAGCACCCCCATTTGTCACTAGGCTTTTTTTTTTTTTTTTTTAGAAATAATTTATTTTGCTCCCTAAAGCTCTTTAACTCTCTACCTCATTTTTTTCCATCACTTTCTAAATTACCATTATCCATTCAGTCATTCAGGATTAGATGATAGTTACCATATTTTAAAATCTGTTCTCTTTTCCATTTTGAACCACAAGTTTCTCTCTAAAATGGATGAACTTGGGCGGTGCCTGTGGCTCAGTGAGTAGGGTGCTGGCCCCATATACCCAGGGTGGTGGGTTCAAACCCAGCCCCAGCCAAACTGCAACAAAAAAATAGCCTGAGTGTTGTGGCAGGAATCTATAGTCCCAGTTACTTGGGAGGCTGAGGCAAGAGAATCGCCTAAGCCCAGGAGTTGGTGGTTGCTGTAAGCTTTGATGTCATAGCACTCTACACAGAGCAATAAAGTGAGACTCTGTCTCTAAAAAAAACAAACAAACAAAAAATAAAATGGATGAACTTTTTCTGCATTTGGAAGCTGATGATACATCTAGTATTAAGACAACATCAATACTTTAACTTTGTAAATTTGATTAAGTTAATTTTCCAGTTTGAAACGACCCATGATCATATATATTTCTTCTTTGTGTCTGGACAAATGTTACTATTCGTTTTTATTGTCCTTAACTTATTTGTCTATACTTAGAATATTTCAAACATACTTCTGATATACAAAGAGGGAGAATTATGTCAACAATTTAAACAACTTTCATTTGATGTGTTACAACTAAATCTCATTCAGTCCCAGCCCAAATTCCTTTCTTTTCTCGATCTTTCCTTTGCTGAGTCAAAAATGAAAATGTTTATTTTGTTGGTGGCCTTTACCTTATGTTCAAGGTTTGTATTATTTCATAAGGTTTGGAAACCTGAAAGTAATTCATTTCTGCTACTATGAACAAATTTATGATTTTCTTTACATATTTGACACAATCATGGCAACCTGTTATAAAAATCAAATCCTAGTTAAGCTTAAAAATATTCGACTTTCCATCTATCCCTAAGCCACATCTTAAATGTACTGAATCATTAACCAAAATACTTAACTCTTTTGATTGGGAGTTCTCAAATGTAAGTGTGAAAAATAATTACTTAAATAACTCATTAAAATAAAATTTATCTGGCTCTAACCTAAGATTGCAAGATGGGTGTACAAGAACATTTATCTATAAAAACCTTCACTATATATTTCTAATTAGAGGAGGCCTCGGGCAAACTTAAGAATCACTGCATAGGACTGCTATCAAACACTCACTTTTGCTGTCCTTTTGCTAGGGCAGTTCCTGGACACATCCTTCCTGGAATTGCACATAATTTATTTATTGTAAAATAATTTTAATGAGGCAAAATTTATGTGTTGTGAAATGCACTCATGGTAAGAGGATGGTTCAAGGATTTTTGATAAGTTTATTAAATCACGTAATCATTGTCACAATCCAATTTTAAGCTATGCTGATTAGTAAAAACGTTTCCCAGTGCCCCTTTGCAATTTCCTTTTTGCCTTCTGTTTCCACAAATCTACCTTTCCTGAAAATCTCATATAAATTAAATAATCCACTATGGCCTTTTCTATTTTTTCTCCATGATAACACTGTTTTATTTCAGGTTAATGTGAGGGTACAACCACTAAGTCACAACATTTGAATTTGTGAGCGAGAGTCCCTCTTGTAGTTGTGTCCCGCCCCTAAACCGTGTGCCATACACCCCTATGTTGTGCACTGTGGCATTTTCTGTCTGATTCATTCACATTATCCTGTGTACTGATACGTCATTCCTTTTCATTGATGAATAGTACTCAACTGTTGGCTTTTTAAAACTGTGTGCCAGTTGACAGACATTCAGATTATTTCTAGTTTGGGGCTATTTATGGATAATGCTACAATAAATTATGTAGGAGTCTGGTAATTCCATGTAACTGATTTTTTTTCAACCTGTTTCCAAATATTCAAATGTTTTATTTCTATAATCAAAATGGCATTATAAAAGTAATTTTTATTCCTCAAATCGTTTATGTACATGCATAGCTTATGCTACGTTAAAGGCACTGTTATAGCACCAGAGGAAGGACCTCAGACACAGGGGTGGGGAAAAGGGGATACGGCTCAGGTGTAGATCGTAGACAGGAGTGCCAGAGCGTGCCAGAGACCTCGTGGACGAAAATCGCCAAGCAGAGAAAGATTATAGAGGAAAAAAGGTACCAAAAAATATCAGCGAGGATCAAACAGGCTTGGAGCCCTGCAAAAGTGTAGGGGGGAATCCCTTTCTTCTTCACACACTCGTGGTCAGCAGGCTGCAATAGGAGGCTTACACGAGGCTGTCCCACCCTCCCAAGCCCAAGCACGGTGGCAGCCACAGAACTGTGGGGAGAACTTCCAGTGATGGGTCCAGTGAGCCTTCAGCGAGGGTGACCCTTGAGCCAGCTTTCTTCCATTCAGACGCCTATTATTCCCTGCACCCCACAATCCACTACCTACGGTGGGTCTGGGGTGCCCAGTCTGGGAGCTCTCTGCCTGCCAATGTTTCACGGACACAAAGAACAGCGGGTCAGATTTCTGCAGGCCTGTGCCCCAGGATTCCAGCAGGTTGCTGGCAGACAAAGTGGGGAAGTTTGAGAGTTGGACTGGGGAGTTGGGGGAGCCCCTGTGAGCAGAACTGGTGGGAGGAGACCGTGAGGGTCCAAGACTAAGGTGACCAGATTTTAACATTGGTGAAGCGGGACACCACTGGGGGTGGGGTGGGGGGGCTGACAACAATGCAAACTCTGATAAGCAGTTCTCGATAATCAGTTCTCAACAATTATTTGTTATCATTAAAGTTTAACATTATAAAATTAACAAAAATAATATAAAACGCATATCCTGGCAAAATAGCCACATGGCAGCTGAAAATCGTATATTCCCTTCCTGTTCTACCGTTTGTCGTGCATTCTTTCCAAAAATTGAGGCTTTTAAAAATGCTGCAGGACACAGGACAAATTGTTAAAAATCAGGATTGTCCCGCCAGAAGCAGGACGTCTGGTCACCTTATCCAAGACCTGGCGATTTGGGAAAGGACCCCACCACAGGAAAGCTGCACTGTTGAACTAGGGCGGATCCTCCCACTGGGAAGATCTGGAGACAGCCCCAGCTGGAGGGCGTTTGCAGCCCCTCCCCCAGGCCTGGTCTGGAAAACCTGCCTTGACTCTCTACCCAGAAGCTCCTCCTACTGAGCGGGGAAGAAAACCTTTGAGCCCACCCAGGCTTTGCAAAGCCTTCCAGGTTTGCACTATCTAACTACAACCAACCTCACTCCACCTGCCTCTGCTATGGTGAGGTCCAAGCAACCCTCTGGGAGCCACAGGGCCCCTCCCAAAGCCTGTGGCATTCAAGCTTTACACTTGAGTGACAAGAGCTGATCTCAGGCACAAAAGAACATCTCGGCAACTGGCTCTCTCTAGCAAGCACCAACCACGACAGAGAATAACTCTATAGCTAATTACAGAGTCTACCAACTCAATCAAACAGAGGATTGATTGAATGATTCTTACAAGTATCATTGAGTATCTTGGAGATTAAGTTGCAGGGCCCAACAGAATTCACACTGCTGGGAAAGGGTGAAGACCGCGGAAACACCCAAGGAGACACTCTTTTTGTAGGACAGAAATAAAAGTTATGGGCAGCTCCATCTCCGAGGGGTTCTGGTTTCCACTGCAGACCTCTGGGCTGATCAGGGAACTGCTCAGAGTCTGTGCAAGGACACTTCACTGGAGAGCAGGTGCAGCAGAAATCTGGTGTCTTCCAATCCCGGACTTGTGCAACTGATAACATCCTGGTTTGTTCAGTTTCACAAAGCCAGGCCCATGCAGGACCCAGTCAACCAGCAGTAACCCTTCCATCACAGCAGCTGGGCCAGACAGGGAAGAGACGCCTCCCAGTGTTGTACCCTATTGCTGAGGGCAGAGCGTGGCTCCTCTCTGGGGTGGGAGCCACAGGCACCACTAAAATACCAGGGGCAACAGCCTCAGTGTGTCTTTTTTAGGGAGAGAACATTGACCAACCAGTAGTTCTGGCTCACATACAATGCCTGAGCCCCAGAGACAAACACGCTACTGCATAACTGGATATTAGGAATTCCCAAGCTGGTGAGACAGTTCCCAGCAGGCACAGAGATGGCTAATCAGGGAAGTGCTCCAGAGCGTTGGTGTCCAGAGTCTATTATATGCATCTAATAGACCACACATGTTGCTTACATGCATCTTTAATTCTGAAACTTGACTGAGTCAGGTGAGCCAAAGCTCCCACCCTAAATCATGTTACTATTTGCTCTAATCCAAGGGTCACAGCCTAAATCACTTTGTTGCTGTTGCAGGAACTCTCGCTCTAAATCATATTGTCATGCATACCAGGCTCCCAGGTAAACAATTTTTATCAGTCAAGATATTCTAAGGGTTTAGAGATTACCACCTCAGAATCAAGGACAAAGAGATTTCTGTTTAGGTAAGGGTGAATTATTCACTGAACAATCTTGGATGACACTGTTAACCACAAAATCATACGTGGATAGTCTATCTACAGGCCTTTGTCACATGATAAATTTTAGCCTTATTATGCCACTTTTGGAGAGCAGATTTTTTTTTTCTTTGCTACATGAAACCAAGCACCATCCTAATGTCATCCTAAACAACCATAAGTAACACAGAGAATAGAATATTTATATTACTTATAGCTTCTTCCTAACAGTATGTAAAATATTTATTTTAAAAAATGGTTAGCGTTTAAAAGCTATGCTTTATCAGAAGATAGAAGCTGATAAGATTGCATGAAATTATATAATTAGAAGATAGCCATTCAAAGGTAAGAATGCTATGTAGGAAAAAACTAAAAATGGATAGCAATAGCATTCTAGAGAATAGATATAAAATGCAGTCATATATTCCAATAAATTAACATTGTTTAAGGCATAGGTGGTAATTTTGAAAAATTTCTTTATGTGACTTGAAATCATCCTTTAACCAAGAAACAGCTTTAAAATGTTGGTGGAGGGGAGAAAGGATAATCGCTATAGTCCTCCAATTACCACAATGAAACATGCTCCAAAACTTCCTTCTCTTTGGTATGATCATGGGATTCAGTATCTAAACTGTTTTTCCATTCAAATTAAACATGAGCAAAAAGATCTATAACCAGTTTTTTGGTACAGAGGACAGAATATAGGATGATGGAATTTGCAGGCATCGGAGCCTCTGTAATAGTGTTTTAACTAAATTGCGCTCTATATTTATCAGTTATAAGAAATATGCAAGTAGGCTGTCCACAGCTGATGAAATTGCTTAAGTAAGCAAGGATTTGAATTTATTCAAGCCTCCTGTTCTGCTTTGCTATGTGCACTTTCTCCAGGGATTATAAGAGGATAGATCTACCTCCAGGACAGGCAGGATGAAAAGGACAAAGGGCAAAGAGCAAAAGACACGTGCTGGCTAAGACTTTTCTGTTTATCAGAGAAACTGTGTGTCCTCACAAGTCCCTTCCCATAGACATACAAGATACTGATTAGAGGACAAGTCTGTCACAAGGAAAGGCAAGGAGTCCATGTAGAATCTAGTCTTACCAGCAAATCTGGAAAATAGTCAAATACAAATGACTTTTTGTGTATTTATTTCCATACTATTTCTATACATTTGTGATAATAATGTAAGTCAAATAAGAAATAAACTGAGTTTAATAAATAAAATTTTGTTTTTTTTCTTCAAATGTCTTATAAAGACATAAAAAATATTTTCAATAATGTTTTGAATTCTTCTGTGAACTATATTTTTCCAAAGCATGTTAAGATGTCAGTGATGTAAACACAGGCTATCACTTTATTAAAGTTTTATGTTTTTCTTACTTTGTGTCAAATAGCCTGCCTTTGATAGCAAGATACTTTTTTTCCTGATATTTGGTAACCAAATTTAGCACAAATATTTCAAAAGAATCAGAGGTCTGTTTATAGAACATTTTTGCATTAACACGGATAATATAACAGAATTTACATTATCATCCATAAAATTTCAGTTTGGAATTAGTTCTTATTTTCCGGATTGAATTGGGTCCAAATGAGAAGGAAAATGTCATGATCTACATTATTTGTTATTCTCCTTGATTTTAATGTCTGTAGAATTTTTCTCCTAAAGTTAAGGAATTTTGAATGAGCTAGTGTCAAATTTGGCTTTTATGTGAAGGTTTTTCTCTCTGTATGCATAATGTAATGTGCATAAATATTAAACTACTACTAGCATTTTTTATTAAATAAAAACATTTCAACCATGGAAATGTTTCCAAACATTTATGTCAGAAATGCTTCCCAAATTCCTTAATATTTCCATGACTTATTAAATAATGAAGGCAAGTAAATATTTTACCTTTTTAATGCAAATTCTTATTTTGGAATAATTTTAGATTTACAGAAAACTGGCAAGGATAGTAAAAATAGTTTCCATATACCGTGCATTATCTCCTATTTTAACATCTTACATTACTGTAATGTGTTTATTAAAACTAAGTAAAGTGTTTGTACATTGCTATTAAGTACAGTCAAGTACAAAGCAGACTTTATTTGAATTTCTCCAAATTTCTCATTTATGCCCTCTTCTTTTTTCCCCCACCATGAATCAATTCAGGGTACCAAGCTGAATTTAATTGTTATGTTTCCCTTTTCTCCTCTGTTCTGTGACATTTTCTCAGTCTTCCCTTGTTTTTCATGATTTGGGCAGTTTTGAGGATGACTGTCCTATAAAAGGTCTCCTACTCTGAGTTTATCTGATGTTTACCTTATTGCTGAATATAACTACAGTCACCTTTGAAGTACTCCCCTTGAGAAGCTATGTATTATCGACAGAACCTGGTCCAACATTCAAAGCAATATTGGAACTCTTTTTCTGGAGTGACCATCAGAGCTGTAACTGTACAGCGATAACACACAACAACAACAGTGGACACCACGTAGCAAGAAACTACCACACATCAGCACAAACACAGGAGAGAGACACTGATATACCAAGGTTATGAAACCTTACAGAGTTGTTTGTACAGTGCTGCCAAATACATGATCGAAAGTTCACAAACTTAATTGTCAGACCTCCTACTAGGACAGCTCTACTGGCCATTCCAGAAAAAAAGTTCCAAAATGGCTCTGAACAGTTGACGAGGCACTGATGTCAGTTAGTAGCTTTCTATGGGGAGTACTTTGAAGGTGATCCCAGTGATATTCAATGATAAGGTATGTGGCACTTTTTCTAGGATGAGTTTGCAAACTTAATTGTCAGTCCTTACATATGTAGAGGTATACATATATGTACATATGCATCCACGCATATGTGAAAACATATATACATGCATATATAAAATATGTATGTGTTTTTAGAGTGAGAGAGAGAGGATTCAAGAATTAGCCAATGTGACTGTGTACATTGTATGTACACATACATATGTACATATGCATCCACGCATATGTGAAAACATATATACATGCATATATAAAATATGTATGTGTTTTTAGAGTGAGAGAGAGAGGATTCAAGAATTAGCCAATGTGACTGTGAGGGCAGCAAATCTGAAATGGAGCAGACCAGCAAACTGGAAGCTATGAGAAAAAGTTGATGCTGCAGTTTTGGGGCATGATTTTTTCTACTATGAAAAACCTTAATTTTTTCATTGAAATCCTTTCAACTTATTGGATGAGGAGCACCTATATTATCCAGGGTAAACTCCTTCACTCAAAGTCAGCTGATTGTGGATGTTAACTACATTTACAAAATGCCCTCACAGCAACACCTAAATTTGTGTTCAGCTGTATAGCTGGGTATTATAGCCTAGCCAAACTGACCTATAAAACTGACCTTCACACCCAACCCATGCATGAGATCTGTGTCAACACAATGAAAGACACTGGTGCTATTTTTTGAGTTTTTTCTTTCTGAAGTAAACTTAAAACAACTTTGTTTCCTATCACTTGCCTTTTAAAATAAACAAACAGGTAACACCAATCAAAACATTTAGAGGTATATGACTACCTGGGATAAAACCTTTGATTATGCTCCAAGAATAAAAAAGAAAAATTATATGAACGGTGAAAGTGACTTCTCTGTCTCAGCATAGGTTCCCCAACAGTAGATCCAAAGACAGAGACTTATAGGTAGTTTATTTAGAAATGTAAATCAAGGACGCAAAGAAAAAGTATCTGTGGAAGTGGCCATTGCTATTAGTAATGGGTACTTCACTTCTGAGGAATGTTATAAAATGTACCCCTGGATTGATTTCACTTCTCATTGGTCTAAGTAGCCACCCTGGGTGACACTGTCCACTTCTGCATGAGTGCCAAGGGTTTCTGAAAGACTGGGGCAGGAAATAAGAGGACCCACCCAGGCTCAGGTAAAGTGCTACCAGATTGTGCCTTCAGGAAACTAGCCAAACCTGCAGGAGTACATCTGGAGTGGTGGCTGGAGTGAGAGGTGGGAGGACGGGTTAGGAGGAGGGAAGAGGTCCATCAGAGGCACACAGTATGCTCCTAGGTTTCATAATCATATTCAATAAATGCATCCTCACCATCTATCTTCTTCACTGCTGATAGAAAAAGCTCTATCATTAGTAATATTCTCTTAATTTTCACAAGCAAACATATCCATTTCCTTTACTAGCTCTGGTAGACACATAGGGCTAGAATAGACACTGAATAGCTGGAGAGATGCATCCTTCAAAGTTAGAAAAATTATGTAATTTTTTCCTAGGCATTTGAGGATTCATTATTTCAATGTGAGACATGGCTCTCTGATTGAGGCTCCTGACTCCAGGGTCTCTCCTATCCAGTGCCTCTTGAATTCTTCTGTCAGACAAATCTTTTTATTCCATTTCTTTTGAACAAATTGATGCATCTCACTGCACTGTTTTTGATAATATTAGAACCAATTTTGAGCTGTAGCACACTGCTTTCAGCATTTGGATAATTCCAAGAACTTATTCATCAACTTGTAGTGTTCCTCTCTCTCAGATAGAAACTATTAATTTTATTTTCCTGACATACTTGTTGGTAATTCCCATGGTCTACTGAATCATTGTACCTCAATATAATAAAATTTCAAAACCATTTACTTCAGAAATGAACTCCTTTCTTGATGCTTAGTATGTGAGACATTGGTGACAAGTACGGCTGCATGTATTTTTATTTTTAATTCAAGAAATTTAGAATTTCACCAACAAAGATTTACTCTGAAAAATAATACTATAAACAAACAAAAAAAATTCTGTGCATCTAATTATCATGTAATGTAGGGTGACCAGATGTCGTGCTTTTGGCGGGACAGTCCCGCTTTGGAACAATTTGTCCCGCGTCCCGCGGTGTTTTAAAAAAGTCCCGATTTTTGGAATGAATGCATGAATGGGCGGGAGAACAGGAAGGAAATATACGGTTTTAGGCTGCCATGTGGCTATTTCGCCAGAATATAAGTTTTATATTATTTTTGCTAATTTTATAATGTTAAACTGTAATAATAACAAATAATTGTTGAGAAGTGATTATCCAGAACTGCCTATCAAAGTTTGCATTGTTGTCAGGCCCCGCCCCGTCCCCCCGCCCCCCTCCATGTTGTCTCGCTTTACAAATGTTAAAATCTGGTCACCTTAATGTAATGGTAATTAGGATAAACAGTGTTGAGTTAATTTAAAGTTATACTAGAAAAGTGAAGCAGGTACCTTTGTTACCCGTCCATCACTTGTCAAGTGTGAAGTATTTTCCCTGACATATCTTTAATTATGTTTGCTGGATTCCTCTGGGCCTCACCAAAATAACCATGCAATGTCTCAGAAAATTTTCAGAACTTCAGATAATTTTCTGGTTATTAATAACAGCAAGATCCTCTGTGTACCCACCATGTCCCAAACATTGTATCACGTGCTTCACACACATTTCTTCATTCACTCCTCACCGGGACCCACTCAGTAGATGACACCGCAGCTGGTATGAGGACCAGGCTCATCAAGAGCTCAGAATCTGTAGTAAGAATAAAATACAGGTCTGCCTGTCTCCGCGATCAGTGTGTGACAAACCTAATTTTGGAGACTTTGCCCAAGCTAGCATCACACTGACTATATTGAATTTCTGCCTTATACACTTCATCTTTGTTTTAATCCATTGTGCGGTTTTCACGTCACGTCTTCTAAGGGGCACAGCTTTGACAAGAATCTCTGCAATTTTCTTCCTCACAGCCGCAATGCCTCTTTTAATTTAAACACAAAATTTCTTTCTCTTTACCACAGTGGAGAAACATCTTTCTGTTACATACTACCACTACCATTCATTAGGACCACCCCCATTAAATACTTTCCCGCCTTTTGTTCATGGCTTCTGTCTCCTCTATCCCTCCTGTGTTAAATTCCCCTTTCTTGCCTGTAAGCTTAATTGCCCCCTTTCTTCTAATTCCTCCTCTTCCACATAAAAACATGCCTAAATATTTTTATACTTTTTTATGTGCCATTTTGAAATTAATAATATTCCTTTTAAAACTCTTTGATGGTTTTTAAGTTTGGATTGGTGGTGGGAAGGAGACTGAGACTTCAGATTAGGATATCCCTGATCTTAGCTGTACAGAGATTCTGGGAGCAGAGGTTGGGAAAACATGGACCGAACTGACAAATGCATAAACAACCAAGTGGGATTGAGATAATAGAGGGAAATAGAGGGATATTCTAGATTCTGGGGAAAGAATGGGCCCACAAAGTCAACACACAGTAAATTCAGTAACCCTAATTTAGCAGAGACAAAAATTTGCCTAGCTCACCAAGAGCATGAAATTCTAGCCTGGTAGGGGTATTTCCATTAAAACAACCGGAAGAGCTATGCTATGTACTTGAAGAGGGGTAAAGAAATGAAATGGTGCTTAGGAAGGATGTTTCAGGTGAGAGTGAGAAGAGACTGTGATGAAGATATCTAGAGATAGAAATACAGGCTGAAATATGTATTAATCCAACTTATCTCATGACCTCAGCTGATGATATTGAAGTAAAACTAAAGATGATTATGAAAAAGATTGTAGCAGAAACAGCAAGAAACTATAATACCTAAATTAATATTGGGTAAATAGATGCACAGGCAGAATGCAATGAAAGACAATACCAAAATATTAAGACCGACGGACCTAAAGGTTTGTAGTCCTAATGATGTGGTGTAACTTTGCAGGAAAAAAAAAATCAAAGAAAATAAGTAATAATCATATTGTTGAAAGCTAGGGTTATTTCCAAAGTTCTCAGGGGGGAAAATGCTTTGTTAGTCACAGAACAGAGTTTCATAATGATTTTTTATTAAATTTCTGGGGCAAATACATCAAAATATGGAAATTATTTCCAATTCTTATTTACACTTCATAAATCACTTATGTATTCAAGTACTTGATTTTTTGTAACTAGATCAATATTTTCAAGATGACATTTAAATACCAGCCTCATTTTATGGATATCAACTTTTAGTTTTTCAATCACATTTATATTTTTTATTTATTTATTTATTTATTTTTTCTGAGACAGAGCTTCAAGCTGTCCCCCTGGGCAGAGTGCTGTGGCATTACAGCTCACAGCAATCTCCAACTCCTGGGCTCAAGCGAGTCTCCTGCCTCCGCCTCCCAAGTAGCTGGGACCACAGGCGCCCGCCACAACGCCTGGCCATTTTTTGGTTGCAGCCATCATTGTTGTTTGGTGGGCCCGGGCTGGATTTGAACCTGCCACCTTAGGTGCATGTGGCTGGCACCTTAGCCGCTTGAGCCACAGGTGCTGAGCCCACATTTATATTTTTAAAGTTTAAGAAATTAATCCAAGAAAATGAAGGCCTATTATTTCTTGACATCTGCTATTTACATGATTTTTCTGAAATTCTATTTTGATACAGACCTCAATATCTTTGCTAAACAGAATACAACTTTGAAATATCTGCTTAATAGAAGAATAAATCAACCAAAGCCATGTACACTATTAGGCTCACGAGGAATCTCCTCCTGTCTCTTATGTAGAATCCCACAGGAGTTTTCCTATCACTTACCATTCTTTAGTGTATTGTTCATTAATCACCTAAGAAATACTACTAGGACCCCCAAAGTCACCCAGAATTTTGGTTTCTACTGGTGAAAACCAACAGTAAATAAGTAAGTAAATAAATAAATGGCATAATTTTTTACTGTTGAAGCCGCTTTGAAGGAAATAAGTTATTGTGATAGAGAAATATGAAGAGAGGAAAGTCAGAATTTTCAAGAATGGTCAATAAGGAAATTTCTGAAGACAAGACCTAAAAAATAAAAACACTAACCATGCTAAGAGATAGATGAAAAGTATCCCAGGCCAAGGAAATAGCAGATAAAAGCTAAGGCTATGAACGCATTGAAGAAAAAATAGAGATAAGCTTTTATGGGCTTGGATTTGGCAGGGAATTCCTAAACAATACCAAAAGCACAATCAAAACCAAAAAAAGACAATTTGGACCTCATCAAAATAATGATTCTCATGCTTCAAAGGACACCATCAAAAACATCAAAAGACAACATACACAATGGGGGAAAATATTTGAAAATCATATATCTGACAAGGCATTTGTGTCTAGAATATTCTAGTATATATAAAGAATAATAGCAACTCAATAATAAATAGAGAACCCAATTAAAAACAAGGAAAGGATTTGATTAGGCATTTCACCAAGGATAATATGCAAATGGAAAATCAGTATATAAAAAGATGCTTAAAAACATAAGTAATCTTTTTTTTTTTTTTTTTTTTTTGAGACAGAATCTCACTCAGTCACTCTGGGTGCCATGGCATCATAGCTCCCAGCAACCTCAAACTCTTGGGCTCAGGCAATTCTCCTGCTTCAACCTCTGAAGTAGCTAGGACTATAGGCTACAACATCTGTTTTTGTTTTTTGTTTTTTTGTATTTTAAAGACAGGCTCTCACTCTTGTTCAGTCTTGTCTTGAACTCTTGAGCTCAAGCAATCCACCTGCCTCTGCCTCCCAGGGTGCTAGGATTACAGGCTTGAGCCACTGCTCCCTGCAAAACATTAGTAATCAAGAAAATATAAATCACAACCACATGGAATACCACCTCACATCCAGTAGGATGGTATCTTAGTCCTTTTTAGATGCTATAACAAAAAAATAATTTAACTTGGGTGGCTTATAAAAAACAGAGATTTGTTTCTTTCACTTCTGGAGGCTTAAAAATACAAGACTAAGGCACCAAAAATGTGGTGTCTGGTGTGGCCATGCTTCCTCATAGACAGTGCCTCTCTGTATGTCCCCACATGGTGGAAAGGAATAAGCTGGATCACTGTGGTCTTTCATAAGGGCACTAGTCCCACTCACAGTGGCTCTGCCCTCATGACCTAATTACATCCCAATGACCCTGGCTCCTAAAACCACCACTTGAGAGTGAGATTTCAATACATGAATTTTAAGGAAGTATATTCAGTTCATTGCAGATGACTATAATTAAAAAGTCAGATAACAACAAGTAGTGGTGATATGTGGAGAGATTGCAATAAGTACACATGTATAGTGCTGGTAGGAATGTAAAATGGTGGGGCTGCTATGGAAAATAGATGGATAGGTCCTAAAACAAACAGATATCATAATGCAGAAATTTTACTACTAGCAATGTATTCAGGAGAAATAAAAACATATTTTATACAAAAACTTGTACATGGATGTGACCTCCCCTTGTCCTTTCATCTCAGGTCTCCAGGGTTAGGAGCAAGAGTGAATGTGAGTGGGCAGGGGTTGCAGTGAAGGCGTGGGAATCAGGTAGCTAGGGAATTGCCATGTTTCCAGATCATGATACATGGAGACTACAGGATCAAGTCCTGGGCAGACAGTCTGGGAGATATTACTCAGCTCTGTGGAGGATACTTCTTCCAAGGTTAGGGTGACCAGACTTCCCACTTTTGGCGGGACAGTCCCAATTTTTAACCATTTGTCCCACATCCCGTGGCATTTTAAAAAAGTCCCGATTTTTGGAAAGAATGGACAACAAGAAGGGAATATACGGTTTTTGGCTATCATGTGGCTATTTCGCCAGGATATGAGTTTTATATTATTCGTGTTAATTGTATAATGTTAAACTGTAATAATAACAAATAATTGTTGAGAAGTGATTATCGAGAACTGCTTATCAAAGTTTGCATTGTTGTCACGCCCCGCCCCTGCCCTGCCCCACCCCGCTCCCACCTCGCCCCCTGTCAATGGTGTCCGACTTTACCAATGTTGAAATCTGGTCACCTTATCCAAGATTCTTTCCAAAGAGGAATAAAGAATAGTTTTACACCCCAATCCAAAGATCAGGGTCCGGGGAGCAGTTAAGAGTGTGTTTGCTGCTGCCCAGAGGGTGGAACTACACATGGCATCTTAGCCCTTTACTTCTGAAACAATTCTCAGCACAGTAAGACTTTGACTGATGTCCTTTGTTCATTTTCATTAAACAGATGGGGATTCCTGTAGGAATAAAAAAAATCACCCCAACCCCAGCCAAGACTGACACTAGGTAGATAATGGTCTTTGGTTGGGATTATAACAGAACAGTTATAAACCTTCACAGGATACAACTTTTAAATATCTGATTGATAGATGGATATATCAACAAAAGCCACATACTCATTTATCCACTATTAGGCTCCAGAGGAATTTTCTCTTGTCTTTTATCTAGAATCTTGCAGGACTTTTTCTATCACTTACCTTAAACCCCCATTTCCAATTTGAGGGTATCAGGGTGAACCCAATGAAGCAGGAATTCTCACTTATTTTTTTTTCCACAGACCAGAGAGGGTGCAACTGAAAAGAGTATAAGGTGGAAGGTTCTCCCCTTCTAACATTTCACTTTATCTTTTTTATTCTATATTTACATTACTCAGCTGGCCCTGGCAGCATTCCAGTTTGTGGCCTCAGGCTTAGAACAAGTGGTATCTAAAAATTAACATTTGTTCTTGGAGGTTGTGTGAGAGAGAGAATGTGTTAGAGTTAGATAATGAGAAAATGAAAAAGAGAAGCAAACTTAGAGATACAGAGAAACGTGGGGAGACATAGGGAAAGGGAGGCAGTGTGGGAAGGTCATCACCCAACAGGAGCCTCAGAGAAACCCATGCAGCCCTGTGTAGCATACACCATGGGGAAGCCTCCCATTGGCCCTGATAGAGGATATCCATCCTCTTCCCTGTCCCTCTAGGAGATTGGGACCCACTGAATAACACCCGTAAATAGTAACATGCTGCTGTAGACTGAATTGTGTTCCCCCAAATCCATATATTGAAGCTCTAACCCCCAGTATTATTGTATCTGCAGCTACAGAGCCTATGGTATTTTGCTATGACAGACTGAACTGAAGGATACACATATTAAAAAGAAAAAAGGATAGATTTCACAGTGAGGCAACTTCCATGATCATGTAGCTTCCTCTCAGGGTGATCATATTGAAAACTGGTAGCAAGAGCAGGATATGGGGATATCTATATGGAGCTTAATTTGGGATGCTTTCATCTTGTGCTCTGAAAAATCATGTATAGAACAGTGTTTGAAATTTCTACATCCGTTTTACAATGAAATTATCCATAATAACTTCACTCCTTAAGTAAAATCTGATAGACTCCTTTGGTGTTGTTTGTTCGTATGAAAAGAAGGTGTGAAGATAGAGATATTCCACCAACTGTTTCTTCAGAGAAAGGAATGGGTTATTAAAGAATGAATGGAGAGAAACAGAGAGAGAGGCAGAGAGGCATGGGAAGGTGAGAACAGAGAGAGGGAGGGAGAGGGAAAGAGAAAGAGAAGAGAGAGAGAGGAACAGAGAGAGAGAGAGGCAGAGAGGCATGGGAGGGTGAGAATAGAGAGAGAGAGAGGAGAGAGAGAGAGAAAGAGAGAAAAGAAGAAAGAGAGGAGAGTGAGACAGAGAGAAAGGAAGAATGTGCCAGGTAACGGAGTGGTGGGGAGAATATGTTATTGGGGAGCAACTACCTGGTGGGCAAGAGGAAAACAATGTGAGTATAGCCGTTCTCTTTCCCAAGTTAAGAGAGAGGAAGGTAACCTCATGGGGACCTAAAGAGTTTGGAGAAACTGAAATGTGGGTAGCTTAAGTAATAGTATATGAATGACCTAACTAGACTCAAACAAAATTACTTTGCAATCTTGGCTCCTCAGCTTTTAATACCAAGAGATGATGAACAGGCATACCTGCAGTGAATGTTTCTTCTGCCATATATTTAGGGACTGATAATTGGTCAGACCTAGGGAATAGATGGGAGCCAAGGCAAATTATCACCCAGTTTCTTCCACAGCAGCTGGCCCTGGTGAGGAGACATGAAGATGAGAACGAGGCTGGGGTTTAGTAAAAGTACATTTATTACCTCCCTCTCCCAGCTCTGAAGATTCTGGGAAACATCTTACGTGAACATAGGTTGATAGATTTTACCGAATTGACAGGCTCCAATTCTCAGTATATGCTATACATCATATTTGGAATGAAAATAGGTGCGATGTAAAATTGTTTTGGTAAAAGACCTGAGTTAATTTCTATTGAGCAAGTACTGAGAGTATAGATGATTTAATATCGAACCAACAGTACCTACAAAACTGGAGTTTCCATGAGAAAAGAAGTAATAGTCAATCTTTGTATTATGCTTGGTAAATTACCATATGTGATGACACAGATGAGCTCGTTTAATCTTCACAAATCTCTGTAATCTAGGCAAAATGAAAATCATACTATTTTAACATTTTTGCAAATCAGTATAAATTAGATGTCAAAGTTTACAACGTAAATAAGCAAGAACTCACTAGTGAATATCCAATGCCCTGTTCATGATGCCATGGCTAATCCCTGTAGCAGGTTGAATAGGATAGAAGAGGATGTGGTGCTGTCTTCATCAATGGACAGGCAAGAGTCCCACAGCTTTACTACACCTGGCATTTTCTGTTTTCTCATGTTAAGATTCTTTTAAGGCAATAATCTAAGGAAGAGCACCGTGGTGCAAACCTCAGAGGTACCAAATATATAACCAGAATCTTGTCAAAGCAATGGCATTCCCTTACTCCTTGTTTAATTTTTGAAAGCCGCAGATATGATCATTTTTGAGACCACTAGAGCAGAGTCCCAAGGACAAAATAAAAAATTGATATTATTATTTTTGTAATTTAGAGACTGAGATTATGGAACTGGCAAAGGAATAATGAAGTTAAGAGTAGTTTCACAGGTATTGTTCAAGTAATTACTTAATAGCATGTGTGTGTGTGCATATGTTTTAACTTTTATTGCTCTTTCCTGGCTAAATATAAACATGAAAATTTCAGGACACAGCTATAACCTCATTAATGATTAGCTTTGTTTCTATTAGCTTTATTCAATATGTAGATGACAATCCACAGATGCTATAGTAATTTTTAAATCTATTATTGAAATATATATTAAATTAATTAAATTTCCATAATTTATCTCTACAGGCATTTTTTATTGCCCACAAATTGAATTGTAACTAATAGAATATGAATTTACTTATTCCTAGAGTTGTGAAAGGCTGCGTCATTGGATATTACAGATTAAAATTTTATTCTATTTCATCATTATATTTTGAGGTTGGCCAAATATTTATTTTTGAAACCGAGAATACTTGGAGACATTCAGAAAGTCAGGTACATATATCTATAGATAGCTCCTTACAAGTGGAATCCTTGTCTTTGAGACATTTGTAAGTTTCAGCACTAAACACAATCCCTGGCACTTAGTAAGCATTGAATAAACATTTAGCAAATTAAATTGAAGGCTGTGAAGTACCGCATTCCAGAGGTCTGATTTTAGATTTTAAGAATGATAGTATAGCACTCCAGATAAAAATAAATCCAAATTAGGAAATACATAATTATTAGGAGTAGCAATATACAGCTATGTATCTATGAAAATCTTTTCCTTTTCTGTAAAGTCATAATTTTAAAATCACCTTGAAAAATACCTGTATGGTAAAATCCCATTGAAAAGTGAAGTTTCATTTGATTTTCGTTATGTATTGTTTTCCCCAGTGGACAGTGAGTTTCTTACTACTCAGAACTGTGATTGATCTGTTACAGATTGGACTTTTTTGTGCTATACCTCTACAGAAATATTTACGTTCTTCCACAGATCATTTTATAGACTAAAAGCACATTGAATTGCACATTAGATTAGAGTTTCATGAAGACATGCATTGACACTTATTTTGTCATCATTGTATACTCAATGTCTTATATATATTGACCCATAATAGGCAATTAATGAATATGTGTTAAGTGCCAAAATTATAAACGTTAATACTTACAGATAATTTTGTGGTATATATAATCTCATATGATGGTATGTGTCAAAGTTAAATCACTATATTACAGAATTTATTGAGCCATCCTTCTGTGTAAGAAAAAATTGAATCATATACTTGTAGGCAAAAGAAATATTTTATAATAAAGTTAAAATAAAGCATATGAAATTATTTAAGAGATTTATTTGACCAAGTGTTTTGGCCTTGGCTAAAAATAATATGGATAGGTTATTTTTCATTTACCCACTTTCCACAGAACTGACTAGAAAACCAAAGACTCAAATCAATTATTTTTAGCTGCCAGGGTTGTATTTGTGTTTATAACCAGTCACATGCTGTGATTCACTCAGTTATTCCTGGGGCATTTTATTCTTTAGGCAGAATTTGGAAATACTTCTTCCGTGTTCTTTTTATTCCTTTTTTTTCCTTTCCCTCAAATGTCAAGAAAAGCAAACAGAATGCACAAGGAGACACTTATATTTGGGCACAGAGTCTGACTTTTTGAAAGGGAACTAAGCACAATACTGACAATGGGTGAGTCACGTCTCCCGCCTGAGTTTCCATCTTCAAGTTGAAGTTCGATCGGAGCTGCAGGCCCTTTGTAAAGCCAAGGAAGAGGCGTCCACGGGGGACTCTTCCTTGTGTTGGGCATGACCCCTTCCTCAGGCATTACCAACAATGCCCAACATGACAGTTGACCCCATGCTACCCATTGATGAAATATCTTACTTTAGGACTAGGAAGAAAATAAATTAAATTGATATTTACAGATAGAAAAATAAAGCCATGATGGTCAATATACTAACATCCCCATATCACATGATACTCTTTATAATTATGTAGAATAAAAGTAACACAGTTATTGAATATAAGAAAAATTCTTAACTGTAACTGTTTAATATTGCAACCATATGCTAATAAGAATTGTATAATTTCTAGGTTTTTGGTAAATTTGATTTAAAACACGTAAGTAAATCTTTTTGAAAGATAAGATCTCAAAATAATCCTAATGCCTGTGCCTTCTTTCTTTTGGGGGGTAGGGGAGGGTTAAGCCTTGAAATGCTGTTTTTCCCCCTCACCTAATTCATTAAGATAGTTCCCCTTCAGTTGCTGTTTTCTCAATTACAAACTGTCCCAAGCAGAGCTCATAGAATAATTTTCTTTAACATCAGATTTAAGAAAAAAACATTTGTTCCACTGACAACTTCTTGAGTAGTGAGAGGGAACCATATGCAGTGCCAAACAGCTTGAAGTCCTGAGGATACATCTTAAAGGCCAAATTTATACTTGAGCAACTAAAATGTAGATACACATCTTTTTATCAGGGAGTGTGAAAGTAATCTAGGATCTCATTCCTAGAAAGAATATTAAACAACAGGAAACAGAAATACTGGAAAAAATCTATAGGTCCCAAAGTGCTATTTGAATTGAGAATTAGAATATAGACTAAAGAATCCCCTGAGAAAACCAACCTTTAAACAAAAGGCATGTGAGTATAGTACAGTGACTTCTTCATGAATTACTTTTCTGTCTAACCCATCTGGATTTGGTCTGAAAGTCAGGATGAGGGTAAGAAACCCCTTAAAGAGCTGTTTCATTGACACAGCACCATTCGGTATGAAAGAGAATGATATCAGTTTCTTCAATTGCTTTGTGCAAACAGTCACACAGAGACCGGCGGCTGGCTTTTGGCATTAGAAAAAAATGAGTTATGAGTGAATAAATTAAAGTAGATGTGGCAAAAGTAGTACCACCACTCCTGGAAAACCAAGAAGATTCACTGACAAAACCAATGTAAGAAGCATTGTTCAGAAGGAAGACTTAGAAGCGGTTGAAGTGTAGGGATTCCTTCATCCCTAGAACCATCATTTATTTTCTTAGAAGTTTTATTCCCACTCCAGCTGTTCAATCTGTTCATACCATTTGAGGATTTATAGTTCTAGCCCCAATTTTTAAAATGCATTTTAAATTACATAACAACGGCTCTACCTGGGTGACCTACATGTACCTTGAGCAAACTCAAATTTATTACTTTGGCTCCAAAATCGGCAACTCCTGTTGACATGCATTTTTTGATTAATGGCGCCTGCCTGGACTCATCCAGGATTAAACCTCTGAGACATCTTTGACTCCTTCCCACATCTACCTGATAGATGCAAAATCCTCTATTACCTTTTACATTCATATTCTGCTCTACATTTTCACTAATACCACCATGTTTTAGTTAATATTATTGATGATGACAAAAGCTGTGACTATTTGGCAAGGGCTTACCCTGTGCCTACAATGTGCTAAAGGCCTTCTGTGCCTTATTCATAACAAAAATGATCAGAAGGTAAAATGGCAGTCATCATTTTCTGAACATCCAAGTATTTACCAGAAAGAGCCCAAAGTCTTACACATACACTCATTACCTTTCTTAGGGGTATCTGTTACAATTTAAATAGACTTCCTGAATCCTACCCAACAATTCACAATTCATCCTAAACATTGCTACCCAAAAACTCTTGTGATGTCAAACTCCGATTATATCAGCCTCACATTAAAACTTCAATGGCCATTCATAGACTTCACAATTAGGTAAACCTCTCTCTTCTGCTGTTCCAGATTTTTTATTTGCCACAATCTACCACACCTACCTTATTGGTTTTCTATTTTTCCTGCATAATAATTTCTAAACAATTTCTGATGCTATAGTTAATCTCCTGTAGTCCCTTCCAGTTTGATTGCCAAATAATTGATTCCCTACTCAAGATTATTTGAGATAAAGTCTTAATCATTAATATATTTCTGAGCAAACCTTTGTAAGAGGGCCTTATGTCTGTCAGTCTCCCATTGTACTTGATCCATACATTCATAAAAACCCTCAGCTTACTCTCATGGTAGCTAATTGCAATGTCTTCTACAGGGAAGAAGATAAGAATCCAACAAAAATAAATAAAAGCATAGCTCTGCAGCAGTAAGACTCCAGTGAGCGTATGGGTGCAATTAAATTTACAAAGAGTAAATTCATCAAAGGATAACACCGAACTTTGTACCACCATCATACTCATTTTATTTATACATTTATTATTAATTGACTAATTAACTGTATATTGAATTGAGTTGAATAAGGGCAGAGGTGGAGGAAAGTTGTTGAAAGTGGCAAATAACTAAGAAGAGAGAAGAGCAGCACACCCCAAAAATGGTAATGTTTAAAAAGATGGGGAGTCCCAAGTGCATAAAGACTCCAAGCAAAAGAGGGTGGATCAGAGATATGACCCTACCCTAGAAGCTCTTAGATAATATCAAATAAAGGTTGAAGGAAAATTGAATATAATGAGTATAACTTTAGGGTGTTTAGTGGCAGGACAGAGAGGGTTAGACTACAGGTGTTTTGAGACAAAATCCAAAAATATGTATTTGAGACTCACATTGGACAGTCAAGTTTTATAAATCACAATTGGCAACAAAGTCATCTTCTGGGATTAAAGAAGAGGAAACTGATGACTTAAGGAAAACTATGTCTTCTACAGGGAAGAAGACAAGAATCCAACAAAAATAAATAAAAATATAGCTCTGCAGCACTAAGATTTTAGCGAAAGGACGTAGCATGAAGACTAGTGAACCCAGCGAGCCTGGGACTTTCTTACTTTTACTCAAAAGGCTTAGGTAGGTGTCTAGGCAATTAAAAACAATATGTTCTCATGTAGCACTATCTCAAAAACCAGTTCATTGGAGCAATATTGAATATGGATATTTTTATTTTTAAAAAAATTTTTAGAGCACTTCTAGGTTCACAGTTCAATTGAATGGAAAGCACACACAACTTCCCCCACTATCAAGACCCTGCATCAGAGTAGTTCATTTGTTACATCAATGAACCTGCATATTGGCACATTGTTATCCCCAAAGACCACAGTTTACAGCAGGTCCACTCTTGGTGTGGTACAGTCTATGGGTTTTGACAAATATATAATAACATATACCCACATTTTCATACCATACAGATAGGTTTACTGCCCTCTGTGCTCCACTTATATTCCTCTTTCTTCCTCCTACGACTTTGGCAACCACTAACCTATTTACTCTCTCCACAGTTTTACCTTTTCCAGAATGTTACATAATAGTTGGAATCACAGAGTCTCTAACATTCACAGATGCTTTCTTTCACCTAGTAATATGCAATTAAAGATCCTGCATGTTTTTTCATGACAATAGCTCAGTTCTGTTTAGCACTGAATAGGATTTTCTTGTATTGAAGTACTACAGTTTATTTAGCCATTCTTACTGAAGGGTATCTTAATTGCTGTTATACACTGTTATACACACGTGCAAATTTTGTGTGGGTATTAAGTTTTTTTTAATTTATATATTAAATATTTTATTTACAAGTGCAGCATGTTTTACAACAAAAAAGTAAAAAGTGAGTGAAGACTCTGAATGCAAGGAGTAACAAGGAATTAATTCTTTTCTTTCAAAATAAACACACATGTGCACACATGATCACAAATACAAACAATTCTATCTTAAACTCTCATTTGTGAAAGAGTAAGAATTGCTGACTGACTTTAACCCCAGAGAGTGTGTACTATTTCTTTTCAAACCATGTGTTACTCCAAGATCCCAAGACTAGAACTGGAAATTATTTCCCAGAAGATAATAATCCAATGTTCAATCAGAGGTTACTAGAACAGGTGGTACTGGGGACACCCTAGAGTTTAACTGCAAATGATTTATTATTTTTATTTTATTTTTTCATTTTATCATGTACATTAATGCAGTCATGGGGTACAATGTGCTGGTTCTATATACAATTTGAAATATTTTCATAAAACTGGTTAAGTTTTCAAGTCATTTGGGGAAATACCAAACACAGGGATTGCTGAATCATATGGTAAGAGGATGTTTAATTTCTAAGAAAGCACCAAATTGTCTTCCAAAGTCATGGTGCCATTTTTCATTCCCACCAGGAATGAAGATACCGCATCCTCACATGCTTTTGGTAGTGTCAGTACCTTGGCTTTCCACCATTCTAACAGTTGTGGAGTGATAATCTCATTATTGTTTAATGTGCATTTTCCTAATTACATATGATGTGTGAACATACACTTTTAATACCTATTGTGCATATACATTTTTGTGCATACACATGAATGCATGTATACACAGTCAATTTTGGCACCCTATAGTTCTCAATTCTGAGAAATACTGTATTTTATGGCGTGAAAGCATATATGTATATAGGTATATTAATTAAACATAGAATATACTTAAATTATATTTTAAATTAAGCAGGATATATACATCTATAGTTCACATATTCATTAAATGCCAAACTCAGATGAGAGGAGAAAGTAATTAATAAAATAATCCTTTTTCTTAAATGTTTTCTGTTAATATTCAAATATAATTTTTTTGTATACATTTATGGGGAACAAGTGTAATTTTGTTACCTGCATAGATTGCATAGTGGTGAAATCAGGGCTTTGGGGTATCTATTACCTGAATAATGTACATTGTACTCATTACATAATTTCTCATCATCCACTTCCCTCCCACTGTCTCTCCCTTCCAAGTCTCCTTTTAATACTCTACATTCATGTGTCCACTTTATTTAGCTCCTACTTATAAGTGGGAACATGAAATATTTGTCTTTCTGTGTCTGAGTTGTTTCCTTTAAGATAAAGACCTCCAGTTCCATCCGTGTTGCTGCATTTCCATTCTTTTTGTGGCTGAATAGGATTCCATTGAGCATATGTATTATGTTTTCTTCATCTATTCATCCACTGATAGACATTTAGTTTGATTCCACATCTTTGCTACTGTGAATAGTGCTGCAATAAACATATAGGGGCAGGTAACTTTTTGATATAATGATTTCTTTCCCTTTAAGTAAATGCCCAATTATGGAATTGCTGGATGGAATAATAGTTCCATTTTTAGTTCTTTAAGAAATCTCCACACTGTTTTCCATAAAGTTGTACTAATTTAGATTCACACCAACAGTCTAAAAAGTAGCCTTTTTTCCACATCCTTGCCAACATCTGTCATTTTATTTTCTTTTTCTTAATAGCCATTCTAACTGCTGTAAGATTATCTCATTGTAGTTTTAATTAGAATTTCTCTGATGGTTAATGATGTTGAGTGATTAGTGATGATTTTTTTCATATGCCTGTTGGCCATTTGTATATCTTCTTTTGAAAAATTTCTATTCATGTCCTTTGCCCAATTTTCAATGAGGTTATTTGGGGGGGTTTTGTTTTTGAGTCAAATGCAGCTGATTTTAATAAAACTAAATATATTTGACTAGGAAGATAACTATTCAAATAGATCAAAATGTTATATTTTTTCTAGAATAAAAGATATCTTAATGATGATAATTTCCAGCTAACTATGAATCCCTTGTTCATTTTCTATTTTTTGAAGTGTCTCCTCCTTATAGTCTAGTGAATGACATTTGTACTTTACTTTTTATAATACTAATTTTCTATGTTACATGGTTATGTCTCTTTTACTAAATAAAACCCACCCATGTATATAACAAATACCAATCAAAAGATGTTGTGAAGCCCTACCCATTATCATCAAATAAACATCTATATTTGAAATGATCTTTTAAGCTGTTAGCCCTGTTCTCATCTTTAACCCAGTTCTCTAGCTGTCAGCCCAGTTCTCTTCTTTAACCCCATTCTCTAATTGGGTTTAGCACTGTGCCACCTCATCCCATCTTTAGGTTGGCAGTTTAAGACGTATATTAGTTTTGGACCCCAGTGACTCACCTTAAAGTCAAATTTATACTAATTATATTCCAACCTTGTGCCCAAGTCCCATTATCTAAATATCAGCCCTATTGCTTTTGACTTATTCCATATATTTTATCACATTTCTCAATCCTTTATACAGCATATAATAGCTACTGAACTAACCACTAGGAAAACTATGAGTTCTCTTGCCCTGAGGAGTTAATAGAAAAGACTACCTTTCAATGTTCTTCAGGGTCAAAGACCTGTCTTAATATTATAAATTTGCTTGCTTCTATTTCCTCCTCAACCCAGGGACTAGAATTTTGACAGTTCTGAAGTTTGCACTTGAGGCCCCACAACCTGCCCTCAGTTAACCCACCCCAATGGCCTGACTCAATGTTCACTGACAGTCCTCATGAGAATACTCATCCTCAACAACAGCTCAGAATGCCAATACTTCTCCAATTCCAGAGCATTTTAGACCTATAAGTCCAAACTAAAGTTGGTCATAAAATGATGAGGTTCCCAGATTTTACTCTGACAGTATTTATGCAAGAACACATAGACATTTTTTTAAGAATTAACTTGGTAATTCATTTTTATTTTTCACTTTTATTCTGTAATGATAACATAAAACTATATTAAACACTAGGATTTGTCCAAGGTCAAGATTTCCAAAAGCAATCCCTTCAAAAGAATTCATGTACAAGTAATTAAATAAGGACATACTCACAAGGAAAGAAAAAAACACTAAGTGAATTTGGGGATTAGAATAAAGAATATGAGAAGATGAGATACACAAGGATCCCAAGTCCTGCTAATTCCTTTACTTTGGGTCTAAGACATTTCTATTCCATCCTTTTACTCCTATATCTCTCCCTCACCTTTTCCTTGCCTTTTCTTTATTTTAAAATTCTGTAAATATTTTTGAGTGTCTAGCTTTTATGATCTAGCCTGTAGGGATACAATTGCTAGATATGTATTTTGCCCAATTGTGGTAAAATAAGACAAATACATTTTTTTTAAAAATTAATAATTTTTGGATGTTTCTGGGTATGGAGGCTATTTGAGATCAAGCATAACTGAGGAGGATCTTTGAGTGAGATATAATGTCAAAGAAAGAAGATATGGAACAGTCTTCTAGGCAGAGACCCCTAAGTAAATGCCAAAAGAGATAATTAATTTGCTTTGTTTAAGGAGGAGAAAGTAGTGCTACGTGGTTGTAAAGAGAAAGAAAATTAAAATATGTATTTAAGTAAGCAAATTCATGTATGGTCTAATAGCCATTATAAATAATTGAATTTCTTTCTAATTGTCATGGGAAACCACTGAAGGTGTTTCATTGTTGGTAAGGATTTGGAGCAAACAGTATTATTATAATTAGATAGTAGGAATAGTAAAAATAACTTCAGAAAATTTGTCATGTATTATAAAATTAAATATTTACATTTTCATTAAGAAATTCTAATCCTAGAAATTTTCCCTGTAGAAATGAAAATATATGTCCATACAAAGATTTGTATGTAACTCTCATACTAGCTTCACAGAAAATAACAATGCTGAGTAACACAAGTGTCCAATAACAAGTACATGGATGACCAATCTGTCTAGAATAAGAGCAAAACAAACAAAAAAAGGAAATAAACTACTAGAACATCCAACCATATGGAAGAATCTCAGAAAACCTATGTTGATCAAGAGAAGTCAAATGAATTGTAAGATGTGAATGGTGTAATCACAAAATTTTGGACAAGACAAACCAATCTACAATGGTAGAAATCTGGTCTGTGGTATCTGAGGCCAAGGAGAGTACAGTGAATAACTGTGAGAGGAGAGAAGTGAAAAATTTGTGGCATTATGTATATTCTACATCTTGGTTGGAATAGTGATAACATGGGCTTATATGTTTGTCAAAACTCCTTAAACTGTACATTCAAATTCGTAAATTTTATAATGTGTAAGTTATACCTTAATAAAATTGATCTAAAACCATAACAAAAACATTGATATTACATATTTGAAGTGCTGAGAAAAAAAATATCCTGCCACCATAGAGTATCATGTTTACTGAAAGTATCTTTTAAGAATAAAGGGTAATAGTGGCAAACAGACACATATAGAAGACCTGAATTAAAGGAAGTACTGAGGGAATTTTTCAACCAGAAGAAATATTACTCCAAACAGAAAAATAAAAATGTAGAATATGATAAAGAAGCCAGTCAAGCAGGATGATATAATAATCTTAAATTTGTATTTATACAAGACAGATTCAAACATATAAATAAAAAACATAACAAGAAAGATAAACATGATTCTTTAGTCATAATGAGTAGTTTTAACCTACTTTTAATTCTCTCAAGAGCTGATAGAACAAACTGATTAAAAAAAAAAAAACAAGTACACAAATGATTAGAGCAACTTTTACTTAATAATACCTGTGATATAGTAAAGTCAACAGTGACAATTCACAAACCTGATAGTAGATGGAATTTTACCAAAACTAACCATAAGCTACATGATAAAGAAAGCCTCATGAATTTCTCAACCATTAAAACTATTGTCAAACAACACACAAAACCCTCAACAACAATAATGACCACAACTCAACAAGACACTGTCACACGTCAACACAAACACAGCTGGGGACACAGATGTGCCAAGGTTATGAAAACTTACCGTGTTGTTTGTACAGTGCTGCCAATGAAAGTGCATGGTGGTAAGTTTGTGAACTTAATTGTCTGATCTTGTATAAGGACAGCTCTGATAGTTCAGAAAAAGAGTTCTAAGATTGCTTTGAAAGGTGGGCTAGGCACTGGCATCAGGGCATAGCTTCCCAAGAGGAGAATTTTGAAGAAGATGGTGAGGACAGCCATAAGGATGAGTTCATGAACTTAATTGTCAGATCTCATGTGTTTGAAAAGAATACAAAGTAAAGACAAGCTATTGGATGATAAGTGACTTCAACACATTCAATGGACTTATAGTCAATAACTAATAATTTTATGTATATAAACAGAAATCAAAATATAAAAACACATAATATCCAGGTCACAAAAATCAAACAAAATATGAAACACATTATTCAAGACTCCCACATTATAAAGTGTAAATCATTATTGAGAGAAACATTTAAAAATCATTAAAACTTAGTACAAGAATGTACCATATTCATGGGTTGAAAGATTCAAACATTTCAGCATGTCCATTCTTCCCAAATTGATCTATAGATTCAATGAAATTTTTATCAAGCTTAAATTGGGCTCCTTCTGTGTGAACTGATAATGCGTTTTTAAAATTTATGTGAAAATAAAAATGACCATGAATAGCCAAAATAATTTTAAATAATACAACACTAAAGGACTTACATTATGTATCAAAATGTATTATAAAGCCAGAGTACAGTTTCATTTATACTGTGATAGTGTTGCATGTGATTTTGATCCAGTTCCTCAAATGGAGAAATGGAAGAGAATAGATTTTTAAAAATACAAATTGTTAATAAGGTAGTGTTTCCAATAAATGGTGCTGGGTCAGTTGCAAATTCATATGTAAAAAAAAAATGTCTTTAACCCTGTGTCACACATAATAAACAAATCAATTTCCAGGGGAATACAGATATCAATTAGGAAGGTGAAATAAAGCTTTAGGTAGCTAAAAACAGGCATGTGTCTGTCCTTGCTGCAGAAGCTGTGGCAGGAGCATCTCTTGATGCCAGGAATTCTAGGCTGTACTGCCCCATGATTGCACCTACTTATATGAATAGTCATTACACCCCAACCTGGGCAATAGAGTAAGACCCTATCTTTAAAAACAATTAAAGTTAAAAAAAAAAAAAAGAAGGAAACAAGAACATTTTGGTGACCATGGAAAAATCACAGATTTCTTGAGATGGACACAAAAGACTCCTTGTAAAGGGGAAGGTGACATATGCACCACACTGAGATTAAAAAATTCTGGTCATTTAAAGTCACCATGAAAAGTGAAAATGTGACAAAGAAAAGCCAAGAGGTCCCTGTCCATTTCATAGAATTTTCCACGAAGTGCTCGGAGAGGTGGAAGACAACGTCTGGGAAAGAGAAGTCTAAATTTGGTGAAATGGCAAAGACAGATAATTGGAAGTATAGGGCTGTTGGAATAAATAGGAATAACTATGGTTATAACAATAATATCGTATAAATCATTCACTTAAGTTTCATAATCTCTATCAATCTAAGTCAATTAACTTCTTATTGTTTTTCAAGTTTTCAGTGATACTGAATTTTACGTAATACCTTTCTAGTTTATATTTGTTCATTTTTCTCTACTGATACGTTGTATTGAATTATTAATCTGTTTTCTAATAAACATAATTGCAATAATTAATACTGCCATAAATAATGGATACAAAATATTGAACCCTAAAAGTTTGCCAGGCATTTCTAAGTATTTAACGATTATTAGCCACCCTAAATCTTCCCAACACTTGTCTGAGGTATTATTAAAACATACAGTGAATGAAAAAATGAGATATAGCAAGTTTAATTAATTTGACAAAATTAAATTTCCAGTAAGTTACCAAGGTAGTCTTCAAACCCTCTTTTAAGCACAGATTTATATTTTATTTTTTAATTTTGTTTTATTTTATTTGCCTTGCATTTCTAAAAATGAATCTTACTTTTTGATAAAGAATTATTTTAATATACTAATGAACATTTTTGCTTACTATTTAACTCACAATTTTTGCATTTTTTTCTTTATAATAGGAATTGAGTCGGTTAAAAATAATGTATTGGTTAGCTCATATTAGATTTTAGAAATGATGTCAATGACTTGTTTCTTACTCTGAAATATAGAGTACAGAATGTAACAAGGCTTCTTTAGCAAAGTTGGACTGAACTCCTCCATCCAACTTGCAGACTGGAGGCCTCAGAAGCTTATTATTTTAGTTATTCAGTATTTTTCCTGGTTATCATCTATTCTTCTTATTATTTTTTGTGCCAACTTTGATAAAATGATATTATTTTCCCATAGAATTATTCTGGACCCATATACTTGTAACTAGAAACAATAGAAAAATTTGCTTAGTGATAATCTGGAAACTTTCTCTGTAAAATGACAATCTTTTATCTAACTTATAATTTGACCTTGTACTTATTTGAATGAATATCAAGTGGAACACCACGTTTTAAGAAATTTTTTGCTCTTCTGATAGTGACAAGGATTAGTTGATATAGTTAAACCCTCCAGAAGTCTCCCAGAAAGCTTTTTCTTTGTGCTTTATGTAAACCCATAGGAAACATTACTGTTCATCTATGGTATTAAAAGTTTGACGTTAAAACTACATATGTACAAAATAAGATTTGATTTTTAAAAAAAATTAACATTAATTTGTATTGAGTTTTTAAAAAGCATTTTGATATTCCAAATAGGAATATTTTCTTTAGCACTAGAATGAAAATATATCCAATTTTCTGACAATTTAGACAATTTTCTTAAAAACATCTATCAAAATTCATTGGCCATCATAAGTAAAATGTCTTATTATTTCGATCAATTTCACTTTCACAGATATCTACTAAAGTTTATTTCTCTTTATAATGTATTAAAATATACTGGAATATAGCAGTGAACTCTGTTCTGTATACTTCAGAAATGTACTTTTTATTCTGATGAAAATTATATGTTCCAGTAAGGTATACTCATTTTAAGAAAAAGTATTAATAGAAGTAAATTAAAAGACAAAATGAAACAGTTTGTCTTAAGAAAAGTTTTATCTTGGAGAATTCTGGGAAGATGGCCGACTGGTAGCAACCCTGGTCAGAGGCTCCTGAACAAAGGAAGAAAAACTGGTTGGAATCAGA
>NW_003852430.1:7162864-7194457 GCF_000181295.1 Otolemur garnettii | reverse complement strand
TGTTTTGACATAATAACTAAGAAAGTTACATGAAGGCTATGTTAACCAGTTTGATGGAAGTGTCTTGGATTATGTATGAAAACACCACACTGTACCCCCAAAGTGCATCAATGTACACAGTTACCATTCAATAAAAAAAAAAAGAAAAGTTTTATCTTAAGAAAAAAATATGAGAACCACACACTTTCTCTGGGAAAGTATCATAAAATAGGAATGTAACTTCAAGTAAACAAGTAAACAAGCAAGTAACTTCAAGTAAACAAAAATAATATGACATCGACCTGGAAGTTTTGGAATCAAGATAGGACAAGATGAGGGGTTAGTTTGGGAGAGGGCAATTTTTGTTCAGGAAGGAAGTGTAGCAACCCCAGAATGTGAAGTCTCTGGTCAGAGCCTTGTATTTCCTGAGCAATGAACTTGCCTTTCAAGTGTTAGGGGCACAGCAAGCAAGGGAAGCTGTAGGTGAGAAGATCACTTTACATCACGGAAAGCGCAAAATTTGTCTATTCAAAAGAGAAATTAGAGGTGAAAAGGACGGACCTTTTGGAAACCCCAAATGTGGCAGGAAATATGACTGGGAAGGAAGTGAGGGGGAGGGCAGTAGGCAAACAATTCCCGTTGCTCTACTTAATCGACACCCAGCTGGAAGAGCTTCATTTGGGGTTAGAATCACTGGGCTGGCCATAGACAATGTACAAATGGGCCAGTGGAGTGGAAATTTAAGGCCACTTATAAAGGCACAGTTTATGTATGTATTAAATTATTGTTTATTCCTCCAACATAGCTATTAGCAATGAACAAGTTCACAAGGGGCGAAGCTTGTTTTGGTTGACTTAGAAATATAGCAGGAACGTAATGACAGCCTTTACGCGACTACCGTTATTTATCTATTTATTGTGTTACTACTTTCACTGGGATGTGAACGCCTTCAGGTGAGAAACTGTTCATTTCTCCTTTGTATCCACTAATCACTTAATACAAACCCTTTCATGTAATGGCTTCCCAAAGAATGTAAGCATGATATAGATTGCGTTTCTCTGTAACCTCTTTAGATTTGAATCAGAGACTAAGGACTGACAATCTGCATGGTGGTAACTCTGTCGAGACAGCTGAATAACTGAGTTCCAGGACATTATGAAGGAAAGTGAGATTTTTTTTAAAAAAAGAAATCCTGGGAAAAGAACTCTCTATATAGCTAAATCATTATTTTCTATAACAATGTTTTCCAGCCTTTTCCCTCATGAGTGCACTGTAATTTCTCCTGGCTAGAATTGGCGTTGCCCTTTTATTTACTCTGCTCATTTCCCATTTAAATATCATGGACTAGACTATCATTCTTGATTTTACTACTTTTTACTGCCTGTGGACTTTTTTTTTTTTTCAACTCATTTAAAAGGCATTATGCTTTGATAATGGACTGTCTGAAGATGGGACTGAATTATCATTTTTTTAAACTTCAATTTAATCAATGCCAGAGGCTACTCAGGGATAGAGCTTTGCTCACAAAAAGTTCTACTCTGGTTGAACCTTTTATATATTGTGCTTGGTTGGAAAGTTTTCAGCATGTGTATGAATATATGTGACTAAATATATAAACATATTTGCAAAAGTAATTTTCCTCATTATAACTGATTAGCATGAAAGATAGTATCTTAGAATTCGTTTGGTCTTATTGATAAGATGAGGTTGCAAGGAAGAAGGCAGGGTTAGCAAGGAGAACACAGGCCTTGGAATTGGGCAGACCTCCCTTTGAATTCTTCGTCTGCCTTTTTCTAACAATGTTACTTAACTCCTCTAAGTTACCTGTCTGGAAAATGATAATGGCAAGACCCACTGCTAAGGGCCAAGTGACTTAATGCTGTAAATCACCAGAACAGGAGAGAGTCTTCAAAACATGGGTGCTATCCTTATAAAAAAGTGCGAGAACTATGGATCTAAATCTCAGTGGTTGTTGCTTTTTCCTCTGGAATATCTAACAATTAAAGAAAGAAAACGGCATGTTTGCACAGCAACTTCATCTACAGCTTGTCCCTGAAGTCACCATACCATGAGAGAATGGGAAATTCTAGCTAAATATACCTTCACTTACCAAATAATCATTACAAAATTTTACAAAGTGGTGGCCAAGACATAGAGAATATTGTCTAAAATTTTGTAAGGAATATTTGGTAAATGAAGGTGTATTTCATTATAATTTCCCATTTTCTCTCACAAATTTTGACTTTTGACATACTCTAATTAAAAATGACAAAGCAAACAGCAATTTTATCTAGGAGAAACAGGAAAAAAAAAAAACCCAAAACCTCAATTCGGTGAGAATTCCTAAGCTTACCTATAGATCTTTTGGTAAAATCATAATGAACTATGAATTTTGTAATGAATTTAGCAAATGTGTCCAGTTTTTCTTGGTGGATTTAGCACAAATGTGAACCAGTTGGAAGGAAGAACTTGCTATTTTTAGAATATACCCCACAGGGAAGTCTTTACTTTCCTGAAATCTGCACCTTCTCAACCGTTCCCCAGTAAGTAATGATAGCACCATTTTCCTCTGGCATTGATTACATTGAAGTTGAAGTTTAACCACATTGTTGCTCAAGCTACGTATCTTGTATTAATTTTTGACATTTCTATTTCCCTCTGCCTCCCATGTCTAATCAATGCTTGGGTCCTCTGTGCTCTACCTCCAAAGTATATCTTGAATCTGTCTTCTTCCTCCCATGCCCACCGTTACTCCAGTACAAGCCACTGGCATTTTTATTTGAACTACTTCATCACTCTTCTGAATTAGGTATTAGCCGCAGTAACAGAAATACCAAAAATAACCATCAATTTAAAAAGTTTTTGGTTGTTTCGTCTCTAACATACAAAAAGAGGAGCTAAGCAGTGCAGATCTGGCATAATAGATAGTTCCACGAAACTGTCCAAGAACCAAGGTCTTTTCACTCATTACGTAGGTGTGATTCTTAAGCTCATGGGATGGTCTATGAGGACTCCTATGGCTTTGGCCATCACGAGCAGGACTATAGGAAAAGGAGGGAGAAGGGTTTGCTCCCTCCCTTTTAAGAAACCACCTCAATCTTCATATTAACCAGAAATCAGTCCTATGATTCACCAAGCTGCAAGGTGGCCTGGAAAATACCTTTAGGTCCATGTGATGATCTAACAATTGTACTTCTGATTTTATCTGGTTTTGTCCACCTGTCTATGTAATGTTGTGATATGCTCCCATTATGCTCAGGCCTCTAAGTGCATACTGAGCTTTCTTCCATTTCATAGTCTTATCACACACTACATTCTTTGCCGAGGAGGTCAAACTCCAAACCTCATAGCTCCTCATCTTTCAGGTGTTTCTTTAATAATTTCTTCAGATAGAATATCACTAGAAATCCAATCAAAAGTTATCACCTAAAGTTATTTTCCAGGCCACCTTGCAGCTAGGTGAGCACATGCCTACTTGCTGTGGCAATGGGTGGGTTATGTTCACTGTCTATCACGATTATATCTTTCTCTGTTAATCTACCTTTCTCTTCCTCAATGAGCTTTGATAAAAAGAAAGTGATGTTATGAAATCCATACCAACTGGGTTCAGCTTTCCAAGCGAAAATGGTGCAGGGTGAATCCAAAGTTTTACATCATGTTTAGACATTGTTACCTAAGAAAATGCCTTGAATAGGTTTTGGAATAATGTGTATGAAGAAAGGCTTACAGGCTTTTCTGTAAGTCCTGGCACAAAAATATAGGAAATAAATTCATGAGTGCCTTATAAAGCGACTTGTCTACTGCTGTAATTGTTTTTAAGGAAGTAAAAATACTTTGAAAGGCGTTTTGCCTGTACAGTAATGACTGTGAAATGGCTCTACATACAAGATAATTTATTTTCCCTGGAAATCAATCTGATTGAATTGAGTGTCCCTGACTACCTTATGAAAGTTTATCAGTCTTAAACATCTCTCCCAAAGATGCTTTATGGCCAATTGTCAATAGAAGTATCTTGTTTGCCTTTCTCTGAATGACAATTTTACTTTCAGTAATGAATATTTTAAAAAAAAAAAAAACAGAAACCAATAATCATCTTGAAAAGCATTTAGATTATTCTCGGTGCTCTTAGCCATTCCAGTCAGTACTTCGATTAGTTTTATTTAAAGATTTTTTTTCTGTCATATGGTGTTGGTATACCATTGGAATTTCTCTCTCGCTCTCTTTCCATCATTGACTTCTTCTTTTGGTTGGCTTTGTAGAAAATATAAATTTCCCTTCATTTTACTTCCATGAGCCATCTTTGAAACTTTAGTACCTTTTTTAAATTTATGCCAAAGAGAGCTTCATAAACATTTGTGAAACAGTGTACTGCCAATACTTTCCGCTGAGCTATATTTTATTTTTAATGAAAGCATGTATTAGTATTCATGGGAGAATATTATGCATTTTGAGCTCAGTCATGTTTCCATTTGGCTGGTTTGTAGAAATTATTTTTTCTTTTTATGTAGAAATTACCAGAGAATTAAAAAAAAATCTTGAAAGCCATTATCCTGCCACCAGTGAGTGAGTACATTTTACATGCAATGGTGACCATAATATATGAAAATTATTTTCATTTAACAATTCTCCATTGACTAATATAAGCACACGTAATTAGGAATTCATTTACCTAAAAATATGAATGTTTTGGTAGATAGAATAATGCCCACCAAAACTATCCACATCCTAATCCCAGGAACCTGTGCCCTTGTAGAGGTTGTATTTGTGAGTTTCTTATGGTTGTTGTAAAAGATCTCCACACACTTTGTTGCTCAAAGCCACACTATATTTATTATTTTGTTGCTCTGAAAGTCAGAAGTCTAAACTGGATTGGTACAGTTGTGTTCTTTCTGAAGGCTCTAGCAGACAATTTCCTTTCCATTTTTAATTTTTAGAGGCCACCTGCATTTCTTGGCTGGTGGTCGTGCCCCTTCCTCCATCTTCAAAGCCAGCAGAGTAACACCTTCAAATTAACTGCTCTCCCCCCTCCACACACACCCCTCTTCCTCTTTCTCTTCTTGAGTTTGTTTACCTCCATTTTATAAGGACCCTTGTGATGACATTACAGTCTCACTTCAATAGTGCTGTATAATCTTTCATGTTCAAGATTCTTGATTTACTTATACACACTAATTGCTTTTGCCGTGTAACGTAGTCACAGGTTCTGGGGAGTGGCACGTGAACGTTCGGAGGAAGCACTATTTAGGTTACTGCAATTGCAGAACGCATTAAGATGGCTTTCCCTCCAACTTTACAACAGGGAGATTATTCTCCCTGGATTATATAGATGTATCCATTTAAACCACAATGGCCTTGAACGTGGAAGAGGAAGGTGGAAGAATAGGTCACAGGGATACAAAGTGAAAAAGATATCACCTACTGTCGCTGGCTACGAAAAGGAAAGAAGGACCCAGGAGTCAGCGAATGCCGTCAGCTTCCAAAAGCTGGGGAAGGCTGATCCCCGCGAAGGAACAGAGCAGCTCTGAGAACACATTTTAACCCAAGTAGATCTTCTCACCTACAGAATTGTACAATAATAATTTTTTTGGTCTTTTTATAGAAACAACAGAAAACCCGTATAGTTGCCCACATTTTGAAAACCGAAAACTGGTTGGTACTTTGTCTCATAACGTTTTTCATGCAATTCATAATGCCTTTGAAATAATAATCCAGATCATGGAAAGTGTGTGCTTACATGGAGAGTTATGGAAACACGTTTATGGCTTTCGTTATTCCTTAATGATTTGGGTAGCTCTGACGTCTGAATAAGGAATTTCTGAGTTGACTGTGGTTTGCGGAATCAATGTTTTTCTTTAATTAGCTTTTAAAGAAAACACAGCAACTACGAAGAGAGTCAATACATTTAGTATTGTTCTAACAAATTTATTAAGAAATTCATAATCTTTGAATTGGTATCTACAATCCCAGACAAATAGAAAAAAATTATTTCAGAAATTCAATAATATCCTGAAATAATTAAATTTAAAAGCAATAACCTATAAACCACAGAGGTGTATAGATAGATAGATAGATAGATTTTATACTCTACTCTTGAATAATCTTCTCTAACTCACACCTTGTATATAATATTTGATTAATATTAGTATTTAACAACACATCTGTGCAAAAGATAATAAGTTTTATTTTGAAGATAGGTATTCACAAAGAGATGGCCTTTAAAGTTAAGATTGGCTATAAATAATACAAGAACAGTTTGCATTTCCAACAAGTGCTGAGATAATTCTGAGAGTACATTAATCCTTTTTATGATTGAATAATATCTCACTCTAAGGATGTGCCACATTTTATTTATCCCTCCAATAGATGACAGACATTTAGGTTCCACCTTTTGGCTATTTTGCATAATGGTGCTATAAATATGTGAGTACACATATTAGTAAGAGCATTAGTTTTCCTACTCCTTTGGGTGTATGCCTGGGAGTGGAATTGCTGGGTCATACAATAATTTTATGCTCTCTGAAGAGCTGCCAAACTGTGTTTCATAGCTTCTGCCCCATGAGCCTTTCTATCAGCCTCTGCAACACACATTCCTGTGGGGAGTGCCTGAGGAGTCCATTTTCTCAACATCCCTGTCAAAACATGTTTTTCTTTTTTCTTTCAATTATAGCCATCCTCGTAGGTGTGAAGTGGAGTCTTGTTATGGTTTTGATTTGTTTTTCTCTTATGATTAATGACATTAAGCATTTATTATGGATACAAGACTTTTAACAAATATTTAATTTATAAATATTCTGTAGGTTGTATTTTAATTTTCTTTCTTTCTTTCTTTCTTTTTTTGTAGAGACAGAGTCTCACTTTATCGCCCTCGGTTGAGTGCCATGACATCACACAACTCACAGCAACCTCCAGCTCTTGGGCTTAGGTGATTCTCTTGCCTCAGACTCCCGAGTAACTCCAGACACCCTCCACAATGCCTGACTATTTTCTTGTTGCAGTTCGGCCGGGCCGGGTTTGAACCTGCCACCCTTGGTATATGGGGCCGGCACTATACCCACTGAGCCACAGGTGCAGCCCCATGAATTTCCTTCGTAATGTTCATGAGGCGCATAAGTTTTAATTTTGAGTAAGCCCAATTTATCTATTTTTTTCATTCATTGCACGTGCTTGTGGTCTCATATCTAAGAGTCCATTGCCAACTCAAGGTCATGAAGATTTATTACTGTCTTTTCTTCTAAGAGTTTTAGACTTTATCCTTCAGGCTGTAAATCCATTTATGAAGTGATTTTTGTACATGATATGAATCAGGGATAAAACTTCATTCTTTTGCTTGTGAATATCTAGGTGTCCCAGCATCATTTATTGAGGAGACTGTTTTTCCCCCTTGAATGGTACTGGCACCATTGTGGAAACTCAATTGTCTGTGATATATGGGTTTCCTTCTAGACACTCCATTCTATTCCTTATGTTAGTACTACAGTCTTTTGATTACTATACATTTGTAGTAAGTATTTAAATTAAAGGGTATGAGTTCTCCAACTTTGTTCTTTTTCAATATTGTCTAGGCTATATGGTATGCCTTGAAATTTTATATGAATTTAAAAATCAGCTTTTATATTTCTGCAAAAGATGCTAATTGGGCATTGACAAGAATTTCACGGACCCTGTATTGGATAGTATTGCCATCTTAGAAATATTATGTCTTCCAACTCATGAATGTAAGATACTTTCCGTGTATGTAGGGCTTCTTTAATTTCTTTCAGTCATGTTTTATAGTTTTCAGTGTAAGTCTTTCATCTTCTTGGTTGCATTTATTCCTAGGCATTTTATTCTTCTGGATACTACTGTAAGTGGAACCATTAATTTCCTTTCCATATTTTTCACTGATGGTGCATAGGGACACAACCATTTGGTGCACATTGACTGTATATCTGCAAATTTGGTAAATTTCTTTAGTAGCACAAGTAAATTTTATGGATTATTTGGAATTTTTGACTTACAGGATCATGTTTCTGTGAAATATTACAGAGTTTCTTCTTCCTTTCAAATTTGGATGCCCTTTTAAAATTTTTTCTTGTCTAAACATTCTGGCTAGAACTTCCAAAACTATGCTGAATGAGAGTGGCGAAAGAGGGAATACTTGTCTTATTTTTGAACTTAGGGGAAAACTTTCAATCGAGAGTGATGTTACTGTTTTACCATGTTGAGGAAATTCCTAACTAGTCCCATTTTCTGAGTGTTTTTTATACTCATAGAAGAGTGCCTGCTCCGAAAACTTAGCTGCAACAATACAACAGTGCATGTATTTACTGCTTCTAGACTTTTTCTATAACAGTACACTAGTGTTATAAAAAGATAGCAATAAATTTTGTTTCTTTAGCTCATTAATTCCATCCCTCCTCTTAGGTTCTGAACCAGCCAACTCAGTGCTTTCAAGGACATAGAGAACATATTATGATAGAAATAAGCACACACTTTGTGCTGTCCAATCAACTGGATCAAAGCACTTAGAATATACAGGGAAAACTGAAAATGCAGGTGTTTTATCAGGACATTCAAAGCCCAAGAGCATATATAAGAATCAGGTAAATTAAAACTTTTCGCTTTTACAACTATCATTAAAATAGAACTGAAATTACTTCTGGTATTTATTCTCAATAAAAATATATTTATGCCTATAGATCATTTAAAGCAATTCTTTAAAAATGGCTAATTATTTAATAAATTGATGCCTTCATTATTCTTATAAGGGAGTAATTGACCCAACACAATCTGCATCATACTCTGCTTGCAAAGAAGACATAAATTAGAAATACACACATACATACTTTGTATTTTTAATGAGACTTGTAAGGCTATGATTTTAAAATTTAGTAATTTTTATAGCCACATGTGTGAATTCAGTGTCCAACATAACAAAGGCTACATGATGTTTCTTGCACTTCATGGCTGGACTGTAAAACGTGATCCCTAAACTGAAGTTGTGAGTGAGATATTTTGAGGCTATTTTTGTTAATAACTAATGTTAGGCTCAGAGCCCATAGCTCTGTGAGTAAGGTTCCGGCCGCATACACCAAAGCTGGCAGGTTCGAGCCCAGCCAGGGTTGCTAAAACAACAATGATAACTGCAACCCCAAAATAGCTGGGTACCTGTAATCCCAGCTAATTGGGAGAGGCAGGAGAATCACTTTTAAGCCAAGAGTTTGAGGTTGTTGTGAGCTATGATGCCAGAGCACTCTACCGAGGGTGACATAATGAGATTCTGTCTTAAAAAAAAAATACAAACAAACACACAAAAACTAGCTAATTTTAACATTTTATTTATTCTAAAGTAATTTCAGACTTACAGAGAAGTTTCAAAATAATGCAGAACATTTCAGTATACCCTGTACCTAATTTTTCCATGTAAATATTTTATCACATTTACTGTAATCCTTGGCCATTTTCCCTGTTTCTCTATCTCCATCTCTCTCTCTCTCTGTCTTCCTTTGTGCGTACACATATGCAGGTATTTTTTATCCTAATTGTTTGAAAGTAAGTGATAGATCTGACACTCCCTCCATTTTCTTTTGAATAATTTATTGTGTATTTCAATGCACACATTCACTTGTGTAACCATAATACCATTATACAAATCAGTAAATTAAAATAATAGACCTTTTTTTTACATTTCATCCATTGTCCCACTGATGCCTATTATGTCAAGAAAAAAAATAGAAATACAATCTGTTCCATATACAGTCCAATATTATACATTCAGTTTTATATATTGAGATAATTATCATCATATTTATTAGCTCTGTGCTGGTTAGATGGCCATGATAGCTCATCAGCCAGCACCTTACACATTGTCTATGTCTTAGGTTTTTTTTTTTTTAATTTTGTTTTCTCCCACCTGATGGATTGTTAAATTTGCAACTGTGTTTTTTAATTTTATTACCATTCTCTTCAAATACCTGGGACCTGCCTTACACAACCTATTTTATACAGGAGGATTTTGTAACTATTATTACAGGTGTAGCAACATCTTTTTACATGCGATATTACAATGACAAAAGATATACCAAACAAATATCTGTAGTAATTTGAAAACTTGAATTGCCTATTAAGAGATTATGGGATGATAGTCTCTTAAAATACTATTTCAGTATTAATAATCTTTTCCAGGGGTGTTTTTGTTATACTCTCTAAATTAAATTGAAATGTACCACAGTCTTTCTTCCCTTACCTTAGTCGTGATGTACAATTGCTTATATATCTGCCTTTGTGACAAGAATTTTACTGTGCTTTAAGATTGTTTTTTATTAAATCGTCTCTTAGCCTTCATCTTTTTATTCTATACTGAATACAACAGAGATCGGATCTTCATTTGCTGTGTATGAAAAATATATTTTACTGATGTGATTTGTTTACCTTAATCTATTGATCTCCAGAAATAATCAATACTTGAGCTAAGATTCAACAATTCGAGGGTTTAATTTTAAGAAGACAGTCAATAACTTTCACCTTGGAAGGAGGGCTCCATTCCCAATTCATTTATAATGAAGTTCTGCCACTCAGCTGTTGTCAATCACCCACCCCTCCAATGTGTCAATGCAGCCATTGTTCATAGAAATACAACCTGAACTCTGTCATTGTACCAAATGCAAATAATTGCTGCACTGGCAAAAGTTTACCTGGGCTATTGGGAGACTTTGGAATTAAGAACCATTTCTTCACTGACCTTCCTTTTTTCTTTCCAGTTGTGAGGATTCAGAAGTATTTCTAACACAGTAGCGGGCCCTGACACATGTCAGTTTTGTTTTGTTTTGTTTTTTGGGGTTTTTTGGCAGTTTTTGGCCGGGGCTGGGTTTGAACCTGGCACCTCCGGCATATGGGGCTGGTGCCCTACTCCTCTGAGCCACAGGCACCGCCTCTTTTTTTTTCTTTTTCTCTCTCTTTTGATGTTCTTTCATTATAGAGCTGTATCAGCTTAAATATAGTATGCTAATTTGAATGCTTTCTAATCAGAAAACACACGTACACTCGCCAGCTTCCACAGGCAAATATTTGTGTTGTGCTGTGGTTCAGTAGCATGTAGAATGAATTTTGGTTCTCAGCACATTACATATGAGAGATTTCTCACACCACGTTATTACTACTATTGGTTATCAGCATAGGCAAGTCCTCATTTCCTTGTCCCCTCTTACAAGCCTGAAATAATTATCATGAAGTTATAAAAGAAATTGGAACCAATTTCACTTATGTAGTTAATGAAACTAAAATAAACTAAGATACTAAAATAGCATCTTCTAAATAGTGGGCTCTGGCAGGCTCTTTGAGTAAATGAAATGAGTCAGTCAATATTTTGGTGCTTTTTTATACCCTGTCCCAGGCACCAAGACATTGGAAGAATAAGTGGATAGTAACACCACCATTCTTCATTATTATCACATACATTACCGTGGCATGACAATTTCTTTAACTTACGGTCCTTATTGCGCAGGGGTTCTGCTGAGTCCTTGCAGTGAATAGTCATGTTGGCGTTGTACCCACAAAGTTGTTGGGAGCTTTGAAGGAAAGGGAAATGGAGTGTTTTATTTGATAGGTCAGGCTAGATATTTTTTATTAGTGAGCAAAGACAAGCCTGATTAAATGCCTGTTAGCCTGACCTTTCCCACATGGTTATGTGAGAGTATTAAACACACAGTTTGTGCATTAACCACAGGACATATTTTATAATGCATGACCGATTCATCCTTCTGAACTTAATTTGATAAAGGGACATTTTCCATAATATACCATTTTTAAAAAAAATAATGGTGCAGTGACGACAAACCCATTTTCATTAAACCCTTTGGGACTAGAACCTTTTGGAACTAGAACTCATGTTTAAAATAAGAACGTATCTTCACTTGAGCTAGGCAAATCTATTTAATGGTAATTTTGGCTAAGTTATTTACACCATTAGAAGAAGGGGTGGGCTTGCCAGCAGTTATAATTTATTCACGGATAGCACAAAATGCTGTAAATTCAACCATCATTTCTAGAAGAGTCTTAATCTATTTACATTTATGTTTATAAAAGGTTCGCATTCATCAGGTTGCTCTGAGAATATTCAATAAATAATGTGGTGCCTATCAAATATGTATGTGAAATCAATGGAGAACACAGGGCAACACAGAGCCATCTATTGAAAACACACCGATCTGACGCCGGGCGATTGTATGAGCGGCCCACTTGGAGTGTGTCTTTATGCAGTCATATTCTGTTTAAAAATAGGCAATATTTTGTAAAACAATTCTGAAGCATATTGATTCTTCAGTGTTAATATAGTTCATGTATTTTTCTTTTAAGTTTGCCATCATGTAACTAAGTGCACAAATTGTTCTAAAGGTGGATGCTTATTTCCTTTTAATCTTTTAAGCTACATAAATACATTGTTTCTGTTAGAATGCATTTTATGAGGGTTGACTTGAAAAGTATCAATAATAAACCCTTAGTTTTGACGACCACTAACATAAATAAATTTAGGCTGCTGACCATTTTGTAATAACTTGGCTATCCAAGAAACATTGTATAATAAAGTCGGCACTTAGATGCCTCTCTGTGGTGTCTGTTTGGTACACCTTTAATCATGGGAAGAAGACTTTAAATAATAATGGATTTGCTGTTGCTGGATATGAGAGTTACTGTATTGTTTGGATTCATAAAATGGGTTTGTGTATATCCCCATCAACACCACATGCTTCAAATCTCTTGATAGGGTACAAAGAAAAATGTGCTTGCAATTATTGTACAATAATTTTTCTAATTTCTATTTAGTCTAAAATGTTAACAGCTAATTAGCTGTGTTTAGTGTCTTGTCCGTCACTCCTATGGTAAATCCTGGCCACCTTTGAAACTGGGCAACATGTATTCCCCTTGCATCTGTATTGCCCACTGGGTGCCGGATGAATGATCCTTTAACTACTAAACATTGTGCACACAATCAAAGTGAAAATACGCTATGTATATATCCTTAATTCTAACTTACATATTCTTCTTTGGAAGTGTTATTAAGAGCCAAGAAGCATTACATGCAAAAAAATTCTGAACCAAAATAAAGACATTGTAATTATTTTATGTAACCTAAAATAGATAGTAACAGCCTCAGGTGAGTTTAAATTTATGTTTTTCTTCTTTAAAACTGTAGGATAATTGCAAGTGCTCCATCAACCTCTTTCCCACCCAAAATAAATAAGAAGAGGACGGCAGAATAATTGGATTGGATCAATCTGACTTTAGCATTAACCAGATAAGAGACTTGAGTTTTTATCTTTGCCTCGGTTTCCACATCTATAAAAACAGAAAGTAATGTTTAGCCCATGTTTTTCAGAGTGTCTCTGTGAGAAATATTGATTTAACAGATGAGAGAGTTCAAACTTTTTCCATGTTCTACGAATGTAAGATAACGCCCCAACTTCACGTAAAAAGCTATTAACAGGGGAGAGATTTGAATACAGTAAGAGAAAACAGGAAAGGTTTCAGAATATTTCATTTGTTGGAGAGATGGTTCCTCTTCTTTGGTGGGGAAGAGGAGAATTGGAAAGTGACTGTTCCTGAAAAGAGGACCCAAGCCCCCGGGAAGTATTGTTTTTGTGGGGTTTGTAGTAAGCAAGCTCCATTGTAGGGCCTCATTGGTGAGAGAAGGATGGGCTTTGACTTCACTGTCGGTTATACTGTGAGAGTTTAACTTTCCTTTAAATAGAGGTGGGATGATGGAAGTTCAGCACAGTACTTGGTGAAAGAGACTGTCACATCTCAAGTAAGGGGAAAGGGGAAAATTAGAGCAGCCGTGGTTTCCTATTTGCTAATTTTTTCTTTCCTCCACATGTTTTCCCAATTCCTTCATAAATTGTGACTAGTTGATTATGTGGCTTTTAAGATTTAAAATTCATCCTCCCCCCCCCCCCACACACACACAGATGGGGATGCGGAAAGAGGCATGGACCGTAAGTAGAATTCAAGGTCTCGGTGATTGGACAGTAGAAGCATGTTGCTTTATAATATTGCCCCGGAGCGCTTTATTTGTATATCGATGAACGTCCTACTGCGTCCCCAAGATGTAGGTCATCGGAAATACCAGCTGCCGATCACATGAGGTCTTCATTGTATTTTCGGCCCCAGTGCGCCGCTGATTCCTGTACAACCGGAGCGCGTCTGAGCTGCGTGAGAGGAGGGAGACACCTGTGCCTTAGGGACACAGGTGAAGTCCCATTTACATTTCGGAGACTTTCCCCGGCGCTTTCCGCCCCATCACAGGTTTACTCCTCACCTTCACCTCCCCTGCCTTCTTGGACCCGGCCTCTCGGTTTAACTGGTTCTTTGCCCGCTCTCTTTCTCCCCCAGCCTCTCAGCACCTCAGCTGAAGACAGAGAGGACTCCACAGAACTGGGCATGCCTAATAACCAGGGAAGGCTTGGGCTGCAAGAAGAAAGCGTTTGCACCTTCCGAGCTCCCCTCCCCTCTGCAGCTACCTCCTGTCAGTCAGGCGACTCGACGTGCCGCCTGGCCCAATGAGAGCCCGCAGCCTTCGTGAGGGTCCCGCCTCTCCTGGCACCGCCACCAATGAGTGGCTGGCGGAGGTGGGCCGCGCCCTGCTCCCGCCTCTTCAGTTAGGGCCGCTGGTGTGAGCCTGGGCTCCGCGCGAGCGAGGGACGACGGAAGGGACGGGCAGGTGTGGGCGCGAGGCCGCGTAGCCCGACGGCGGGAGTCGCAGGCGCGTGGTGCATGGGCCAGTGAGGACGCGCAGAAGTCCCCTGGCGGCGCGGAGGAGGAGCAGCGCGGAGCAAGGCTCTGCCCCGCGACCCTGCGTCCGAGCGAGCGGAACCTCGCGCTTCGCCCAGGGACAGTCCGAAGTCCGCGCTATGGAAGAGGAGAAATATTTGCCTGAGCTGATGGCAGAGAAAGATAGCCTGGATCCATCTTTTGTGCATGCATCGCGCCTTTTGGCAGAAGGTAGGACTTACCCCCCACAGATGGGCACAGACCGCCTGCTGCCCACCTCGGCCGCGGCTCGATTCGGGGAGTTAAGTTGGGGAGGGATGCCTGTCTCCGCCTTCGCAGAAACTGTCCCCCTGAAGATGCTGGCTTCAGAGCTCCGGCGCACAGTGATGCTCCTTCTCCAGGTCTTAATTGGGGACGATCAAAGCTGTCTGATCTAGTGGCAGTGGTGATGTGACCTGTTAGGATCATTGGTAGAGAAACCATAAAGTGTAACGCGGTCTACAGGGACACTGCCACTTCGCACAGGGAACACACATCAGTTTGGAAGTAAATGGTGATCAGAGTAGTGTTCTGAGGGCTTCTTAGCTACCAACCAGCATTTCTTCTTCTTTTTCTTTTTTCTCCTTTTATTTTCTCTCTTTCCTGTTTTTCTTTTCTTTTCTTTTTCTGTTTTGGGGGCTGCATTTGGAAAGTGACTCTGATACCCTTTAATTAAAGTCGTTCCTATGGAAAGTCTTAGAATTTACCCAGATGAAGCTATGCATGTTCTTGTGTGTATGTGAATGGGGTGAGGAGAAGCTGAAGTGCTTATAAATTTATCTGAAGTGCGATGATTGGGTACTTTGTAAGATACTGCTCCCTGGGAACACTCCGTAATTGATCAACTGATTTACCAAGTGTGCATTTTCTTTTGTGTACCTGTAACGTTAAAGGAGATTTCATTCCCTTAGGAACACATGCCTAGTCTTCTGCATTGCTTTGAAAGGTTGTTTTTAAAACACACACACACAAACTTCTGTATGACAAATATTAAACAGATTACTCCATTTATCGTGGATAAATGCTGTCCTCTAACTGCTAAAGACACCCCTGATATCTGTAGTAGTTTGCACATGCCTTTTAAAAACATCTGCAGATTTTTTTGGATGAATGCTTCATTAATAATGAATTGCTTAATCATCAAATTGGCTACAAGGCAGTTTTGTAGCCAGGTTGTTATGGACTTACTGAAAACAAAAAACTAAAAGGGACAACTTCCTCTACCTAAGCCCTTCAGCATTAAAACAATTTTTTTGAGACTTAGTTGTACCATAGACGGATAAATTCTGATCCTCCATATGTGATGCAACTAGGCATTAGATTTATTTTAATATTTTATTGATGGATTGTTATTTATGATGACATTAAAGTGTAAGGTGTTTTTCCACGCTTGCATTGCATTCTAAACCATTAGGAAAAGATTTATAGTCAAAACATGAGACGTTAAAAGAGCTATAATGTTTTCAAGGAAAAAAATTGTTTTGGAGATAAGAATGGAGGTAAAATTCAGTCAGACTGACTACATTCTTGCATACTAAATGAAAAAAAATATTAAAATGGAAGAATAAAGGCAATTTACAAATTAAATTTTTCTACTCTTTTGTTACAAAAGGACAACTACATAAAAATATTAGGAAAATGACAAGTGAATACTTAAAATTGCTTGAAATGATTAAAGTGCAGTTAAGCCTTCTAAAACAATTTAATATATTCTCCATAACTTTCTTCATTTAACCAGTGATTTCTTTAAATTGAAAAAAATGTAAATTGATCATTTTCTCTGACCTGCTAATTGGAGTTCTATTTGGGACAACTGGCTCAATGATGAATTCATCAATCATTAATGTGAGTTATTGTACTTGAAAACTGCCAACCAAAAGAAATTCATAAAAGAAACTCTTAAAAGAATACGTAGGTATTTTTGTGCCTGGAAAAACCCTCAGAGAAGGCTATGCACCTGGTTCCTTAACATTTTATCTTTCCCAGGAATTTGGTTTCTTGATACAGTAGTTAGGAACCGGTTCTGGTCTATGCTGTAATTTGATTTTTTCCCAGCAGGGGGAAGTATGTTCCGCTTTTGTAAAGAATTAGGAGGCAAGGCTTATATAGAGAAAAGCATCTAAGTAAGAAACAAAGAGGGTGCCCAAATTTCACTGAAATCATAATAAGGAAAAGAGAATGGAGAATGTGATGATAATAATCTCGAAGTACTTAAGGAGTCATGCAAAAGATGCTTAGTGTTTAAATTACTTCTCTAATTGTCATGGACTTTACGCATGCTTATTAAAGAGTATAAAATGGGTGTTCTTTGGAATCTTAATCAATCTTAATGTACTTTTTTTGTGATAAATCTTTTATTATCTTTCCAATGTCCATTGCCAAGATTTCCAGGTTTTGTTTCAGATCTTTATAGAAAAGTATTTTTGACACGATTTTATTTCCCATACCTGAAAATGCACTGATTGGAGGCAGTGGCTATAAATACATCTGACATAGATATTCATTTGGAAAGAGGGTGCATAGTGAAGTACATTCAGTCTGTGCCGTGCAGACAGTGTCAAGCCTGAGTGAGAAATAAAAATGATCCAGGTGATTCAGTGTTTCAGAATGATTTTCCAGAAGCTAATGTATATCAGGGTAGTGATTTAAACCAATGAGCTTTCACAGTGAGTTGCTTTGCTGTTGATTGGTGATAGGTGCAAATCAGTGCCAATTGCCACTGCTTTATTTATTTAGAGTTGAAGCCTGTGGGGTTAACATCACTACTTTGTTACCGTGTTGTTTCTGTTATACACCATAGTTTGTTTTATTTTACTTGTTTCTGCTGGGTATTTTCAATAGGAATGATTGTGAGAAAGATACTCAAAGAACCCAATTTTTGTTTTGTATTTGTTACTTAGAAGAGAACTGGAATAGTAAGAGGAGTGTTTGTAATATGCTAAATGAATTAGAATAATTTGTTATGGAAGGTGCTTTCGAATTTGATAGAACAGCAAACTCAGCGTGATCCTTGAAGTTCTACATAGACTGTGAATTTGCTTGCCAGATGAAATTACATGAGGTTATTTATATCGATGCTACTTCTGGGAAGTGCATTAAACTGTGAATCAGGATACCTGGATTTTCATTCCACATTTACCTCAGCTAAATCTCAGTTAAAGTTCTCTTCCCTGGGCCAAGTTTCCTTGTCTCTCAATAGCAGGAGTTGAACTAGATGATCTATGTGTCTCTTTGCAATTCTAATTAAGTCTCCGGCTATTGCCAATGCAAAGGGGTGATGTTTGTACATTCAGAAATCAATGGCTGCCCATTTTTGAAACTTTTCAAATTCTCTCTTACATTTAATGATTAATATATTTATTGTACTACAATGGAATCTGAAGCTTGAATACATTATTTTGAGCACTGAGAACAGATTCATGTTCTTACGTCTATTGAACTATTATTAGGGTTGAGCCCCCAAATGTACATACTTATAAATATTCTTGTCTAGAAATATTCCGTGTCTGCTGACAGACATAGATTTGTTTACATTTATAGATTTAATTATGGTAATTCTGTACTTCTAGGAATATGACGAATTCTTGTCCGGTTGAGAATGTTTGGGGCTTTATTCTCTAACCTGAATTCTTCTCAAACATCAGTGGACTCACCACTGTTTTGGTTAACTCATAAAATTGCAAAGTCAAATATTGCCAACTATCCCAGTAATTGAAAAACCCGAGGTTTTTTTGAAAAACTCAAGGTACTAGTTGCATCCTTTGGTGAAAAGTCTGGCCTGCTATCTAGGATATCATTTTTGCAAATACGAAAGAGCTCTTAAAAACAGGAGAACGACAGGGATTACTATTTAGCACAAGTGCTGATTTGTAGTGACACTTAACACTTTTAGATTTGCAAGAAGGATCATTTTTTAAATTTAGTTTGCCTTTCCTAAATAGTTTCTATGAAGCTTGAGCCATGTTTAAATTATAGAAGTTATTGATATATGCTTCTGATAGTGTTCATAAAACTCTTTAAAGTGACTTTTCTTTTATGTTTTTTCTTTCAATAGATTTGGGATAATCTTTTTTTTTATGTTTCCTAAACAAAAAAAAACATGGACAAAAGAAACAAATTCAAGTTATTTTTTGATCTGTAGTTAAAACAAATTCAAAACATAAACCACTTGGGAAGAGTATTCACATGTCTCCCTACTATAAAATATGGACTGTGTCATTTTTAAAACTCAGTTTCTTCATCCATAAAACAGGAAAAGCAATAGCTACAAGGCAGGGTGGTATTTTAAGGTTAAAAATTTTTGTGATAATAGAAACAGTATTTTACATAAATGTAACAAAAATATGTCAGAAATTATACAAATATAAGAGAATGCTCTTAAGATTTTTTGTGATATCTAATGTCATTGTGGACTTTACCTCAGTTTGAATCTAGCTTTTATAAGATGATAAGTAAGCATTGCCTTACTCTGAGTCATTACAGAGTGAAATGTGAAGTCATAAACCAAACTATGAAATAAATTATCTGATGAAAAATGATTCCAAATAGGGTTTTTAAGATATCATGTTCTCAAGTTGTTACCTTGAATTTGAGCTGGTCCTGTTTCTTTTTAAGGTAATTCCAGACCTCCTCTTTTTTTTTTTTTTAATTAAATCATAAAGAGGTAGATCATGTATACCTTAATGCATTTATGGGGTACAATGTGCTGATTTCATATACAATCTGGAATGCTTACATCGTACTTGTTAATATATCCTTCACTTCATTTACTTAATTATTGTGATAAGACATTTATACTCTATACTAATAGATCCAACACATACCCTTGTAATATGCACAGATGTGTATATGTAATATCCATAGGTGTGATCCCACCATTCACCCTCCCTCCATCTGATCTCTCCCCACTCCCTCCTTCATCCTGGGCCATAGTTGTGATCTGTTCTTCATATGAAAGTATGAATGATTGTAAATTGGTTTCCTAATAGTACTGAGTACATTGGATACTTTTTGCTCCATTCTTGATATACTTTACTAAGCTCCAGCTCCATCCATGTAAACATAAAAAAAGTAAAGTCTCCACCTTTTTTAAGGCTGCATAATATTCCGTGGTGTACATATACCACAATTTATTAATCCATTCATGGGTCCTTGGGCACTTCAGCTTCTTCCATGACTTGGCAATTATGAATTGAGCTTCAATAAACAATCTGGTGCAAATATCTTTGTTGCAAAGTAATTTCTGGTCTTTTGGATATACACCTAGTAGAGGAATTGCAGGATCGAACAGCAGGTCTACTTTAAGATCCCTGAGTATTCTCCATACTTCTTTGCAAAAGGAATGTATTAGCTTGCATTCCCACCAGCAATGAGAAGTGTTCCCTTTTCTCTTAAACCCACACATCCTTCATGCTCAGCAGATTATTTCATCATCTCTTTTACTGAAGGAAATGAATAAATCTGGCCTGGTGTTCCTCAGCCTCCTACCATCTACAATCTTCCAAGCACATCCTCCCTATCCTTCATTCTCAGAAGATCCATGCTTCTCTTTCATTCAAGGCTGACCTGCTCACTCAGGTCCTTCCCCCTGATCCTCTTGGTCATCTTTGGACTCCTTCTGTAGTTACATCATTTCTTTATTATCTCCCAACTTCTTTCTCCCTGCCTACCCTTTCTTTATGGCAGACTGTGAGCTTGATCTAATATGAATAACTTTTAAAGAATCAAATATTTGTTTCACTCGCCAAAAGTAAGGAACCTAATGTCTCTTGACACTTATCTTCTCTGATGCCCTTCACACTCCTGATAATATTAGTCCCTGCCTCACTTTCTTAACTACTTCTTAAATCTTTTCAGTCTGGCTCCTGTCCTCATCACTGTCCTGAAACTGTGACCCTAGTGAAAGAGGAATCTCCTAATTTCTAGATCTAATAAAATTTTTCTGACCTCTCTTCAGGTCTGTTGGCTGTACTTTCCACTGTTGATATTCTGTGAGTTTCTGTCCATCTGCCTTATCTTCTCAACACTATACACCACTGGTTTTACTTTATTCTCTGATCTTTTCTTGCCCTCAGCACCCTCCATTCCTCTTCCCCCTGCCCAGGACATACAGTGCTGTTACAGTGATTCATTCAAAATTAAAGTCTGACCATATCAAACTTCTTAACAATTTCTATTGCAATAATTATTGCAGTAATTTCCTGCAAGGTGTAATCCATACTCCTTGACATTCTAACAATATGCCTACCTCCCCAGGTTCATTTATTGAACCTTTTATTTAATTTATCTCAGATATACCAAACTGCTTACAGTTTACTCTCTTGTACCCCCTCCCTCCTTCCCATATGGAAACACAGAAATGTATTTTTCCCTTGTTCCTATAATGAACAATTCTAGGTCGCTGTCCACACCACTGCTACTTTGTAAAGACTGGGTTGTCTCTGTCACTAGTGTGTGAGCCCCTTAAGGAGCAGAGCTGAGTCTTATCAGCATAAGGCCTATGGAGATGCTCTGCAGATGCCTGAGAGACTTTTCTCTATGGGTCTCTGACTCCTGTTGACCTCTCGACCACCACTTCTGCACGTGACCCTCACTCCTCTTCTGCCTAAGTTGTTGTACAGATTGGAACCTCGATTTGCAATGCTCTTCCTAGCTTTTTCCCCTGATTATAATTTCTACTCAACAAAACTGAGTTGGCTGTTTCTTCTAAGAAACCTTTCATAACGGCTTCCTCATCCTCGTCATTATAAATTGAGGGCACTTCTGGTTTTCTTCTTGACCTTTCCATGTCTATAACATTGCAACAGGCAATTCTGTTTGATGTTGTCTGTCTCCCCCTCTAAGCTTGAGGGCCAGACTGTGACTTCTGTTTCTGAATCCTTAATGCTTGCCTTCATTCTTATGTATAGAAAACTTTAAAAAGTGTTCATTCAGTGAATGTCGCTGACCTCAGGGACTTTCTTTCACCTACTGTGTGTTTAGGAGGTATCTCCAGTAATAAATTCCAGGAATTTGATCATTCTTCAGTTTAATCGTACTTTGCGGTGGTTTCATTCAAAACCACAGGGGAGAACTTTGAACGTCTCCATTCATTTTTTTCTAAACTTGTTAATTTGAAGTAATTACACATTTGCAGGAAGTTGCAAAGATAGTGCCGAGAGGGTCCTCAGAAGCTGTATTTATTTCTTTGGCGTTTAGACTAAGGCTTTTATTTTATTCTTTATTTGGTCTGCTTCTGTTAATGTTTCTGGATTGCCACCTTTCCCCGTTCCCAGTCTGGCATCCGTGAGCCAGACAAGAAAATTTGGAGAACCCTGTCGCATGTCATTCCTGAGGCTTGTGCTACTGGGCCAGTCCTCCTCCTCCTTTTCACCTTCCACAGAGTCTTCTGATGTTTGTTTTATATGTAATGCCCAGTCCCCTTTTATCTGTGTGTGTTAAATTATGTATTTGTAAAATTTTCTGGTGAATATATATTAGACCTTGCATGATAATATTTCATTCATTAATGATAAAAAATAATGAGCATGACAAAGATAATTCCATCTGGATAATGGACACAGTGTTTTTCTCTTTGTCTCATTTTAAGGTTTTTTTTTTTTTTTTTTTTTACAGTATAGTATGTGACAGTGGAGAAAAAAATGAAACTTGATCATTATTCTCAGTCTCACTTTACGTGCACAGTTTAGAGTGAAGCTCTTTGTCCCTGCAGCAGCTGTAGAAGCAAAGGAAGTGAGTTTTAGAGATAATTTTTATAAACTCCTTTGAAATAATTGTGTACCATCATCAGCTTTCTCTACATACTTATTTGTTGGACAGTACATTTGATCTCTTTTTTTTGTTTTGATTTGCACATATTATAAGAAATATATCTTAGTTGGAAATGCATTGTGACACCAATTTGTTTTGTTCATGCTGCAAACAGTGTAAGATTTAAATATTCACAGATTAAAATATGGTCCTTCCCCCGTGAAATAGTGAATCCCAATAGAATAAGCAGAATCCAGAAGTATTTTTTATTAAGATAGAGTGCTCAGTAATAGCTGTTCTTTCAGATGAATATTACCAAGTACCTATGTTATATGATGCCCTAATTTTCTCAAGCGTAGAGTTCTGTAATTATTGCATCTTTAATTTGTCAAATACTTGCGACGTCATGGCCAAGTATTCTGTTTTCCAATCACTATTAGATTTCTTGGGGGGAAGGGGAAACAAGTCATTTTTAGCGTATCCTCCATTGTTTACCTCTAGTCTCATGAATATTACTTTCAAAAAGATTTTGCAGTAGAGAAAGACAAAAAAAAGAACACTTGAGTAACAAATAGGTTCTTTGCCATAGATAACCTTATAATTTAGGTGCTCAGTGAATTCCATAGGGCTGGGGCTGCTGCATTTGACTACACAATCATACATGCCCTTGAATGCATGTCACTAACACCTGACTGTGGTATGTGCTGTTAGTATATGAAGTGGTATCAGATAGTTAATTTATGAGGTTTATCATCTGTAGAGGATCCAGCTGTGTGTATGTGCGTGTATAGTATAAGTAAGGGTTCCTGGAAGGTCTACTAGGTTTTCCATGAATTTTAGAGATAGTTGATGCCAGGATTGAAAGGAGGTGATAAGTCCTATTGCTGATGGTAGTCAGAGACTCCTCCTCCTCCATCATTGTTGTCAACATTCATTGGCAAGTTACTCCTGCCAGTCACTGTAACGCTCTGCATGCATTACCACGGTGAATCCACCCACCCATCTTATCGCCTAGTTATTGGTTTGACAAATGAGAATACTTAATGTTTAAAAAATTTATGCCAAGTCCCACAGCAAATAAATTATAGAGCTGAAACCCAGGCTTTGTCACCCAGAAGCCATGTGTAACCATTACACAGTACTGCCTCCTCTGGCCCAAGTTTAGTCAGACTCCGAAGGAGCCCTGATATTAATACGCAGAGTTAGTGTAGGAAATCAACATTGTTGTTGCCATCGACTTCTGAGCTCTGTTTCTGAATGCAAATTATAGATAAATTGTTATATAACATCATACAGTAAGTAGAGCTTAAAAAATCAAGCACATTTTGAATTGGATTTTACCTAAGTATAGAATTGGGTTAAGGATCTTTGAGACAGCCTGTATTTTCCAAATAATTCATACTGATTTTTGTTTCTTAGAGATCTTCGCGGTGAGGTGGCAGGGCACAGGAGAACATTTCAGATTTTTTTTTTTTTTCAAAAGGGACCGGGGAACTTTGTGTGATTTGGAGGTACTTATATTTTCTGAATTCTTCCAGAAACAAAGTCTTCTCTTGTATCTTAAGGCACTGAGGATTTTCTTTAACATTTAGAGGTGAGCAGATTTCACATTTGGTCAGAAACAGATAACTTGACAACATAGTTTGCTTTAAGTGTTATCTATTGGTTCTGTGGTTTTAGGATTTAATAACTTTGACAGAGAACGGCTGGTGTTATTGTACTGTTATCAGAAATGGCACAATCAATGTCTGTTTCCTTTAGAACATTAAAGATTAGGTTTTACTCTTAGAGAAAAAGCTGAATAGGTGTGTTTTCTCGAGAGCGTAGATATTTTTAGCAAGTTCATAGATTAGTATGTTAGATGATGATGGGCCCTGATGGCAGCTCAGGGGAGGGGGCTCAGGGTGATGAAATCACAGTGAAGAGGCTGAAGAAGAAATGTGTTTAATTTTGAGAACGGGGTGACTAAACGGATAACTACTTTAATTGAATCTGCACAGTGGCTTAGGTGCTTACATTATATCCCGAAAGGCAGGCGATATCGTACCTATTTTATGGGAAAAGATACAAGAGGAATATTAGGTAGCATAAAGAATTTGGATTTTTTAAAGCAATACATCAGAAATTAATGTCCAAGAAAATAGTGTCAGGACACAGCCAGCAGACATTGGGCATGAAACGATATTGAAGAACATTACTTGTCTAAGGGAATATCAGAAATTTTTGAGAGTTCAAGAACTAGGTTACTGCAGAATTTATATCCTTCAAAATAAATTTCTTCAGGAAATTTGAGGATATTTTACTGGAAATTTGATTTACATGCAACCGTACGTTTATTGTATAAAAGATGTCTCTAAAATGCAAACAGGGGATGAATGACTAACTAGTAGAATACAATTACTGTGACACGTTTATTAGTGTCAATGTTACAAATGGAGACGTTTAAGTAAGTATAAATTCGTATTAAGGATTTTCCATATTTCTAGACAGTCTAAGTTTCTTTTTCTGGAAGGCAAAAAGTACAAGCTGCCTTTTCATCCATCTAAGACCTGGCAGAAGAGGGGGCCTTTAAGGAATGGTGTGAAGATGGAAGGCCACTTGCTATGCTGAAGCAGGTGGCATTTTATTATATGAGATTGCTTTGGAATGGACTTCAGGATGATGGACGGCTGTGCATTAAGCTAGTCTTCTGAAATTAGTGAAGGTTGGAAATTATGTTACCTTCACATAAGGAAAATCGGATGGAATGAAACCTTATGATAATTAAAAGCTATTTGATGGAGTCAGATGAAGTGGTAAGTGTTTGAATAGTTTGCAATAAGCCAATGGCGTCCCTTTGAGTTACTCAGCAGTGTGTGTACGTGCATGTGTACACACGTATATATAAGCATACACCAGACATAGGGGAGCGAGAATACACAATACAGACCCAGTCCACTTGGTCCTTATTATCTGTGCTTCTCATCACTATCTGAGGCTTACATTAAGGTTGAGGAGAGGTCAGGAGATTCAGGCAATTAAATACGGAATTTCCATAGCATCTTCAAAGTTTAATGAAAAGGGAAATACATTGTGCTTGAGGAGTTCAGGATAGGGCACGTAAAGAAGTCTTCGGAGATTGTGGAAGTCTTCAAAGGGAAGAGGCATATTAGCGAGACCTGACAAATAGTGGGGTATGTCCTGGATTCAGTGAAGAAGAAGCTATCATCTGGAGAGAATTATACATGAATATAGCAGACAGCATCTCCAAACCTGGCTAGAAAGGGAACATTTATTCAAATAGGTAGAAGTTAAGCATGCTTGGAAGATACACTAAAAGGGAATGAATCAGGACAAGTGGGTGATAGAGGCTCATCACACACACCTTGTAAACCGTGCTAAGAACATCAGACTCTATGCTTAAAGCAACAGTAAATCATTGAGGAATTTTTAAAGGGGCAAGCATTATATCAGAACTGCATTGAAAATATAATGTGGTTGCCTCATCGGAGACTGTATTAGATGCATCTCGGGGATGGGCAGACCATCCAGAAGCTCAAATGGCAATTCAGGAGAGAGGTTTGGTGACCTTAATCCCAATGACGAGATGCAGGCAGGGAAAGGTAAGCAGATCTAAGAAATTTGAAAGTAAGATGTAAAGGATTGGCTTTGATAGAGGGGCTGAACTGCAAAGGGTGATTAAAGTTGGATCCTGGTTATTTCTTTATAACTGGTTTAATGGTGGTGCCGGTTACTGAGATGTTTATTAAAAGGAGGTTGGTGTTGAATTTATGTGGATACACATCAAAGAACCTGTGGAATGTTCAAGTAAAAATGCAGGTGGAGAGAGGAGTCTGAAGAAAGATCTCTGCTGCAAATGACGGTTTATGTTTCAGCAGCACTGGGTGGTAATTGACCTTGGGAGTGGAAGAAATCACCGGAGATCATACAAAGTGCAGTAGGAAGGAAACGTCAGGAAAAATTATGAGGAATATCAGTATTGAAGGGAAGGACTGAAGAAAAACAGTCTGCAAAGGACTGCAAGGCGTTTGCTAGAATGTAGATGGGACAGATCAAGTTCAGTGTCAAGTGAACAGGGTATTTGAAGAATGAAGGATTTCGTTAGTCCTCTCTGGTGTTACAGACCGATCCAGTGAGGCAATGATTTAAGAACTCTAATAAATTTGGCAACAATGCATAGACAGAAAAGGGGGAGGTAGAGAAAATCCATAGTTTTTCAGGTTGAGGAGTGAATAGGGAGCAAGTCTGTGGGAGGACGCTGGAAAATCCTTCCAAGAACTTTGACTTCAGAGGAGAGAAAACCTGGGAGTCATTCCTGTGTTGAATGGTGTGTCATTGATAATGTGTCATCGTTTTGCCCTGCAAAAAGCAGTTTTGTGTGGTTTAACCTATAGAAGGGAGAGCAGAATGAGTGAGGCATTGGAGTGTCATGGTTAAAAGGACGTATGCTGTGGCTGGATTCTCTATTAGTTCCTATATTTAGAGACCTGTATTTTCTTTTTTTAGTGAGTTACTTTTAAGTTTCTGCATGTTGCTTTTTCCATAAAGTAGGGGCACTATTAATTCTCAGCTAACAGAATAGTGACAGGTGCATATGATGGTTCCTTTTGTTCGCTTTTTTTTATTAAGTCGTATACACATAGATCATGAATACATTTATGCGTATGTGGGGTTCAATGGGTTGATTTTTTTATACAATTTGGAGTGCTCACATCAAACTAATTAATAAAGCTTTCACCTCATACTTGATTATTGTGTTAAGATGTTTATGTTCTATACTTACTAACTTTGACTTGTACCCTTGCAATATGCTCCGTAGGTGTGGTCCCACCATTTTCCCTCCCTCTATCAAACCTAACCCCCCCCCGCCCTCTCCATTTTTCTCCTTTATCCTGGGCTATAGGTGTGATCTATCTTTCATAAGAAAGCATGAGTAAATACAAATTGGTTTCATAGAAGTACTGAGCACATTGGATACTTTGTCTTCCATTCTTGAGATACTTTAATTAGGAGAATATATTCCAGCTCTACCCATGTAAATATAAAAGAGGTAAAGTCTCCATCTTTTTAAGGCTGCATGGTATTCCATGGCATTATTATTAATTTATTAATTAAAATTTATTAATCCATTCATGGGTTGATGGGCACTTGGACTTCTTCCATGACTTGGCTTTTACAAATTGAGCTGCAATGAATAATCTGGTGCAAATATCTTTTTTGCCAAGTGATTTTTGGTCTTTTGGATGTACTCCTAGTAGAGCAATTGCAGGATCCAATGGCAGGTCTATTTTTAGATCCCTGAGTGTTATCCAAACTTCTTTCCAAAAGGAACGTACTAGCTTGCATTCCCACCGGCAGTGCAGAAGTGTTCCTTTTTCTCCACATCCAACATCTGTAGTTTTGGGATTTTGTTATGTGGGCTACTCTTACTGGAGTTAAATGGTATCTCAAAGTGGTTTTGATTTGCATTTCTCTGATGATTAGAGATGATGAGCTTTTATTCATATGCCTGTAGACTATATACCTGTCTTCTTCAGAGAAGCTTCTGTTTAAGTCTCTTGCCCATAGTGAAATGGGATCACTCTTGCTAACTTTCTTAGTGTAACATGGAACGTCCTTTTACAAAACTATATCCAGTATCACAATACTGTAAAATCCATTCTTATTCCTTTTCTAGGATGTCCTTGGAATGCCAAATCTTTCTGTAAAAGTCATTGCATGCCCCCAGTTTTTCCTTTGTTCTTACTGATGTGGCACTTGCGACTTTGCTGACTGCTGCCACTATTTCCATAGTTTCTCCCCTTGGGTTTGTACTTCTACACTCACTATGGAAATTTACTGCCTCCGTGCTGGTCGGCAACGCTGTGATCCCTAGTGCACACATCATGAGCTGCCTGAATCTGCTCAAACTCGTCTTGTAATGTGAGCCGTTTTTCTTTTACTGATTGAGATTGTAGCGTGAAAAGATAAATGTGTTATTATTAATATCTTCCAACATATCCCTATGTATTGGAGGAAATAATGATTATGTTGTATCCAAGAGGAAAGATAAGCTTATGTATCACTGTCAGGCACTGCTTAACAACCAGGATGTGTTCTGAGAAATGCATTGTTAGGGGACTTAATCTTTGTGTGAACAGCATGGCGTGTACTTCAACAAACGTAGGTGGCATAGTCTACTGCACCCCCAGGCTACGTGGCACAGGCTATTGCTCCAAGGGCACAAGCCCGTACAGCATATGACTACACTGAGTACTGTAGGGAAGTGGAACACAGAGAAATATTTGCATATGTCAACATATCTCAACATAGAAAAAGCATATTAAAATAAATATTTGTGTATTTAAACATATAAAAGGTACAATAAACATATGGCATAAAAAATTAAAAAAATGGTGCACCTGTATAGGACATGTACCCTGAATGGAGCTTGGAGTACTGGAAACTGCTCTGGGTGGATCACAGAGAGTGAGTGTAAGTAAATGCGAAGGCCTAGGACTTTACAAACAGTGGATGCTTAGGATATGCTAAATATTAAAAAGTCCTTCTTCAATAATAAATTGACCTTAGCTTACTTTATAAACTTTTAAAATTAAAAACAAAGCCTTTTGACTCTTCTGTAATAACTCTTAAAACACAATCACTTTGTATAGCGGTACAGAAATATTCTTTCCTTCTAGCTATTTTTAATTTTTTTTTTTTTTTTTTTTTTTACTTTTTAATGTTTTATTGTTGTTGTGATAAACTAGGACCACACACACATTAGCCTAGAGCCACACAGGGTCAACATCACTGGTGTCACTGCCTTGCACCTCCACTTCCTGTCCCCCTGGACGGTCTTCAGGGCAAGACCATGAATGGAGCCGGCATGTCCGTTGATAACAACGCCTACTGGAATAACTCCTGAATGGCAGATATGACACTGTTTTATAGTGAACTTTTTCTTTATGTAAGTAGAGGAGTAAACTCTAAATGATAAAAAGTGTAGTATAGTAAATATGTCAACCAGTAACATGGCCACTTATTATCAAGTATTATATGTTGTGCATACTTGTATCTGCTATACCTTTATATTTCTGCCAGAGCAATAGTTTTTGGTGTTCCAGCATCACTACAAACATGAATATGTGTTGCAATAGATGTTAGCATGGCTGGAACGTGGGAATTTTTCAACACCTTTATCATCTTACAAGAGCACTATCTCACAGGTGTTTCAGTGTTGACTGAAATGTTTTTATGCAAAATATGGCCGTGCATATATTTTAGTTGTACGTTATGCAACAGGTATTATCATTTATGTTTGCGTATGGGATTGTTTGTGGATTTACAAGGTCATTACCTAAAATGCATTTCTTACTCTGGAATATTGAAAGCTACTATTCTCGTAGAAAAAGACGTGGTAGGTAAAGTCAAAATACAAACGGTTTGAATCCAAGATCCTGGTCCCTTTGTGCCTGTGGCCAGATTTCTAATTTGAGTTTTTGTTTCCTCATCTATGAAACAGGCTCCCACCAACTGTCTCACAGATCAGCTGAGGTTCTCCTGAGTCCTGTGTAAGTGTAGAATGTTGCACTGAAAGCAGAAATTAGTAAAAATTCTCTCTATATATTTTGCTTTGTCTAATTTTCTTACTTAAAAAAAATTGAGGTCAAATTTATGAACCGTGAGATGCAAGTTTTAGGTATAAAATTTGATACGCTTTGATAATTGTATAATCTTGTGTGAGTGATACGGTTTGCAAGGGAGGAAATATTCCTTTCAGCCCAGACCCTTGCTTCCCTTCTGCCCTTGTGGTAACCCCCATCTCCTTCAGCAAGCACCTGTTCTGATTCCTATCATGGTAGATAATTTTGGCTTTCCTTTAATGCTAATTAAATGGAATAATGTGGTCCTTACTCTTCCTTCTTTCTAAGTTCAGTGTGTCTTTGGTATTCACCTGTGTTGTTGCGTGTATTAACAGTTTATTTCTTTCGACGGTAGTGTAGTATTCCATTGCATACATCGTCCTAGTTTGTTTATCGAGTCTCTCTTATGGACGGAGCAATGAGCTGTTTGCAGGGTCAGCTGATGGACATGCTGTTCAGAACCTTCACAAACAGGATTCTTGTGGACACGTTTTCTTTACATTGAGCGGAATTACTGAGTCTTCAAACATATACAGAGAATGCTAAAAAATGTGCACATATTTTAAGAAAGGAAATAACTGTATTAAAGTTGTAATAATCAATATATAATGCCACCTTTTGTTATCTTGTATACTGAATCTTATATCTCTTATAATTGCAGAAGTCAAATGTGACTTGAGCATTTCAATTTTAACACTTTTTTCCTTTCTTAAAATATGAAAAATATATGTGTCTTTTTTGTCACCCTCTTTATGTGCTTCGCCTTTTATTATATAGGGCTACCAAACAATTTTCTAAAGTACTTACACTGTGTCACTCTCTTACCAGTGATACGTGACAATTCTGGCTGCTGCACTTACTTGCCAACGTTTAACGTTTGTTTTCTAGTGGTTTGAAGTGAGTGATAACTTATTGTGGTTTTAATTTGCATGTCCTTGATGATTAATGATACAGAGCAAGCTTTTTTTTTTTTTTTCTGAGACAGAGTCTCAGTGTGTCATCCCTAATAGAGTGCTATGACTTCACAGCTCACAGCAACCTCAAACTCTTGGGCTCAAGCAATTCTCTTGCCTCAGCCTTCTGAGTGCTGGGACTACAGGTGCCCACCACAATGCTGGGCTATTTTTTTTTAGAGATGGGGTCTCACTCTACTTCAGGCTGGTCTCCAACCTGTGAGCTCAGGAGATCCACCCACCTCATTCTCCCAAAGTGCTGGGATATAGGTGTGAGCCACTGCGCCCAGCTGCTGCTGCTGCTTCTTTTTTTTTTTTTGTCATTATATGTATTCTTATTTGAAATGTTTGCTTAGAATGCTAACTAATTTTTAATTGGGTTGTTGATCTTTGCTTTAGGAGTTATTTGTTCTGGATTTGTTTCCTTTGTTAAGTATTACAAATAAGTATTGCAAATATTTCTCCCAACATGTGGCTTAGATTTTTTTTTTTTTTTTTTTTTT
>NW_003852430.1:7149446-7162611 GCF_000181295.1 Otolemur garnettii | reverse complement strand
CCCGCCACCTTAGGTGTATGTGGCTGGCGCCTTAGCCGCTTGAGCCACAGGCGCCGAGCCTATCAGTTTTTTCTTTATAGTTAGTGCTGCTTGTATGCTGTCTAAAAACTTTTTGCCTAAAGTTAATGTCACAAAGGTATTCTTGATGTTTTCTTCTAAAAGTTTTGTGGTTTAGCTTTTAAGAATAGGATTATATATATCGCTTCTCAGCCTTTTGGCTAAGATCAAGTGAAGAATAGGATTATATCTCATCTAGAGGTAATTTTGGGGCTTTTTTAAGAATTAAGTATTCAGTTTTTCCAGCATCATTTACTGAAAAGATAATTCTTGTCTCAATGTTGTGTTTAAAGTGATCAAAAATATGATGTAAACACAATGAAGGTATCAGTTTAAATGTTTAAAAGTGCAAATAAAGATTATAGTGTTTAAGAATACTTGAATTACCTTTCAATACTGACACTCCACATTACATGTTTACAATGTATGTTAAACATATATAACTGTATAGGATTTTTCCTTTTGAGTTTAGAACATAATGCTTATAAAATACTCCAATAAACTCTACTTAATATAATTTTCAGTTATATTAAGTCAAGAGTGGCCATCACAAAGGCCTCGGTGTTCACTGAATTTGACAGGTAGAGCTTTCTGCCAATAAATAAATAACATATTTCTTGCTAATGAGCAGTAAACACATCTAGTAAAACCTAAGTGTTGCAGCGTTCCAAGTAGGCTCTAGTGTCACATAGAGAAAATAGTACATATATTAAACATTTCCATTATAAAGGACCGTGTGATTTTAGATGGTAGGTCACATCTATTTTTATAAGAAAAATATATTGCACAGAAACCAATTTGGCATCTCCACCTTCAGCAAAGTGCATACACTGTAGGGTGACAATGACCTACATCTGCATCCACAGTGATAGCTCAACTTAGCACTTGAAGTTCAATGGCATATCAACTGCCAGCATGGTTATCACCCTGAAATGGGACATAAAGTTTTTGAAATTGCTCAAGGGCATAAGTGACTGGTGACTTCATGCTTATTCCTAAAGCAACAAGCCACTATCATTTAGTAAACACGTATATACCCATCATGTCAACCCCAATAACTGAAAGGAAGGTTGAACAGTGATCCAGACGACAGACTGTATCAGTGCTGGCATCTGACGAGGTAATTCTCAGCACAGTGTGTTTGTGTGGGCAGGAAGGCTATTCCTCCAGAAGGAAAATGTACCTATGGAACGTGGTTTGGAAGGAGGTTTGCAGTGGAAATATTTTATTTACATTTAGGACAGGAAGGAAAAAATGGATTTAGACGCCATTAAGTAACAGAGTTATGAATGTATTATAATGTATTCCCCTGAAGGTATTTAGAACCTCCTATAGAAGGTTAAGAGAAAGGAAAAATATTTCATTTTCTTCAAAAGGTATATATTGGTACTTTCCTAGAAATCGAAGTTTTGATTAGATGACCTAGGAATATCTATTCTGTCTTCTGTTTTTGCAATTTTATACTAGTGGACAATAATTCCTTAAATCGCCATAAAGAGAAAACGATTTTAAAATGTATCTAATCACAAAATGTTAGACTGCATGATGTTATATTAAATAGTGGCCCGTAGAGATACTTAGATCCCTGAAAGAGATCTAAATATCAAACGTTTGCAATGAAAGTTTAAGATCTGCAGGAGGGTATAGGAGAGAATAGAATCTGTGGTGCATTTAATGTTTACCTTTGGTGCTAGGGGCGGATTGTAACCACTCCCAGTTAGGAATGAATCATGAGTACATCTTTTATAGATGTGATCCACTATCTATTCCCTTTATTATTTTATCATCGATGTGTTAGGAGATTCTTCAGGTTTGTTTTGTCCCCTTTCACAATCCACCTCTCTTCTTTGAGCACCAGTATTATAGACCCTCCTTTACCTGCTACAGCTCTATGTCTCAGAGTGGCTGCCAGATTCTTCCTGGTGAGAACCTAGTATTAAAACCAAGAGGAGCAAACGACTTTGGTTTGATTCCTGCTACACAGGGAATGTGAACTGCGCAGCTGTAGGCCTGGTCTTCGGACAACAAAGCAGATGTCAGATTGAAGCAGAGATGAGAATGCGTTTCCTTGCTTTCCAGTAACCTTCCAAGGAGGAATGTCAAGGTCCCTAGTGACCTTGGCTGCTTGAGAATCCCCAGAATTTTTCCAAGATAGGCCCTTTCCTGATTGTTATTTCAGATAACTTTAATTGCTTTATGTTATTTGCAACCAAAAGAACGTTAAGAGAAAACAGAGTTGGCCCAAGGATAATACCAATGTCTTAAAATGTGTTAGCTTGGGTTCCCCTAAAAACATGTGCTAGGTTAGTACTTCAGCTTAGAAATGTACTTGTGCTGGTGCTGATTCCCGCACCAAAACTAACTCAAATGCCAAAGGAACTTTATTAATTGCTAAGCAGAAGACACTTTTATTTGTTTGAACGTATGTGAGTCTAATTAAACATACACAAATTGAAAACACCTATATGTGATGAACACCATGATTTAAAACTCTTCCTTTACAGACTCCACTCATCTTAGGAGGTAATGACAAAGAATAGAGCTATTCTCTGTTGACCTCTTTATTCTGGATGGGACATCAGTGTAAATATGTATTTCAGATTTACCCGCTATTCATTTTGGCTAAAGTTAGGTCCAAATTTATTTAGAAAGAGGAGTATATATCTTATAAATTCCTCCAGAAATAGTAGATCTTGAGATAAATTACTTGAAGTGTAAGTACTGTAGAACCTCTGTAAGTTGACTACCCAAGGGGCCATCACAAACTGGTTAACAAATGGAAGTGGTCCATGTAAGGAAACAGGCCGGTTGTGCTCACGTGTCCATGTGGTGCATGTCCAGTCTATGAAAATTAGGTCCACTCAAGGACGTGGTCAGTGTGGGGAGGTGATCAACCATGGAGGTTCTACTGTAATTTATTTTGGAGGTGATCTCTGGAAATGGGGAAACTTGACCTGAAAAAAAAAAAAAAGCCCCAACTAAAGAATTGTTGGAAAACTAGAACCTGGAAACTGTACTAAAGGCAGCTGGTGCTTCACCACACTGGGCAGTCTTGGGAGCTGAGTGTTTACCCCAAACCTCGTGAGACATAGATAGGTTGGAGCAGCTCCTGGGATGTGTTAATTCCCAGATCTTTCAGGCTTGTCATGTGGGGGCCCAAGAGCAGCTCTAACAGCCAGATGCAGACCTCGTGCAGGAAGTGGATAGGTCCTGGCTCTGGGCAGGTGGACAGCTGGGCACGGAAGCCAAAAGGATGAGAAGACGTCGTGAAGCCTGGGCACTGCAGCGCAGGGGAGGCTATATTGTGAGGCTGCTCTAATCCTTTGGGGGAATGTGCAGTACAGATACAACATGTGAAAGTCCTTTGTGGCTTGGAAATGAGTCCGATGGGGGAGGAGGAAGATGGTTTGTCACCTGACCTCCTCCTTCCCCCTCGATCAACAAATGAATAAACATGAAGGAGTTTGGCGAATGCCTCCCCTGCAATGTTTCTGTCTGAATGAACTTTAGAGTAATGCTGCTTTTTATTGTGCCCAGGTACAATATTGTAGCTGCCTGATAACAGCCTGCCACATTACAAATCACCACTTGCAAGGTTACACAAGGTGCCTTTAGAAAAAGCTAAATGAATTACTTCAAATGGTATGTTTGTATTCAAAAGGGAAATAGCTGGTAGTTTGGGAGTGACAGTCTTTTCTTTGGGTTTCAAAAGGCCCATTGCCAGGCTCTGCCTTTCCATTTGCTGCTGAAGCTGAAAGCCTGCAGCGAACAGGTGAATAGAGGAGATTCCTAATTGAGAATGAAAATAAGAAAAGAATTGTTACGAAGCAGCCACAAGGTCTCTCATTTTTCTATTGTAATATTTGTAAGTCTTTGGATTGGTTAAACTAAATGTAATTGAAAATATAACACGGAGCTGATTTATTTTCTTAATTCTTCCTCAATTAACTTTATGTTTAAGAAAAAGTCTCCTCTATTTAACTGTTAATATCTCCAATACACACACACGTGCCATACACAAACTCATGCACACATTCCACATACCTATTACTTATAATTATTTCTACCCATCAGGGTGGAAGCTAATTAGGAAATTTGATTTGTAATTGAGAAGAATGAGATGTTCTTTCATAGCAGTGGTAATCAGGAGATAGTCTTTTCGGTGGCATGTTTTATCCCATGCCTATAATTTAAGAACTTGTTGTATAGATAAGATCAAATAAGCTCATTTTCTGGATGGTAATTTACTACATATTGCACCCTCAATATTTCCAGGGGCCCCCATTGCATCTCGTAGTTAAGTTTTAAGTAAAACTTTCAGCTTAGTGGTTCTCTGATGGATTGTGAATCCAAGCTCATTAAAAATTAAAGAAAGGCTTTCTGTTTACTGATAATAGCCAAGTTGCAAATTACTTATTCTTAAAGCTCTAGATCTATTTGTGTTTTAGAATTTATTTTCATGTTAGATTGTTGAAATTGCTAATCTCATGACGTTCAGTGAGTAGAGGCAGGCATGTGAAATAGTCATGTGAAGTTATATTTGCGAGATTCCTGGGAAGAGACTTAATGTTTTGAGCTCCTTTTCAGTTTTACATTCAAGGATTCTATTAGATGTTGAAAAAAAAAATAGACCCCATAGGATAGGAAAAGAAGTAAAGATTTAAAAAGGTATATTTCAAAAAATAAAAGAGAAAAGAGAAGGCAGTGGAATTATGACGTTAGAAATCTCTTCTGTGTACACGTCAGTGTGTGCAAACCAATCCACTGTTATATCTCACAGTAAGAATAAGTTAATTCAAAACTTAATAGTCTCGTGTAAATTCCTGCAAAAAGAGAGGCCAGTGGGAATGGGAGAGGCGAAGGCTGTAGTAAAGGAAAAGAGAATAGCCAACCCGTGCTCTTTTGTAGCTTGCAAAAGTCATGAAGTTGAATTTAAAATCACAAATGAACTAGGTTTCCATTAAATGGGAATGCAACCGTTACGTGAGAGTGCACAGAGTAACTATTATGGATATATTTTGGGAGGGTCTTACTTATTCCCCTCATCACAAATCCCCAGAATTTTTGATGAGGGGAATAAGTAATACACTTTACGTGTATTGGCAGGTCCTTGAAACACTTGTCATTATAATTTTTAAAAGTGGCCTTAAATATGAGACATAAAGGAAGCACAGTCAAGTGCTGTTAGTATTTCTTCAAAAAATGGTGCGGCATAATCATTTCTCATGGTCGCTGATTTTTGCTGCCTAATTTTAAGTGATTATAAAGAATACATATTGTTTGCATCTTATATCACGTTTTTGTCTGGATACTCAAGACAGTTGTATTGACTCAGGTCGACTTTGAGAAGTAATGTCTGTTAGTTAGTTTAGTTTGTTTCTTTGTGATCTGTCCAAATGATAACTGTGCCTTTGAGAGTAAGTGCTTCGGTGGGTGCTTTTATTTGCCAATAGTCAAGGGCAATGTTGTCCTGTGGTTTTCTCCCTAAGGGTTAAGATGCTATCTCTGAAATTAAAGCATTTTCAGACTATCACAAAATGCGAACAACTGGTTTTAGCGCCAGAATTAATTATAAATATTACTCTGCAGATAAGACCGTAAAACCAATGAGTTAAGGCCATTTCACCTGAAGGTTTGATGCCTATTTTTCTAAAATGTCGAATATGAAGTAGTAGTAATTAAGGGAATTTAGTAAATAAACAGTAGTGTTTGAAGAAATTCAATTTCATAAGTAATAAAAAGCGTTAATGATGTTATGTTCACTTGTAATGGAATTCTCAGATTTTCACACTACAGACTGAGGTCAAGAAAAACGTGTCTCTGTGCACTGGGTTGAGAGGCGCGGTGGTTTTTGGGGAGTTGCTAAAATACAAAAACAATTGATACTAATTATTTGAGTTGGAATTAACAAATTATCACTCTGCTAAACAAAACAAATGTGCTATTTTCTTTGTACTAGATTTATCCTATCATGTATGAGCACTATTTTTTTCTAATAGTGCAGCAATCCTTATTTTTAAATATTTTTGGAAAATATAGATGATGGTCTAAATCATGTAAAAACAATTGATACTACAATAGCTGCTATTCCTAAAAGTGCTAAAAGGGATGCTGGAATTTTAAGGAGGAAAACATCTCACATCCTCCAATGAATTATACATTTAAGAGAAATAATTTATATAATGACTCTAGAAAGTAAATGGTATTTCCCCCCCTATGGAAATTTCATAGCACTGAACAAAGTACATGTATTACAAATGGTGTATAAAATGCAAATATAAAATCGTAAAATGCAAATGAATCTTTTCTTTGACTTTTCTTAGCAAATACAGTGTGTGGCAGCGGGTGAAAACCAGTTTTTCTTATGTAATTTGTATGTTTCGACTCATCGCCAAACTATGACCTCTTGCATTTTGCTTGATTGCCTTTCGGTTTAAATGTAGGCATGATTGAATGTTAGGGTGACACGGCAAAAGCTGGCCAGGACACCAGGTTTAGGTAGGTTTGTTTCTAGAGAGAATGTTGTCTTTCTAGAGAAAAATTTAGATATATTTTTAATATGTTTGTAGTTTATTTTCATACAGAGTTTTTTCTTTATAATTGCGTATTTACAGATACTTTTGTATATGAAATATATTCCAATAATTGAACTTAGTAGATATTTATTGAGTGTAACGATGCTTCAAGAACTCTGCTAGATGCTAACAATGATAGTAAAACAAGCCTTGGGAAAAACATGTCTCCTAACCCCCAAGAAATGTATCAGAATTTTAAATAATATTAGGTTAGTTTCCAGTTGAGATTTGATGGACTTCAATAAATCCTGGTTAAAATCCTATACTTCAAGTTCTTGACATATCACATTTTAATGTTCAACTTATTTCTATTTTTATTTACAGATGTAGATTAATATTAAAATGTTTAATTTTGCTGGCAATGACAGAAATGATTAATTTTGTGACATAACCTCAAACGGTTTGGCTGACAGATGTGTGTTTTCCATGTAATTTCATTTAAGACTAATTTCACTGGGTTATCTGTACAACGGGAATCTTTTATAATATGATTGATGAGGTCACGCGTTGGAAATGAACAAAGAATTCCTGAGTCTTCAATTCTGTGATTTTGTAATAGAAGAGCGCTATAGTTCCAGAGTTATGCAGAGTTTCGAATCCAAATACTGGGGTATGCCTTCTGCTACTTCTTGAAAAATAAACACAATAAATCTAGAGTTGTTTAAAAATAACAGGTAAAAAATGGACTCAGAGGAGCTGCGCAGTGCAGAATTTTGTTACAGTAAATAAATTCACAGCGTATTGATGTCTTACCTTAATGAACTTCTGTTATACATTACATTCTGCATAACCCGAAATTCAGGAAAAACTCAAAGACAATATCTTTATTTTCTTACAGTTTGTAGAGTAGTCTAGAATTTTGGAAATATTTATCAGTTTTTCAAATCAATGTATCAAAGCCTCAAATGAAAGTTGCTGGATTATATGCCTGTATCTTCCCTTCACTGAATTGTATTCAAACTATGGAGTGAGAAAAATCTCATTTCTATATGTGCGTGCGTGCGTTCGTTCTTTCTTTCTTTCTTTCTTTCTTTCTTTCTTTCTTTCTTTCTTTCTTTCTTTCTTTCTTTCTTTTTAGACAGGAGCCTCCAGCTGTCCCCCTGGGTAGAGTGCGGTGGCATCACAGCTCACAGCAACCTCCAACTCCTGGGCTCAAGCAAGTCTCTTGCCTCAGCCTCCCTAGTAGCTGGGACCACAGGCACTCCCTGCAACACCTGGCTGTTTTTTGGCTGCAGCCGTCGTTGTTTGGTGGCCCAGGCTGGATTCGAGCCAGCCACCTTGGGTGTATGTGGCTGGCACCTTAGCCACTTGAGCCACAGGCGCCGAACCTCTATATGTGCTTTCAAAATTATTATTTAATTTGTGAGCTATGTTGTACCTTAAATACAAGAGAGTGATTATGAGCTTTGTGATTAATATTTATTAGATTAAAATTAGTAAATTTCAAACAGTACTTATAGTATTGGCCAAAGGCCAAGTGAATGATACATGATTTTAAAAAGCTAATATCTAGGTTAAAGGTGAATTTAGTTTACCACACATGATAACAAAAGATGTTGTTTGCTTTCTGCTCCAAGAATGCTTGCTGCCTAATGCTACCCCTGATGGAAATGGTCCATTTGTCTCTTATGGAGAGGCCTCCTCGCTTTCAGATTGCCTTCATAAGATTGTGAAGAACACACATTTAGTCATAGGTCATTAGGTATAATGATTTTTGGTATCATTGTAGCAGATAGTAACACATTTCTCATATTAGAAAATAGAGCTAATTAGTTGCAACTCATTGAGACAAGTGGGCTTCTGTCAAAATTAAAAGCACTGCCAAGGATACTGGCCATTCTAATCTGCTCCTACAAAACTGTGAAGTAGGTCCAGATAGCCAGAGCACAGGCACACATAGAGCAAGTGAGACTGGCCAGGGTGACAAGGACAAAGCCATGAAGAAATTCGTGCCCTAATGAATTGAGATCTTGTCTGTCCGTAGTAAGGAGCAATTATAGAACTTAACTAAAAGAGTAAATGCTGCATTTGCTTAATTCCACCTAACTAAGCCAGCTGAGCACATTCATTTGGGCTCTATTTTTCCCCTTAAAAGCTGTCACTATGGATGAATAAACGTGAGTATGTCCATGTAGTGGCCTAGAATTAGATGTATTGCCAGTGACTAGATTTCCAGAGGAGAGAATTTTGGCTCAGGGAAGAAGAATAAAATCCTTGCCAAAGAACACTTCAAAACCAAGCCTGTAATAACTCTATTATGAGTTGTTACTCAAGTATTGTTTTCTCATAAACAAGTATTTCTTGATTTCGTCTGATTCTTAAAAATTTATTTAGGCATTATTATGATTCATTATATTTAAAAGAAGAAATCAGTAGATATCGAAATGCTCAGACTTGACATTTGAAGAAATCTCGTTCACAGTCAGTTTTGGTTAAACCTGCCACTGGAAGACTGAAACTGCCCTCAAAGTGATTTTCCAGGGTAATGTAGCTTGTTACAGTTATCTATAAATATCAGCCTTAAAAGGGGTCACTGGACATTCCAGGTAAAAAGGCCAGATTGACCATGTTCGCTCTAAAAAACAAACAAAAAAGCAAAAACTTCTATTTTACTGGGAAGATCAGATCTGCATCTAAGATGACCTTTCCTTGGACAGAAGAGGAGAGTTGGTGATGAAGAAATGGGTATGTAACTGCTTGGAAATAGAATGGACTTTTTATTTTCTTTGAAGACCTGGGGAGTCATGCACAAATAGTGCTGGTTTAAGAAGAGACCAGGAGGCTGCCGCTGTGCTCCATTCAGTCTAAACACAGTTTAGCTTGATCCTCTCTGACAATCAGATTTTGTAAATAGGACGAAGAATGGTGTGGATGAAAAGGTCATTCTCTTTTATGAGAAGCACAATCTACATTAATCTGTTTGGTTTTATAAAATGAAGGCTACTGGCATGTATTAGTCCATTCTGGCCTCAGTCCATTTGGGCTTTATGAGACAAATAGTATTTCCTCCTTACTGACCATAGAGTGCAGGGCTGGGCAGTGAGGATGTGGCCGAGCTCGGCTGAGCCCTGGATCTTACTGAAACCAAAGTGGAGATTCCGTGCTCCTTCCTGAAAGTACTTGAACATCCTAATCGTATCCCTACACCGACGTGTAACAGAGCCTATCCTGCATATTGTCATCCGCTTAACGCTTCCTTGAAAATTACGCTTGAGGAAATGTGCAGGAAAATGAACACTTGTATTCTGTATCAGAGTGTAAGTAAAAACTAATTTTTAAAAACTGATTAAAACTTTTTGGTTGTGACTTTATTGATAAAAAGAATAATGTGTTTAAGGGCTAAGTAGCAGTAAGATGGGAGGTAAAAACTGCCCCTCTGTCGTCCACGATTTAAATATCACAAAAGTTATCGTAAAATATTCAACTGATTATTTTATCATTTGATCAGAGAAAGATTTCTTTATTATTTTCAATGTCTAAACACAACCAATTAATAAGAGAGGTGAATGATGTGTTAACCCATTTGATGTGAACATTCCAAATGGCATATAAAATAGGCACATTGTACCCCATAAATGTAGTAATGTACACAGGTGTGATCTGATTAAAAAAAAATACTTTCTACATTCTGATTTTTATTTTAGATAATCCATACCATTCCCCTTTGTTCTGATAACCGTATTAACTAAAGACAACATTGCAAAAGGCCGATCATTTCTGTACACGGTAGTTTATCCATAATAGTAGTGATATCTAAGAAAATAGCAAATGATGAAATCATAGACGGAATGATGGATTAAGGAACTGGAGTGATAAAAAATTTAAAGTTATAAAACTAAATGATCAGTTTACATGCGATATATCTTTCAGTGAAGTATTATATCGACAATGAAATATAGTAACTGAATCATAGGTAAGGACAAAAAAGTAAATCATAGAACACAAATTATATATGCAGTATGATCCAATATAAATATTGAACTCGAAGTTATATCAATTCTGCAATTCTTCATGATTATTTTCATTATATTTTTAATAATTTCCGGTTGTTGTATAAGTATTAATTATTTCCTTTAGAATCAGAAAAATAAAAACAAACGCTATTGCTGTTCTGACTTTTTGCCTCTAACAGGCGTAATTCTTTTCTCCTGAAGCTCATTCTTTTTTCCTTCCTCATCTCTCAGAGCACAGGACCGGCCTCTCACCTGGGCTGGGCCTTAGTAACTAGAACCTGGGAAAGGAACAATTCCCTTTTCTTCATTTTTTTTTTTCCTGTGAAATGAAGGGATAACTGATGATCGCCTGAGATATATTTCCGTACTGTCCCTGGGCATTCTGCAGAATACTGTCATATCTGGGAAGTCCCTTGATGGGGACATGAGCAGAGCTGGAGACACTTGTTCAGGGACTCCACTAGGAGCACTACTTACTTCCATGTACAGGTTGAATTTTTCTTATCCAAAATGCATGAGACCCAGAGTATTTTGGATTTTCGAATTTTGTATTTTTGTATTTTGTGTATTTCCACAGGCATAATGAGATATCTTTTGGATTCGACCCAAGTCGAATACCATACACAATTCATTGATGTTCCATATGTATTTTATATACATAGCCTGACAGCAATTTTATATGATACTTTTTAAATAATTTTATGCATGCAATATAATTTGTGTACATTAAGCCAACAGAAAGCAAAGCTGTCACCCCCTCAGCCACCCTAGAGGACAGTCTGTAGAAGTTTGACATCACCGTCATTCCTGACTCTGAATTTATATGCTACCAATAGGGGCAAGCATTTTCTGACCCCTATTCACACGTAAGTAGTTAACAGCAAAAACTATGACATACCACTAAAACAGTGAAAAATAATGTGTTTAGGTTAACTAAGCAGCATGTAGCATGACCAGAGTCTTTGTGTACCAACTGTTAAACCACAACAGCAACAAACAAGAGCAAGCTTTCTATCTGCACTTACGATGCTCTGTGTGTGTGTGTGTGTGTGTGTGTGTGTGTGTTTTAAGTTACTGTACGGTGGAGGATGCATTTTAAAGAGCCAACCCACAGAATGCCTCCTCCTCTCTATAGGATCCACTTCATGGTCCCTCAGCTGTTTCTTTTCACCTAAAACAATAAAATGCAGTATACAGTAACTTTAATCAAAACACAGTGTGGTGTACAGAGACAGAAAGCCTGTTCTTGTCCATTGTTGCTGCTGTTTGTGGGTACAGGTATTCTGCTCTGTGACATCATCTTAGCACATAAAAAGTTACAGATTCTGGAACATTTTGGATTTCAGATTTTGGGTGTAGGAATGCTCAGCCTGTATCGCTCACTGGTTAAACCTGGTTCAGGGTTGATTTCAAGCTGGGTCATCACAGAACACCAGGTGGAAGAGTTGCCTGTACCCAGAAAAATATGGACCTTCTTTTATCTAGCAGGTGAAATAAGCCAAAGGTTGAGGAACAGAAGTTGCCTGAATATTTTCTGGCACTAACAATGTTCACAGTAGCTTTTGAAAACAAATACGAAAGGACAAAAAAGAATTCATGATACAGGATTTGAATGTTTATTGTAGGTTTAATTGCCTCATGTTTCTGTAAAGGATAATCTACTTTGTTATTTATTTCAGATATTCTAAAATGTGATAGTTTTAATAAAGCCAAATAGATATTACCCACTTTGAGTAAAGGAGGAAGGGATCTGTGTATGAATCATTGGTTATGGGGCCGTTAACATGCTTGTCCTTTACATTCCCTAAATCCACATAACAACCCAGTAATAGGGCTGATAATAGGACTGGGAACAAAGATCATAACAGTGTGTTTTGTTGGTAACTATATGTCTGGGAGAACATTAAATTTAGGGGTTGAGATGGGGACTGTGGATGTCGGCTGCCAAAGTTCCCATCCCAGTGTCAGTACTTAAACACAGTTACCTTGGAAAAAGTGTTCATTATTTGGAAAACTTCAGTCTCCTCTTCTATGACGGGGAGATTGTGTTTGACCTACTATGTGAAGTAGTTTGCAGATTGATTCATATGTAGCACCAGTAAGGCACACGGCCTATAGGACATACTCAGTGAGGTGACTGCTGCTGTGTCCCCACGTCAACCTGATTGTTCATCTGCACAACAGCAATCACCTAGATACCGTGTTGCTCCTGTGTGGCCAGACTGTGGAGTGAGGAACGTAGGTAACCAGCTCAAATTTGCACAGCTTGAATGAACCCAGGAGTCTCTGGTGCCACGTTCTGACTGTTTCTGCTCCCAGGCATCCTCCATTCCTGGAAGTGAGCACTTCTGTCTCTTTCCTGTAACTACTCCATCACCAGGTCTGAACCTCTGGCAGTTTCTGAGAGGACTAATTTAAGTTCTTCAGAAGTAGATATGAGTAAGCAGCTGGACAAAGCAGTACAGGTTACACTGTTCCCTAGGATGACTCAGCCTGGAGTCTGATTTGGGGGCCCAGATGGCCCCTGTAGATGGCACTTAAAATCTAAAATCATTCCTCCACTTTGAGGGTAAAGTTCTT
>NW_003852430.1:7120413-7149176 GCF_000181295.1 Otolemur garnettii | reverse complement strand
CTTGAGCCACAGGCGCCGAGCCAAGTTTTCTCTTTAATTCGTGTCATTGTAAGATTTTATTAAGAATTTGGTTACCAACTTGTGTGATGTAAAAGTAGGTGGGATAGTTTTACCTGGAGTAGTATAGTAGGATTCCTAGCATTCTGAGACGGAGCCCCAGAATATGGGAATAGTTCCCGAAAGGAGTTTGGTAATGACTCCCAGGCAGACACACTGACTCTTTCTACAGAGTGTGTGTGTGTGTATGTGTTTGTGTTTCCAAGCATGAAGAATGAATGTGAACCGCATTGCATGGGTGTGAAAGGGATTTAAAGGAATGGAAGCTTGCTCTGAACTGTCTGGCTTTGACCCCCTGCTCTGTCTGCAGCTACTGACGATGTGGGATAGTTGTTAACCTTGTATTTCTTAGTGTTTCATCAGGAAAATGGAGATAGTAATAGTGTCTGCCCATGATGTTGAAATAGGCTTTGGTTAGTCAATCTTTGGAATAATGTTGGCAATTCATTGTTATTTTCTTCTGATTATCTTATGGACCTCTGATTCCGAAACCAAAATTAATATCATCGACACATCATATATCAAACAGAACTCTCCAGGCTTACCCTGGGCAAATAACTAACATTAACTAAGAAAGTCTGCTCTGGATTTCCCCTGATGTTGTGTGAAGGAACTTTTGGAAGATGATCCATTTGTAAGTTTGAAACTGCCTGCTGGTTTTTTACATGTTATGAAGTACTGTCATCCGCAGTTGTTATATTTACATGATCTTGGGATGAGTTTACGTTAGGACAACATCCCTCAGGATGAGGTCTTGATTCATGGTGCAGGTTTCAGAACTCATGGGAGAATAAGAACAATAAATTGTTATCACTAGTTTTTATCTTGGATGTAAAATATCCCATGTGTTCTATTAACACTTTACATACACTATTGATTCAGCTAAAAAAATAGTTTTATGCAAGCATGACTCTTATGCTTATAATCCTACCATAAGCCATTCCTTCAGTTGCTTTCAGAGTTTTCAGAAGTTAGAGCATCCACACTGTAACTTCGGGTTGCAATTAGAGTGAAATATGATGTCCGTATCGCCCCCTCCTCTACTCCTCCACCTGGCTGCTGTCTACCTTTACCACCTGTTTTCACCCTACTTTCACTTCCCTGCTCACTTTATTCCAGCATTACTGGTTTCCTTTACTTCCTTGACCACCTCCTGGTTATTTCCTGTCCTACGGCCTCTGTCCCAGCCATTCACGAAGCATCAGTCCGAGGTCTTCCCATGGCTGGTTTCATCTTAACAGTTCTTGCCCCAGCTCAAAGTGGTCTTCCACAAGCAGTTCAAGTCAAGGAGTCTCCTCACCCTCCTCTGTCCCATTATCATCTTTGCTTTAATTGCAAACATCTGTCACTAACTCAAATGTAGCTCATGTAGAATGTTTTCTTACTGCATGTCTCCTTTTGATCATATAAATTCCATGATGGTGAGATCCTTACCTTTGTAAGGACCCTTACTGTTGTGTCTCCAGCTCACTGTGCCCCCAAAGCATTGTATCTGTATAAGTATTCATATATTCACTGAGTTACTGCCTGGGTAAAGTTTAGAATTGTTGTAAAATATGTCCCATATCTTAGAGCTAGTCCAGTGGTGGCACTCAGTAATATTCGAATCTCAAAACTTACAGAGGCTGAAATGGTGGGCCACACACACATAGAACACAGAAGTAGCCACTGAAACAAACTCTTAAGACATAACTGATGATATAATACTTTTTTTTTGACATTGTTTTATTTTGTCAACCTTTCTGCAAGGAAGAAATATGCTTACATTCCTTTTGTAGCTTCACTTCCCATATGAATGAAGTTCTGTCAACATTGATATTCTGGGTCAGTCATTTCTGTGTTTGTTAAATGTTAGAAACTGGCTGTGTTCTTCTTCCTGGCTGCTGACTTTTGGGAGAATTCCCTAAATGAAAGAACTCTGGCATCTCATCCCCAGGGCTATGTAAGTGGAGGGGGAAAAAGTCCCCACAGTTTATTACATCTCAAATGAGGAGCAGTACAATTAATCAAAGCATGTGCCTGAGCTATTGACATGGTTTTGCCACCCTAAAAGTAGCTCATTTATGCCAGCAGTGCAGAAGCCTGGAGAGTGAGTGGGATGGAATTGAGAAAGGTGTTTTGCACAGCTTGTTGAGAACTGAATATTTTTCCTGGCAAGAAGTGGTCAGAAGCCTGGAAGAAGTAGTAGTCTGTTGGGGGAAGGTCTGGGATGTGAAGTAGGTGACAGAGACTTTCCAGTCCCAGCTTCAGTAGTTTGAGCAGCGTTGAGCCACATGTTTTTGATCATTGTTTTGCAGGAGGATTAGCCTGTCTCCACTGACCAATCTCAGCTGATTAATCACAAGCATCACCATCATATCACCCAGTTTTTGCGGTAGAGATCTGCTGTAGTGAATTGACCAGGTTTCATGAAGCTGTAGTGGATAATACGAGCACTGGACCACCACGAAGAAACCTTCAGCTTTTTCTGATGGATATGTGGTTTTCCACTGTGGTTCAGCCTTCATCTTTATCCAGCCATTGTGCAGAATATTTAGATTATAAGAAGAATTCATTTTTCAACACACATCCCGATATGGTGGAAATAGTTCACTTTATTTCGTGACAGCACGGAAAGGCAAGCTTTGAGAGGATTTCTCTTGTGACACTTATTTAGTTCGTGTGGAACCCATCTATCCAGCTCCTGCCCTTGCTGATTTCTTTCCAATGGTCCCATATTGTTGGAGTACGGACACCAAACCTTGCTAACTACTGTGTAGGTTGAGATGGATTCGCTTCCACTGAAGCTTTCAGCTCATCATGATGCTCTTTGGTCTCAGGTCACCCAGGTGGCTCATTTTCAAGATTAAAGTCACCAGAATGGACCTTCTCAAACCATTGTCCCGTGTTCATTAGCACACCCTTCCCAAACGCTTCGTTGGTATTTCAGGCTGTCTGTGCAGCATTGGTTCCACCATGGAACTCATATTCAAAAAAACACGAATATTTGACTCGTTTGTGGTTACACAGAATAATTTTTTAAAAAATTTGAATGATAATCATCAGCCAAAACATGCTTTTGAAAGAAGGTACCTTCGAACTAAAAATAAAACAAGATGTGTGAGAACAAAATGTCAGAGATATCAACTAGCACTTTAGGAAATTGGACATTTCCTATTGAATAACCTAATACTAGGAGGTTTTTGCTTTTATTTTTCCTTCTCTTCTCCTTGCTTATTGTGTTAATTTTATTCACTCATCTTATATATAATTTTTTGGAGGCTAGGAAACCTGAATGTTTGATATGTCAATCAGCTTTTACATTATACAACAACTTGCCAAGAGAAAGAAGGGAGGGAGTGAGCAGTGAAGGGGGAAGGACAGAGAGAGAGAAAGAGAGAGAGAGAGAGAGAGAGAGAGAGAGAGATATTGCCTTTGTGATACTTTTTCTGGCCCTAAATATGAAAAACCCCGGAGATGGGTCTCATTGATCCATCACAAGAATGGAGAAGCAAGAATCCGATATACTCGATTGTAATATGAAGCTGGTAAATGATCTAATACACACCCACATAAGAGAAAAACCAAATCAATTCAAGATGGGGGGGCAGGGGAATGAGGAGTGAGGAGGGGGAGGAGGGAGGGATGGCATCTTATGGTGTATGGCACACCTCTTTGGGGAAGGGCATAATTATAAGACGGAGTTTCCTTAACAAATGCAAACAGTGTAACTTAATTCTTTGCACCCTCAATGAACCTGCAACAATAAAAAAAAGAGTTAAAGAAAAAAGAAAGAAAAAATGCTTAAGTATTAGAAGTAGGAGGAGCAAAGCTAGGAATGAGAGAATCAATGCAAGGAATAAATGCTTTGTCATTCGCGAGGAAGAGACCCGCACCTTCTTGTCATGTGTGTTCTATCTGCTTATAAACTTAAGTGTGTTCTGTGTCCTTAAAAGAATTAAAATTTTCTGTTAAATTGCAACTGCTGCCTTACTTCCTCTTTCAGTGCCTGCTCTGCTGTGGCTGCTTCATTTCCTCTCTTCATGTTGGCTGAATCCAAGTGTTTTTGGATTCTGTGGATCCCTAGCTAGTGGCACCCAGAGAAAGTCCAGACCGGGGCTGGGGTCTTTATAGCCCATGAGAAGGAGTACAAAATCTGTTAGTAGAAAGTGAAAGAACTGGTTAAAAAAGTACAATTTATACAGTAAGATTTGAATAGCTCTTCAAGGTAATGATGAAAAGACATAACAGAAGGTGATATTTATTGCTAAAGGAATGAAAGCATTTCAGGTTGAAAGAGTCAGGAAAGGTGTTATTCAAAGAGGTGGGATAAAATTGGTCTTAATGGATGAGTGGAGACGAGCAGGGATGTGATGCTGGCTGGCATGTTGATAAAATCATAGCATGAAGACCTTGAAAGCATGAAGTATTGCTACAAACAGGTCCACCCCAAAGAGTTCTTCTCCAGTGAATCCACTACAGATAATATTGAGCGCTATCGTCAAGCAATGAATATTATCTTTATAGTTTGTCAAAGCCTGTTAAAGATATCAAAAGCAGAGGGGAAACACATTCTGAAAAATTTATTATATCTCTCCTCTTATAAATTGAGTCAATAAATATTCTTATGTGAGGTGCTATGCCAAGGATTTTCCCCTCCTCCATGATGGGTAAGCTATTTGTTCTTACTCATAAGTGTCCCACTGTGAAGTACTGTAAATGGTGTGGAATTATATTTTAAATTATTTAACATCTCATATTCTTTAGGATTCTTATTCTCATAGCTTTAATTTTTTATCTTTAAAATATTTACTTTTTTTCTTAATAATTGTGATGCTATGCATGTCTGTAGGAAACTGCATCTATTTTTGGTTGATTTTGAAAATGATTTCCATAATGTGTGATTATATCAAATATAAAGTGTTTATACACCTGTGTGTGTGTGCGTCTATGTGTATATAATGTATGTAAGAGTTTTAGTACCTAGAGTTGTAAGTAAGTTGTAATCATGGTGGAGATAATTGTATCACTTCAATGTCATTTTCGCTTATTAAAATGCCTGAGCTTCCTTTGGTGTTTATACCAACCTAATATTTTACTTATTTAATGAAACATAGAATTTTTATAAGAATGCAGACTTTGACCTCTGCCTGCTTAGAATTAAATCTTGCCAGTGGCTGTGTCATATGGAACCACTTGTCAACCTCCCTACACCTCAGTTTCCTCATTCATAAACGAGGAAACATATCTCAAAGGAATGTTTTAAAAATTAGCTAATAGTTGTGCAACTACATATAGAGTACATGGTGAGTAATGTTATAAGTGTTTGGTAAACAAACAAACAAACAAAAATACTCTTAGATTGGGTGGCGCCTGTGGCCAAAGGAGTAGGGAGCTGACCCCATATGCCGGAGGTGGCAGGTTCAAACCCAGCTCTGGCAAAACAAAAAACTCTTAGATACTAAAAGCACCAACCAATACCCACTACATTCTAACATTTTATTCTAAAATAATTGTGAACTTACAGAGAAATTACAAAAAAATACAAACAACACAGAAGCACTAGCATACTCTTTATGCAAATTCACATTTTTGACCTATTTTTATGCATGGTTTGAAGATTTTACATACATCCTAAGCTCAGCAGGTATTAACTAAGAGTAGGGATATATTATTCCATAACTACTGTTCAGTTCTCAACTCAATAATTTAACGTTGATGCAATACTCTCATCTACCATGCTTCATAAAATTGTGTCCTTAACACAATCATGTTCTTTATAGTATTTCTTCCTTCAGTACAGGACTCGGAATAAGATCAAATGGTCTACTGAGGAGTTACATTTCTTTAGCCTCTTTTCTCTATACATTTCTGTAGCCTGTTTTTTTATTTGATGATTGACATTTAAAAATATATATCATCACTACCCCTTTCATTAAGAAATAAAAATAAGCTTTCTTATTTATTTTATAATTAATATTTTTTGTGCAACTAATGAGTCTGTGATAAGATACTTCAAGACCCTAAAAATTTTAATACCCAGTTCCTCCTAGATTTAGCAGGCATTGGTAATTCATGCCTTATCTTTTTTAATATGAAAATTAAAATACGATTTTCCAATTCCAGTACTCCCTGCAAATATACTAGCCATCATTTAGCATTCTCCTGAACTCTCAAGATTTCACTTTCTTTTCTCCCTTCCTTCCTTCCCTGCCTCCCTCCCTCCCTCCCTCCTTCCCCTCCCTCCCTCCCTCCTTCCTTCCCTTCCTCCCTCCTTCCCTTCTCTTTTCCTCTTCCTTTGCCTTCTTGCTGTCCTTTCATTTCTTCCTTTTCATATAAATGTTATTTTTCTGCTTTGAAGTAAAAGTCTCTGTATATTTCCTGAATTAGGTTATAGAATTCCTCGTTAAAAGTTTCCTTAGTATAACAAACAAATTGATAGAAACATTGTGGTTAGAATTATCAGACACTTAATTACATGTAAATTTAGAACAATGAAAGCTAGTTGTATAATGGACTTTGCATTTTATGCTACTATGTAGAGGAAACATAAGCAAGAGAATGGCATATATTTGTACGCGTATTTCTAAACAATGATTTATACTTACGATATTTTACTAACAGTAGCTGATCTAGAGGAAGTCCTTTGTCCTCTTCTTCATCTGACAGGAGAGTCAACTTGCATTTTGTATTCCCTGGGGTTGACCTTTGAAGGTTTTCCATCCTCGATCTGGATGGCAGATTGCTGCCCCTCTTCCCATTAAGTATCTTAAATGATACGAAAAATATTTTCTTCCGGTTTAATTCTAGTCCTTGTTGCAAGAACAGAGTACTACAGTTAATTAAGAGACAACACAGTGATAAAACAGGCGCCTCCTCGGATCTTCAAAACATCTGAGGAAGCTACCTTTTGAAATGGGATTTTTAATTAAATAAATTTGTGTTAGTTATTCGAAGCAAGGCCTTCTCATGGAAATGTACATCATGAACGTCATCATTACTGAGAGCGGAAGAGCATGTTCTTTTCATAGTAATGAAAAGAATTATTCCACATGGAAAATGGGCCCTTTACCCAGAAGTAGAACAGATGTGACCTGTTACTTTTCACATGGACTGCAGGCTGGTACAGTGGAAGCCTGAACCCCGCAGGCTACAGAAGATGAATGTGAACACTGAACATATTTTTAAATTTTGTGTATTTTCTACACCGATTAATATTTAGGTCTGAGTTAAGGGAAGAGAAAAGTTAAGCAAATTAATCTAAAAATGTACATTTGCTTTTGAAAAGTTTCAAATGGTTTTAGTTATATAATTATCTAGGTGAGATGTGCGACAAATATTCTTTAGCCTCCAATACGCTTGCTTAGAAACTGACATAAAAAATAACTTTTAGGTGAAGACATGCTCTTTCTGTGTTGTAGCTTGTACCTTACAATATACTTTACAAAATCTATTGAGGAAAGACTATGAGGTGATACATTCGTTAAGGATGTAATGATTTCCTGTATTTTTGATCATTGTGACCATAAATAAATGTGGAATAACATACAGATGTGTCCATAATTATGGCATGTAGGCAATAGTGGAATACCTCTCCTGAGACATTTTACACATCTAGCCTATACATTTCTTCTGGGAACTTATATAGAAATGGCTGATTGAACGTGTTTAAAGCATCTTTAAAACAGATTCTTCAGCACAGGGTTGTAAGAGATTGATGGGATTCATTACTTTTCTCGGACAATGTTGCTAAATGTACATAGTCAAAATACAAAGAATTATTATTCAAAACACTACATTTAGGAATGATAGTATTTAAGCCAGTGTTGTCTATCTTTTGTCTCTATCCCAGGTCCCTAAGTTTAAACGCCCTCTTTGCCTTTGGAGCACAGTCTTTCCTCATGTGTTTCCCGTGGTTGTTTTTCTCTGTTTGCAGTGGCAAAGGGGCAGCATGTTTACTCGTAATTATTTTATAACATCTTTGATTTAAAGGTCTTTTACCTTTTGGGATTTCCCTTAAAGTAAAATCACATAATTTAGTTGAGCCCTGGCACCTATCTTTTGAAGTTGAAGATGGAATTCTATCAATAAAGATGAAACTAGATCCGATGTTTTGCTAGGCCCAACTTTAAAAATAAACCTAACTGCCCGTCACTGTATTAGCAATTTTATGTAATTCATTTAATTACCTATGCTCTGCAGTAACTGCCTCTTCTTTTGATTCATTGAAGTAATAGGAGCTATCATAGACACAACCTTAATTTATGCTGATTTAATTAAATTTATCTTATGACTTCAGACCAGATATAAAATGGAACTAACGACTCTATTATAGGCAAATAATTGTGAATTATTAATTTATGGGTGACTTATTTCCTGCTTAGCAATCCTGCCTGAAAATAACTTAGGGACTAAGATTCGAAATGGTATGTTGTTTCAGAATATTATTTTCTTTAAGAAAATATAAAGGAAGACTCCTTTAATGACACTCTGAGAAAATGTCCTTCTCTCCACTGAAATGTTGCATAGGATTTTAAAGATGGAACCATTTTCTGTGGAGTTCCGCCAATGCACAATCAATATCTAACCATAGGCTCTTTGTGGACAAGGAGAAGTATAGGACCAGTATCTTGGTATTCTAGTGACCTGAAATTATTAGGAATATTGACTGAAACTTTCTAGATACTAGTTCTTTACCAGTTACTATACAGAATGTTCATGCCTTTTATCTCTTTTCATAGTTACAACTGCTTTATGAAATAGGAGTTATCATTTTCTTTCTCTTAATTATGATTGATATGAAGCTTAAAGAACCTACAGCAACACAGCAGGTCTAAGTTCCAAATTTTCCTGACCCCAGAAGTCTACATTTTAAATAACTTTGATATATATAATATATTTGCAAACTATCTGTTGTTGTTTTCTCTGTTTTCGATGCACCATTACTATTTTAGTATAATTCTACAAATTTCTCCTTTCAGAGAGCCAGAAACTTCTTGTTTGTGTCAAATTAATTTAGACATTGTAGGAGCATTTATTCTTTTAGATGTAACTTATACTTAAAAAAAGAGAGAGAGAGTATGGAACGAGAATTTACACTTTGTACTAGAGCGTGACCCTCATGGGTAGATTTAAAAATGCACCAGAAGCTTGAACCACACTCCTGCTTACCGCAGGCGTGAGAGGAAAGACAGGTGCCCTTTCCCTAAACTTCTAGAGAAAATCGAGTTTCCCTCTCTCCGAGGAGAAGATGGTATAAAGGTGTTTGGGAACTGAACACATTGTCTTCATCTCGATAATGAATTGTTGATAAAAATTCTTTCACCTTCATCTGGTGGTTTAGGACTTGGTGGTCTCTAAATTTCCTCAGGAAAAAAAATTCAAATAATTTCCATTAATGAAGTCTTTAGCATTGCCCCTTTTCAAGACTTACTAAATTTCCGTTTCTTTTATTAAAAAAATACTGTTTCTATTTCAGTTGATCTGACCGAGTAACATTTTGATTGACCAAATTAGGAAAAATATTTTTAAAAAATCAGAAATCACTAAGCTATGTGCAGATAGGGTTCCCTGCAAGCTTCATTAAAGATACATGAGGGATCATTTTTCTTTTTCTCCTTTGTCAGCATTTGAAAATGGCTCTGTCTCTTCCTTCTGAAAGTTGACTTTGATTAAATGCGGTATGTACTATGCACTGAAACGTTTTGTATTCCTTTGATTTTGTAAAGCAGGGTATTTATGAAGTTTGTATGCTATAGATCGCAAAGGACAAGAACAGAGTTCCTGTCATACCCCCTTACTTATCTAGTCCTGCTGATGTTATAAGTAAATCTAAGAAGCTTGGAAAATGGCCTGTTCACAACAGAAAAGGAGGAGTGAAAAGTTATTTTATTTGTTTACTTACTTGCTTATTGTTAGAGGCATCTAGCTCTATTTTAGCTGAGAAAATAAGTTTGCTAATGTATAAAATAATATAACTTGCTGAATAATGCAAGAAAATCTTTTGCATAGCGTAGAGGTCCTCACTCCAACTGCAGGTCTTTGCGGTGGCTCCCTGGATAGTCTACCCTTCCTTCCCTCTGTCTTAGATAATTCACTGTGCTAAGTGCTCCTTACTTTAATGTATGTCCTTCAACATTGTGCATCTTCCATAGATCAAACAAGGTTAGAAACAGCATATGAGAGTAATTTGAACATTGATTTTTCTATATGAAATAATTAATTACATTTAGGTTACTAAAGTCTCAATTAGGGCCTATTACTTGGCAAACAAGTCCAAGTATTTATGTACAGGTATGTAAATAATATGACTGTCATACTTCTAGACACTCTGCTAAATAGATAGGTATTAGCACGTAATTGCCCTTTATTTTGTATTAAAATACAGATCGAATCTTTGAAACATGTAAACAAGCATTGTTTGGGATGATCTTGGCCAATAGTTGTTTCAATATTGCATTATTTAGACTAAAACTGTGCTTTCAACAGAAACTTCTCGAAGTAGAAATAGAAAGAAGATCAAATGTAATTATTTGATGTTGAGTTTTCAAAAGCTTTCAGCCACTGTTCTGAATTGAGAGGAACTACACAGTCCTCCAATAATAATCAATGAAGTCTCTTTTCGAGTCATGAAGCTAAGATTTTCTTTGTGTAAACTGCATAGGGTCAAAACATTCAATAGAATTTCCTTTTTAAGATATCCGGGCAACAGAGATGACCCGAGATTCAAGTTGCTAGAAAGGCAGCTAGAAACCGTAAGTTTAAAAGTAACAGGGAATAACAAAAAAGGGAATACAGCATATCTTCTGGTGAGCTTGAACACAAGGAAGAATGTTTCTGGATTGTACTTCCCACCCTGTGTTCAGATACTCAGGAATGAGTCTCCAAAAGCCCTTCCAGCTGCATGAAAATGTTGGCTCTTTTTCCAGTTTTCTAGTGTACAGGGATCTTGGGATTAAGCTGTGGAATTCATAAAATGCTATAAATTTGCTCTCTTCCTGAGCAGAGAGTCACCTTTACCTCCTGGGCGTAAGCAAGGGTTGAACCTGCTGCAGCGTGTCCCAGGGGACCACAGTCCTGGGGTTGTGAGGTCCAGAGGCTTATCTGGCTGGCCCTGCCCATTCTTCCATTTAATAGTCAGACTATTGCAGAAGCAAGTGCTAAAACCTGGCAGGGAAAACGCATACAGGTCCGTTTCCTAGAGATGACATTGTAAGGTCCTAGGTGTGGATGCAAAAGACTTAGTTCAGAGGTCTGTGGAAAACATCTTTAGAAACAGATTAAATCTATTGTTTAATCCATTTCTACTTATCCATCTACGGTGAGACCCTGGGTTGATGCTTTGGTGACTAAGTTCATTTGCCTTTCCAAATGTTGAATGAACAGGATTTTTTTTTTTTTTTAATATCTCAGCTATGCTTCCCCAAAGGTCTATGCCATTATATTTCATTTGCCCTCAAAATAGTCTTTTAATTGCTACTTGGCAATACCCATGTGCTTTCTTTATCACCCTATAATGTTGACATGCGTTAATTTCGTCTCACTTCTTTCTCAACCCTTTTTATTTTTAAAAGCAGAACTGGGACCGTGGGGACACAGTTTGGATAGATAAGATTTCAACATCCTTTAAATTCTGTTTAAATACTATAGTTGCTTAACAGTGGGAAGAGCCATTTGAGAATAGGAAAGTTCCATCCAGCTTACAATATTTATGGTATATAAATCTTTTTATGACTATAAAAATGTGGAAATATTTTATCTTTTATTTATAATAGCTACTAAAGCCCAACACAATAAACTGATAATAACAAAGCAAAAAGATAATAATTTTACCTGTAAATTTAGATACAGAAACTATAAATAACTTATTAGCAAACCCAGCAATCTTTTTAAAAGTAGCGGATGACAGTAGCAGGCAGCGTTTTATTTTACTGTTGTTTCTTTCCAGGAAGGGCAGTATAATTCATTCATTGGAAATATGATTCATAGAATTTATTACACTAATAACATAAAGAGTCTTTTATTTAGGCACAGAGGTAAACTGATGCAAAACCCACCTGTTGGGAAGGTGTTTCTGAAAAAAAAAGAAAAAATGTGATCACAGTACATCCGCTGTTTCTTTCCTACCTTCTGTCATCCTGTGAGTGTTGTGGTTGTGGCACCTGACAAAGTGTTTGCAAGCAGAAAGGCATGGCCTGCGGGTGTAACACGTGCAGTAGACTTGGATTGGATTTTAAATTGTGTCAATGCCGTAAGGGCAGGGCAGATGTCTTTAAAGAAACAAGAAAAGCATCAGCTCTGAAGGAGATTCCACCGTTCAGTTCTCTACTTGTGAAGATGTAATTGTTCAAGGAAACATTTATTTCTTTTTTCTCCAGTGCTAGAGGTTGACTCTACAGGAGTCATAACACTAAACAGTTTGGAACTGAAATGTAGTTCACTCCTAGAAAAAAGCTCTCTTAAACTATGACTCCTCTTACTAGCAAAGGCTCCGCTATTAAAATGCAGTAAATACTTAGCCTCTTGCGTACTGGTTCTCAAGGAGGTAATTTCCCCCCAGGGGACAGTTAGTCAAGTCTAGAGACTGTCACAGCACGGGGAGGCCACTGTCATCTAATGCATGGAGGCCAGGGACGTTACTAAGTCTCTTATTATGTGCAGAACAACTCCCACCACAAGATAACTGATAACCTGACCCAAAATGTCAGTAGTTGAGAAACCTTGCCCCCAAATTTATCTCCTTTTATTTTCAGTAAGTGGAAGAAAAAGAGTCTTCAAGTGATGTGAATGACCTGCTTGAAGATTCTGATTATTATTTTTCCAGATATGTTTATAAAGCAAAAGTTACAGCTCAGGTGACCACTAGTGGAGCACGGCTGATACGTTGGAACTGGGTTCTCATAATGTTGTTTCGTGCTCTGTGCCCATGTGGTCTTCTCTTGGATCACCAGTTGCTGTGCACATTTTGGCAACAGAATGTCTGTTATCTATTTTTCTTGTCTGAAGTAGAGTGAAAATAACAAAGTCATTTAATAAAAAATATAAAGTAGGAGTTTTCAGTTGTCATGTCAACACCTGTAAGTGAGGACGATCTGAATTATCTGATCATGGGAATGTAAAAAAGCTGACATTTGGGAGGTCTTTTCTGACCCTCTCCCAACAAATTAACACCACTAGTGGAGAGCAGAAGACCAGAGCAAAACCTCGTTTCAGAGCCGACTATCTGCATATGCACAATATTTGTTTATCCTGCTGCAGTTGGCTGGCAAATCCAGAATGCCAGATAATCACGATAATGACTATTAACATTTTTGAGTAATAACTATGTGCCAGGCACTGCGCCAACTGCTTTATTATTCCCACTTTCAAATAAAAAATTAAACATACAGTATTTCAGTAATTTATTTAAAGTTAATCTCTTAGTTAATGGCGGGACTGAGAGTCAAACCATCTGGTTCTAGAACTGAGCTCTTCCCCGGATGGTGTGCTCTGATTCAGCACTGTTCTTGCTCTGTATAACTGAGCCGTGCACTGGCGCACGTGTAAATTATTTTCTAATTTCAGCGAGTTTACCTTTTACCCTATTTTATATTTTTCTTCTATTTTCAAATCAACTGTTTAGTGCCTTCAATCCTTTCCTAAAGCGATTCCCTGCTTCTTGCTTCAAATCTATGACTTTGTATCTTTTGTCATAGGAAAAAAAACAGAGAAATAAAAAGAATTACTGTTTTTTAATTTGTTCTATTGATTCTTAATGAGCATCCTATAAAATGTCTAGTCTTGTCGTCTTTCATAGTTTTTCTTCATTGCTTCTTGGCCTTTTGGCTGCAATAAATATGGTATTTTGTCAGAAAGTTGCCACAAAGATACGAAGAAGTTAATATAAATTAAACTTTGGAGTTTGTTTCCAGGCCTCCTTCAGAGACACTAGGAGAGTCCCTAGTGATGTGTTTTTATAGTTTTATGATTTTATAAATCTTCTAAGTTACTTTTTAGTTTAGTCTTTCCACATATTTTTTATATGGAAATATTTTCATCCAACCAAAAGGTAACAACAGTGGCATCCATACGGGGACAAAGGTGCTGATCTATGTATATTTGGAAATGAGGGTGATTTATAAGATTAAAGGGGAAGGAACTGCACACCAGCCACCAGCATTCTGTTTTATCAATGATATGTGTCCAGTGGAGATGAGGGTTAGCAGTTGTTAAACCACTCTGCATGTATGCTAGATTTTAGCGCTGAGGTTAATCTATGGTGGATGGTAGAGACTTATTTATTGGGATAGGAGGTTATAGACAAACAAGGGGAGAATGATCCCTACTAGAACTCAAATCCATTACTTCTAGAAGTAGTAATGCATCAGTATTAACTCATGTTAATCTATGTATATGTGTGTTTATATGTGTATATGCATAGATGTTCACACAGTCATTTATAGACATTGTATATGACTTATACACACGTAGTAAATGCCCATGTATTTCTTGCTGTGTCTACTCAAAGAGCATAGAACTCGTCTTGACACAGTTTGAAAGTTACTTATAAAGGTAAGACTATATTTAACACCAGACACAACAATATATTGTAATTGTAGTGTCAGTCTTTCTGCTCCTGAGGTCTCTTGTAGGAGAGCTGACTGACATCCCTGCACATAAAGATGTGCATTTTTCCATGCATGGATTTCAGTGTGCAAAAGAATGTATACCATGTAGATGTATAAATTAGCATATACTAAATTAATCTTACATCTGATCTAATTTTTAATGTACTATCTTTGTTTATACCAAGGCACTGTATGATTGGTGTGTGATGAAGCAATGATGGAATAGCATTGATTTCCAGATGTGATCAATCTTTTCCCTCTAGTGGAAACAATGGGTATATTTTCTCATTTTCTGTCATATTATGAAATATTTTTATCATCTCTCAGACTAATAATTTTATTCTTAGGCAAAATATCTTATTTCCAATGCAGTTAGACATTTATTCTTTTTCTCTCTGTGTGTTTCTCCTTGTCGAAGATGCCTCCAAATCCAATTACTTATTCAGATTCTGATAAGAATAGGACTTTCAGTAGATGATTTCTTAAAATTAATTATTTTTTTAGCTTAGAAAGTGTTTGTTGGACTTATTTTTCCCTAATTTGTCTGAACGGTGGATAATAATAGACAAGTCTTGCAGTGAACATATCTAATTATAACAGAACTGTAACTGTGATGTAGTAAGTATTCTGTATGGCTGTTAAAAATTCTTTCTACTAAGTACAGATTATATAATTAAGAGAAAGATAACTCACGAACCTCTGTCTTTTTAGTATATTCTTTAACAAGAGTTATGCTTATGTGACTTTGGAATCCTTTGCATACGCAATAAAAGGTGGAGAAAACATTTAATTTAATGACAATCTGGAAAATAAACAAACCGACAAGCAAATGTAGCCACCTTGTGTCACTTAGTGAAGAAATAAGCCATCATATGCAAGTGCCAGTCTCCAAATGTTGCATGAAAATTCAGGGAAACATACTTATTGATGTTCAGAGAGATACTGAGTTATCAAATAATATATTCTCTCTTTTGATAATAATTTTGAAAGTACTCTTTCATATTAAAAACAGTTAAGAAAATTCTAAGGGATAGATTTCTTGAAGACTTACTGGTTCATTTGTTAATTCACACTTCCAAAAATCTATTGTCACTATAAATTACACTAATCACACTTTCAGCATCATGGACTGTTATCCATAGAGTAAATATACTTAACAATTTATTAGATTCTTTTATTATGACAACTTTTAAGTGCTTTTTATGTATTAACTCTTTTCAAATTTAACAATAACTATTGGGAAAAGATACAATTATTATTGCCACGTTAGGGTTGAAGAAACTAAGGTACAGAGAATAAAAAGGTAATGAATAAGGCCAATATTACAACTCATATTTACTTTTTATTTATTTATTTATTTTTGAGATGGAGTCTCACTTTGTTGCCCTCAGTAGACTGTGGTGGCTTTATAACTAGCAGCAACTTCAAACTCTTGGGTTTAAGTGATTCTTTTGCCTCATCCTTCTGAGTAGCTGGGACTACAGGTGTCTGCCACAAGCCTGGCTGTTTTTTAGAGATGGGGTCTTGCTCTTGCTCAGGCTGGTCTTCAGCTCAGAAGCTCAAGCAATCCCACCCACTTTGGCCTCTGAGAGTGCTAAGATTACAGATGTGAGCCACTGTGCCTGGCCTCATGAATCGTTTAAAATCCGTTTCTTTAGTATATTATTATCCAACAATGTTTTGAGCTCAAACAATTAATGCTTATTGATTCCCCACTAAACTGAATGTGCCTAATATATGATAATCAATAATACTTTCAAAAGAAAAAAGTTCTTAATTTATTGTTAAGGTATGTAGACAGCTATATAATAAGCAATTCGTTAAGAACTCCAATACATTACATTATGTGGAACTCTGATACATTATAGTATGTGGCATACTTTTATATTATGTCAAGAATAATTAGCAATGGAGACGTTTTTAAATGATTTAGTGGTCAACGTCAAGACAATGAACAATTTTGATGATTACTTCCATTAAGCAAGTTTCATGAACAAACAGACTATAGAAAGAAATTAAGGTTGATCTTATTTTCTTCCTTTAGAATAAAATTGTTAGTCCACATAGATAGTTTGGTTTACCTGACATATTGATGCTTGCTAATGGAAAATCAGAAGGTTTGATCTGTCACTTCTGTAGGCTCACAAATTATTTTCAATGTAATTAGTCATTTTCAGATGCTAAATGCACAAGTTGACCTGGTTTTCACGTGTAAGTTGCTCTGTGGAAGAGTTGTGATAGGTTGTTTATTTAGGGAGTCAGCTGATGATGAGGAAGGGAGATACACTGTTGCACTTACCATTTATTTTGATACATTTTAAATGGACTCAATGTTTTTCTATTTTCATCTTTTAAATGAATGTCACTGAAAATGTTATTCCATCAGATTCTCAGGGGAAATTCTGCATTTCCACTGCCTTCCTACAACAGTCACTGAAAATATTCAGTGAGAAAACACAAGATAAGTGTATATAGTCTATGATACTGGAGGAAATGAATATAATTCTGGAGCCGTAAGATAAAATTAAAAAGAAAATTCTCTATAGTAATTCTACAATTGCTAGACTGTTCAAACTACCACTTTCATTTTAATACAATATATTTTAAAAAGTATTTTTAAATCCAATGTTTAAAATAGATACAGAATGTATGCCAGTAAGTAGGTCATTGACAAAACTAATATGTGGCAGAATGAAGCATTCACCTAGGGCAGCAGTTCTCAACCTGGGGGTTGTGACCCCTTTGTAACAAAGAAAATACATCCTGCATTACATTACGATTCATAACAGTAGCAAAATTACAGTTATGAAGTAGCAGGGAAAATAATTTTATGGTTGGGGGTCACTACAACATGAGGAACTGTATTAAAGGGTCGAGGCATTAGGAGGCATTAGGAAGGTTGAGAACCAAGGACCTAGGGACATTTGGCATTTGGAAGGTGGTGGTACCAATTGACTGAACATGAAGATCTAATAGTATTAGAATGTTAGGAAGCAGTGGAGGGATAAATATAAAACAGAGGTCAGAGTCAGTGGGCGTTGGAAGGTAGGAAAAGGTAGCATTTCTTGAACAGTGTACCACCAAATGTATCAACTATGGGAACATTTTAAAACAGAGAACCTAAAATAAAAACGAATCATGTAAACAAACATTAGTCCGATATATCTTTATTTTGAGCTGACTCAAAAACAGCCTAAAATAAATGGGAACAGTTTTAAAATTATATATTCTCAGTTTTAAAATTATATATTATCTAGTTTCACAGAATAATTTTTGGCAACATTAGATGCTCATCAGTACCAGCCCAATTCAATTAAAAATTAGACATACTAATATTTTAAAGATCATTTTTATAGTTGAATATTTTGTTTAGGGTAGGTTTTGGTGCAGATAGAGAATCTCATGGGATTTTACTGTGACTGATAACTCAGCTTTAATCTTTACCAAATCGATTTTAGCCATTAGGGATGGTTCTGTAATAGATAATGACTTTGAGGTGGTGTCACAAGCTCTGCAGGATGACTCCTTTCAAATAGTCCTATGAATGGGTCACCCTTCACTGCCCAACTCTGGGAGTAGGGTGGTCACCTCCAAAGCCATTTGATGACATTAATGCCAACTCACTTGGCCATTATACTTGGTTAGGCTACACCATGGCTATTGCGTTAGACTTTTCAAACTACTACTTTTCATTTTAATACAATATATGTGAAATAGTATTTTCAAATCCAATGTTTATTTTTTAAGTTCTAAGTTGAGATATATTGAGGAACACTGGTATAATGCAATGGCACTCGTCCTTTTTATCTTTGTATCTGTAATACCTGACATATACAGAGTACTCATTACATATTTTTTCATTAAATAAGTTCTTTTATTCATTTCACTAAATGAGTAAGTTCTTTAATTCAGTTTACTTACTCTTTACAGTAAGAGCATTCTTTAATTAGTAATAAACCTACACTTTTCATAGAAGAGTGGGATTAAATGATTTGTTCAAGGTCACAAAACTAGGATGCCGCAAACTGCAATTGAGATCTATCTATATTCGAGACTTTTTTCCTCCAAGTCTTTGGTACTAGTTTAAGAGATATTTTTAATCTTGATTGTAACTGAGTATGATTAAAAAAAAAATAATGGTGTTATCTTTGAAGATCTCATGGAGATCCCAACAGGATTTGGCTTCTTGATTATTGTAGGCAGTTACCGTGGAATCTAGTTTTCTGGGCATGCCACTTTATTGATGGGTATTTTTTTTTTCCTATGCTATTCATAAAGACAACTTATATTAAATTCTTTTATGTGTTTGAATAACAATAGCTAACTGTATTGGTTGGATATGAGAAGTTAAATCTTCACTTTCTGTGAACTAACTGTGATGTTGATAGTTTTTAAGTCTAGAAACATTGAGACAGTCACAGGGTGGGGGTGGCGGAGGAAACTACTTATTGGCTGTGTATGTCACCACCTACCCATCATGCATTATGTCCCTTTTCTTTCTAGTAGAAGCCAGGTTTTCCTCTGGTATCTAGCTCTGTGCTTCTGAGGAACCTGCCTGTCATGTTAGCTTCCAAGGTAGATCCCAGTGAGCCTAAGTCAGTCATCACATAACATTTTCCTAGCAACTACAGGGAACCTATGATGGTCCAGTGATGATAAAAGATAGGGCTATGGTCATGATTCGAAGAGGGACTTCTTTCTCTTCATGTGAGATGTGACCAGGAGTTATCACCATATGTGCATCTCTTGGTTAGGTGGCCGAAAAAAAAGAATCAGGTTCTTTGTGACCTAGTTCTAGTTGGTTGGTGGCTTCTAGATCTCTGGTGACTTTCTTTAACTCTAGGTTTCTTAATATGTCAGATAATCAAATTTGCTTCTTGAAGCCCATCCGCATCTGTTTTCTCTTAAAACCAACCTAAATAACCCTTGTGAAGACATTTTAAGAGAACTTTACAATAGAAAGCATTATCAAAAGAAGATAAGAATCCGTTCATCTGGCTGTCTACAGGGTGTGTTTATATAAAGTATTAAGCACAGGTAGGTTACTGGGTTTCAGGTGAGCGTGTGTGCATTTCAGATAAGCATTTGTATGAATCTAAGGGGCCTGTGTGTATTTGTGTGTGTGTTTCTCGTGTATGTTTTGTTTCTGTGGAGAGTGGTTGGTACCTTTTTGTGTTGGGCTTACCTTCCTTAGAATTATTCCATAATTGAGCAATGGCCTGCTCAAAAAAGTACAGTAATTTTCACTGTAACACATTGGGATCAGGTGAAAAATCATTCTCAATTACTTGAGTAAAGGACAGTTATACCTAAATTCTGACATTTATTTATTTAGTAGCTATTTACTGATGATTATTTAGGACTATTTTAAGTACTGAGAATAGAGGTCTTAGTGCAACAGACACAGTTCTTTTCTTTATGAAGCTTTTAGTTTAGCTTATACCTGCTACAAAGTTACTGTATGTAGTATCCATGCTATTCACGTCTGCTTGAAATTTTGTGTAAATAAATAAAAAGCAACATTGTCTCCCCACCCTTAAAATAATCATTAGTCCTGGTTATCTTCTTTTTAATGACTAAAGATGATAGTGTATTCTGGGGTTAGCTCTCTCATAGATTATGGCAAATAAACAGATTAGGTAGGCAAATCATTTCAAATATATTAATCTGGATACTATATCAATTCATTTCTATGAAGTAGAGTAAATTGCGAATGATAAGAAATATTTTAACAGTGCTTCATAAGAATTCATCAGAAGGAAATCAAGATGGATTGGTGTCTTGAACAGTAAGTACACCCTAATCAGACCATTTATTCCACCTTATCTCAAGGAAACACTGGGAGTAGATGCTTTCCGGGAAAGCAAAGTCTTTGCACAGAAACAAAAAGAAAAATATTAAAGATGTTCTTTGGAAATTAAAATGCCGTACAAACAATATTTTATAAATTTTACTAATTAGTTTTCAGTGGCACCTAGATATGTGTGATTTATTAGGCTTGATGCAAAATACTGCTGGCAATTTTATTTTCTCTCTGTTGAATAATCTCAGTATGTTTGATAGTACTGGGGAAATTTATGTTTGTGCTTACATTTGAACCTCTCGAATAGTGATTGGCTATGAGACAGTTACAAATAAAAAAGAAATTGTGTCTCACGTATTAACTGCGAATCTTCATATTTGTGATTTTCCCTAAATGAACATAATTCAAGTTGCAAGGTAAAGTAGCCCATGTGTATAAAAATACGAATGTGTGCTTAACCAGTGCTCAAAGTTAATACATAACTAAGTCAACAGAGCATTTATGCATGTATTATTATAATGAATTTTTGAAAAATTGTACAGAAATCAAAATTTATTGCTAGGTATTACACATATTTTATTTCTAAGATCAATTTTGAGTGCTTGAAAATGGTAATCACGTTGTAAAAATCATAAAGTTCCCGTGTGTTTGAATGACTTAATTTCAATAAGACTTTCTTTTTACAAGTTTAGATTGTGCCTCCAGAATTTCACTGTTCATAAAATAATTCTATTTCATCCAGAATTGTTTCGTCATACACCGACAATTTATTGCAGAGAAGTATCTGAGACATATAGGATGTGTTAGAGAAAAAAAAGGAAAACCAGTCTAAATTCTATTTGAATGGTCAGCTATCTGGATTCCCAATGCCAGACAACAAGGGCAACTTTTTAAAGACACATAAGAACTTTTCAACTTTTCAAAGACGTGTGAGAAAGACTCCACAACCTCCCCTTATCGCCACTTCCATCATCTAACAACCCATACTGCAGGAAGTTTGATATGTAGGTACAAATGCTTGTGAGGATGAATTATTAACACTGTGTTTTACTTTGCTAGAAAAGAGTGCCATGTTATCACCTTGTCTTTTCAGGACTGAGATTTGAAAACTTAGCAGAAAGGGAAGTCAAGGTCAACAGAAGTCAAGGTTTTTACAGAAAAGCATCAGAACACTAACAGGCCTTTTGTTTGGTTTATATTTGAAGTATTTTCAAAAGAGGGTAGAATACCTAGGCTAAGATGATGCTTTGAAAAATCACTGTACAACCCTATTTGGAACAACCGGAATAACATTGCTATAAGATAACTGGCATCTTAGAAGGGGAGTTTGCCTGGACCATGCGACTCAGATTTCTACACGAATGTATGTTACACTAGACTGCTTGGATATATGGTGATTTTACTTACTTTTACTCTTCGTATCTAACTTACTAATAACAGACTAAGTACTGTGTATTTTTCTGTTTATTAAATTTTTTTATTAAATCATAGCTGTGTACATTGATACAGTCATGGGGTACAGTGTGCTGCTTTTATATACAATTTGAAATATTTTCATCAAACTGGTTAACATAGCCTTCTGTTTATTAAATTTGTAAAGATTAATTTTTGGTTCGGGGCATTTTTGTAAATTTGTAAACCTTCAGTGTATGCTTATAGAGTCTGTTAACAGTGTTGTCAATAAAAATACGTGATTTATGTGCCCATGAAGTCAAGATTGTAATAGTTTTACTCAAAGCATTGCTTATCTCTTTTTCTGATTGATTTATTAGTTGTTAAGGGGATCAAGTTTAACTCCAACAGTGCTGGTGGATTTTTCTATTTTTCTCCACATGTAGTACAATTAGTTTTGGCTTTATGTGTGTTAAGGCCATCCAATTAATTGATTTATTTTTGTTATTTGTAGTCTTGTGTTTTTTCTTTTTTAAATAACTTTTTCTGTATATAGTTGAGATATGCAACATGATGTTATGAGATACAGACCCATAGTCAAACAGTTGCTGCAGATCCAGCATCTCACAGGGTTGCCGCTGTTCCTTTGTTGCAATCTGGAACTCTGTATTCACTGCAGGACTAACACCTGTTACATCTCCAGACTTCTTCATCCCACCTGTTGCTAATTTGTATCCTTTGACCATATCTCCCCATCCCTCCTTCTCCAATCCTGTTAACCACTATTTTATTCTTCATCTCCGTATATTCAACTTCTTTTTAGATTTCTCATGTAAGAAAGATCATAAAATATTTTTCTCTCCATGACTGGCTTCTATTGCAATCCTTTTCTTTAAGTTGGAGCTGAATTTTATTTCCTTTCAAAATGGTTACTGATATATTTGCTTTTTTTTTTTAACTGTTGGGGATTCATTGAGGGTACAAAGATCCAGGTTATACTAAATGCATTTTTCCGGCAAAGTCCTTCTAATAAATGTGTTCCTCCCCCAAGAGGGGTGCCAAACACCATGACCCCCACTTAAATCTATAACATTCTAAATACTTTCTATTTGTCTTACTTGTCGTTACCATATATTTTCTTACATTTTTTATTATTCATTATTTCCTTTTTATTTTGTTGTAACACTATATTCGTATGCTATTCCTTCATTCATTGCCTCCTTAGAAATTACATGCTGTCATTTCTGATATTGGGTAATAATAAACTAATGTTAATCACCAGTTCCATCCTCCTCCTGATTAATGTGTCAGTGAAGACTTTATTTCCAGGTGGCTCCTGTAGCTCAAAGGAGTGGGGTGCTGGCCCCATGTACCTGAGGTGGTGGTGGGTTCAAACCCAGCCCTGGCCAAAAACTGCAAAAAAAAAAAAAAAGACTTTATTTCCCTTTATCCCTGTTTATCCATCTGGGCTTGTACACTTCTCTTATTGTTTGTTTTAACTGTGTATGTGTGTTCATTTACATACCTGTACATACACACATGCATACACGTGTATATATGTTTATGTGGATGTATGTATATGATACATGAAATTCCCAGTAAAATATCATTATTGTTTTATAAAGGAGATAATCACTTAAATTTCCCCATGTAGTTACTATTTCATTGCCCTGTTTGTCCTTTGATCTTTGCCTTCTCTTCTGAGATCACTTTTCAGTTGCTAAAGAAATACATTACTATTTCAATCCCATGAGATTGTTGGTGGTGGATTCATTGGGTTGAGTGAATTGGCCTTTGTGGTTTTTGTTTCACCTTCATTATTGAAAGTTTTTATTTGTTATAGGGTTCTAGGTTTCTGATTTTTTTCTTGCAACGTGATTGAGGACATTATCTGTCTTCTGACTTACATCACTGTGATTGAGAAATTACGTGAGCCTATCTCATGCTGCCCTCCTGAACAATTTCTTCTTTCCTCTTCCTACTTATTGTGTTCCTGTCTTTTCTTTGTCTATTTCCAACATTTTATTTTATAAATTTTCAGACATACAGAAAAATCAAAGAATAGTACCATAAATACCTCTATATGCTCCACCTAAATTCAATAATTATTATTGTTAACATTTTACCACCTGTCTCCCTACACATATGTATATATACATACACACCCCTACACATATGCACACACATATATAGGACTATATATATACCTGGGAGAGCACATGTTCGCACACATATATGTATAGATATGTATATACACATACATATAGATAATTTTCTAAACAATTTGAAAGTAAGCTATAGATGTCAGACCTGAGATACTTCAGTATGTATCTTCTAAGAATAAAAACGTTCTTCCATGTAATCATAATATATTATCACCCATACTAAAATTAAACGTAATTCCATATCATCTAATATCTATTCCTTATTTGAAATTTTCCAATCATTTAAAATATTTAGTATGTCTTTTTTTCTAATATGCAGCTTCTGGTTAACATTTGCTCTTTTCATTTGTTTTATTTTATTATCTATGTATTTCATTTTTCTATTTGATGTTGTCTCACTTTGTTACCCTGGGTAGAGTGCCATGGCATCATAGCTACCAGCAACCTCAAATTTCCAGGTTCAAGCAATTCTCTTGGCTCAGCCTCCCAAGTAGCTGGGACTTCACAATTCCTAGTTAGTTTTTTTTTTTTTAGAAATAGGGTCTTTCTCTTGATCAGGTTGGTTTTAAACTCCTAAGCTCAAGTAATCCACCCACCTCCACCTCCCCAAGTGCTAGATATAATTATGTGAGCCACCACGCCCAGCTGTATTTGGCTTTTATTTACTTTTTTAGGATCTATTGTAATGTTGGATGTTTGGCTGGATGTTCTTCAGTTTTTCATCAGTTTTGGAACTTTCAAGCTATTCCTTTTTATTTTTTGCTTTATTCCATTCTCTGTTTTCTCCTTCTGGTGCTCTAATTAAATGTATGTTAGACTCTTCACGCTGTTTTCTGTATTTTTTACACTCATTTTCTTTTCGGTTTCTATTTTCATGCTTCCTTCTACAAAGTATCCACGTCTTTTATTTTTCAAATAGTTCTGCCTTATCTACAGTTACATCTGCCCATTTAATTTTTAATTTTATTATTTCATATTTATTAAATATATCTATTCTGTATATTCTATTTGAATCTCTTTTCAATCATATCACAGCTCTTTCCAAATGTTACCAATTCATGACTGCATTTTTAACTTCAAATTTCATCTCCGTAGCTCTTAGATATCAATCTTTTCTGTCCTCCCTACAGGTCTGTACCTATTTTCTGCTGCTTGTGTTGGTTCTATGCATAGTGTGCTGTCTTTATCTGTGTACCTAATTTTCGTTGTGTGGTGATATTGTTATTAAGAAAATACTTGAAGAAACAATTATTTATGTAGGATGATGATATCTGATTCTCAACGGATATTCTTTTGCTCTGTTGGGTACCTGACACAGAAACTCAAAAATTGCTCTACTTGTATTTCAGGGCTTGATATAAGGTCTTTTCATTTGTTTTATTTTATTATCTATGTATTTAATTTTTGTATTTAATTCTTGTATTTAATTCTGAAAAGACCTTATGAGATATAAGTCTGGACTACTCAGGTCAGTAGAAGCCTGGATTCTGGCCACTGAGGACTATTCTTTTGATAGACTCTTACTTTTTCCCTTAAACCACCCTTGACTCCACATTTGTCCCTGCAGCTTAAGGGATAATTAACATGCTAGAAACAGCCAGGTCCTTTTCTTGTCTCTTTGCTTGGCGGATGCCCCAAGGGCAGAAGCAAACCCAAATGCTAGTTTTACATCTTCAGATTTCACTCTTCTCTTTGGATCTTGGCCCATTGGTAACATTAGGATTCTATTGCTTTTAAGAAGATCTTTAATGTATTAAATCCATTTGGAGACTCGGTTCAAATGATCCAGTCTGCCACTTTTGAAAGCAGAATCCCTCCCCCAGTGCTAATGAGTAATTAATTTTAAAACTTCACTTAAGCTTCCAGGATTTTATATTTTCATGGGTTATAATGCTATGATACTATAGTGTTTCATTTAGCTTTTATAAAGTCTTCATGATTATGAAAAGCAAATCATGTGTCCATGTTCCATATGTTAGGCAATTTGATACTTTTTTTAGAATTGATTTTAATAAAGACATCCGTTGATCATTTTTGTAGAAAATGTAGCCTTAATGTTATTTTCTTATGAGCTTATCTCCAAATACGCTATATAATTGTTTGCATTCTCTGATCCATTAGTACTGGTTCTTCTTATCGTACTTACCACTTTAAATTACCAGTTCTGTGTTTGGAAAGCAACTCACCAATAATAAAGACTGAATAACATTCATGTGTGTATTTGCAGGGTCTACCCCAGCACCTGGAATTTAGAAAGTGTACAATTATTGCTAAATAAGTTAAATTATGTTTACTTTTAAGTCAGGAAAACAATGAGTGACATGGCATTCAATGTATAGCCTTTGAATAAAAACTTCACAAACTGGATGGTGCCTGTGGCTCAAAGGAGTAGGGCACTGGCCCCATATGCCAGAGGGGGCGGGTTCAAACCTGGCCCTGGCCAAAAACTGCAAAAACCAACCAACCAAATAAACAAAAAACACTTCACAAACCAGTAGTTAAAGGCCTCTTTTTTTTTTTTTTCCAGTCTTTTGGATGTGGAGTTGATTCATCAGAAAGAATCTGATTTAATAACAGTATGACTTTAAGGTTTTGAGAAATATTCAGCTCTCATTGAAAAAGAGATAAGACTCCTTTCCTTGTGCATTATATAAGTACATCAACTCCCTTTGATTGATTCCACATTGGAAATAAATAATAATGTGGTAGAGATGTTGGGTATACCAACAGCATAGTCTCAAATTTTGTTATTTGGCACCTTTACTTTTAATCCCATCGCCTCTTTCTGAGAAGATGTGTAGATCTTCATGTCAATGTCTACAGTCTATGAGTCCACCTCATGCTGATACTAAGACATTTAATCACTTTCATTGGGTTTGGGTCTCTGATTTTAAATAATACTTCTTAGCTTTTCAGAGACTTAAAATTAATCATATCTAAACAAAATTTTCCAGATGCAAATTTCAGTTTCCTTATCCCCAGGTAAAGTTTTGGAACCTAGGCTTTAAGTCTTCTGCGTTCTACTCTGGTCACTGAAAGTGATGAATAAGAAAAATAAAAAAGGAAAAAATAACAAAAAGAGGAGAAAGAAATATACTCAAATTACTTAAAGAAAGTATATCAGTAATTTTTTTTTTTAGAGACAGTCTCACTTTATTGCCCTTGATGCCATGGATTGCCCATTGATTGCCATGGAGTCACAGCTCACAGCAACCTCCAACTCCTGGGCTTAGGCAATTCTCCTGCCTCAGCCTCCCAAGTAGCTGGGACTACAGGCACCTGCCATAATGCCTGGCTATTTTTTGTTGCAGTTTTGCTGGGGCTAGGTTTGAACCTGCCACCCTTGGCTTATGGGGCCGGCGCCCTACTCACTAAACCACAGGCGCCACCCCAAAAAAAAGTATATCAAACTTTAGTCATTGGACTCCCCTTTCATTGCTTTCCGAGACCATCTCTATACCAATGCATCAATGGAAGTTCATACCGTGACTCCTATGGGACTTCTGTTTTCCCAGAGACCTTTAGAATGAATATATTGCTATGTTCTTTTGTAATTATCTGACACTGAAGTGGGATGTTGTGGTTACAGTGTAGGAAATATTTCTGTGTGCTTCATAAGGATTTTTATAGTTTATGTTTAATGCAACAGATGAGGAATGCTTTGCTAAAGGTTTTTAAATGACCACAAAATAATTGTGTCATAAATGTCATTTGCAAGTGTCACTTAGCTTGACTCTTCTTGATCATACCATTATTCAAACATTCATTGAGTGATTCCCAATTGTGACTGAATATTTTATTTTATTTTTCAGTGAATATTTTACATAGTGGTGTGAATGTCTTTCTGTACAGTATTTCTAATACTAGAAAGGGGAACTTTATTGGATTTAATTGGGAATTTGAATATAAATTCTAAGAGTCTTTAATCAACATTTTTATAACTTAGGTATAACTCATATAGCTTATAGCTAAATGAAAACTAAATTATTAAGGTTGGCTGGTATAAGAACAAGTCTGCATGCATGAACATATTGATGGTCCCCAAAATGTTTAATTTTTGAAGATATTACAATGAAAAAAAATTATTTTTAGTGTTATTTCTGAATGAGACATAAACTTCATGAAAATAGTTTATGGCATATGAATGATAAATAGTCTAATCTTTATCTTCAAATATTAGTTATATTAGTTTGCAAGGTGAGTATCTTGACTGGTTTACATGAATTATCTTTGGTTTGAGTAAGATCCCAATTTAGTGAAGATAACACATGTTTACTTTTTCTGAAAACCTATGCTTTGTTACAGATAATATTTCAAAATCTAAGGCTGATCATTCAAATTGTAGAGTTATGAAACCAAAATGGCAAAACCAGTAATGTGTATTCTAGTGGGTTGGAGAGATTATGCTGAAATCTATAACTACAAATACTGTAGATAACCTAACAAATTTTTACTTTCCAAAAAATTTAAATATTATACATGTTATTTTATTTTATTTTATTTTACATTAACAAGATGATTTGTCTTTATTCAAGTTATTTATTTATTTATTTCATTAAATGATAGCTGTATACATTAATGCAAACATGGGGTACAGTGTCGTGTTTTCATATACATTTTGAAATACTTTCATCAAGCTGGTTCACATAGATTTCATGTCATTTGCTTAGTCATTGTGTCAAAACATTTATATTCTAGTTCTAGAAAAGTTCACTTGTACCCTTGTTAGACAGATATATAGGTGATCTTTCCGGTCACCCT
>NW_003852430.1:7102592-7119797 GCF_000181295.1 Otolemur garnettii | reverse complement strand
AGCATTTTTTCATATATCTATAGGCCGCATGCCTATCTTCTTTGGTGAAATTTCTTTTCAAGTCCTTTGCCCACCTTGCAATGGGATCACTTGTTTTTTTGTTGTTGTTGTTAATAAGTTTGAGTTCTCTATGGATTCTGGTTATTAACCCTTTGTCAGAGATATAACCTGCAAATATTTTTTCCCACTCTGAGGGCGGTCTGCATATACATGTTATTTTAAGAGAGCATTTCCTTTTTACTGTGAATTGGGCAGGCTTCTTCCCAATGCAAACTATTTCTTTTCATGTGGAAGAACCTTCAATGATTTAAAGCTTCAGACTGCTCTTCAGTGTCTAGACTTGCAGGGATCCTCAAACTTTTTAAACGGGGTGGCCAGTTCACTGTCCTTCAGACTGTTGGAGGGCCGGACTGCGGGCCCTAGGACGAGTTGGCTGCTGAGCAGGACAGGCAGCAGGGACAAAAACACCTGGCAAGCCGGATAAATGTCCTAGGCGGGCTGCATGTGGCCTGTGGGCCGTAGTTTGAGGACGCCTGGTCTAAAGTCTCTCCTCTCTGGGAGAAGTAGTGACTCATTGTTGAGTTAGAGGAAGGGACTGAGCAGTTATAACCAGCCTCGATGCTCTTTCCTCCTACAGAAAGGTATTCTCCCATAGGAAATACCTGCTCTGCTCCATCAAATCCTAGATTGTAGTGGGTAACACTTCCCATGGAAGTGAGGAGCCACTGCATGTGGCTACATGAAGAGGTAAGGACTGGAGAATTCTAGAGTTCAGAACTGAAAAATTCACCTGCATATATAAGTTATATTTTCTAGTTTTAACTTTTTAAGTAATTTCATGCCCTTTTGGGTTTCCTAGCCTATCACTTTTATTTCTCAACTGGTTCTGAATTTCCATAGGGAAAAGAGATACTATCCACTGGGTTATAATGGAAGTTTTAAGATACACAAAAATCAAGAGATGTAAAATCTGCACAGATGGAAACAAATGAAGCCCTCCCTGCAACACTGATGAGCTGAGCAAGTTGCACCTTGCACAGGTGAATCAGAAAGCATGTCGTAGATGGTGTTTCTTGGGAATGAAATAATGGGCCATCACACGATGTGTCCCACCATTTACATAGTGACCCGTGTGTTAGACTTCTATTAGCTTTCCAAGAGGACAATGGCAAATCAACTAAGTCAGTGAAATTTTGATTTTTTATTTCCTTTATCTTGTATCTTGATTTGTATGTATACCTCTTTCCTTAAATCAACTGAATAAAAATTGTGAGTGCAAAATCAAGGAAAAAATACTGTTCGAGTTGTTGACAAAACAGAATCAAGATTTTAGCTGTTCAACGTTAGAAGAGGTACCTAGTGGACATAAGAGGAAACTGAATGATGTGATCTATTAGAGACGGAAGAAAAATAAATAGGAGAAGTACTTTGTGTCCAGTTCAGTTTTGCTACTGTGGATAAAACCATATGTAACAGAGACTGCAGGGGGCAGCTCAGCCCTTTTCCTGTCTGTGAAAACTAAGGAAAAAATACCTTCATAAGACTTTCAGATAACTTGCACCATGTGCATGAGAACCGCTCAGACAGATGTGAGAAAACTCATGTCAACCACTTCCAGGCCACTTCTGTTGTTTTTTCATTTTGTCAGTTCATTCAGGTAGCTGCTTTTCTTGATTATGCTGAAGGCTTTCTTTTGTTATCTGAAGGAAAATTGGTCAGAGCCATTATTAACAGTCAGATTTTATAATAAATCGGTGTATAGTTTATGTAAGTTACCATTTCTAGGTAATTTAATCCTCTGGGATTTCCCATTGTTACAATTTTCTAGGTTTGTAATCCTACTTAGTATTTGCAAGAAAATCATTAAAATTTCATACTGACCTGGATTTGTACACTCATGAGTGGTAGTTCTAATTTGATATGTTAACATAATCCTTCCTGCATATGGGGGACTGGAGGTCCTTTCCTACTGAAAGGTCGGTAGTGCAGTTGAAAAACTAAAGTCTATTAGCAGTCACTACAGCAGGGAGATTTGGCATGGATGCATTTTCAGCAATATAAATCAAATCTCAAAAGTAAACAAGGGAAGATTCCAAAGGCATAAATCAGGAGTTGAGCACACAGAGAGATCTGCAGGGGATAGAGAACAAAGCTGTCCAATTTGCCACAGACAGAACCTTCCAGTTTGATAACTATTTTCCAAATAGATTTTGTACTTAAATTAAATGCCAAAGTATATTATCATCATGTATTTCTCTTGCCAGAAAAATCTGTTTGAGAAAACAAACACATGTGTATTAGACTAAAAAGTTTACAGTACCTCATGCTTTATTTTAATAAAGATATCACCCCCAGACTTACTGTATCTCTGAAATCTTATGACTGCAATCTGGTTTCTTCTTTACCAATGATTCTTCTAAATCGATTCTATCAACTTCAGTTCTTTCAACATTCTGTCTCTCCTAAAAGTGTTTCTTTCTTTGGCTTCTCTGGTTTTCCTTTGATTTCTAACACTTTTATAATTTCATTAACCTTCGTGATCCCATCCTTCCTGTGTTGGCCTCATAAATTAGGTGGACTTCTATAGACCTGTGTTCTCAGGGAACTTTTTCTTCTTAGCCCTTTTCTATGCCACAGTAGCCTCAAACTCAAAACATGAAAAATACTTTGAAATCTTCTTCTTTAAACTTGCTTCTCTCTTGAATTTTCCTTTTCCAGAAGCATCCTCTTGAAAGTAATGGAGATTAAAAGTTAGAACAACATATATATATATAATTACATATATATAATAGATTTGTTGATATATATATATAAAATCTGTGTAGTTGCTATTCTTTCTAGAATCCTATACTTGCTACTTCTATGACTATCTTGGATAAGCCAAATATCAGTCTTTCATTTTCTCTAGACTAGTTTCTGACTAGCCCTTTCATAGCCTGCGTGTATTCAAGTGTCCTATATTTTATTTACTAAGACATTTAATCACCTTCTTTATAATTGAATCACTCTACTTATATACCTAAATCTTTTGGTGACTGAATTTCTAGCACAGATTCCAATGTGCCTTATGTACTTTCCTTTGCTCCCTCCCTCCCTCCCTCCCACCCTTCTGTATTAGTTTCTGTATTAGGGCTGTCTTAAATAATGCCGCCCAAAGCTGCATGGGTTATAATGAAAGAAATATACTGTATCACAGTTCTGGAGTCCTCAAGTATGAAACCAAGGTGCTGCGGGTCCCTGCTCCCTGTGAGGGTGCTAGGGACTAATCTGTTTCTCTGTGCCGCTCCCTGAGCTTCTGATAGTCCTGAGTATTCTTTGACTTGTAAGCTCGTCATGTCAGCCTTCTATCCTCACATGGGATTCCCTTACTGCCTTTTTCTTCTTTTTATAAGGATGCCTATCATGTTGGGTTAAAGGCACGCTCTCTTTCAATATGATTTATATTTTTTAATGGGATTATTTGTTTTTCTGCTGTTGAGTTGTAGTTCAACTGAAATTTTGGATACTAATCCGTATGAGATCTGTGGTTTGCAAATACATTTCCCAGCCTTTAAGTTGCCTTTTCATTTCATTGATTCTTAGCTTGATGTAGTCCCATTTATTTATTTTTGCTTTTGTAGCCTGAGCTTTTGGTGCGATGTGCAAAAAAAATCATTGTTGAGGTCAATGTCAAGGAATTTCTCCCCTGTGGGCAAAGGACCTGAACGGATATTTCTCAAATAAGATATAAAAATGGCCAACAGATAAATGAAAAGGTGCATGATATCACTAATCAGAGAAATGCAAATGAAAACAACTTGAAAAAGACAAGAGATAATAAAAGTTGACCGGGGCATGCAGAAAAGAGAAACCTAATCTACTATTGGTAAGAATGTAGATTGATACAGCCATGATGGAAAAAAGTGTGGAGGTCATTAAATAAACTTAAAAATAGAACCACCACACAACTAAGCAATCCCTCTTCAGGGTAATTACCCAAAGCAGTGAAATCAGCACCTTATAAAGATATCTGTCCTCCCATGTTCATGGCAGCTTTATTTACAATAGCCAGGATATTGAAACAATCTCAATATTCACCAGTCGACTAATGGATAAAGAAATATGATACACACACACACAATGGAATAAATATATATACACACACACACACACACACACAATGGAATGGATATATGTATGTATATACACACATATATACAATGGAGTATTATAAGCCTTGAGAAAGGAGATTCTTCCAGGCATGGTAGTGTGTTCCGTAGTCCTAACTAGTCAGAAGGCTGAGGTGGGAGGATTGCTCGAGGCCAGAAGTTTGGTGGGATAGTGCTCTGATGACGCCTGTGAGTAGTCACCTCACTCCAGCCTGGCCCATAGCAAGACCACATCCCTAAAAATAAAGAACAAAATGAGATCTTATCATTTGCTGGCTACAAAATAGATCGATCTGAATGCCATCATGCTAAGTAAAATAAGCTAAAGACAGAAATATATTGCATAGTCTCACTTATCTGGGGAATCATAAATAAAAAAGATCAGATATACAGAGATAGAGAGTAAAGCAGTGGTGACCGTGGGTGTGGCTGGGGGGAGGAGATAGTGAGGTGTAGGTCAAAGAATACAAACCAGCGGATACACATCATGATGAAGTCAGAGGCCTCCCGTACGGCCTGAGAACTGTAAGTACTATAATTATATTTGGAGTTTTTGTTAAATAAGTACATTTTAGCAGCCCTTATGATACTCACAAACAAGCAGCTATGTAGAGTTATAGATGTGTTAATCTACTACACTATAGTAACTATTTTACTATCTATATCTATCTTTATACATCCCATAACATGACTTTATAAACCTCAAATATATGCAATAAAATTTACCTTTCAAAAATCCAATATTTAAAAAAATGCAGTATTTTAAAAAATTATCCTTGGACAGAATGCTCCTCAAAATATAGAGATGGTATGACGTTTAGCCACATGACCAGCAGGGGGGGCTATAAATGTTAAAGATAGCTTACCCCCCCCCCTTTTTTTTTATTGTGTTAAGATATTTATATTCTACATTTAGAAAGTTTCACCTGCACCCTTGTAAGATGCACCATAGGTGTGGTCCCACCAATCACCCTCCCTCCACCCATCCTCCCTCCTTCCCTCCCCTCCCCTCTCCCCTTTCCCTATATTCTTGGGCTATAATTGGATTATAGCTTTCATATGAAAGCTAGAAATTAGTTTCATAGTAGGTCTGAGTACTTTGGATACTTTTTCTTCCATTCTTGAGATACTTTGCTAAGAAGAATATGTTCCAGCTCTGTCCATAATAACATTTAGATAACGATAAAGAGCTTCATGGATTCCTTTCCGATTTCCTTGGAGTTTTTGTCATATGTATCTTTTATTTGTTGCAGTGCTAGTTTTGAATTTGAAACACGCATGGATTTCCACTTTCCTTTTAGGCAGTTTGTCAGAGGAGCTTACACACGCACCTTCAGGGCTCGTAGGTATCAGGTATTTTAATGTAATACCTCCCATTTTTTCACCATTTCTAAGCTTAAGCTGGTTAATTGTATAAACCATATCAGCCTTTGACTCTGTGGATAAAAACAGACATTGAACATATATTGAGGTATATCTCTGAACCCTTTAAAATCATTCATTCTGATGTCATTAGTGTATGTGTTTATATCAATATAAAGAGTGGCCATAAAATTTGCGTTAAATTGCACATGAACTAACTTTATGGCTGCCCTGTGTGGATATTTGGGATGTTCCCATTTTTATTAATGGTTTCTAGTTTTCAAAGTCTTAAACAATTTTTTTTTTGATTTTCATAACATGGGCATTATTCTGTTTTATAGCTTAGAGACTTAGATGTTGAACAAATTTAAAAGAAACATAATTCATGGACAGGAAGAAGCACAGCTAGGAAGGTTACGTAGGCCCACAGTAAAGTCCTGTACAGGATTAAAGTCCTGTAAGGTTAAAGTCCACTGTTTTTCTCATACACAATACTGTGTTGTGTGTGTGTGCATCTCACAAGCATACGTGTGCACATGTACACAAATGTTTGCAGAGAGGATATGATCATTTTTATTCTTGGGAATAAATCAGAGGGTTGAGATTTCAAGTGAAAACAAACTACCATGATTTTCGTTAAACTCAAACTTTATTCTTCATCTGAAATACTGATAAAATAGATTATTTAGATACTACCCCTAGTTCTTGTCTTCCTGTACTCCCAGATACCATCCAAACAAGAGCCATCATTATCCCATATATATGTGACGTATAGTGGAACAAACTAAAGCAGAAATTTTGGACAAGAAAATAGAGACAGGTAATCATAAGGACATACAAATTACTGTAAAAACAATAATTACACAAGTATGATTATTTCTGACTTTGACGTCTTACTATAGTTTCATTTGTATATTTATCAGGGATACCCATATGCATCAGTGGTTTCATTTTACTAAAGTACTTAAACATTAAACGAAAATCAATAAATAATGAAATACATACATGAACATGTTCAGCAAGAAAAGGACTCAACACAATGCTACTGTTGAGAATCCTCTGAGCAGTGGTTTGTGTTACTAGCAAGCCTTCTGAGAATGCCCTCCATTTAGCACCAAGGCAGGATTCCCTCAATCTATGTTGGTCTGAGTTTCTTCTCACCAAAACACTGTGGAGAAAAGTTACAGGAAAATATTCTTCGTGAGCCTTCTCTAGATGTATGATGACATGTCTGTGCATCATGATTGAAGTTGAAGAATGAAACCCCCATAGATCTGCTGAATGAATTCTACTGAAGACATGTTAATGATGTTCTACATTTATGCATAATTCCAAGAAATAAAATAGAGGTTTTAGATACTTTTAGTTTGAGTCTCCATCATATCTAGAATCCAATAAATATCTTACCACAAATAGATGATTACTTCTAATGTGTAAACCGTGCTGCTGTCCATCACGAAGCGTGTCAGACTCTCTTTGATGACGCTCTCTGTCATTTTCTTTTCCCTCTCCAACCCATTTCAGCCTAGTTGCCACCCCCATCACTCATTCTTCTTTAGCTGATCACAAAGTGTTTCTTACTTTCATTTCACTGCAATTCCTTCTAAGTTTATCCCCTTTCCTGACTTCCAACTCATCCCTTTATTTTTCTGACCATTTCTTCTTACTCTCCTTCACCTCACTGGTTTTTCTTCTCTTCAACTAAAAGTCATCATCTCCCAGTTTTCTGTTGTTGACTGTTTTGTCTTTCGCCGTATGTATTGGATGCTCTCTTACATGTGCTATTCCCAAGTCTCTGTTTATTCTAGATTGCTCTGACGGTCTTCGGACACAAGTGTTCTTGGCTTATTGGACTTGTTCAGTTGGATAATCCACTAGTGTGATAAACTCCAAGGTCACTGAGCTAAATTATTGCCCTTGTCTCACAAACCTTCTCTTGCTCTTTCACTTCCTATCACAGTTAATATCATCAGAGTCTATTCAGTAATTCATAATAGAGAATTTGATACGATCCTAGATATTGCCTTGTCTTTTATTTCCTATCTTCTATGACTAAGACATATGGTCTTTTGGAGGCATGGTGGGAAGAAAATTGGTAGGAAAAAAACTGTCTACACCCTGTTTTTTATTTTGTTTTGCATTAATTTTCCCATCACGATGCATTTCTACTGTTTTATTTTTTTTTTTCGTAAGGCTCAAATTCTTTCTTTTCTATTTTCTACCCCTCTTGCAGCCAGCTGGTCCTGAAGTTAAATCTGAGCTTCGCAGAAGGGAAAAAACTCTCTTAATAGGTTTCAACCTGTGATTCCCTCCTAGATTAGGAAAGTTCTCTGTTGTTATGTGGAGTACAGACCAACAAGCAATAAAAGATCTTACTGGTTATTGCATGTTACGAATTTCGGGATTTACTAAGAAAGACATTGTGTCTGGGATAAGATAAGGCTAGATTCAAGTATTTCTAGGTCTAAGCCATAATACTGTCAAAAACTGAAAGTGACTTAACCTTACTTGTATACTAAAAAGTTAGTCTGCCATGTTCTTTTATGGATGGTGGCAGAAGGCATTATAAACAAAAAGTTCATTACTCATAGGAATGGCAGTAGCCAGAGCATCAGCATTTGTGCCTCTTTCCTGAGTCCCAGTTCCTGTCTAATGATGTGACAAGGACCATGTGAGGCCTGCTCACTCAGTGGGTTGTGTTACTAAGCTTGGGAAAGCAAAGTCTCAATAAGGGTGACTTACCGGGGTGGCTTTGCCCCCGGAGGAGATACTATCTTTATTATGCTGAGTAATAAACAGACTTTCCCTTGGTTTCAGAAGGAGATGCTATTTCTGTCTTTGGAATTCATTCCCTATATAAATATCTTTGCCCACCAAGGTATAATGTAGAGACAGGGGAGAATATCTGCTGTGTTCACATAGGTTGAGCGTTCCCAAGCCAAAATCCAAAATTCAGAATGCTGTCAAATCTGAGACTTTTTTAGCACCTACATGACGCTCAGAGAAAATGCTCATTGGAGAATATTAAATTTTGGATTTTCAGATTTGGGATGCTCAACTGGTAAGTATATATATGGTGCAAATATTACAATATTCAAAAGAAAAATAACCCAAACCCTAAAATGCAAAACACCTCTTGTTTCAAGCATTTTGGATAAGGATACTCAATCTTCAGTATCCTTATTTCACCTCTTCCCCAAATCCCCAAAGATTTCATGAATCTGTTACTTGCTAACCAAACTCACAGCTACTGTCTTAGTATGACAATGCCACAATAAATACAAACTGCCTCCTTTGATATCACTTTATCCTCTTTAAGTGAGGTTCTAATAGTTTTGTATTGCTCTGTCTGCAGGACGTGCCTAATAAACACTAATTTTAGTTGCTTTTCAGTTAAAAATCTGATCCGGCCAATTCCCTCTAACAGTCCTTCTTAAACTTCCTTATCTTTTACATAAAAGTCTTCATGGTGCAGCTCCAGCCTACCTCTTCAGAACCTCAGATCTGCACTGGCTGGCCTCACGTGGATGCTTTAAACAGTCCAAGCTCAAAATATCTCATCCAAATCTCCTCCTCCCACCACCACATACACACCTCCTCTCACAGTGTTCCCGTTCTGTGTGAATTATACAACTACTGACGGTACAAATCAAAAGCTTAGTCTTTTTATTCTACATCCTTCTTTTCTGCCACGTCCCCTATGCATTGCCAAGTATTGCAAAGTATATCTCCTAAGTAGGTCTCAAATTCTTTTGCTTCTCTTTATTACCACCCTAATTTCAAACCATCATTAGTTCCTCTTTTTCCTGAACCACTGCAGTGGCCTCTGGTCTGTCTGTATCTTCCTGCTCCCCCTACAGGTGTTTCAATATGTCTTGGTATATCTGTTCATGCTAACATCTTAAAAACCTTGTTTAACTCGTCATTGCCATGAAGACTGACAATATGGGACTCATCACCACGTTCTATAAATACATGCAGGTGTTTTTTCTGGCTTTGTCTCCACTCTAATCTCTTGGCTTCCTCTACTATAGATAGTCTTAATTCATCTTCCAACAACTATTTACTGAGCAATAGTTTTATCCTAAGTGCTGGGGTTACAGCAGTGAAGAAAGATAGACAATACCCAGCCCTCAGAGCTTACATTCTCTTGAGGGAAGATGGGCATGAAATAATAAATCATAACCTTAGTTACAGTTGCCATGACCCTTTCTGCCCTGAGTCCATCACACATGCTTTTCCTTTTCCTAGAATGGATTGGTTTGCTCTCTTCAGTTATCTCTTGTTTCTCCGATTCCATATTCTTCTTGACATAACCTTTCCTGGAATCATAGACTAGATCTGTTCTATTATAAGCTCCCATAAAACCACATACTTTTACTTAGTGACACCTACCATAATCATTACTTTATATGGACTGGTGTAATTCATACATTGGTATTTTTCTTATGCAGCAGATTAAGGAACTACCTTTATTTTCCCTTAACATGCCTGGATCTGGTAACAATACGACATGAAAATAAGCTCCCAGGCTCGGCGCCTATAGCTCAACCGGCTAAGGCGCCAGCCACATACACCTAAGGTGGCGGGTTCGAATCCCCAGCCCGGACCCGCCAAAACAACAATGACGGCTGCAACCAAAAAATAGCCGGGCGTTGTGGCGGGCGCCTGTGGTCCCAGCTACTTGGGAGGCTGAGGCAAGAGACTCGCTTGAGCCCAGGAGTTGGAGGTTGCTGTGAGCTGTAATGCCACGGCACTCCACCCAGGGGGACAGCTTGAGGCTCTGTCTCAAAAAAAAAAAAAAAATAAGCTCCCTAAAGGCAGACACTTTATTTTGTTCACTGGTGTATCTCAAATAATTTGAACAGTCAGCCAGTTAGGGGGTTGTTTTTCCTAGTAGAGGAAAGAAAAAAACCATCCGTCCATCCACCTTTCTCTCCCCTTTCTGTATTGTATAGCGTAACACCTCTTATCTCAGGTTGGAATATGACATACCTTGTGAGGATGCTTTTAGTACACACACTAACATGTTTCAAAAGGATACTGGGATAATTTAGAAACACCTTAGATATATGAAAAGAAAAGATATAAAAGAGATCAGGAGTGATACAAAGTTTCTATGTTTTTATATTACCAACAAATACTGAGTTGAATTGGAAGGGTAATTATTAGTTGCTGCTGGTGTGGGAGTCTGAGGAACAGTTTCTAAAGAATTCAGGGCAAAATTTCTATTCACTGAATATATATGTTTGAGAAGTAGTGTATTGTGTTATAAAATATTATTTCCAACTATGATAGAATTTGTATACTAGTTTCAAATGTGTAACTGGAGAAAACACAATCCCTAGTTCCAGTTCCTCTTTAAGATTATATGTATGTATTGCTTGAAAACTGCATCTTACAAAGCTCTAATATTTATTACATGTGCAGTTAGGTAATTATTTAGAGTTTTTGACCCTAAAGGTTATTTAAAGATAATTCTTATATTCCTATAAGAAACAATATTTCTGGAACTGAGTAGATAAATTGCATATGCCTTAAACTTTTATGTTTTTAATTTTATGAAAGTGTGTAACTTTGTAATGCATAAATATTGATATGATTGAACATTAGTTTTTTTAAGTATGATTTTTTCCCTCTACAAGCTTAAGGAATTATGTAGCAAGGACTTTATAATAGTGACTAGTGTTTTAAGGTTATGAGAAAGAATGTTTTATCCTTCTAATCAATTTGTCAGAACCAGAAGTAAAGTTGGATTTGCAAAATAATTTAGTTTTGTTAGAAGCATGTACTTTTCAATGTGTAATTTATTGTTTTCTATTATTTATACAACTACCTCAATTTCATTTATTTGTTGTCTTAAAGTGTTTTGGACATTTTAATGTGAACTGCACTCTATTGTTCTAAACATGTTTAAAAATTCACAACCCTTTCTCACAACATTCAAAATGTCTTTTAAATGTCTGTCACATGTGCCAAATTTTAATTATACCTTTTCTGTGCTGTTTTTATATAAGCTCCTTTTATCTGCTTATACAAGCATTAGAATTCTCATTCCTATTCTAAAATCTGTATTTATAAATTCATGGACTTTGTCTCTACGAGACACACAAGAGGGCTTTTCTGTTTATTAGTCTGAAATGCTGGGCTCAAGAAAGTTCATTTTTAATGCTTAGTGTGATAAATACTTGAATTGGCAAATACGTGTCTTATGAGAATGGTAAACTCCTTCAGGACCCATTATCCTTAGAAGCAGAATTCTTAAAGTAATCTTAAGGAACAGTTTCAGTAAATGATTGGTGATGTATTGTATAAGATACCAGTTAAAATTTATGCTGGTTTGATTGTAACCATAGTTGTTCCTCCATAGTAAAATACATGTTTTCACAAACTTTGTTTGATCTCTGTTCAAAATTGAGTTTGCAAGTTTTAAATTGATATTATGGTACATATTTTTATCCTGTTTGCCTCAGATTGTGATGGAATTTTAGGAACAAAAAAAGACTCTTAGGGGGTGGCCCCTGTGGCTCAGAAGGGTAGGGCACCGACCCCATATGCTGGAGGCTCTTAGGGAACAGTCCCTGTGGCTCAAAAGGGTAGGCATGGCCCCTGTGGCTCAGAAGGGTAGGGCGCTGGCCCCATATGCTGGAGGTGGCAGGTTCAAACCCAGCCCCGGCCAGAAAACTGCAAAAAAAAAAAAAAAAAAAGAAAAAGAAAGAAAAGAAAAGACTCTTAGGTTTATTTACATACCCAAGAAGATATGACAAATTCATTTATTATAATCTAATCCTCAATTTTTGGAGGGACATCTTTATATTCTAAGTATTTGTTCTGATATCTCCTTATAAGATTAAAATATTAAATATTTGCTTTAATTATCAAAGCAAGTTCTTTTGTCAATGTTATTTTTATGAATGATAAAATCCTAAAAGACAAAGTAGATTATAGAATAACTAACAGACTGGATGTGGTGGCTCATACCTATAATCCCAGCACTATGGGAGGCTGAGGCAGGAGTTCAAGACCAGCCTGGGAAATATAAGACCCTATCTGTGTCTAAAAAAAATTAAAAATTAGATACAGCTACATACCTGTGCCTCCCAATGTGCTCAAATTAGGGGCACGAGACACTGTGCCCAGCCTGTATTCATGTTTTATTAGAGAGTTGGGCTCTTTGATTGAGTTATGGATTCTTAAACGAATTTGAGTTCATTGAGTCCACTTGCCCAATAAGGCTGGAAAACTACTTTCTAGAATTCATAATAAAGGCTTATTCTGCCTTTTTTTAAAAAAATGGTTTTAGACATATGTAGATCAACAACATACAAAGTAGTGCTTCAAATTATTTCATTAATTTATATTTAAAAATCAGTTTTTAATGTTTAGTCCTATTCTTTTTTTTGAAAATAGGGCTCAGTGGCCTTCCAGTCCATCTTTAACCAAAAACTAGTCCAGGCTATCTTCCCACGACACCTTCCTTTGTGGATAAGAATTTACTGATTTTTCTTAGTTGGACTATGTACATTTTATGTATTTTATACATGCCATTCATTTCAAATTTATTCACACAAGATTTATTGAGTGCCTAATGCCCAAGAGATTTTTCTTCATTTCTTAACTAAGATTCTCAGAGAGCTGTCAATATTTCACAGTATTAATTTCAGTTTTACTAGAGTAAAAGTTGTTAAACCATGCTTTATAACAACTATATTTATAAGGGAGAATTTCTATTTAATAGCAAAGAAATCTCTCGTTCAGGCATTGCTTTCTCACTGAAGTTGTTTTATTAAAATGTTTGCTGATTTGGAAGAATAATGTAGTTATACTTTCTCTTTCAAAAATTTTGTGATGGGAAATAAGATGGATTGTTAAGAAAATATAAATGTCCATATGTAATTGATATAGAAGAATCTACATAAAATTTTGGAACTATTAAATAAGTAGAGCAAGGTTGTAGGTTATAAGATCATATAAAGATCAATTATATTTCTATCTTCAACAATAAAGGATTAGATAATGACATTAAGAAAATAATTACATTTACAACAGCTTAATGAAAGAACATACTTAGGAATAAATTTAGCAAAGCAAATACATGGCTTGTATATGAAAACTATAAAGTCTTATGGAAATGCAATAAAGAATTAAATAAATGGAAGTTCATCTTTTGTTATTGGTTTAAAAGATATAACATTGTTAAGATGAGAGCATTCCTTATTGACTTCCAGACTTAGTGTAATTCACATCAAAATTACAGCCACTTTCAAAGCTCCTGGGTACAGTGTACACTCTCTTGTGACAGGCACACTGAAAACCCTGACTTCAGCATCACACAATTCGTCCATGTAACAAAGACCCTCTTACCCCTGTATATTTTGAAATAAACTAATCAATAAGGAAATGTGAATCAAATCTGCAGTGAGATACCATTTCACATGTGTTAGGACAGCTAACTTAAAGACAGCAGACAATAACAAGTGTTGTTAAGGATGTGGAGAACTTGGAACCCTCACACATTGCTAGTGGGATTGTTAAATTTTACAGTACCTTTGGAAAACGGTTTGACATTTATTCAACATAGACAGTTTCTGTCCGGCTACAAGCAGTCCCTGGGCTATGAATGAGATAGTTTCTGTAGGTTCGTTCTTAAGTTGAATTTGTATGCAATTTGGAACAGGTATACTTACCTATTACCTATGATAGCCTTTGTTTATAGGTGTGAGTCAATTGGATGTTTGTAACTCGGGGACTTAGGTAATAGCTCCATTTGTTAAATGTTTGTAACTCCAGGACAGCCCGGAATTCCACTTGTAGGATCTTTCCAAAACAATGAAATAGAGGAGTATTTCTTCTGAAGAGTTGGGTAAAGGAGATAGCATTAAAAGTAATCTTTTACCAACCCCTAAGAAATTAAAAAACACCACCATACATTAGCCCCTTCTGTTAGATTATGTCTAATTTTCACAATAACTCAATATCATAGAGGACTTTTTTTATTTGATGTGATGCCTGTTTACATTTTTGAGGCCCATAAAAATTGGGACCCATTTTGGATTAGTCTGACTTCAAAAATTGTGGCTGTTTTTTCCTACCTTTACTGTCTTCAGGTACAGAATCAGTTTGTAAGATGGTGGCCTAAATAAGGGACTTTATAAAATTTCAGATAAACCTTAAACTTAATAGAGGAACAAAGTCTGAAAAAGTATTTTTCCTTTTCTGTGTGGAAATATACATGTGTATGCATATATTTATATACACACACACACATCCACGCTATACACATATATATACCCATATATGCATTTAAAAGGAATCTCTTAATTCTTTCAATTGTGTATCATTTGCATTTATTATACTCAGCCAGATATCAATGCTAAGGAGAAGGGTCTTCCAATTTATATTTAAGCCCTTCATGCATACTGAAAATATAAATATAAACTTCTCAATTTGCTTTAGATACATTTGGCTTCTTGAAATATGCAGGTAAGAAATTAGGAGTGCTGCGAGTGATATAAAAATAAGAAGTGTTCATTGTGACACTTGCGATGAATACTCAACTATTTAGGTAGCAATTGAACACAGAGTATTATTTCATTCTCTTCTGCCTCCCAATCACTTATAAACAGAAAGATATTCTCCATAACATGAGGCTCATAAGGCAAAGTATTCAATTAAGAAACTGTGCCCGGGGCATGATGAAGGTGATGAAGCAGGTCATATTCAGTTCCTATTCAGTACCTTGTGCTATTGACACTTTAGGAATTTTTATCTCTAATCAATAATGGCTCACCTTTATACAATTCAGGAAAATCGATACTTCAATGCAAGGAATGCATATATAATTAGCATTCTGTATATAGAATGTTATAGAATATAAGATAGAGTATAACATAGAATTGTCTAGATAGAATCAGAGCATCTTATAAATAAATTAATACAAATTTAAGCACATCTGGTTGTAGTATTTTTGTTAATTTAGTCTAAATGGTGACTAAATGCCATTTTAAGTAATTAACACAGGAAAAGTAGGCTCAAAAAAAAGTCTTTTAATTTGAACCAAACCAACACTGCTTGACTTGCTGATTTTAAATGTGTTGTTTTCTTTTTGTAAGGTAGTAGATCTCAAGATATCTTTGGCAACAGTAAACCCTCTTATTTTTTTCCCACACACATAAGGTATATGTTCTAATCATGCTATAGAAATAAATTTGATTGAATATTAATGTGAGAAAATCAAACTAACTTAGTAAGGAGTACAAGTTGCTCCCACTTAATATTCGTAATTCATTTAAAAAATCAGCTATATTGATAAAAATAATGTTGGAGGACTCAGTTTCACATATTTTACATTAAAAAAAAAAACATGCCGTATCAACTGAAAACCTTCAACCAATTTCCCAAAATGTAGCCAAGATAACATTTAACCATCAACATAAAAGTAAAAAGAGATTATTTTAGGTTGGAAATGCTTAAAATATTACTTTATGATCACTAAACAATAAGATAGGAAAAAAAGTTACTGTGATGCATATTGCCTGTTAGATGTCATTCTTTTCATCTTTATGCTTTCCAAGACACGTACAGAGATTGAAATCAATCTAGGTCATAAGAATGTTGTATTACATTTTGTAGAACTAAATATGAATTTTAAATTGTGGTACTGTGTTTTGTGGAAGTACGTGTGAGTAAACGACAATCTGAAGATCATTGTATATTTTATGAAGTATTTGTATTAAAAACCAAGAGTCATTCTTTTAGGAAAACTTATTCAGAGATAGGCTGGTGAGTACACCTGATTTTGAATTTATACTTCAAGCAATCCGTTGTAATGAGTAGTGGCTGTGAAAATAATAGATGTGCTGGGGAACCTGGCTTAAATGAAGTCACAGTCTAATGAGGAAAATACTTGCAATTAGCATATTACAGAGTGGTAAAAGTGCTGTATTCTGACTACAAGGTGCTAAGATCTTGGAGGGGGTTGTCGTGTAACGTGAGCCGACTCTAAGAAAGAGTAACCTGCCACTGGTCAGAGGAAGGAGGGAAGATCATTAGCAAAAACCTAAGGCCTGAAAGGACTGGTCTGCTCAGAGTGTGTGAGGCTAGACTATAGTGTACCGGCTTCAAGATGCCAAGAGACAAGACTGGAGTGGAACCTACGTCTTATGTGTGTGAGAAAGCAATTTTTGATGAAAGGAGAAAAATTAAAAATTTAACCTTCAAGCAGTGAGAAGTAGGGTAGTGACACTCATCTACTCAGCAAAGATTTGAAAGTTAGGACAGCCAGGGAATGAACACTATTTAAACATCATGTTCCAACAGAAGAGACAAATGTGGGATGCTGGAGACTGTGTTTGAAAAACAATGTAGACGCGGAAGATAAGCTGTTCGTGGGTCTTTGGGGAAACCGGTGGCTCCTGCAGCCATGAGCACAACGGAAAGCAGATGGAAGCAGTGGGAGAGCTCGGGGAGTGGAGATGCCGAGGGGAGCTCCAGAAACGAAACCAGAAGGACCATGACTACCGCGTGTACAGGGACAGAGATGCCAAGAAGAGCTCCAGAAATGAAACCGGCAGGACCATGACTACCGCGTGTGCAGGGACGGAGATACCGAGAAGAGCTCCAGAAATGAAACTGGCAGGACCATGACTACCGCGTGTACAGCGATGGAGATACCGAGAAGAGCTCCAGAAATGAA
>NW_003852430.1:7102221-7102510 GCF_000181295.1 Otolemur garnettii | reverse complement strand
GAAACCGGCAGGACCATGACTACCGCGTGTACAGGGACGGAGATACCGAGAAGAGCTCCAGAAATGAAACCGGCAGGACCATGACTACCGCGTGTACAGGGATGGAGATGCCGAGAAGAGCTCCAGAAACGAAACCAGAAGGACCATGACTACCGCGTGTACAGGGATGGAGATGCCGAGAGGAGCTCCAGAAATGAAACCGGCAGGACCATGACTACCGCCTGTACAGGGATGGAGATGCCGAGAGGAGCTCCAGAAACGAAACCAGAAGGACCATGACTACCGCCTG
>NW_003852430.1:7071322-7101651 GCF_000181295.1 Otolemur garnettii | reverse complement strand
GGAGCTCCAGAAGTGAAACCGGCAGGACCATGACTACCGCATGTACAGGGATGGAGATGCCGAGAGGAGCTCCAGAAGTGAAACCGGCAGGACCATGACTACTGCGTGTAGAATGGTGAGCAACCGGGAACAGGGAGGACTCCTATTTAGATGGCTGAAATTAGTGTTTTTGTTTTTCTTAGGTAGCTAGGAAGATTGTGGGTGAGGGGAAGACAGGGAAAACAATAAATATTAGAGTTAAGATTTGGTTGAAGAATACTAAGTTTCGTTTGTCTTGGAAACTTCAGAGTGGAAATGTGGAGTAAAAGAAATGATGTAAAATATACAAAACCCAGGAAGGTAATTTGTAGTTGATATCTGAAAAGATGAACGTTGGTAGATGTAGATTGTAAGAATGTGTTTAGCTGTGTCAACAAAGGGATTCAGTTCCAGCATAGAAAGAAAGGAGAAAATGTTATCACATTGAAGGAACTACAGTAAAAGTGGTCTGAGAATTTGGCACAGTGTTCAGGAAGGCGGTGAACCAGAGTCGTCTCACTGAGGTGGGGGAAGCTTCCTGCTCACTGTATCCACATACTCTTCCGCCTGTTCTCTCAGAAATCCACTACAACGTGTGTCTGAAATCATTACAGAGAGCCAGCAAACTTCGTCTTGCCCAGTCTAGGGGCCAAACTCAGTTTTCATTTAACTAAATTTCTCAGTAATGTGAGCCAGCTGATTTCTTTCTCATTCATTCTTAAGTACTTCCTGTGCTTGAGTTTTGTGATATAAATTCTCTTGGTTTTCTTCTTCCTTCACTTTCTCCATTCTTACTTCATTGTCTGGATCCCCATTTTCTTCCAGAGCTCCAGATAAAGAGAATCACTGGGCTCAATCCCTGGCATTCTTCTCTGTCTATCCCAACACACTTCTATGAATTTGAGCCTTAATCCTATGCTAATGATCAATGCTGAGTCAACCTCCACACTTTTCCCTAGGCTTCAGAATTATATATCCAACCCTTGGTCCTACTTCTCTGCTTAGATTTTAGTTATATATGTAACAGAAAGACAACTCATTATTTTCCCTAACAAGTCTTTTATTGTGTTAGTCATTTTTACATCTGTGTATGTGGTTATTCTTCACCTACTTAACAAGCAAAAAACCTGAAAGCCATTTTTTCGTTTTTTCTTTTGCTTAGGCTTCTCTCCTAATATAGATAAAATCTCTACCTCTATCTCTTCAAAATAATCCAAACTAATTTTAGGCCTCCACCTCCAACACCTTAGCCTTAATCTTCTCTCAGCTGGTCTAGCACAACTGCCTCACAGCTGGTTTCCATACTCCACTCAAATCAGATCCAATCTGTGGTAAAGCTCTAAAACTGTTAGCATCACACTGAGAAGAAAATAACAACTTCTTAGATTAGAATTATTTTTTTCTAGGTCTGGAAAAAATGATGTTGGTATTCTAATGAGAATATGTCGATCACTTTGGATAGTATGGAGATGTTAACAATGTTGGTTCTGCTGATCCATGAGTGTGTTTTATTGTTCCATTTGTTTACATCCTCTGTGGTTTCCTTCCTCCATGACTTGTAATTCTCTCTGTAGAGATCTTTTGCTTCCTTGCTTAAATATATTCATAGATATTTATTTAGGTATTGACACTTTGATTTGATTCTCAGCTTGACTGTTGTTGTTGTATAGGAATTGTATTGATTTGAATATATTGATTTTGTATCCTGAGACTCTGTTGGATCTATTTATCAATCCCAGGAGTTTCTATGTGGAATCTTTGGGGTTCTCTAGATATAAGATAACATCATTAGTAAAGAGTGATTGTTTGACCTCTTCTGTTCCCATTTGGATTCCATTTGTTTCTTTCTCTTGCCTGATTGCTCTGGTAGTACTTCCAGCTCTGTGTTAATTAGAAGTGGTGACAGTGGGCGACCTTGTCTAGCCCTCGATCCTAACATGAATGCTTTCTATTTTCTCATTCAGTATGATTTTGGCTACTGGTTTTACATACATAGGTTTTATAATTTTGAGGTATGTTCCATTTATGCCTATTTTGTTAAGTATTCTTATAATAAAAGTGTACTGAATTTTGTCAAATGCTTTATCTATGTCTATTAAGATGATTATATGGTCTTTGGTTTTGCTTCTGTTTATGTGGTGAATCACATTTATAGATTTGTGTATGTTGCAAAATCCTTGCATCCTTAGGGTATAGCACACTTAGTCATGGTGGAGGCCATATCACCAAAGGAGACTCAACCAAAAAGCATAAATTGTAAGGCATTACTCTACTGGACTTCAAACTACCTTACAAGATTATAGTAACCAAAAGAGTATGGCACTGGCACAAGAGGAAAGGTATGGACTGATGAAATAGAATAGAGAACAGAGATATAAAATCATCCTCAGATTATTATCTGATCTTCAACAAAGCAGACAATAAAATATACTGGGGAAAAGAATCCCTATTCTGTAAATGGTACTGAGAAAATTGAATAGTCACATAAGGAAGACTGAAATAGGATCTACACCTCTCACCATGGACCAACAATGATTAATGATGAATAACATACTTAAACCTAAGGTATGACACTATAAGAATTCTGGAAGAAAATGTTGGGACGAATATTCTAGACTTAAACATAGGAATAGAATTTATGAAGAAGACCCCAAAAGCAATCACAGCAACAACAAAAATTAACAAATGGGACCTAATTAAATTAGACAACTTCTGAACAGCCAAGGAAACAATCAATAGAGTGAGTAGACAACCTACAGAATAGAAGAAAATACTTGTCTACTATCCATCTGAAAAGGGGGTAGATAATAAGAGTCTATAAAGAACTCAAGCAAACCAGAAAGAAAAAAGTCAACCCCCTAAAAAAGCGAGAAAAAGACATGAATAGAAGCTTTTCAAACACAGATAGAATAAAAATATGAAAAAATTGGCAGTGTCTGTAGTTCAGTGGGTAGGATGCCAGCCAAATACACCAAGGCTAGTGGATTCAAACCCGGCCCAGACCTGCTAAAACAACAATGACAACTGTAACAAAAAAAAATTACCAGGCATTGTGGCGGGTGCCTGTAGTCCCATCTATTTGGGAGACTGAGTCTGGATAATCACTTAAGCCTAAGAGTTTGAGGTTTCTGTGAGCTATGATGCCATGGCACTCTGCCCAGGGTAACAACTTGAGACTCTATCTCAAAAAAAAAAAAAACATGAAAAAGTACTCCACGCCTCTAGTCATCAGGGAAATGCAAATCAAAACTGCAGTGAGATATCCTCTTACTCCAATGAGAATGGCTTTTATCAAAAATTCCCCAACAACAAATGGCTGGCATGGATGCTGAGAGAAAGGAACACAAAATACAGGTGGTGGGGCTGCAAACTGGTACAACCTCTATGAAAAGTTGTATGGAGATACCTCAAAGAGCTAAAAGTAGACCTAACCTTTGATCTAGCAATCTCATGATTGTTATGTTATCAAAAAGTCATTTGCACTAGAATGTTTATTGTCATGATCACAAAGATGTGGAACCATCAGTGAGCTCAGCAATGCATGAGTGGATTAAGAAAAATGTGGCATATATTTACTGTGGAACACTATTCAGCTATAAAAAAGGTGAACTGGATAGAACTGGAGACCATTCCTCTAAGTGAAGTTTCACAAGAATGAAAAACAAACGTCATGTGGTCCCACTATTAAAGTTGAACTAATTGATCACTCCTGGATACTTCATAGTAGAACTCAACAGAAAGCAAGCAGGTGGGAGGGGGCAGAAGAGAAGGGGCAAATCTCACCCTGTGGGGACAATGTGCACTGTTCTGGTGATGAGCACACTTGCAACTTTGACTAAAATTATTCCAAAGCAATACATGTAACCAAAACATTTGTGCCCCTGTAATTTTTGGAAATAAAAACAAATAAAAATCTCCCTGCTCCATTACTTTTCTAGCTCTGTAACTGGAGAAATTAATATTCAGGTTTCCCATTTGTGTAATGTAGGTAATAGTTGTGTATATCATGAGGGTTGAATGCTATAATGCATATAAATCACTTAAGCGATTCCTTGCACTTGGTACAAGGTTGAGAAAACACAGAAAGAGTGGCCACAGAACGACCTGGGATTTTTCTAGTACATGATAGTGCCTTTGTCAGAATAATGCACTATGGAACTAAGCTTTGTAAATTAGTGTGTCAGTGTAAAATATCTCTTCTACTTTTCTTATGTAGTGTGATTATCATTGCTCATCAAGAAGTATGTGGCCTTCATTGTCTGGTGTATAGAACTTTACGTGTATTTAACTTAGCAAGAACTAAAATCCAGACGTTTAATGCAGTCAGAGAAAGGAACCCAAAATGGAAGATTGCATGTGTATATATATAGAAGGAGTATCAATAAAACATTCTCTTCTTTTTAAAGAAAGCTCTAAGATGTTAAAACGTAAGAATTTGTGCTTGGCTCTTAACAGAGTTTCACAATTTTAATAGATTCAAGTCATTAAAATAAATGAATAATGATTAAAATAGTTAATTGTCTCATGGTTAATCTTTTGAAAACAAATGCTTGGATTATTTTCAAATCTAATTTAACAGTTACTTTTCCTATTTCTATTTAAGAAAAATTACTTGCATAGGTCCTTAACATTATTTGCACACAATTCAGGAGGATTTGCCAAAAATGAATCTGACATAGTCTTTCATGACTTCAATTTAAAAAGGAACATATTATTCCATATTCAAGAACAAGATTCCATTCCTTAAATGCTTTTGGAATTAGATCAGTCTTTGCTGGCTTTGAGAGCCATTGTTCACATTGTCTATTAGCATCATCATTCGCACATAAGGTTACCACCTTATCCATTTTATTTGTCTATGATGTAAAATATGGGTTAAGAATATAGTTTGCTCTTTTCCTTGTTAGTCATTGGACTAGGAACACAGCGTACAATGAAGAGTAAACTAAACTTCCATCTCGAAGATTACAAAATAAAGATAGACAGATGTGAGGTGTTATAATATCAAACAATGTGATAATTATTGCCAGAAAGCTGTGCCCAAAATGTTAATCCTTATAATGTCATCATTAGATGATTTAGTATCCTTTTAAATAAAATAAGAAAACCAAGGCTAATTAACTTGCTTCAGATCACGTAGCTAGCAGATGACAAGTGTACTTTTAGCACCCATCACTCTAAAAAGCATGCGAACAGAACTCAAAGAAATTTTGCAGTAATAAGGATTGCTGGATTACTAATATTATTAGTGCAGCATAATAATTTTAAAGTGGCATTTTTATCACTTCCTGATGTCTGAGATGGATTTCAGGCAGCTTATAATGAAAACAAGTACAAAATAAAAATGAAATGTTATCACAGGATAATACAAATGAAAAAGTTGCAAAGATAATAAAAAGAAAAAGTTACACAAATAATTCCTATCTGAGGAAAGTTATTGCTATTTGAAGACAGACTTAGATTTAAGCTTCCTGCAAACATTCAAGGCAAAACATGAGCCTTAATTGCCCAATCCTTGGAAAATATGTTATATGAGGACATGTTTCTAAATGGTATTTCTAAGGAAAAGCTGGCTCTGGTTTTTATTATTTTTATTTACGTTATTATGGCATTGAGGACTTCTTAGTTTTTAAATCCTTTTTCTATTGTTTTCTTTTATATATTTATAAGATATAATACATTAGCTCTTTGAATTCCTGTGTCTTTATTTGAAAAATGTGATAATTGTTACCACCCCACAGAGTTAAAATGCACGTCCTTTGGCTCTCTCAGTCTCTCTCTCTGTATGTGTTTATACATGGGTCACTATGAAAGTTTTGAGACAGACTGTATTAGGGTCCATTGTTTCACTTTCAAGAATCACAGTCAACACAGTCTTTTTTCAATCACCCACGCAAGTTTCAGCCTTCTCAGCTTATCAGTGTTGCTGGGAGGGCTTCACTTGTTTCCGTCTGCACAGATTTTATGTTTCCTGATTTAGGGGTATGTCAAAACTTTCCTACTGACTAACGCATATACACACAACAGTAGAATCTCTATAAGTTGACCACCCAAGGAACTGTAAAAAACTGGTCAACATAGGAAGGGGGTCAACATAAGGAACTATGCCTCCTATTGACAGGTACATGTGGGGCCTGTATGGTCTATGAAAATTAGGTCATCTTCGGGAGGTGGTCAATGTTGGGAGGTGGTTAATTATGGAAATTCTACTGTATGTGTGTATCTACGTATATGTGTGCCAAAGTACCAGTGATGTTTCTTCACCCATTTTTTGACACCAAAATAGGAAATTTTATACCATATAAGTATCAATGGAGTAAAATTTATGTTAAATCATTTTTTAATTCTATTATTAATGTTAGAACTATGACAAATAGTTATAGTATAGTTGCCATTGGAGCAGAAAACATTTTTACATAGAACCTACAACGGTATTATTTTAGGGTGGAGCGAGCAGGATAACCTTTGCTTGAGTTATATTTTGTAAATATAATTTGTTTGTTCCATTTGTAAAAGGGAATTCTAAACATCGGGCATTTAAACATGATTTGTATTATAGTTAAATTTTTTTTCTGAAAACAGCCATAAATAAAACTTAGGATTTTTTACAACCTCTTACTGACCTTTGGTTTTAAATGAGCATAACTTTAAAAACACTGACTGCTAGCATCATTCCCTTTTGTTATATTAAAAGGTCATTATCATTTTATTGACAAAAGTTTATTTTCTTGCCAGACTAATTCTATGTTTTTCATTTAAATATGTTCAATAATTACAGCTGGCATACACATTTTCTTTAATATTGCAGTGAAAATTATTTTAAAAATCTTCTTGACAATTAAATGTATCCTGATTCTTTATAATTTTCCTAGAACTAGAATCTTCTAGTTTGCACGTATTTTTAGTTTGCATTTATGTCTCCAAAGGACACTGACGAGAGCTGTCAAATATTTTTAATTTTATAAATAGAAATACCTGGAAGAGCATGTATTTTATCCTCCATAAAGAAATTAGTCACGAAGAGTTTCATATATCTGAAACCTCCAAGAAGATTATATTTCTATGTGTATATAGTTGCAAGCAGATTCATTATGTGATTTCTTGGTTAAGTTAATTAGGGAACATAGCAGAGGTATAGCTACCACGGTGAAATGCTAATTAAAAATAACTAAAACAAATAAAATTAAACAAACAAGCATTAGTGTATTGCAGGATTTTAAAATGTGATGGGATGAATGTTCTATACGTACACACATGTACACACTCGCATTTAACCTTGTTGCTAGCGCCGTTTATCCAGGGCCCATGCTCTGTGTTTCTTTAACTCCATCTTTAGTTCTTCTACATAGTTAGGGTCGGTTGTTTTACCTGCAGGATTTATTACACATCTGTTTACTGTGACCCCTCAGCCTCTACCCATAAGCTGTTACCTGCTCATTCCCTAACTTTTCCGTTTGTCCTTCTCCATTTTATCCCGCACACATCAGGTGTCAGCTATCACTGAGTAATATTTATTGAATTAATGAAAGAGTAATTTGTTTCACGAATTGACTTGATAGTGTAACAGATGTAGATCATGAAGTCATGTTGGTTTTTTTAATTAGTGCAGATTTATGGGGTGTATGAGAAATTTCGTTACACCTACATAATGTGTAAGCATCAGTTCAGGAACTCATCACTTGAGTACAATGCCTTTTTGTTACATGTAGTCACACTAATCTGGTATCAAACATTGATCTATTCCCTCTACTTAACGTATTTCTGCACCCTCTAGCCCATGTCTCTTCATCCGCCCAACTTACCATACTCACCCATCCAAGTCTCTGGTACCTATTTTTCTACTCTCTACCTCCACACATCCACACTGTCCAGCTCCTACACATATGTGAGAACATACAGTATTTTTGTCTTTTTGTTCCTGGCTTATTTCACTTATGGTAATGACCTCCAGCTTCATCTGTGTTTCTGGAAATCACCTGACTTTATTCTTTCTCTGTGGCTGAATAGTATTACATTATGTGCTTAAGCCACATTTTATTTATCCATCCATCCATTGATGGACATTTAGGTTGGTTGCATCTCTTTGCTACTGTGAATAGTACTGCAGTAAACTCACCAGTGTAAGTGTCCCTTTGATGTATTGATTCCTTCAGAGAGACTCCTGCTAGGAGGATTGCCCGATCAAATAGCGATTCTATTTTTAGTTTTTTGAGAATTTTCCACACTGCTTTGCATAGTGGCTATACTAGTTTGCATTCCCTCTGAAAGTGTTTAAAAGTTCACTTTTCGTCCGATTTTCATCAGTGTCTGTTTTTTGGTCATGTTCATAATAGCTTTTCTGATTGAGGTAAGATGATATCCCACTGTGGTTTTAATTTACATTTCTCTGATGATTAGTGATGTTGAGCATTTGTATGTATGTTGCTGTTTGTATGTTTTCTTTTAATGCCTATTCATGCTCTTGGCCCACTATTTAAGATTATTTGGGTTTTGTTCCTGTTCACTTATTTGAGTTCCTGTATGATCTGAGCATTAGTTCCCTGTCAGATGAATAATTTGAAAACATTTTGTCCCATTCAGGAGGTTTTCTCTTCAATCTGTAGATTACTTTTTTGCTGTGCAGAAGCTTTTCAGTTTCAGTCTCTTTGTCTTATTTCTTTTGTTTTTTTTTTGCCTCTGCTTTTAAGACCTTAGTCACAAATTCTCAGCCTAGACTATGGCCGGGGAGTAGTCCCTAGATTTTCTTCTAGTATTGTCGTAGGTTTGGGTTTTATATTAAGTCTTTAATCAATTCTGAGTTGATTTTTGTATGTGATGACAGGTAGGGGTCCAGTTTCATTCTTCGGCATGTGACTATCTAATATTTCTAGCACCAGCTATTGAAGAGGGTATCATTTCCCCAGTGTAAGTCAATGCCACTTGGTTGTCATTGACTTGGTTGGTTACTGCAACCTCATAATATATTTTGAAGTCAGGTAATGTGGTGCCTCCAGCTTTGTTCTTTTTGCTCAGGATTGCTTTGGCTATTGAGACACATAGTGGATTATAAACAAAAAACATGTACTTCTTACAGTTCTAGAGGATAGGGAGTCCAAGATCAAGGTTCCATTAGATTCAGTATCTGATAAGGGGCTATTTCCTAATTCATATGACAAAATCTTATGTTTTCACAGGTGGAAAGGATGAATGAACTCCCTTCACTTATAAATAGCAGATATTTATTTCTCATATCTCTAGAGACTGGGAAGTCCAATGTCCTGGTGCTGGCAAACTCAATGCCTGGATGAGGCACTTTCTGCTTCACTGTTGGTGATTTCTGGCTGTACCCTCACCTTCTAGCTGTGTCCTCACCAACTAACTGGGTTCACTGGTGTCACGGTGCTGGCAAACTCAATGCCTGGATGAGACACTTTCTGCTTCACTGTTGGTGCCTTCTGACTGTACCCTCACCTTCTAGCTGTGTCTTCACCATCTAACTGGGTTCACTGTTATTCTTTTAGAAGAATAACAGCATTACTCATGAAGGCTCTACCCCCATGAAGTAATCACCTCTGAAAGGCCTAACCTCCTAACATCATCACCTGGAGGGTCTGGATTTCAAAATATGAATTTTGAGGAAACACAAACATTCAGACTATAATAGTTGCATCATATGGTAGTTTCACTTTTAATTTTTGAGGAACCTTCATCCTGTTTTTCATAGAAATACACCTGTTTACATTCCCACCAATCGTGCACTAGGGTTCCCTTTCCTCCGTGTTTCTACCAATGCTTTTTATTTTTGTTTTTGGTTTTTTTTTTGATAATAGCCACTCCAACAGGTTTGAGGTGTTATCTCCTTGTTTTGATGTGCATGTCTGATGATTAGTGATGTTGAGCACATTTCTTCTATACCTGTGGTGCATTTGCATGTCAATGCTGGAGAAATATCTATTCAGGCTGTTTGCCCATTTTCTAAATTGATTTTTTTCATTAGTTTCTATTGAGTTGTAGTTGGAGATTAATCTCTTATCAGATATGTAGTTTGAAAATATTTTCTCCCGTTGTGTAGGTTACTTTTTAATTTTGTTGTTTCTTTCTTTTGCTGTGCAGAAACTTTTTCATTTTTTTATAATTCCACTTGTCTATTTTTTATCTTGTTGTGTGTTATTTGGGCATCTTATTAAGAAATCGTCACCGATGCCAATATCAAGAAGCATTTGCCCTGTGTTTTCTTCTAGGAATTTTATGGTTTCAGGATCAGTTTTGGTTAAATTTTGTGTGTGGTATGAGAAAAGTTTCCAATTCCTTCCTTTTTTCCTCCATCTTTTTCTCCCTTCCTTTCTTTTTGCATGTGGATATCCAGTTTTCCCAGAAGCGTTTATTGAAGAGACTTTCCCTATTGTGTATTTTTGGCCCTCTTGTTGAATATCAGTTGACCTTGTATGCATATATTTATCCCTGGTCTTTCTATTTTGTTCCGTTACTCCATATATCTGTTTTTATGCCAATATAATACTGTTTTGATTACTGTAACTTTATATTTTATAGTCAGGAAGAGTAATCCATTCAGTTTTATTCTTTCTCAGGTTCGCTTTGGCTATTTAAATCTGCAGTTCTCAGCCTGTGGGTTGCAACCCACAGGAAATGTATTAAAGGGTTGCAGCATTAGGAAGGTTGAGTACCACTAAATTTAAAGTTATTTTATTGTTCTATATAAGTCTCTGAGTTTTTTTCTATTTCTTTAAAAAATAGCCATTGAGATTTTGATAGGGAGTACATTAAATCTATAATTTACTTGGCTAGTATGGACATCTTAGAAATATTAATTCTTCTAATCCATGAACATGGAATGTTCATTTATTTTTATCTTTGATTTCTTTCATCAGTATTTTACAGTTATCAATGTATAAATCTTTACCAGCTTGGTTAAGTTTATTCCTAAATGTTTTGTTCTTTTAGATACTGTTATAAGTAAGCTTTTTCCTTAATTTATTTTAAGATAGTTGGTTGTCAGTGTCTATAAATATCACTGATCTTAAATTCACTACTAGTTCTAATAGCATTTGTGTGGGGTCTTTAGTGTTTTCTATATATAAGATTATGTGAACTACAGAGACAGTTTTACTTCTTTTTAATGATTTGGATGCCTTTATTTTTTCTTGCCTAATTGCTCTACTAGGACTTTAGTAGTTTGTTGAATAGAAATGGTAAAAGTGGACATATATACTTTGTTCTATTTTAGAAGAAAAGCTTTCAGTGTTTTACTATTGATTCTAATGTTCTTTTTCATAATGTTCCATATGTGGCCTTTTAGTGTTGAGGTAAGTTCCTTCTACACCAAATTGGTTGTGAGAATTTTATTTTGAAAGGAACTTACAGAACCTGGTTCCCTCTTCAGAGAAATTTTTTTTTTATGACTCTGTTTCAACTTTCACAAGCTTGTTTTAGGATTAATATAATAGTAATGAAAATAGAAACAACAATAATGCTCTTTTCCTGTGGCACTTTTCTAAGTACCTTATTTGTAGTATCTCATTTAATCTTCACACACTACCAAGGTTTCATTCCTAATTTCCAGATATGGCATTAAGACAAGCCTACATTGGGTTAAGCAGCAAATAACAGATGAAACTAAGGTCTAAGCCGAGCTCTATTGTAGAGCATGGTGTTACCCATTGTCTGGAACTCTAGTTATTCCTTTGTAATTACTTCTAGTCTAGTGCGTCTAATCTTACTGTTTGCTCCTCCCTCTCCTCCTCCTTTTCCTTCTTCTCCTTCCTCAGTTTCCCTTAAATAACAGAGCTGAGCTCATCATATTCCTAACTTCATGCCTCATTGGCATATAGTCCTTCCATAAGACATTTTCTTGAGTTACACTTTTTAGTGTTTCTTTAATCTACTGCTTTATTTTGTATCCTCTATACCTGGAGTAGTATAGACCTTTGGGCTTTTTTGCCTGTCTTCTCCATCATTATCTCTCAAAACTTCTCATTCCATAATTTATTTCAGATTTTATCACATTGTTAAATCTTTTCTATTTCTGTTCTTTTGTCCTGCTTTACTTATAAATTTTTATACTTTATTCCTGAGCTCTGATGGCCCTTTTTATATTCTCCTGTAATTTAATGACTTCTTCAAGAAGTTTTATCTATTTCTGGTCTTTCATATCTTTAACATTTCCACTCTTTTTGGTCATTTTTAAATATTAAGTGTTAGCACTTTTTGCTTTGTTATAATATGTTTTTCTTTGGCTTTTATTTTCTGCCAATTTTACAATTAGTTCATCCCCCCCTTCTTGTTTTTTGTTTTCTTATAGAGTACACTTGTATGGGGTTCCACACAATCCATGTCTCTTGCTATGGTTAAATGAGAAAGTTGTGCCTGTGCTTACTCTGTGGGAATAGACTGCTTACCTGGGGTTGTTTTCTTATTTCATGCTTCATCGGAATTTTTCTTGAAGCAGTTTTTCGAAACCATCAGGGGAAACCTTCATATTTATAAAATGAAATTTGTATGTGTGTTTCTCTTTTTTTTTTTGAGATATACTAGAGTGCTTGGGCTACCTCAGTACATGGAGCTCTTTTCTCACATTGTTAGGTGAACACTATGGTCTACTTCAATATTGTTTATAAATTAAAAGTTTTATAGTTTTATCTTGGCTTATGTATTTTTTTAATCACCTTTTGAGACTTATACTTTGAGCAATCATGAGTATAAGTACTTGCCTGACATTTTTGTATCCTAGGGTTGTTGGGACTATCAAAATTTTCTTTTAAAATTTTCCTACAATTGCTGACCCACATGAAGCCTAGCTGTGTTCCTACTATTTCTAGAGTTTTGAAAAACAACATTTTTATTATAAAGTTCCTATATATTCTTTGTCACTTGGATTGTGAGGCTATTTTTTGTGTTTAGATTCTTTTTATTTTCCTTTTGTAATCCTAGGTGTTTCATTAGTTTCTATAAAGGAATGAGGAAAATTTTAAAAAACTAAGCCACTGGAAGAAAGGATAAAAGAAGCAATTCATACTCTGTTTGTGGGAATGTGCCTTATATATTTTGTAGAGAAGAATAGTAGAGTTTAATCAATTTTGTTAAAGTTTATACATAACTTAATGAACAAAAATTCCACTCTATATGTACATAGATTATGAACTGAAATTCCTCCAGTAAGAAGGAAAAAAGACCTCATTGATCTATATCTAACTCTTAACTCCAACAGCAGAGGATACATACCTGTTTTATGAAACACCCATAAATTATGTTAAAAATCCAACTACTAAAATACCTTCCTTTGAATTCCAAAATATAGAAAGAATATAGACAATCCAAATAAAAAAAATTATTATCAAAATAAGGAGATAGCTGTAAGGATTAACAACTATATTACAGCACATTCAAGTAAAAGTACATCTTAGAAGGATGCGCCTAACAAACTTGCTAATTAAAAAAAACAATACAAAAGACCAGAGACAGTTTAACACTGAGGCGCCTAACAACCTTGCTGATTAAGAGAAACTATACAAAAGACCAGAGGCGATTTAACACGTGCACACATTCCAAAAAAATTTACTCATCTCACTCTCCACCTTCTTCCTACTTCATCCTCACAATACTAGCCTATCACAAACCAGGACTACATACATAACCAAATCTAGAAGTACCCATCGTTCCCCCACTAACTAAACCTATATAAACCCCTACCTATTACAATAAAGAACTTCGGCTCAGTCCCTTTCCCAATGTGTCTGTCTTGTCTTATTTGTCTTCCCCTTTCATACGCCGACTCCCCAAACCGCAGCCACCCGCCGATTGGAAGGTGGCAGATAGCATTGCTTTAAAATGCTGCTAAACAATGTTTTGGTAATAACAAATTAAAATTCCAGAAATTCTACAAAGAAAACTAACTAGAATCTACAGACATAGCTAAAGAAGTTTTCTAAGGAACATTCATAGCATTCAATATTTTTATCTACAAAAATGTACAAATGAATTAAGTATGGAACTGAAAAAATTTTAAATTATAAAATCAATCAAGAGAAAATACAATCAAGAAAAGTGTATAAGGGCCTAGGCAACAGGAGAACTAAAAATTTTATTCAAAATACCACTATCTCCTTATGATAACCTCCATCTGACTTAAATCAGTGGTTGAAATGGTATAAGATAAATGTAGACATTACCAAAAACTGGCACTTTTGTAATTTCTGCATAATTCTAATACTATGCTGATAGCCACTTCAAATATAGTCACTGAATACTAAAATAAATTCTTGAATGAAAATATGCATTAACACATAACTAGTAATGGGAAACCAGAAAATACCAAAATCTCTGTAGTTTGAATACTTTTTCAAGGAAAGATAAACCTTCCCTAACATATTGAATATGTTTTCCTAATAATATGATAACCAAATTTAATTAGATAACATATAAACAAGTGTAGAAAAATGACTCAATGCCTTTACAACAATACCATTCAGTTTTTGTTTTGGTGATCATGTTATGGATATCTGTGAATTTTTATTGTACCTATATTGTTTAAATGTTCCACAAAGATTAATTTCCATGTACCTTAATTATTGAATAAATGAGATATATTTTAAAATGAAAATTTAAATGGGAAAGGTGCTTATACATTGGTTTTTGTTAGCTTTATAATTAGGCAAGTTTGGCATATAGTATACCATTGTGTGACTATGGATTTGACAAATACAACTACTGAGCTGTTAGTCATGTAGATATGTCAGGGAAGACAAGATAATGCCCTCAAAGTGTCAGGAGGGCAAAAGAAATAACAAAAATTTCAAACAAAAATTATAGAAATAACCAGAAAGAACAATGGAAATGTTATTTTCAGTTAGCTCCATTTCATGATGAGAAAGTTATTAGAATTAATCCTATGTTGGTTGAATTGTAAATATCTGAAAAAGTCCAAGGTAGGAGTTTTGTGGAGAGCAAATAATGGTGGACAAGTTCAATTTCCTTTCATAACAAATAACAAGGGAGAAGCTATACATGTAACAGATTGGGAATTGGGTCATCTTCAGTGTCCCACATTGCAAGTGCCTCAGCAAACCCATCTATACCCATTGGCCAGTGATCCAAAGTTCTTAGTTAGTATCATGACATAATGAATATTTTTTCTTTGTAGCTGTCATAGCTCTGGTTATTGTAATGATCTGAGGAATTGAAAGTTTGAAATAAAGAGTGCTGGTCAGTTAAAGTGGCTTAGTACTTAGGAGTGGGAACGTAAGAATATGAGACTATCGCGCCAGGTAGAAATTATAGGCTTATATGTCTTTTCAAACAATTCAGTTCATTTTAAGATATTTATCCATAGAGAAATTATACCATATAACTGATAACATGTTTATAAATGAGTCTGTACAAACAATGCAGTCTATCTTTTACCCAGATGCTACCTAGTAAACAATGTAACATTACTTCAGAAAGATTGTTTTAGATGCCATACAGCCCCGTTAAATAGTATGCTAAAATTTTACTGCCCAGAATGTTGGAGAGATTTTTTTTTTTTGAGACAGAGCCTCAAACTGTCTTCCTGGGTAGAGTGCTGTGGCATCACAGCTCACAGCAACCTCCAACCCCTGGGCTCAAGCGAATCTCCTACCTCTGCCTCCCAAGTATCTAGGATCACAGGCGCCCACCACAACGCCTGGCTATTTTTTTTGGGGGGGGGGGAGTTGCAGCCATCCTTGTTGTTTGGTGGGCCCAGGCTAGGTTCAAACCTGCCACCTTAGGTGTATGTGGCTGGCGCCTTAGCCACTTGAGCCACAGGTGCTGAGCCTGTTGGAGAGATTTTTCTAGAAGCTGTGTGAAATCATTTTTGGAGATGTTATTTAAAAATGCAACAACAGAAAACAAAACTATTACATACAATATAGTATTCCTCTTATCTTTCAAAGTAAACAGACCTTTTAAAAATAATTGTTTTAAGTTGCAATATAAATTAATTGGCATGAAAAATTTTCAAACTTGATGACTATCATCAACTTTTATCTACTTCAAAATAACTGAAACTGAAACAAAATGCTTTTGTTCTATCCATAACAAAAAAAAAAAAAAAACAAAAAAAACAACTATAGTAAACTGCAATTGACCTAGAGCAAGAAAAAACCCACTATTTACAGATGATTGTATGGTCATATTAACTGTTCAATAGACATGAAACCGTGAGCAAAATGAATTTATAATAATCTTCTGAACATTCGGTTTCCATAGTGAATTCTGCGAAGTGACGTTGGTTGGAACTGTACATTCTCCTAACATTTCATTGCCACTTGTTAGTCCTACTCCACGTCATTTCTCAACCACAGAAACATAATTGGGTTTTTTTGTTTGCTTGCCTTTGCCTGTGGCTGATTTTGTATATTGTATAAAATCGTTACAGATAAGAATCATGGCTGCCTTTCTCCCCACCCCCAGAGCAGTCCAATAGCTCCCCATTATATTCACAATAAAAAACAGAAAATGTTGTTTAGCCCCCAATCTTCCTACATGATCTGTCCCATAACCGCCCACCAAGCTTTTTCTCTAAATTTGGTTCTTCCTCCACATAGGCTTTCTTGCTTCTTACTGTTCCCAAGGCAAGTGAAATTTGTTACATCACTCTGTTAAATTCTGCTTCCTGATTTTCTCATGGTTTACTCTTTCTCACAATTCAGGGCTTGCTGAAATATCACCCTACAAATTAAAATAATAGTCCCACCCCTTGACTCTAGCTTCCTTTATATGAATAGCTATATTGAATTTATTCTGTGCTTCCACCCATTAAATATGTATGTGCACATACATTCCTTTTATCATTATTCATTTTCTGCATTATAATGTAAATGCCATAAAAGCAGAGACTGTTTTCTATTGTGTCGCCAGTATCCATAGTAGTAGAGGTTTAAAAATGTTTATGGAATAAATTAATTTAAAAATGAAGGAATGGATGCATAGTGTATCTAGGCGCAAAATATACATTTTGTTTATATTCCAATAGATCAAATCTAATATGGTAGATCCCTGTAAGTTGATCACCCAAGGGACTGTAACAAAGTGATCAACATAGGGAGATGGTGAGCATAAGGAGCTAGGCCTACGCTAGTGCGGCTCACGTCCAGTCTACGAAAATTAGATCAATTTAAGAAGTGATCAGCTATAGAGATTTTACTGTCGTTCCTCTCAAGCATCTAGAAAAATAATTTTATATTGATGATACTGAATGATAGCATTAATAGCTTTAATATTTTATATAACTTTACCGTGATCCCCTTTAAATTGCTTTCAAATTTGGTTAGAATATAAAATACTATGTAGTTTCTTCTTACATTTATTTTAGATAACTGGATTATTCAAATTTTTAATTATTTTTATTTCCTAAAACATAATTCTGAATAAAAATAAAACATATAACCTGATAGGATATTTTGTGCAAGTCATTGCTCCTGGGAAAGTTATGTTTGCTTAGATATTTTAAATAGTCAAAGACGTATTTTTTCCTTATATTTTGTTTGAAGATAATAAAAATAATTGAATTATCATATATACGGCATAAAATGCAGTCACATCTTCAATGATCACTTTTTAATTTTAGTTGACAGAAGTCATCTGATTTGTATATAGTAGCAGCAGTCCCACAGCTGTCAGAAAAATGCTGTTTCAGGCCTTTTATCGAGATTCTTTAAGATCCTTTTTGAAAAGAGGAGTAATATTAACAGTCAGTATGTTTATGTTGACTGTTCTTTTCATTTCGCTTATTTTTTCCTTGTGTTTTTTTTTTCCAGAAATTGAAAAATTTCAAGGTTCTGATGGAAAAAAGGAAGATGAAGAAAAAAAATATCTCGATGTCATCAGCAACAAAAACATAAAGCTCTCAGAAAGAGTATTAATTCCTGTCAAACAATACCCAAAGGTACTATAATTTATACTTTGTTCTCATAGAATTAAGAACAAATGATGTAAATAAGACTTATTCTCTGCCTTTTATAAAGTCACTGTTCAGAGCCTCATTGTGTAAGTATACACAAACTCATGATACTGACATAAGACAGAAAAATTCTTTGAAAGTATGATGATAGGGATATTTCCAAAAAACAGCTACAGCATTTTTCTTCTCTGAATGTGGGAAACATAATAAAATATTTTAGTCATTTATTTAACAGATAAATGAATTAAATGTGTCTCAACATGCACACCCACTGGATGTTTTGGTTCATGTTCAAATGTATATTCTTATGGGGGGGTAGAATTAATTATACTAAATATATAACATTGGCCAAACAGCAGAGAATTATTCTAACTAGGAAAGCAACGTGGTGTTTATTAGATTCTTGGATTATAACCTCTAGTGTGGTACAGTCAAGATATTTATAAAAATAATTATATTCTTAGTGTAATATCTTTCTTTACTTTTTTCCTAGTAGGTCATTGGTTATAAAATATAGCATTCAGTGGCATGGTTTCATCAATTATATTCAGAAATTTCTATGGGTAAAAGAGTTTTTCTTCTTTTTCCAAATAAATGAAAGAAGCTAAAATGGAAACTCAAAACATTCAGGCTGATAATTTGCTTTCTAAATAGTGAAACTGAAGCAAGGACCATATAATTATCTTAATAATAAAGATTACAGAAATAAATGCTCTAGTTTACCAATTGTCTTCCAATGTGATAAATCCTAGTAAATATAATTAACTACAATGTTCTGCTTCTAATTATGTAAAACAGGGATAAAGTTGTTACAACCCAGCAGATTTTCAGATGAGGTTTTCTGGGCATGTCATTTTCTTTTTTTTTTTTTGTATTCTTTGGAGTTAAACATACTCTGTAGCAATAAAGGAACATTTTTAATAGGTACATCATACATGTTTTTGAAATAGACATTATTTGATTTACTTTATGGTATTGCCAATATTGAAATTGAGAGGTCATAAACATGTACATGAAAATTGTATATAGTAGTGAAATATGGTAGAAAGATCTTGGAGAAATGTGGTTCAAATATTAACAAAAATGTGTCCTTTTTATGGAACTTGATTAATTAGCCAGTTATAGTCTTAAATCAAAGATTATTTCCTTAAATCATAAATTTAAATATGAGATAGATTGATACTATTTCTCAGATTAGTACTTGTCTATTCTCTGGATACGGGAGAGCTAATGACAGACTCAGTATCTGCTTCCTATGAAATGCAGTTCTAGTTGTCTCTGACCAGGCACGGAAGACATTTAATGTCCTGGTGACTCTTCAATTTCTAGTTTGAGTGGTTCTAAACTAAGTATTACTAGAATCTGTATTTTATTCGGAATGGCATGGTGATGTCAGATTCTATGGTGTCAATTATTTAAATTTATTTTATTGATGTATAATAAATAGATGTACATAGTTTGAGGGTATTTGGGATGATTTAATGTATTATTTTCCATTATAAAAACAGTATGCTTGGGATATGAAATATTTGGCACATTAAATGTTTTTCTTTATGCTAGAACCATTTGAATTATTTCCTCTAGCTATTTTGAAATAGTCTAGATTATTGCAAACTATGTTCTTCAGCATTTCCTCAAAGTTTTTTCTTCTAGTTGTTTCATATTTTCAGGTCTTACAGTTAAGTCTTTAATCTATTTTGATTTGACTTTTGTTTATAGTGAGAGATACTGGAGATGTCCAGTTTTGTTTTTCTGTGTCTAGTTTATCCAGTTTTCCCAGTACTATTTATCGAATAGTCTGTCTTTCCCCCATTGTATATTCTTGGTGCCTTTGTTGAAGAAGTTGGTTATAAATCTGTGGGTTTATATCTGGGTTTTATATTCACTTTCAATGATCTGTGTGTCTGTTTTTATGTCAATGCCATACTGAGGCGGTTACCATAGGTTCATAGTAAATTAAGTCAGGTAATGTGATGCTTCCAGCTTTATCATTTTTGCTCAGAATCTTTTGTGGTTCTATATACATTTTTGTATTTTTTTTTCTATTTCTTTGAAGAATATCTTTCTTTGGTATTTTGATATAGATGTCATTGAATATGATAATCGCTTTGTTAGTATGTCATTTTGACAGTATCAGTAATTTCTCACCATCAGCATAGAATATCTTTCCTTTTTTTATTTTTGTCCTCTTCATTTCTTTCAGCAGCATTTTGCAGTTTTCCTTGTATAGTTTTTTTTTTTGCTTCCTAGATTAAAATAATTTTCAAGTATGTTATATTTTTGTGACTGTCATAAGGATTGATTTCTTGATTTCTTTTTCAAATTACTCATAGTTGAAGTACATAAAGGCTACTGATTTTTGTATGTCAAATTTTGTATCCTGCAACTTTACTGAATTCACTTATCATTTCTAACAGTTTTTGGTGGAATCTTTACATTTTGTAAGTAACGGATCATACTGTCTGCAAACAAGTCTAATTTGATTTCTTCCTTTCTAATTTAGACGCCCTTCATTTCTTTCCCTTTTGTACTTTCTGTTGCCTTTCTGTTCATTCCAATATTATGTTGAATAAAAGTGATGGAAGTGGGCATCTTTGCCTTGTTCAGATTTTAGGGGAAAGGCCTTTGATTTTTCCCTGTTCAGTACAGTATTAGTATGGGATTGTCACATATGACCTTTGTTAGTTTTAGGGATGATCCTTCTATATTCAGTTTGATGGGAGTTTTTATCATAAATGGATATTGAATATTTTCAGATTATTTTTGTATTTACTAAAATGATCATATGGTTATTGCTCTGAGTTCTGTTGATGTGATGTATAAGGCTTATTGATTTATTGATGTTGAAATATCATTGCATCTGTTACTGAGCCTGAGGCATTAAAAGTCCCCTATTATCATTGTACTACAGTCGCTCTATCATCTGTTGATGTTTATGTACTTGGGAGTTCTGGTGCTGGGTGCATAGATAATTGTAATTTTTATATCATTTTTCTGGAATGACCCTAGATAAGGTCACTATATACTAACCTTTCTCTTTTTTATAATTTTTTATTTATAGTCCATTTTCTCTGATGTTAAATTTAGCTGTTCCTGTACTTTTTTGATTTGTAATTATATGGGATATCTTTTTCCACTTCTTTACTTTCAGTTTCTGTATGTCTTTGTAGGTGAAGTAACTTGTAGGTAGCATATAGTTGTTTTTTTTTTTTTAAGGCAATTTCACATTGTCATGCCTGGTAGAGTGATATGGTGTCATAGCTCACAGCAACCTCCATCTCTTGGACTCATATGATTCTCTTGCCTCAGCCTCCTGAGTAGCTGGGATTACATGTGCCCTCCATAACAATCAGCTGTTTTTAGAGGCGGGGTCTCTCTCTTGCTCGGGCTGGTCTTAAACCTGTGAGCTCAGGCAATCTACCCACCTCTGCCTCCCAATTGCTGGGATTACACACGTGAACCACTGTGCCCAGCCTGGATCTTCTCTCTTTATCCATTAGGCTCCGTAATTAAAGAATTAAGTTCATGTACGTTCACTGTTATGAATGGTAAGTAGATACAGAATTGCTTGCATTTTGCTGCTTATTTTCTGGTTGATTTTAACTCTTTCTTTTCTTTTCTTTCTTTTTTTATTTTTTTGAGGCAAAGTTTCAAGCAGTCCCCCTGAGTAGAGTGCCATGACATCATAGCTCATAGAAACCTCCAACTCTTGGGCTTGAGCAATCCTCTTGCCTCAGTTTTTCTATTTGATTAGAGACAGGGGTCTTTCTTTTGCTCAGGCTTGTCTAGAACCCTTGAGTTCTAGCAATCCACCTGCGTTGGCCTCCCCGGGTGCTAGTGCCCAGCCACCAGCCAAGTCTTTGTTTTCTTGTCTTCATTTTTTTTTTTTTTTATTTCTCTTCCTTTGTGGTTAAATTATTTTCTCTAGTAGTATGTTTTAAATTTGTTGTTGTTTACTATGAGTGAATCTGTTATGTGTTTTTGTGTTGTTATTACCCAGCAGCTTACAAAAAACATGTTATAGATATAACAAGTTTTTCAAAGAGACTATAGCTTGTGGTAGACCACAGAGAAACAATGGAAACAAAGAAAAAAATAGCACTTTGCTCCCATGCCCCCCATTTTCACTTTTATTTATCTAAATTTACCCAATTTTTATTATTTATCTCTTAACATATTACTATACTGGTTATATTTGTTTTTGATAGATGTCTACTGGGCTGCATACTAGAACTGTGAGTGAATTGTACACCACAATAACAGAATTAGAATATTTTGAGTTTGTCCATGTAGAGATATAGATATATCCATGAGAAACAGCAATAAATAGAGAACTATGACCTGAAATGGACTTAGTAAGGAACCAGTGACTAACATGAACAAGGTGGCAATATGTAAGCTCTCTGAACAAGAATTCAAAACTGCAGCTTGCTCAAATACAAGCTATCTGAAAATACAGTTAGAGAAGAAAAACAAAGTAAGAATGAAAAGCAATAAAGATTGCAGACAATAAGGTTTATTAAAAAAATGAACTCTAAAGACTAAATCTAAGACTCACTGATGCTCAAGAAGGAATTGAGTGAGAGCAAGGGGTAAGAAGCTTATGCAAAGATATAGTAACAGAAAATACTCCAAAGCTTGAGAAAGATGTAAATAACTAAGTATATGTAGGTTAGAGAAAACAGAACACATTCTATCCCTCTTATGATTCCCCTAAAGTATCTAATAATCAAACTCTCAGAGATGAAGGACCAAGAGAGGATTCCAAAAGAAGCATGTAGGAAAAGAAGCAAATAGCATAGGAAGTAGCTGCGGTTAATCCTGCAACAATCTTCTCAACAGCACCCCAACAGCACAGGAGGGGATCCAACATTTTCACTATGCTAAAAGAAAAACCAAAACCTGTCATCCAAGAATACAATATCGTGCATAGTTATCCTTAAATTATGAAGTAGAGATAAAAATTTTCTCAAACTAGCAGAGGTTGAGAGAATTGATGAAGGCATTTAATCAATCTGAATAAAAAAACTAATGTGGATAAAAAATGGAAGATGTAAAATTCACTTGTAATAATGAGTCCGTGGTATCAAATGTTTGTGTGAGGTTTTGTTTCACAACTTGTGAGGATATGTTCAAACAACAAAAACTACTGTTCTTATTGCAGTAAGCCATGGATCACTAGAAAATTATTGTAGCACTTAGAATTTTTTTAGATCAAAGAATACTCAGCCTGGGACTACTCTTAGAAATTACATATAAAACTGATTTACAGAGGATTTAACTGGATGATTATGAATTGCTCCAGGTCATATCTTAACTAAAGACCAATCTTTTCTCTTTTCTGCCTTACGTTTGAAAAAAGTTGTGTTGGGACCTACATTAAACACACAAACACTAAAGAAAGCTGATGAGCAAAAGAAAAGGCTTGCACATGTTTTTTATGGTAGTTATGTCACAGATAAGCAAAACAGTCCTCATAGACTCTGCAAGTGGCCCTTTTGGCACAGATTAGACACCCCTGCACAGATGGAGAACTTTTGTGTAGTTGTTGCTTTAGATTCTTACTTTTTTGTAATTCATTACATTTTTAACAGGACTGATCATGTTCACAAATTTGTATTTTTCTTTCCTTTATTAAATCATAGCTGTGTACATTAATGCAGTCAAGGGGTACAGTGTGCTGGTTTTATATACAATTTGAAATATTTTCACCAAACTGGTTAACATAACCTTCATGGCATTTTCTTAGTTATTGTATTAAGACATTTATATTCTACATTTAGAAAGATTCACATGTACCCTTATAAGATGCACCATAGATGTGGTCCCACCAATCACCTTCCCACTACCCATCCTCACTCCTCCTTTTCCCTCTTTTTCCCCTTTCCCCATATTCTTGGGCTATAATTGGGTTATAGCTTTCCTATGAAAGGTATAAATTAGTTTCATAGTAGGGCTGAGTACACTGGATACTTTTTCTTCCATTCTTGAGATACTTTGCTAAGAAGAATATGTTCCAGCTCCATCCATGTAAACATGAAGGAGGCATAATATTCCATGGTGTACATATAGCACAATTTATTGATCCATTCGTGGGTCAATGGGCACTTGGGCTTCTTCTATGACTTAGCAATTATAAATTGGGCTGCAGTAAACATTCTGATATAAATATCTTTGTTGTAGTGTGATTTTTGGTCTTCTGGATATATACCTAGTAGAGAAATTATAGGATCAAATGGCAGGTCTATTTTTAGTTCTCTAAGTGTTCTCCAAACATCTTTCAAAAGGAATGTATTAGTTTGCATTCCCACCAGCAGTGTAGAAGTGTTCCCTTTTCTCCACATCCATGCCAGCATCTCTGGTTTTGGGATTTTGTGATGTGGGCTAATCTTACTGGAGTTAGATGACATCTCAAAGTAGTTTTGATATGCATTTCTCTGATGATTAAGGTTGATAAGCATTTTTTCATATGTCTGTAGGCCATGTGCCTGTCTTCTTCAGAGAAGTTTCTCTTCAAGTCCCTTGCCCACCATGAGATGGGATCACTTGATCCTTTCTTGCTAATACATTTGAGTTCTCTGTGGATTCTGGTTATTAATCCTTTGTCAGAGACATAACCTGCAAATATCTTCTCCCATTCTGAGGGCTGTCTGCGTGCTTTACTTACTGTGTTCTTGGCTGTGCAGAAGCTTTTTGGTTTGATCAGGTCCCAGTAGTGTATTTTTGATGTTGCTTCAATTGCCCGGGGGTGGGGGGGTCCTCCTCATAAAATATTCACCCAGGCCGATTCCTTCAAGTGTTTTCCCTACACTCATATTGGTATTTTTCATGTAAAATTCAGAAGTTGTAAAAAGATAGCTCATAATGATTGACATAGCAGTTGTATGGAATAATCTCATATAATAATTCATGTTTGAGAAAATTTGCCATTTATTTAATTGATGAATAGCCTCCCAAATTTCTTAATTTTTAAAAGACCTGTGGCTCAAAGGGCTTAGGCGCCAGCCATGTACATCTAAGGTGGCAGGTTCGAATCCAGCCCTGCCCACCAAACAACAATGATGGCTGCACAAAAATAGTGGGGTGTTGTGGCGGGCGTCAGCTACTTGGGAGGCGGAGGCAGGAGACTTGCTTGAGCCCAGGAGCTGGAGGTTGCTGTGAGGTGTGATGCCACAGCACTCTACCCAGGGGGACAGCTTGAGGCTCTGTCTCAAAAACAAAAACAAAAACAAAAACAAAAACTTTTCATTTCATCTGATTACCACACATAAGAGAACTTTAGAGCCCCTTTTATAAAATAGAGTGGAATTCTGGGAAACAGACCAGAATACCTATCAATGTTGATCTACTTAGTTTTTTTTTTATACTACAATAAAATTATAATCTTTTGAAAATAAATCATAATTTATGAACTTATATAAGATTTTGAAGCCAAACAATGTTTTACTTAAAAACTGTGATTCTATCCTGCTGAGTGTATATTGCCCTCTTCTTAGAAAAATATTGATGAGATAGAATAAATATGTTATTCCAAAACCTGGTATGTATTTGATGTACAGTGATGAGCTATAAAATACATCATGTGGTGTGATACTGTTTAACAGAGTTCAACAGTGTTTATGGATTCAAAGTTTAATCTTTTATAATAAAAAGTGATTTTATACCTTAAGGGGACTCACTAGGAAAGACCTGCTTTCTACAACATTCTCTCAGAACCATCTTTCCCCTTGATACCTGCTGTCTGTTTGAAGCAGTAATTAATGTGGTGATGACACAGTCCTCTCAAACAAAGGGCAATAAATAACTATGGGAATTCTTGGAGAACTGACCTTATCACAACTTTACTACATGACCTTTTTGGGATAGATTTTGTTTCAATTAGTTTCCAACTTCAAGTTAATTTGCTGACTTAGTTGAATACTACAAGGAATTTAAAGTTTAAGATTTTAAATTATAGAAGCTGTAAGAATGCTGTTCAAGCACTTTAAGAATGATTCATCTGGCTCCCATGTTTTATGTTTAATGATTTAATTTGGAGGAAAACATGCCCTATCATTAAATTATTTTAATGAACAACTCTCCCTATTTGTTTTTATGTTTTAATAAGATTAATAGAGATGTATTGGAGATTCATGCAAAATGAGTGTATTTTGGCTGCTCTTGCAAACACAAACAAAAAATAGGTCACTATGTCAGGTGGTTGGATATGTTCATTTGCTTCAGGATTGTAATTTTTTACTTTTTATTTGCATCCCATAATGTCATGTTTTGTACCCTAAATGAACACAGTGAAATTTATTCTTAAAAAGATTAATAGAGAAATAGAAGCCCATTTATTGTTTGTATATTCAAATATTTCAGAATCAGAGTAATTATTTCTTGATAGTTAAGCCTCTAAAGAGATAATGTGGGTCAACATGTTTCTCTATTTTCCTAAGAGATTTAATGTAGAAAAGAACCATGCATTATCTTTAACATTAGCTCGTTCTTTACAAATCCATATATATGTATTTCATAGTCTAGCACACCATTTTTCAAATATTAACATCTCTAACTGTTAAGTATATTATCGTCAGAGTCATCTGAATGTCTCTCTCAATTAAGCCATGGTTGTAGTTCATTGTTACTGCCTGTGCACATGCAGACTTGGTCCTGGATATATATATATTGAGCTGGATCTAGGTACGTTGAGTTCAGGTGCAGTTTGAAATGTCTCCAAAATTACATTATGCTTCAGTGGTGACATGCCAAGCTATTACATATAGAAAATAATTTTTAAATACCATAGCTTGGGGTATCAATTGGGTGTCAGTGAAGACAATTTTCACCCTTAGTTGGATGATAAGAATGCCATATTCTCTTGAGCTGTGAGAGACAAGTGTCTTCTAGGGTCTTGAAACTAAGATATGTGTAAGTGGCAGAAGCTGTGTTACGTTTTGTTGCTGTTGGACATACGAAAGGAATTCCTATCACAACATATTCCTTATACAAAGAGACAGTCTTAGAGACTGGAAAAGTACTACCTCGCTTGCAGGAGGGCATCTACTTGTTTACTACTGTACCTATTTGTTCACCTGAGCAATTCATCCTCTCAATGCCTTTTAAGAATACCTTTTTGATGTGTTTTCAGAATCCACTGAAATGCATCGGACCTTTTCTTCAATTAAATTTGCCCCAAGGCCAACTGTATTTCTCAACTTGAATTACTGCCAACTTTATAAAGTAATATATTGCCAGGAGTATAAATCTGCCCCAAATCTGGCCTTTTTTAAGATCAAATGCAGTCACCTTCCCCTGTGCTGGTTTTCAGATCAATTTCTTATGTAGATTAATGCATAAAATTAAAGTTACAAAACCATCTTACCTGCTCTGTATTTCTCATCCTTCTCTCTCCCAGAGAGCAATGCTGCCTTCTGTACCTGGTTGTGAATACAAAGTAGTCTCACCTGTGATTGAGTCCTACCAGGTCTTCCCCCAGAGATTGTGTTTGCTTCTTATACTTCAAGAGACAAAGTACTGGAATCCCAATCCGTGATGCATGTTATTTCTAATGTTTCAGTAATTATCTGATCATTTGAGAATGGTTCCTGAATGTGGAAACTATGACCAAAAGCCAATCATAACCTCTTACGATGAAAAAAAGTATTTTTATAAGCCACATGGTCTTTCAGGAGCTACTGTGTAGGTTATAACTTAAACCTGTTTGTCTTAAGCAGTCAGAGACCACTGCACAGCATTGATCTTGGTTTTCCAAAGTCAATAGAAGGGTGGATTTGATGGGTTATGTGATTTCAGTTTTATTCATATCAGATTTCTAGTCCCTTGTTAGTGAACTGAAATCCCAATTGAGAAAGTGATAGGACACCCAGAGTCACATTTTTTACATGAGGGAATAACATTCCAAATGCTGTAGATTTTATTCTTTCCAGCAGAATGCCATGTGACATAGCCCTGTGTTCTAGCAAAATTTAAGTATTTGCAATGGAATTAATATTATGTCCAGTTCTGATCCTTTCCTTCAATTAAGGTCCATACTATGTGCTTCAAATATGATTTTTCCTATTTTGAATGTTTTTAGTTTCTCTGTCGCTAACTTACATTGCCTCATGCATACCCAATTCTGAATTGTGTGCACTTCGATTCTCAACATAACTTTTATGAACTCAGAACATCCTTGCAAAGTATGTCCTTGAGTTTTCTGAAATCTACCAAACTCTCCTTCTTTTCTACGTCTACGGGATTTTCAACATTCTTCAACCAGTTGTTTGCATTCTACCCCAACTGCCTTTTGCTCGGAGCTCAGACCTCATGCTGATAGTTTTCAACTTTGTTAGGAGGATTGCTTTTTATTTTCAGATTCACTCTTAACTGGAAAACAGAAAACTAATTTCAAAGCATATCAAAATGCAAGTGCCTTTCGAAATGTCTCCAAACCTGTACTCTTATGTTAGGGTCCAATGAGAGTGGCAAAAATTTCATATCCTCTCGTATCCTTCTCTACCACCTTGTCATTCTTTCTTATTTTTAGTTCATTTGTTTACAGCAGTAATCCTTCAAAATTTTCTCTACACTTGTCACAAGACATATGGCCTTTGTGTTATTTCTTTTGCTGTTATAGTAAGTAGGAGTGGCTTTTTAAGTAGACAAATCTTTAAGAGACCAGAAAAGATAGAAGAAAAAGTATCCAATGTACTCAATCTTACTATGAAACCAATTTATGCTTTCTTGTGAAAGCTATAACCCAATTATAGCCCAAGAAGAAGGGGAAAGGGGAGAGGGAGGGGAGGGAAGGGGGGAGGATGGGTGGAGGGAGAGTAATTGGTGGGACCACACCTAGGGTGTATCTTACAAGTGTACATGTGAAATTTACTAGGTGTCGAATATAAATGTCTTAACACAATAACTAAGAAAATGCCATGAAGGCTATGTTAACAAATTTGATGAAAACATTTTAAATTGTATATAAAACCAGTACATTGTACCCCATGATTGCATCAATGTACACAGCTATGATTTAATAAAAAAAAAAAAGAGACCAGAAAAGAAAGACAGATCACATTAACATCAACAGACATTACATTACCAATTAAATGGATTCCCATTTTATTATTAACTTTGACAGATTTCTTGAACACAGGGGAGCAAGTGGTTTTTATGTAAATTCAAATAGTATGAGATTAGCAGAGGAACAAACTTTCCCTAAAAATAATAATAAAATTTTTCCCTGAAACATCTAGATAAAGGATTATTATTTCTTCTATTGAGGACATAAGAGTAACCACCTTTTTGAAAAACATTTAGATTCATGTAAAAAGGGGAAGGACTTTTATTTTCTTTCTCTAATGTAAGCCATTGTAAAAACACATTTGTAAAGTATGTGGAGATTTATACCATTTTGTTAACAATTTTATAAAAAATGTATATATTTCGAAGGATTTCATAAAAATATCAATAAAACTCTAGAACAATCTCTACTATAAATTTCAGTGTAAAACTCTAAAATATTACCAAATGTTGACCCCCAGTGTTCATAGCAGCATTATTCATAATAGTTGAGAAGGGTAAATACTCCATATATCCTCAACAGTTACAAATACATATACATCCTCAACACGTATAAATAAAATGTCACAAATACAATAGAACCTCCATAGTTGACTATCTCCCTACATTATCCACCTCCTTAAGTTGACCTACTTTTCATAGGCCAGACATGCCCCACATGTACAGAGCAGTAGAGTAGGCTTAGTTCCCTATGTTGACCACCTCTATATTTTGACCAGTTTGTTACAGTGCCTTGACTGGTCAGGTTACAGAGGTTCTGCTGTATGTACAATGGAAGATTATTCAGCCTTAAAAAGCAATGAGATTCTGCTGAATTCCACAGTGCGGATGAACATTGGGCATATTATGCAAAATAAAATAAGCCAGACCAAAAGAACAAATATTATAGGATTCCATTTCTATGAGGTTACTGTGACAGGCAAATTCATAGAGACAGAAACTAAAAACAGAGGTTGCAAGGAGCCACAGAAAAGAAATAGTGGGAAATTATTGTTTAAGTGGTGCAGAGTTTCTGTTGGGAATGATGAAGAAGTTCTGGAAATGGGCAGTGGTGAAAATTGCAAGACACTGTGTATGTATTGAAGGCACTGAATGGTGCATGAAAAAGTAGATAAAATGGGCTGGTCACAAAAGCACAAGCTGTCTGAGACCCAGCCACACAGGAAGCTACTTGGGGGAACTGTTTGAAACTAGGAGTTCGAGTCTACGTGGGCAATATAGCAAAATCTGTCTCTTAAAAAAAAAAAAAAAAAAATAAATATAAAAATATATACACCTATACATACACACACATACACACTATTTAAAATGGCAAATTTTATGTTACGTA